>NW_028259199.1:1270000-1905000 GCF_977971745.1 Zootermopsis nevadensis | reverse complement strand
ACATATCGGGAGAAATTTGCCTTTTAAAAATTTCAGTTTCGAATAATCTCGAAAAATTTAAATGTCTCTATCCTCCAAACCGTTGGACATACATTTAAGTGACTCTGACATGAAGTTGACATATACGTTCCCTCAAAGTGACATAAGTTTTGTCTCTTAGATTCCTACAGATCGGGAGATATTTGCCTTCACAAAAATTGACTTTCGAATAACCTCGAAAAATTAAGATGTCTCTATCCTCCAAACCCTTGGACATACATTTACGTGACTCTGACATGAAGTTGACATATACATTCCCTCAAAGTGACATAAGGTTTGTCTCTCAGATTCCTACAGATCGGGAGATATTTGCTTTTTCAAAAATTGACTTTCGAATAATCTCAAAAAATTAAAATGTCTCCATCCTCCAAACCCTTGGACATACATTGACGTGACTCTGACTTGACTCTGACATATACATTCCCTCAAAGTGACATAAGTTTTGTCTTTCAGATTCCTACAGATCGAGAGATATTTGCCTTTTCAAAAATTGACGTTCGAATAATCTCGAAAAATTAAAATGTCTCTATCCTCCAAACCCTTGGACATACATTTACGTGACTCTGACATTGTAGTTGACATATACGTTCCTTCAAAGCGACATAAGTTTTGTCTCTCAGATTATTACAGATCGGGAGATATTTGCCTTTTCAAAAATTGAATTTCGAATAATCTCGAAAAATTAAAATGTCTCTATCCTCCAAACCCTTGGACATACATTGACGTGACTCTGACATGACGATGACATATATGTTCCCTCAAAGTGACATAAGTTTTGTTTCTGAGATTCCTACAGATCGGAAGATATTTGCCTTTTCAAAAATTGACTTTCCAATAATCTCGATAAATTAAAATGTCTCTATCTTTCAAACCCTTAGACATACATTGACGTGACTGCGTCATGAAGTTGACATATACGTTCCCTCAAAGTGACATAAGTTTTGTCTCAGATTCCTACAGATCGAGAAATATTTGCCTCTTCAAAAATTGACTTTCGAATAATCTCGAAAATTTAAAATGTCTCTATCCTCCAAACCCTTGGACATACATTGACGTGACTCTGATTTGACTCTGACATATACATTTCCTCAAAGTGACATAAGCTTTGTCTTTCAGATTCCTACAGATCGAGAGATATTTGCCTTTTCAAAAATTGTCTTTCGAATAATCTCGAAAAATTAAAATGTCTCTATCCTCCAAACCGTTGGACATACATCGACGTGACTCTGACTGGAAGTTTACATATACGTACCCTCAATGTGACATAAGTTTTGTCTCTCACATTCCTACAGATCAGGAGATATTTGCCTTTTAATAATTGACTTTCGAATAATCTCGAAAAATTTAAATGTCTCTATCCTCCAAACCCTTGGACATACATTGACGTGACTCTGACAGGAATTTGACATATAAGTTCCCTCAATGTGATATAAGTTTTGTAATTCAGATTCCTACAGATCGGGAGATATTTGCCTTTTAAAAATTGACTTTCGAATAATCTCGAAAAATTCAAATGTCTCTATCCTCCAAACCCTTGGACATACATTGACGTGACTCTGACAGGAAGTTGACATATACGTTCCCTCAAAGTGACATAAGCTTTGTCTTTCAGATTAATACTGATCGGGAGATATTTGCCTTTTAAAAATTGAATTTCGAATAATCTCGAAAAATTAAAATGTCTCTATCCTCCAAACCCTTGGACATACATTGACGTGACTCTGACAGGAAGTTGACATATACGTTCCCTCAAAGTGACAAAAGCTTTGTCTTTCAGATTAATACTGATCGGGAGATATTTGCCTTTTAATAATTGAATTTCGAATAATCTCGAAAAATTAAAATGTCTCTATCCTCCAAACCCTTGGACATACATTGACGAGAATCTGACATGAAGTTGACATATACGTTCCCTCAAAGTGGCATAAGTTTTGTCTCATATTCCTACAGATCGGGAGATATTTGCCTTTTAAAAATTGACTTTCGAATAATCTCGAAAAATTCAAATGTCTCTATCCTCCAAACCCTTTTACATACATTGACGTGACTCTGACATGAAGTTTACATATGCGTTCCCTAAAAAGTGACATAAGGGTTGTCTCTCAGATTCCTACAGACCGGGAGATATTTGCCTTTTCAAAAATTGGCTTTGGAATAATCTCGAAAAAATTAATATGTCTCTATCATCCAAACCCTTGGACATACATTGACGTGACCTTGACATGACGATGACATATATGTTCCCTCAAAGAGACATAAGTTTTGTCTCGGAGATTCCTACAGATCGGGAGATATTTGCCTTTTCAAAAAATGTCTTTCGAGTAACCTCGAAAAATTTAAATGTTTCTATCCTCCAAACCCATGGGCACACATTGACGTGACTCTGACATGAAGTTGACATACACGTCCCTCAAAGTGACATAAGGTTTATCTCTCAGATTCCTACAGATCGGGAGATATTTGCCTTTTCAAAAATTGTCTTTCGAATAATCTCGATAAATTAAAATGTCTCTATCCTCGAAACCGTTGGACATACATTGACGTGACTCTGACATGACTATGACATATACGTTCCCTCAAAGTGACATAAGTTTTGTATCAGATTGCTACAGATCGGGAAATATTTGCCTTTACAAAAATTGACTTTCGAATAATCTCGAAAAATTAAAATGTCTTTATCCTTTAAACCCTTGGACATACATTGACGTGACTCTGACATGAAGTTGACATATACGTTCCCTCAAAGTGACATAACTTTTTCTCTCAGATTCCTACAGATCGGGATATATTTGCCTTTTCAAGAATTGACTTTCGAATAATATCGAAAAATTAAAATGTCTCTATCCTCCAAACCCTTGGACATTCATTGACGTGACTCTGACATGAAGTTGACATATACGTTCCCTCAAAGTGACATAACTTTTTCTCTCAGATTCCTACAGATCGGGATATATTTGCCTTTTCAAGAATTGACTTTCGAATAATATCTAAAAATTAAAATGTCTCTATCCTCCAAACCCTTGGACATTCATTGACGTGACTCTGACATGAAGTTGACATATACGTTCCCTCAAAGTGACATAACTTTTTCTCTCAGATTCCTACAGATCGGGATATATTTGCCTTTTCAAAATTGACTTTCGAATAATATCGAAACATTAAAATGTCTCTATCCTCCAAACCCTTGGACATACATTGACGTGACTCTGACATGACGATGACATATACGTTCCCTCAAAGTGACATTATTTATGTTTCTCAGATTCCTACAGATCGGGAGATATTTGCCTTTTCAGAAATTGACTTTCGAATAATCTCGAAAAATTAAAATGTCTCTATCCTCCAAACCCTTGGACATACATTGTATAGCCGCTCAGTAATAAGAGCTTCGCTCCTTGGTAATCACTTGACTCTTTTCAGGGGTGTTAACGGTATGTAACTCCCGACAACTAGAAGCTTCCTTTATCGCTGAATATAATACTTTATTTATACACAATTTAATTATTTAAGAATAATTGCAGATGTGCATATGATAATACTTGGCTTTAGCCACAAGACGATGATCTCAGAACTGTTGGGTTTGCGTGCGGCTGCCTCAAAAGTTTGTTGAAGTGTCCCCTCTCAACCTATTTAATGCGTAAGTTCCAGCAACATTATCTGCTGGGTCACAATGAATCATAAAGTCTAACTGACTTTCTACACATTTATGCCATAAATGTTGAAGTATGACACTTGAGACTACAACCAATTCACACCAGTTTATTGCCCTGGTGTAGAAACACAAGACTCCTGGGAACCGAAGGTCCTCGGACGTCTTTGTCTTAAACAGTTAGGTATATGCCATGATCTAGAAGTCAACATGCCAGTATTACCCTCCAAACACAACAACAAGTTAGAATTTTGAAACGAAAAGTAAAAAGAAATTCAGCCTAATAAAATAATAAAAGAACTAAATGGTAGGTTCAAATTACCTCAGCAGAAGATGTAATTTGGACCGTTACAACCTCCCCATGTATAATTTTGGTCACTTTCTATCAGAAATGTCCGAGATTATATCTTCTTGCCGCTAGAGCTTCATCTCAATTACACCATATTACATGAAAAAAACCAAAAAAATAAAACACATTACAAAATATAACTACTTGATACATACACAAAATGAAATGAACACTTAACAATTATAGTAGTCATACATATATAAATCCTTTAGGTTACTTGACCTTCACATAGTTGTCTTGATCATTACAACATAACAGTTATCCGTTCACTAAACAATTTCTTAAGCGTTAATTATGAGTTACTTCTAATAATAATATATTACTGGTAGGATTTGACAACAATATTCAATTGTTCTGCTCTTACAATGCACTTATATTGGTATAATTTTGAATATTAAACTCCATACTACAGCTGTTACAATAGTTAAATGATTATTGAGCCCAAATTTATTACAAACAGTGACTACTGATTTCCAAGAAATTTAGTCAACCGCGTGCATTCAAATCAGTCAGTGCTGATTTTCTCCAAATCTGGCTTCAATGAATGTTTATTGAATTGTCCTCTGACTTTCCCATTATTCCCTGAGATTTCATACACCGAAGGTGGAATGATTCTCGTTATCACGTACGGGCCTTCGTACGGACGAATGAACTTGCCCGTAACACCTTGTGCAGCGTTTGAAACAGGTTGACAACGCACAAGCACTTTATCTGACAGCTGAGGATTCCACTTTGCGATTCCCATTTTCCTCTTTTTCTTTCTTTCCAGTGCCTTTGCTTTCATTTTAACGTATGACCGGAGAACCTTAATTTCCAAACTTTCCGCTGGTGGCTTCTGATCTGGGGATTTAACAAAAATTTTCTCGAACATGTCCGGCTTCGGCTCGTCAAACATTAGTTCCACTGGTGTGTAACCTGTCGTCCCACTTACGGATGAATTTAACCAATTCTCGATAAGAGGAATTAATTCAGGCCATTTTCTCTGAGTGATATTACAATATATCCTGCAATATTTAGCTAATTCTCTCATTATTCTCTCTGTGGGGTTGCTCTGAGGATAGCTAATTGGAGAATATCTGACGGAAATGTTTATGTTGGAAAGGGCTTTCTTCCACGATGGTGAGGTAAAGTGGGTGCCATGGTCGGAAAGGATTGATTTAGGCTGGACTACTTGACGGAAATAATGAGTCAACTTATTCAAACAAGCTCTCGTAGTCGCTGATTTAATCGGATAAAGTTTCACGTGTTTCGAAAATACATCCAGACATACCAGAATGTACTTCACTCCTCCACGTCCTGTAGGCAGAGCGCCGTACAGGTCCAAAGACATTAGCTCACCAGGTTTAGATGGCATATGTGACCTAGATTCTACCTCGTAACTCCTGTTAGGATGTTTTACGCGCTGACAGATGTCGCAGTGTGCGACGTATTTGCGAACCTTTCGGCCTAAATCTCTCAGGTAAAAAGTATGAGCTATTTGTGCAATGCATCGATCAGTACCATGATGACCCGATGAAGTATGTACAAAGTTGATCACACGATCTTCCAGGCTGCTAGGAAGAACGGGCCTCCAATACGGGTAGTTTATACCTTTTTGGTATAGGACTTCATTTCTTAGCATGTACTTGTCCAAATAGGTTGCCGCCCCCGAAGCTAGTCTCTCTCTGGCCTTAACTACGTACGGGTCCCTGGCTTGGTGATGCGCTAGATTCTTTAATTCCCCCTTTAACTTGGTATCGATATTCAAGTTTATGGCTGCTACTAACATGCCTCGTGGCTTTCCCATTCCCTTGATCTCTTCTTCAGTTAAGCCCACAGGATTTCTACTCATAACATCTGCAAGGACGTTGTCTGACCCCTTTACATGTACGATGTCAATGTCATATTCTTGAATTTCTAAAACCCAACGTGTAATTCGGTTGGAGGTCAAAGCACATTTCTTCAGGAACGATAAAGCCTTATTATCTGAACACAAAGTAACCATTTGCCCAAAAACATAAAGTCTGAATTTTCTGAGTGCATATACCACGGCTAACAATTCCTGCTCACACGTAGTGAACCTCATCTCAGTGGATGACAACACCCTTGAAGCTGTAGAAACAATGTTGGTAACCCCCGCTTCGTCTGTCCGCATCAGAACTGCGCTAATGCTAAACTTGCACGCGTCAGTGTATACGGCGTAGGGTAGGTCATTATTGGGATGTACTAAATGTATTGTATGTGCAAACCTCGCACGTAGTTCCTCAAAAGCACATTGCATCTCTGTTGTCCACTTCCATTTACTTCCCTTTTTCAACAATGGAAGGAGAGCGCCTACGTAGCCTGCATAATTGATAATAAACCTATTATGAAAGTTACAAGTCCCTAAGAACTGCCTCAAGTGCTTTTGGTTACGGGGTGCAGGATACTTCAAAATGGCGGCTACTCGCTCAGGGTCTGCAGACACACCGGTCTGACTTATTATGTGCCCCAAAAATATAACTTCAGTCTGACAGAACCGACATTTTGCAGCGTTTATGGTGAATCCTGCCTCAGTCAACCTGCCGATCACTATGTTTAAATGCTTTAGGTGGTCTTCAAAGCTGCGCGAAAATACCAATAAATCATCCACATAAAACACAACAAACTCCTCACTATCTGAACCCAGCACAAGTTTCAACGCCCTAACAAATGCTGATAATGAGTTTTTGAATCCATAAGGGACACGTTTGAATTGGTACACAGTTGAATCAAACAGGAAAGCTGTAAAGCGGCGTGAACTTTCTTTAAGGCTAATTTGCAGAAAAGCACTGGTGAGATCTAGTGATGTCATGTACCTTACTCCATTAAAACGCTGTAATAACTCGCCTATAGGGTAAACTCTTTCACGATCTGGAACCATAACAGAATTTATTTTCCTAGCATCTATGCAAAGGCGTGGTTTTCTCCCTTCTTTATACACAATAGTGATAGGATTTATGAACGGAGATTTGCATGTCTCTAAAATATCGTCATCCAACATCTGAGCTATTTGTTCTCTTATAATTGGCCTGACAGCGAAAGGGACCACTCTTGAACTACCCGTGACTGGCTTAAGATCACTTAGTACGAACTCGTACTGAAAGCGGCGACACATACCTGGTTTCGAAGTCAAATACTCCTGGTACTTCAACAACAATTTAATTAAACTCTCTTTCTGAAGACTGTTGAGGTGTGCATTTGCATTAATCAGAGCGGTTACGTCCACAGCTTGCAAAGAACGTGGATCAGGGGAACCTATCCTAGTATTCTGCACCAAAACTGGATACATCAGACCTTCCTCTCCAACTCGTCTCACACTACTATCACAATAAAAACGACGGCTATTTGCTACGTCGAAAAATTCGCCTTCCCAACGGCTACCATAATTCTCTTCATCTTTATCAAACTTGTAGACATTATCACCTTCTGTGGCATCTATAAACAAGGACCTTCGCCCTAGAACTTCACTTCCTCCTCCTTCTCGAACTAGGTTGGAATCCTGAACTATCAAATGATTGCTATAAGCAGAACTTCCCTTCAACTCCTGTCCATCGTTGCTCACATCACGTAACCGGTCACCTCGATTAAACAATTGCACTTTCTAAATTCCATCTAGCTCATAACGGAAGCATTTCCTTTTGAAATCCAAAACAATCCCATACTCATTTGCATAATCGCAACCTAAAATCACTGAGCTAGTCAGTTGTGGGGACACTAAAAACACACTCTCAAAACTATCGCCCCCAATACTAAATTCCACATAGATCTGATCTTTAATACGCCGAGTCTTATTGCCAAAAGCTGTCACTAACACTGTGTTGGCAACGGGTAAACTTAAAGTGGACACTCCTGCAGATACTAAGTCTTTATAAATACTTTCGGTCAAAAGGTTAACTTCGCTGCCTGAATCTATTATAGCATTGGTAGTGATATCACCGAATGAAATTGACACCTGCGGACAATTTAATACATGGCTGTCATTAATATAATATATCACCAATTCATTCAAAGGATCCATATAATTACTACTACCGGAAATCATCACATCTCTAAATTTATCTCCCACCTCACAAACTACACTGTGCTTTGGGTCCGGATCTGAAGTTTTTATTGCCTTTGATGCGAACGGGGTTCGATCTGTAACGCCGCTCGATATTAGTTTAACGCCGGACGCTCGGATGGTCCTTGCGGTTCCTTCCTATCGGTTTGCCTTGTCGGACTGTGGTAAGGTGGGGCACCAGTGTTTAAGGAAGAAACTTCGTGTTTATTACGGTTGTCATCTTCCCTGTCTCTAGAAAAATAAGCACCTCTACCGTTGTTGTTCCCATTTCTATTGCTGTGGCTGTAACCAGAATAATTCTGCCTCCTGTCATTTTACGTCTGTCTCACGTACTGATGATTCTGGTTCTGCCTCTTATCGGGATTATAGTTCTGGTGATAATTAGACCTTATATTTGTTTTACTACCTGCTTCGTTAAACTCTAGCATTTCAAGGCGCTTCAAAACGTCTATGGCTTCCTGCACTGTAGTCAAGGGAACCCCCACCAGACACCTCTGTATGTTCACCGGGTAGTGTAACTTAATTGCGTCAATAAAATAGGCATCACTCATCCCTAGATATGAAGCCAAAACAGCATATTTAATCAGGTGCCCTGACATTGAGAGATTTGATTGCTTTTCATATTTGTCTTGATATATCGAACATTTCACTCGACTCTGTGTCGTCTTGGACCAAAACGTTTTAGTGAATGCGACTTTAAACTGCTCATAGTCATTTAATGTATGAGCCACAGCTGACATCCACTGTTTAGCAACAGGGTCTGATATTGACTTCAATGCTATAGCCAATTTTAATGATTCTAGTACCCCCTTCAACTTCATAAATTCATCAAGCTGGTTTAAATGGTAGATGGCGTTGATCTTATCCCTGTCTTCAAACATGGGTAGGGATAGATCAGCAGCACTTAAATAGTTATGTGCATTGTAATGGCGAACATTCATGGTATCATGACTCACAGGTACATTCATACACACATTACAATTCACATCACTCGCATTCCCTGAAATATCAATTGACCCAGACACCTGACTACCCAAGTTTTCAGCAGCCTCGCCGTGGAAACTGCTTTGACTGGCTGCATTGCCATCAGCTGATCGTGAGAAATTTCCATTGCAAACAACGGAAGTCGATTCTGACAACTTACCTTTTAAATGTTTAATATCAAGGTTCAACTTCTCAAACCTACTGTCGTTAACGCAGTTAACCCTTTCAAATTCCTTGTTTATCTCTACAAAACGCTCCCCCTGCCGATGACTTTGTTTCTTTTGTTCTTTTACCATAACATTTCTGAGGTCCTGAACTTCATCAGTCAATTTCGTTAGCTTTTGTCCTAGATGTTCCTCATTTTGGATAACCCTACTGGTTATTTCTCCTGTTACCGAATTCACCTCAACGATGTGATGGTCTAAATATTATGTAAATCATTTGACAATTCCTGCATATTCCGTTTAGCAGCTCTTAACTCCCCTTCATTATCCTCTCTAACTTGTTTGATCTGGCAAGAAAATCTTACAGATTCTGAATGTAATTTATCTTAAATTTCTTTGTTTAATTTCGAATTTTCTCTCTCAACTCTTTTAATCAACCTTTCGTTTTCCAGTCTGACATCTTCTCGTATGTTATTTACATTTCTTTGTAAACTCTCAATCTTATTTTATACACTTGAAATTTCCTTTCTTATATCAGAAATTTCCCCCTTTACGCTAGAAATTACTTCTAATTTGTCTGCCTTCATAACACTCATTAATTTAGCAAACATATCTTGGAAATAACTATGCGAGTCACTCTGTGGAATGCTAGTACAGGCCTGCTGCCCATCGTTCATTCTTAATGCAACTTCTTCCTGTTCCACTAATTCTAAAGCCGATCCTAAACCCGTTTCTAGTCTTTCATTTTCCTTCAATGACCCTTCAACCCGACACAATTCTAATTCACTGCGGGTTGCCATTCTTCCCTCACTTCACCAACTAACCTTTTACGTATGACGCTGATGATCTGATGATCTTCTTAAATGCGGACTCCTGGAGCGCTCGTAGCTTGCAGCTCTGTCCTTCTTGAACATTGTTGGTGTTACAGTACGACTCCTGGTGTGGTCGTTGTTTGTAACTGTAGTCTGCTTTGTGATGGTGTTGTTGAATATATTCAGCTGGCTGCCCTCTGGATCTGTTGCCGTCGTTACCACTTCGTGCCCCTCGTTGGGATGCCACTTTTGCTATAGCCGCTAAGTAATAAGAGCTTCGCTCCTTGGTAATCACTTGACTCTCTTCAGGGGTGTTAACGGTATGTAACTCCCGACAACGAGAAGCTTCCTTTATCGCTGAATATAATACTTTATCTATACACAATTTAATTATTTTAGAATAAATACAGATGTGCAGATGATAATACTTGGCTTTAGCCACAAGACGATGATCTCAGAACTGTTGGGTTTGCGTGTGGCTACCTCGAAAGTTTGTTGAAGAGTCCTTTCTCAACCTATTTGATGCATAAGGTCCAACAACATTATCTGCTGAGTCACAATGAATCATCAAGTCTAACTAACTTTCTACACATTTCCGCCATAATAATATGACACTTGGGACTACAACCAATTCACGACAGTTTATTGCCCTGGTGTAGAAACACAAGACTCCTGGGAACCGAAGGTCCTCGGACGTCTTTGTCGTAAACAGTTAGGTATATGCCATGAACTAGAAGTAAACATCCCAGTATTACCCTCCAAACACAACAACAAGTTAGATTTTTGAAACGAAAAGTAAAAAGAAATTCAGCCTAATAAAATAATAAAAGAACTAAATGGTAGGATCAAATTACCTCAGAAGAAGATGTAATTTGGACCGTTAAATTACGTTGATACTGACCTCCCGAAATCAAATAATTCCAACCGTAGTTTAATGGAGAGTATTCAACCGGGACCAGCCGACTGTTCCAAGACAAAATCTGTGCTGACTGACTTCTGATTGGTCCTCGATGCCATTCGAAAGTATTGATTTCTTTCCATTGAGGTCATCACAGATGGCACGTCATATCTTTGGTTCCGTAATTCTCCGATAGACTGCGTCTTTGTGTTTGTACGTCGTGTCCTCGAGTAAATGTGAGGCAATATTTTCGATATATTTTTTTGACATTTGACATAGGACACCAATATGTTACCACAAGTTTGACGTGCGCCACGAATTCCGCGCCCACCAAGCATTGCAATTAATGTACAAGAGATTTATATTCAATTTTTTTGTGAGACGATTTATATTAATTAATGACGTACTATCATTCAAGTATGTTTATTCCAATTCTTTCGTTACATGATACTTATTTATAGTGAGTTAGATTGGCTCATAGTTACGCATGAATCTGCTACGTATTTGCGTCAAAATCTACACTGCATCAGTTTTCCAAGAAATAATTCTTGTGGAAACATTATGTAATTTTAGACGTGTTATGATGTATTACACGCATATAAGCACTATTTGTGTTATATGGGGATTGTGTGAGCGCGTAATATCATTATTGATATGTGGTCGTGGCCCACTTTGCGCATTTCCCACCTCACGACTTTGATGGCTTCGTGCGAATTTCTAAAAAGCAATAAGTCATAATAGAGTATGAATATCATTAACTTACCTGTGGCATGACGTCCATACAAATTTTCAATAATTTCTGAGCATCCATTGGTTTTTTCCAAAATTCGAGCGCAGCAAACTATTTTGCACTGATCCGGATTACACCGTTTTGGTTGGTTTGGGTTAGGTTAGGTTAGGTTAGGTTAGGTTATGTTATGTTAGTGAGGCACCAGCGCAGACGTTGTTGCGCAGTGCAGTCGTATGACGTGCGCAAGTGAAGGCACCTTGAGCTCGATATGGTTAATTGTAAATTATTAAACACTAAAAACTTCGATTCCGTCACTTTAAGAAGTACTATATATTCTGGGCTTCACTTTCATAACTAATTAAATTTTTTTACAAGGATATTTTATTGGACACATACTCTCAGTAATTGAAAGTACACCAATGACTTATCACTTAAATATGATCCTATTGAACATTTCATTTTGGAAGTATATATGTTGTCACACGAAGAATAATTTATTAAATATTTATTTAATTTTATATTACACTACATGTAATTACTACAGTATCGTTATAAAGAATAAATGTTCTCAAATTACATAGGTCCAGCTTCTGCACATACACGATATCTGTATATGATTTACGTGTTATTAACTCGTACAAACGTCTTTACTGAGCACACAAAGCATGCAAATGTCCTTTCACTGAAGTCGTACATCTCAATATGGCGAACCGCACATATTCTTGCATGTTATGTTGGATTGGTGTTCACTTGTTTCTATTTTCACACGTCACGGAGAAGACATCCTTACACTGAGATTCACTGCATGTTTCACCCGTTAATACGTGATTGAACGGTGGTAATTAATGTTGTTAATGGTCCCGAAGAACTCTATTTGTAGAGCACAAAGTTACGTTGATACTGACCGACCGAAATAAATAATTCCAACCGTAGTTTAATGGCGACTATTCCAATGGGACCAGCCGACTGTTCCAAGACAAAATCGGTACTGACTGACTTCTGATTGGTCCTCGATGCCATTCGAAAGTATTGATTTCTTTCCATTGAAGACATCACAGATGGCACGTCATATCTTTGGTTCCGTATTTCTCCGATAGACTGCGTCTTTGTGTTTGTACGTCGTGTCCTCGAGTAAATGTGAGGCAATATTATCGATATAATTTTTTGACATTTGACATAGGACACCAATATGTTACCACAAGTTTGACGTTCGCCACGAATTCCGTGCCCACCAAGCATTGCAATTAATGTACCAGAGATATATATTCAATTTTTTTGTGAGGCGTTTTATATTAATTAATGACGTACTATCATTCACGTATGTTTATTCCAATTCTTTCGTTACATGATACTTATTTATAGTTAATTAGATTGGGTCATCGTTACGCATGAATCTGCTACGTATTTGCGTCAACATCTACACTGCATCAGTTTTGCAAGAAATAATTCTTGTGAAAACATTATGTAATTTTAGACGTGTTATGATGTATTACACGCATATAAGCACTATTTGTGTTACATGGGGATTGTGTGAGCGCGTATTATCATTATTGATAAGTGGTCGTGGCCGACTTTGCGCATCCCCCACCTCACGACTTTGATGGCTTCGTGCGAATTTCTAAAAAGCAATAAGACATAATAGAGTATGAATATCATTAACGTACCTGTGGCATGACGTCCATACAAAATTTCAATAATTTCTTAGCATCGATACGTTTCTTCCAAAATTCGTGCGCAGGAAACTATTTTGCACTGATCCGGACTACACCGTTTTTGTTGGTTTGGGTTAGGTTTGGTTAGGTTAGTGAGGCACCTGCGCAGACGTTGTTGCGCTGTGCAGTCGTATGACGTGCGCATGTGTGGGCATCTTGAGCTCGATATGCTTAATTGTAAATTATTAAACACTCAAAAATTCGATTCCTTCACCTTAAGAAGTATATTATATTCTGGGCTTCACTTTCATAACAAATTTAATTTTTTTACAAGGATATTTTACTGGACACATACTTTCAGTAATTGCAAGTACACCAATCACTTATCACTTAAATATAATGCTACTGAAACTTTCATTGTGGAAATATATATGTTGTCACACGAAGAATAATTTATTAAATATTTATTTAATTTTATATTACACTACATGTAATTACTACAGTATCGTTATAAAGAATAAATGTTCTCAAATTACATAGGTCCAGCTTCTGCACATACTCGATATCTTTATATGATTTACGTGTTACTAACTCGTACAGACGTCTTTACTGATCACACGTGGCATGCAAATGTCCTTTCACTCAAGTCGTATATCTCAATGTGGCGAACCGCACATATTCTTGCATGTTATGTTGAATTGGTGTTCACTTGTTTCTATTCTCACACGTCACGGAGAAGACATCCTTACACTGAGATTCACTGCATGTAGCACCCGTTAATACGTGATTGAACGGTGGTAATTAATCTTGATAATGGTCCCGAAGAACTCTATTTCTAGAGAACAAAGTTACGTTGATACTGACCTCCCGAAATTAAATAATTCCAACCGTAGTTTAATGGAGAGTATTCAACCGGGACCAGCCGACTGTTCCAAGACAAAATCGGTACTGACTGACTTCTGATTGGTCCTCGATGCCATTCGAAAGTATTGATTTCTTTCCATTGAGGTCATCACAGATGGCACGTTATATCTTTGGTTCCGACTTCTCCGATAGACTGCGTCTTTGTGTTTATACGTCGTGTCCTCGAGTAAATGTGAGGCAATATATTCGATATATTTTTTTGACATTAAACATAGGACACCAATATTTTACCACAAGTTTGACGTGCTCCACGAATTCCGCGCCCAATAAGCATTGCAATTAATGTACTAGAGATTTATATTCAATTTTTTGTGTGAACCGCTTTATATTAATTAATGACGTACTATCATTCAAGTATGTTTATTCCAATTCTTTCGTTACATGATACTTATTTTTAGTGAGTTAGATTGGGTCATCGTTACGCATGAATCTGCCACGTATTTGCGTCAACGTCTACACTGCATCAATTTTGAAAGAAATAATTCTTGTGGAAACATTATGTAATTTTAGACGTGTTATGATGTATTACACGCATATAAGCACTATTTGTGTTATATGGGGATTGTGTGAGCGCGTAATATCATTAATGATAAGTGGTCGTAGCCGACTTTGCGCATCCTCCACCTCAAGAATTTGCTGGCTTCGTGCGAATTTCTAAAAGCAATAAGACATAATAGAGTATGAATATCATTAACTTACCTGTGGCATGACGTCCATACAAAATTTCAATAATTTCTGAGCATCCATTCGTTTTTTCCAAAATTCGTGCGCATGAAACTATTTTGCACTGATCCGGATTACACCGTTTTGGTTGGTTTGGGTTAGGTTAGGTTAGGTTAGGTTGTGTTAGGTTAGGTTATGTTAGGTTAGTGAGGCACCTGCGCAGATGTTGTTGCGCAGTGTAGTCGTATGACGTGCGCATGTGAAGGCACCTTCAGCTCGATATTGTTAATTGTAAATTATTAAAAACTCAAAAATTCGATTCCGCCACTTTAAGAAGAATATTATATTCTGGGTTTCAATTTCATACCTAATTAAATTTTTTTACAAGGATATTTTATTAGACACATACTTTCAGTAATTGCAAGTACACCAATGACTTATCACTTAAATATGATGCTATTTAACATTTCATTGTGTAAGTATATTTGTTGTCACACGAAGAATAATTTATAAAATAAGTCGGCCACGACCACTTATCAATAACGATATTACGCGCTCACACAATCCCCATATAACACAAATAGTGCTTATATGCGTGTAATACCTCATAACACGTCTAAAATTACGTAAAGTTTCCACAAGAATTATTTCTTGCAAAATTGATGCAGTGTAGATGTTGACGCAAATACGTAGAAGATTCATCCGTAACGATGACCCAATCTAACTCACGAAAAATAAGTATCATGTAACGAAAGAATTGGAATAAACATAAGTGAATGATAGTACGCCATTAATTAATATAAATCGCTTCACAAAAAAATTGAATATAAATCTCTGGTACATTAATAGCAATGCTTGGTGGCGCGGAATTCGGGGCGCACGTCAAACTTGTGGTAACATATTGGTGTCCTATGTCAAATGTCAAAAAAATATATCGAAAATATTGCCTCACATTTACTCGAGGACACGACGTACAAACACAAAGACGCAGTCTATCGGAGAAATACGGAACCAAAGATATGATGTGCCATCTGTGATGACCTCAATGGAAAGAAATCAATATTTTCGAATGGCATCGAGGACCAATCGGAAGTCAGTCAGTACAGATTTTGTCTTGGAACAGTCGGCTGGTCCCGGTTGAATACTCTCCATTAAACTACGGTTGGAATTATTTGATTTCGGTCGTTCAGTATCAACGTAACTTTAAGCTCTAGAAATAGTGTTCTTCGGGATCATTAACAAGATTAATTACCACCGTTCAATCACGTATTAACGGGTGCTACATGCAGTGAATCTCAGTGTAAGGATGTCTTCACCGTGACGTGTGAGAATAGAAACAAGTGAACACCAATCCAACATAACATGCAAGAATATGTGCGGTTCGCCACATTGAGATGTACGACTTCAGTGAAAGGACATTTGCAGGCCATGTGTGCTCAGTAAAGACGTTTGTACGAGTTAGTAACACGTAAATCATATACAGATTTCGGGTATGTGCAGAAGCTGAACCTATGTATTTTGAGAACATTTATTCTTTGTAACGATGTCTGGGGTCACTGTAGTAATTTCATGTAGAGTAATTTAAAATTAAATAAATATTTTAATATATTCTTCTTTGGTGTGACAGCATATATACTTCCACAATGAAATATTCAATAGCATCATTTTTAAGTGATAAGTCATTGGTGTACTTGCAATTACTGAAAGTATGTGTCTAATAAAATATCCTTGTAAAAAAATTTAATTAGTTATGAAATTGAAACCCAGAATATAATATACTTCTTAAAGTGACGGAATCGAATTTTTGAGTGTTTAATAATTTACAATTAACCATATCGAGCTCAAGGTGCCTTCACATGCGCACGTCATACGACTGCACTGCGCAACAACGTCTGCGCAGGTGCCTCACTAACCTAACATAACCTAACCTAACCTAACCAAACCTAACCCAAACCAACCAAAACGGTGTAATCCGCATCAGAGCAAAATAGTTTCCTGAGCACGAATTTTGGAAAAAACCAATGGATGCTCAGAAATTATTGAAATTTTGTATGGACGTCATGCCACAGGTAAGTTAATGATATTCATACTCTATTATGTCTTATTTTTTTTAGAAATTCTCACGAAGCCATCAAATTCGTGAGGTGGGTTATGCGCAATGTCGGCCACAACCACTTATCAATAATGATATTACGCGCTCACTCAATCCCCATATAACACAAATAGTGCTTATATGCGTGTAATACATCATAACACGTCTAAAATTATATAATGTTTCCACAAGAATTATTTCTTGCAAAATTGATGCAGTGTAGATGTTGATGCAAATACGTAGCAGATTCATGCGTAACGATGACCTAATCTAACTCACTATAAATGAGTATCATGTAACGAAATAATTAGAATAAACATACGTGAATGATAGTACGTCATTAATTAATATAAAACGCCTCACAAAAAATTGAATATAAATCTCTAGTACTTTAATTGCAATGCTTGGTGGTCTCGGAATTGGTGGCGCACGTCAAACTTGTCTTGACATATTGGTGTCCTATGTCAAATGTCAAAAAAATATATCGAAAATATTGCCTCACATTTACTCGAGGACACGACGTACAAACACAAAGACGCAGTCTATCGGAGAAATACGGAACCAAAGGTATGACGTGCCATCTGTGATGACCTCAATGGAAAGAAATCAATACTTTCGAATGGTATCGAGGACTAATCAGTAGTCAGTCAGTACAGATTTTGTCTTGGAACAGTCGGCTGGTCCCGGTTGAATACTCTCCATTAAACTACGGTTGGAAATATTTGATTTCGGTCGGTCAGTATCAACGTAACTATGTACTCTAGAAATAGAGTTCTTCGGGACCATTAACAAGAATAATTATCACCGTTCAATCACGTATTAACGAGTGCTACATGCAGTGAATCTCAGTGTAAGGATGTCTTCTCCGTGACGTGTGAGAATAGAAACAAGTGAACACCAATTCAACATAACATGCAAGAATATGTGCGGTTCGACACATTGAGATGTACGACTTCAGTGAAAGGACATTTGCATGGCATGTGTGCTCAGTGAAGACGTTTGTACGAGTTAGTAACACGTAAATCATATACAGATATCGCGTATGTGCAGAAGCTGGACCTATGTAATTTGAAAATATTTATTCTTTATAACGATTACTGGGGTCACTGTAGTAAATACAATTCCTTCGACAACAGTTTTAATTTTCTTTAATTTAAATTAATAATATTCATGATGTGCTGACTGTGTCATTTCATTGTCAGTTGGATATTATCTGTGATTTTATTCGTAACATTTATAATCTTCGGGATCAATACTGCGATGTGTATAGATTCTTTAATGTCATTGCCACAAATTAAGATTTACAAGCCAAGTGATGTGCATTTTATTCTTGTGAAATAATCTACATTTCTTAAAAAGACATATTGGCTGTGAAGACTCATCTGTTTCTTACGTATGCCTTGTGCTGAATGCTGTTCTGGTGCCCAGTTTGACTGTTTTGCGTGTGTCGTTCATAATTTGCTATTCTGAGGACTTGGTTGGTCTGCAGTCTTTGTTCTTATGCGTGCGGTCTTTGTTCTTATGCGTGCGGTCTCCATGCTCTAAGAAGACAAGTATCTTCGAGGTCATCGCGTAGGAGTGGTGAGTAGGAGATTGATAAACTGCTTTTTAATAAAAACTGTGTGCGTCTTTTGACTAAAGTTGAAATCAAGCGGCACGAACGTTGAAGGGCGACTGCAAATTACAGTATAGATTTAAAAGGTTTTTATTCAGACCACGTATTGGAAAATAGATTGCTTTACAACAGTGGTCCAACATCAAAGTTTTTGTTTATAGCTGTTCAGTTTCGGAAAGCGGTGATCATGTTCAACTACGAACCCGGGCGATTCTGATCCCCGCATGGTTAGAAATGGTTACTAACCACTTTCGTGAAACGTAGTTTCTTCAGTAAACACGGTTTGTTACCGAAGAATTCTTCATCTTCTTGAACTGCGAATGCCACATAATATTGAATACACTGCTAGGAGACTGCTCCCCAAAACTTATTTGGTAAGGACGTTCTGCAGCGGTCGATGAATGCGTTTCTTCATCTACAGAACAGCAAAAAGCACGCTTCCTACGATTGTAATCCGCCATTAATAATTTATAGGATCTTCACGTCTTTTAGGGAAATGCCTGGAAACTCCAGCAGTACGTTGGGAAATTTGAATTTTTGTCCAAGGTCGTAGAAAAATTTGTTTTCGAGTACTTTACCTAAATAAAACGTCATTACTTCTTTTAAATTGTAATGTAATTTTCGCTCAAGATGTATAATGCAGTTGCATGAAAGAAACTTAATAACTACGTTGGTTTCTTGGTGTTATAGTATAAGTGCCAATTCCGACCGCTAGACTTCACAGTTCATCTGCGAAACTCTTTTTAATGCTGAAAATAGTACTTTTCGGAAAAAACTTTATAATACGGTAACCTTGCACTTGAGTCATTTTGGCATGAACATATTCAACGTTGCAACATTTGTCTTGTTTATCAGCAGACGCAACGGAAACATAATATAAGTTGAAAAAAAAGCTAAACAAACCTGACACAAAAGTGGACATAGACCGATATTAAATGATGCAGCAAAGTATCCATTTAAAATTATTCTTTGTCAAGATTTTGAAAAATTGACTTTCGAATATCCTTGAAAAATTAAAAGTTCTCTATTTTCCAAACTCTTGGACTTACATTCACAGGACTCTGACATGGCGATGACATATAGGTTAAATCAAACTGACATGAGTTATGTCTCTCAGATTCCTACAGATCCGGAGATATATTCCTTTTTAAATTAACTTTCGAATACCCTTGAAGAATTAAAAGGTGTCTATCCTCCAAGACCTTGTACTTACATTGTCTTGACTCTGCCATGATGATGACATATACGTTACCTCAAAGTGACATAAGTTTTGTCTCTCGGATTGCTACAGATCGGAATATATATGCCTTT
Organism: Zootermopsis nevadensis; assembly: GCF_977971745.1. Classification (NCBI taxonomy): domain Eukaryota; kingdom Metazoa; phylum Arthropoda; class Insecta; order Blattodea; family Termopsidae; genus Zootermopsis; species Zootermopsis nevadensis. Next base: position 1,885,058 of record NW_028259199.1, on the reverse strand, counting down.
GAAATATTGATTTTCGAATAACGTTGAAAAATTAAAAGGTCTCTATCTTGCAAACCCTTGGACTTACATTGACGTGACTCTGACATAATGTTTACATATACGTGAACTCATTCTGACATGAATTTTGTTTCTCAGATTCTTACAGATCGGAAGATATATATCTTTGAATATTGAGTTTCGAATACCCTTGAAACTTTGAAAGGTCACTATCCTCCAAACACTTGGACTTATATTGACGTGACGGTAACATTACGATGTTATATACGTTACCTCAAACTGACATGAGTTGTGTCTCTCAGTTACCTACAGATCGGGAGATATAGTCCTTTGAAACATTGACTTTCGGATAACCTTCAAAAATTAAAAGTTCTCTATCCTGCAAACCCTTGGAATTACAATGACGTGACTTTGATATGACGATGACATATATGTTCCCTCAAACTGACATGAGTTTTGTATCTCAGTTTCCTAGAGATCGGGAGATATATGTCTTTGAAAAATTAACTTTCGAATAAACTTCAAAAATTAAAAGTTCCCTATCCTGCAAACACTTGGACTTACATTGACGTGACTCTGACATGACGATGATATATACGTTACCTCAAACTCTCATGAGTTGTGTCTCTCAGTTTCGTAGAGATCGGGAGATATATGCCTTTGTAAAAGTGAGTTTCGTATCCCCCTGAAAAATTAAAAGTTCTCTATTCTGTAAACCCTTGGACTTATATTGACGAGACCCTGATATGACGATGACATTTACGTTACCTGAAACAGACATGATTGTTGTCCCTGAGTTTCCTACAGATCGGGAGATATATGCCTTTGAAAAATTGACTTTCAAATAACCTTCAAAAATTAAAAGTTCTCTCTCCTGCAAACTGTTGGACTTACATTGAAGTGACTTTGACAAGACGATGTCATATATGATACGTCAAACTGATATAAGTTTTCTCTCTGAGTTTCCTGCAGATTGGGAGATATATGCCTTTGAAAAAGTTACTTTCAAATAACCTTCAAAAATTTAAAGTTCTCTATCCTGCAAACCCTTGGATTTACATTGACGTGACTTTTACAAGACGATGACATATATGTTACCTCAAACTGACATGAGTTTTGTCTCTCAGTTTCGTACAGATCGGGAGATATATGCTTTTGAAAAAGTGAGTTTCGTATACACCTGAAAAATTAGAAGGTCTCTATCCTGCAAACCCTTGGACTTACATTGACGTTACTCTGATATGACGATGACATATACGTTACCTGAAACTGACATGAATGTTGTCTCTCAGTTTCCTACAGATCGGGAGATATATGCCTTTGAAAGATTGACTTTCGACTAACCTTCACAAATTAAAAGTTCTCTAACCTGCAAACCGTTGGACTTACATTGAAGTGACTTTGACATGACAATAACATATATGATAACTCAAACTGAGATAAGTTTTCTCTCTGAGGTGCTTGCAGATCGGGAGATATAAGCCTTTGAAAAATTGGCTTTCTAATAAACTTCAAAAATTGAAAGTTCCCTATCCTGCAAACACTTGGACCTACATTGACGTGACTCTGACATGACGATGAAATATACGTTACCTCTAACTGTCATGAGTTGTATCTCTCAGTTTCCTAGAGATCGGGAGATATATGACTTTGAAAAAGTGAGTTTCATATACCCCTGAAAAATTAAAAGTTTTCTATCCTGCAAACCCTTGGATTTACATTGGGGTGACACTGATATGACTATGACATTTACGTTAAATGAAACTGACATGTTTGTTGTCTCTGAGTTTCCTACAGATCGGGAGATATATGCCTTTGAATAATTGACTTTCGAATAACCTACAAAAATTTAAAGTTCTCTATCCTGCAAACTGTTGGACTTACAAAGAAATGACATTGACATGACGATGACATGAATGATTCAACAAATTGATATAATTTTTCTCTCTGAGTTTCCAGTAGATCGGGAGATATATGACTTTGAAGAAGTGACTTTCGAATAACCTTCAAAAATTATAAGTTATCTATCCTGCAAACACTTGGACTTACATTTACGTTACTTTTACATGACGATGACGTATATGTTACCTCAAACAGACATGAGTTTTGTCTCTCAGTTTCCTACAGATCGGGAGATATATGCCTTTGAAGAATTGACTTTCGAATAACCTTCAAAAATTTAAAGTTTTATATCCTGTAAACACTTGGACTTACATTGACGTGACTCTGACATGACGATGATATAAACGTTGCCTCAAACTCTCATAGGATGTGTCTCTCAGTTTCGTACAGATCAGGGTATATATGCTTTTGAAAAAGTGAGTTTCGTATACCCCTGAAAAATTTAAAAGTTTCTATCCTGCAAACCCTTGCACTCACATTGACGTAACTTTGATATGACGATGACATATACGTTACCTGAAACTGACATGATTGTTTTCTCTCAGTTTCCAAGAGATTGGGAGATATATGCGTTTGAAAAAATGACTATCGAATAACATTCACAAATTAAAAATTGTTAATCCTGGAAATCCTTTTACTTACAATGACGTGACTGTTACATGTCAATGACATATATGTTCCTTCAAACTGACATTAGTTTTGTCTCTTAGTTTCGTACAGATAGGGAGATATATGCTTTTGAAGAAGTAATTTTCGAATACATCTGAAAAATTGAAAGTTCTCTATGCTGCAAACCCTTGGACTTACATTGACGTGACTCTGATATGACGATGACATATACGTTACCTGAAACTGACATGAGTTTTGTCTCTCAGTTTCCTACAGATCGGGAGATATACGCCTTTGAAGAATTGACTTCCGAATAAACTTCAAAATTAAAAGTTCTTTATAATGCAAACTCATGGACTTACATTGACATGACTCTGACATGACGATGATATATACGTTACCTCAAACTGAAATGAATTTTGTCTCTCAGTTTCCTACAGATCTGGAGAAATATGCCTTTGAAAAATTGAGTTTCGAATACCCCTTGAAAATAAAAAAGTTCTCTATCCTCCAAACCTTTGGACTTACATTGACGTGACCCTGACACGATGATATATACGTTACCTCAAAGTGACATGAGTTGTGTTTCTCAAGTTCCTGCAGATCGGGAGTTATGTGCCCTTGAAAAATTGACTGTAAAATATACCTTCAAACATTAAAAGTTTTCTATCCTGAAAACCCTTGGAATTACATTGACGTGATTCTGACATTATGATATATACATTACCTCCAAGTGACATGAGTTTTGTCTCTCAGATTAATATAGATCGGGAGATATTTGCCTTTGAATAATTGACTTTCGAATAATCTCGAAAAATTAAAATGTCTCTATCCTCCAAACCCTTTTACACACATTGACGTGACTCTGACATAAAGTTTACATATACGTTCCCTCAAAGTGACATAAGTTTTGTCTCTCAGATTCCTACAGATCGGGAGATATTTGCCTTTTCAAAAATTGACTTTAAAATAATCTCGGAAAATTTAAATTGTTCTATCCTCCAAACAGTTAGACATACATTGACGTGACTCTGACATGAAGTTGACATATACGTTCCCTCAAAGTGACAGAAGTTTTGTCTCTCACATTCCTACAGATCGGGAGATATATGCCTTTTCACAAATTGAATTTCGAATAATCTCGAAAAATTAAAATGTCTTTATCCTCCAAACCCTTGGACATACATTGACGTGACTCTAAAGTGAAGTTGACATATACGTTACCTAAAAGTGACATAAGTTTTGTCTCTCAGATTCCTACAGATCGGGAGTTATTTGCCTTTTAAAAATTTGACTTTCGAATAATCTTGAAAAATTTAAATGTCTCTATCCTCCAAACCCTTGGACATACATTGACGTGGCTCTGACATGAAGTTGACATATACGTTCCCTCAAAGTGACTTAAGTTTTGTCTCTCAGATTCCTACAGATAGGAAGATATTTGCCCTTTCAAAAATTGACTTTCGAATAATCTCGAAAAATTAAAATGTCTGTTTCCTCCAAACCCTTAAACATACATTGACGTGACACTAACATGAAATTGACATAAACGTTCCCTCAAAGTGACATAAGGTTTGTCTCTCAGATTCCTACAGATCGGGACATATTTGCCTTTTCAAAAATTGACTTTCGAATAATCTCGAAAAATTTATATGTCTCTATCCTCAAACCCTTGGACATACATTGACGTGACTCTGACATGAAGTTGACATATACGTTCCCTCAAATTGACATAAGTTTTGTCTCTCAGATTCTTACACATCGCGAGATATTTGCCTTTTCAAAAATTGACTTTCGAATATTCTCGGAAAATTAAAATGTTTCTATCCTTCAAACCCTTGGACATACATTGACGTGACCCTGACATGAAGTTGACATATACGTTCCCTCAAAGGGACATAAGTTTTGTCTCTCAGATTCCTACAGATCAGGAGATAATTGCCTTTTCAAAAATTGACTTTCGAATAATCTCGAAAAATTAAAATGTCTCTATTCTCCAAACCCTTGGACATACATTGACGTGACTATGACATGAAGTTGACATATACGTTCCCTCATAGTGACTTAAGTTTTGTCTCTCAGATTCCTACAGATCGGGAGATATTTGCCTTTTCAAAAATTGACTTTCGAATAATTTCGAAAAATTGAAATGTCTCTATCCTCCAAACACTTCGACATACATTGACCAGACTCTGACATGAATTTGACATATACGTTCCCTCAAAGTGACATAAGGTTTGTCTCTCAGATTCGTAAAAATCGGGAGATATTTGCCTTTTCAAAAATTGACTTTCGAATAATCTCGAAAAATTTAAATGTCTCTATTCTCCAAACACTTGGACATACATTGGCAAGACTCTGACATGAAGTTGACATATCAGTTCCCTCAAAGATATTTGCCTTTTCAAAAATTGACACTCGAATAATATCGAAGAATTAAAATGTCTCTATCCTCCAAACCCTTGGACATACATTGACGTGAATTTGACATGAAGTTGACTAATACGTTCCCTCAAATTGACATAAGTTTTGTCTCTCAGATTCCTACACATCGGGAGATATTTGCCTTTTCAAAAATTGACTTTCGAATATTCTCGGAAAATTAAAATGTTTCTATCCTCCAAACCCTTGGACTTACATTGACGTGAATCTGACATGAAGTTGACATACACGTTCCCTCAACGTGACATAAGTTTTGTCTCTCAGATTCCTACAGATCGGAAGATATTTGCCCTTTCAAAAATTGACTTTCGAATAATCTCGAAAAATTAAAATGTCTCTAACCTCCAAACCCTTAGACATACATTGACGTGACTCTAACATGAAGTTGACATACACCTTCCCTCAAAGTGACATAAGGTTTGTGTCTCAGATTCCAACAGATCGGGAGATATTTGCCTTTTCAAAAATTGACATTTGAATAATCTCGAACAATTCAAATATCTCTATCCTCGAAACCCTTGGACATACATTGACGTGACTATGACATGAAGTTGACATATACGTTCCCTCAAATTGACATAAGTTTTGTCACTCAGATTCCTACACATCGGGAGATATTTGCCTTTTCAAAAATTGACTTTCGAATAATCTCGAAAAATTAAAATGTCTCTATCCTCCAAACCTTTTTACACACATTGACGTGACTCTGACATGAAGTTTACATATACGCTCCCTAGAAGTGACATAAGTTTTGTCTCGCAGATTTCTACAGATCGGGAGATATTTGCCTTTTCAAAAATTGACTTTCGAATAATCTCGAAAAATTGAAATGTATCTATCCTTCCAAACCCTTGGACATACATTGACGTGACTCTAAAGTGAAGTTGACATATACGTTACCTAAAAGTGACATAAGTTTTGTCTCACAGATTCCTACAGATCGGGACATATTTGCCTTTTAAAAATTTGACTTTCGAATAATCTCGAAAAATTTAAATGTCTCTATCCTCCAAACCCTTGGACATACATTGACGTGACTGACATGAAGTTGACATATACGTTCCCTCAAAGTGACATAAGTTTTGTCTCTCAGATTCCTACAGATCGGTAGATATTTGCCTTTTCAAAAATTAACACTCGAATAATATCGAAAAATTTAAATGTCTCTATCCTCCAAACCCTTGGACATACATTGACGTGACTCGGACATGAAGTTGACATATACGTTCCCTCAAAGTGACATAAGTTTTGTTTCTCAGATTCCTACAGATCGGGAGATAATTGCCTTTTCACAAATTGAATTTCGAATAATCTCGAAAAATTAAAATGTCTCTATCCTCCAAACCCTTGGACATACTTTGACGTGACTCTGACATGAAGTTAACATATACGTTCCCTCAACGTGACATAAGTTTTGTCTCTCAGATTCCTACAGATCGGGAGATATTTGCCTTTCCAGTAATTGACATTTGAATAATCTCGAAAAATTAAAATATCTCTATCGTCCAAACCCTTGGACATACATTGACGTGACTATGACATGAAGTTTACATATACGTTCCCTCATAGTGACAAAAGTTTTGTCTCGCAGATTCCTACAGATCGGGAGATATTTGCCTTTTCAAAAATTGACTTTCGAATAATCTCGAAAAATTAAAATGTCTCTATCCTCCAAACCCTTTTACACACATTGACGTGACTCTGATATGAAGTTTACATATACGTTCCCTCAAAGTGACATAAGTTTTGTCTCTCAGATTCCTACAGATCGGGAGATATTTGCCTTTTCAAAAATTGACTTTCGAATAATCTCGAAAAATTGAAATGTATCTATCCTTCCAAACCCTTGGACATACATTGACCAGACTCTGACATGAAGTTGACATATACGTTCCCTCAAAGTGACAAAAGTTTTGTCTCTCACATTCCTACAGATCGGGAGATATATGCCTTTTCACAAATTGACTTTCGAATAATCTCGAAAAATTAAAATGTCTCTATCCTCCAAACCCTTGGACATACATTGACGTGACTCTAAAGTGAAGTTGACATATACGTTACCTAAAAGTGACATAAGTTTTGTCTCTCAGATTTTTACAGATCGGGACATATTTGTCTTTTAAAAATTTGACTTTCGAATAATCTCGAAAATTTAAATGTCTTTATCCTCCAAACCCTTGGACATACATTGACGTGACTGACATGAAGTTGACATATGCGTTCCCTCAAAGTGACATAAGTTTTGTCTCTCAGATTCCTACAGATCGGTAGATATTTGCCTTTTCAAAACTTGACACTCGAATAATATCGAAAAATTTAAATGTCTCTATCCACCAAACCCTTGGACATACATTGACGTGACTCTGACATGAAGTTGACATATAAGTTCCCTCAAAGTGACATAAGTTCTGTCTCTCAGATTCCTACAGATCGGGAGATATTTGCCTTTTCAAAAATTGACACTCGAATAATATCGAAAAATTTAAATGTCTCTATCCACCAAACCCTTGGACATACATTGACGTGACTCTGACATGAAGTTGACATACACGTTGCCTCAAATTGACATAAGTTTTGTCTCTCAGATTCCTACATATCGGGAGATATTTGCCTTTTCAGTAATTGACATTTGAATAATCTCGAAAAATTCAAATATCTCTATCCTCCAAACCCTTGGACATACTTTGACGTGACTCTGACATGAAGTTAACATATACATTCCCTCAAAGTAACATAAGTCTTGTCTCTCAGATTCCTACAGATCGGAAGATATTTGCCTTTTCAAAAATTGACTTTCGAATAATCTCGAAAAATTAAAATGTCTCTATCCTCCAAACCCTTTACATACATTGACGTGACTCTAACATGTAGTTGACATACACGTTTCGTCAAAGTGACGTAAGGTTTGTGTCTCAGATTCCTACAGATCGGGAGATATTTGCCTTTTCAAAAATTGATTTTCGAATAATCTCGAAAAATTCAAATGAGTCTATACTCCTAACCCTTGGACTTACATTGACGTGGCCCTGACATGAAGTTGACATATACGTTCCCTCATAGTGACTTAAGTTTTGTCTCTCAGATTCCTACAGATCGGGAGATATTTGCCTTTTCAAAAATTGATATTTGAATAATCTCGAAAAATTCAAATACCTCTATCCTCCAAACCCTTGGACATACTTTGACGTGACTCTGACATTAAGTTGACATATACGTTCCCTCAAAGTGACATAAGTTTTGTATTTCAGATTCCTACAGATCGGAAGATATTTGCCTTTTCAAAAATTGACTTTCGAATAATCTCGAAAAATTGAAATGTCTCTATCCTCCAAACCCTTGGACATACATTGACCAGATTCTGACATGAAGTTGACATATACGTTCCCTCAAAGTGACATAAGGTTTGTCTCTCAGATACCTGCAATTCGGAAGATATTTGAATTTTCAAAAATTGACTTTCGAATAATCTCGAAAAATTAAAATGTCTCTATCCTCCAAACCATTGGACATACATTTACAAGACTCTGACATGAAGTTGACATATAAGTTCCCTCAAAGTGACATAAGTTTTGTCTCTCAGATTCTTACAGATCGGGAGATATTTGCCTTTTCAAAAATTGACACTCGAATAATATCGAAAAATTAAAATGTCTATCCTCCAAACCCTTGGACATACATTGACGTGACTCTGACATGAAGTTGACATATACGCTCCCTCAAATTGACATAAGTTTTGTCTCTCAGATTCCTACACATCGGGAGATATTTGCCTTTTCAAAAATTGACTTTCGAATATTCTCGGAAAATTAAAATTATTCTATCCTCCAAACCCTTTGACATACATTGACGTGACTCTGACATGAAGTTGACATACACGTTCCCTCAAAGTGACATAAGGTTTGTGTCTCAGATTCTACAGATCGGGAGATATTTGAATTTTCATAAATTGACTTTCGAATAATCTCAAAAAATTAAAATGTCTCTATCTTCCAAACCCTTGGACATACATTGACGTGCCTCTGACATGAAGTTGACATATACGTTCCCTCAACGTGACATAAGTTTTGTCTCTCAGATTCCTACAGATCGGGAGATATTTGCCTTTTCAAAAATTGACATTTGAATAATCTCGAACAATTCAATTATCTCTATCCTCCAAACCCTTGAACATACATTGACGTGACTCTGACATCAAGTTGACATATACGTTCCCTCAAAGTGAAATATGTTTTTTCTCTCACATTCCTACAGATCGGGAGATATTTGCCTTTTCATAAAATGACTTTCGAATAATCTCGAAAAATTAAAATGTCTCTATCCTCCAAACCCTTGGACATACATTGACATGACTCTGACATGAAGTTGACATATACGTTCCCTCAAAGTGACATAAGTTTTGTCTCTCAGATTCCTACAGATCGGGAAATATTTTCCTTTTCAAAAATTGACTTTGGAATAATCTCGAAAAATTAAAATGTCTCTATTCTCCAAACCCTTGGACATACATTGAAGTGACTCTGAAATGAAGTTGACATATACGTTCCCTCAAAGTGATATAAGTGTTGTCTCTCAGATTCCTACAGATCAGGAGATATTTGCCTTTTCAGATATTGCTATCGAATAATCTCGAAAAATTAAAATGTCTCTCTCCTCCAAACCCTTCGACATACATTGACATGACTCTGACATGAAGTTGACATATACTTTCCTCAAAGTGACATAATTTTTGTCTCTCAGATTAATACGGATCGGGAGATATTTGCCTTTTCAGAAATTACTTTCGAAAAATCTCGAAAAATTAAAATGTCTGTATCCTCCAAACCCTTGGACATACATTGACGTGACTCTGACATGAAGTTGACATATACGTTCACTCAAAGTGACATTAGGTTTGTGTCTCAGATCCCTATAGATCGGGAGATATTTGAATTTTCAAAAATTGACTTTCGAATAATCTCGAAAAATTAAAATGTCTCTATCCTCCAAACCCTTGGACATACATTGACGTGACTCTGACATGAAGTTGACATATACGTTCCCTCAACGTGACATAAGTTTTGTCTCTCAAGATTCCTACAGATCGGGAGATATATGCCTTTCAAAAATTTACATTTGAATAATCTCGAACAATTCAAATATCTCTATCCTCCAAACCCTTGCACATACATTGACGTGACTCTAACATGAAGTTGACATATACGTTCCCTCAAAGTGACATAAGTTTTGTCTCTCAAATTCCTACAGATCGGGAGATATTTGCCTTTTCAAAAATTGACTTTCGAATAATCTTGAAAAATTAAAATGTCTCTATCCTTCAAACCCTTGGACATACATTGACGAGACTCTGACATGAAATTGACAATTACGTTCCCTCAAAGTGACATAAGTTTCGTCTCTCAGGTTCCTACAGATCGGAAGATATATCCCTTTTCAGAAATTGACTTTCGTATAATCTCGAAAAATTAAAATGTCTCTATCCTCCAAACCCTTGGACATACTTTGACGTGACTCTGACATGAAGTTAACATATACGTTCCCTCAACGTGACATAAGTTTTGTCTCTCAGATTCCTACAGATCGGGAGATATTTGCCTTTCCAGTAATTGACATTTGAATAATCTCGAAAAATTAAAATATCTCTATCGTCCAAACCCTTGGACATACATTGACGTGACTATGACATGAAGTTTACATATACGTTCCCTCATAGTGACAAAAGTTTTGTCTCGCAGATTCCTACAGATCGGGAGATATTTGCCTTTTCAAAAATTGACTTTCGAATAATCTCGAAAAATTAAAATGTCTCTATCCTCCAAACCCTTTTACACACATTGACGTGACTCTGATATGAAGTTTACATATACGTTCCCTCAAAGTGACATAAGTTTTGTCTCTCAGATTCCTACAGATCGGGAGATATTTGCCTTTTCAAAAATTGACTTTCGAATAATCTCGAAAAATTGAAATGTATCTATCCTTCCAAACCCTTGGACATACATTGACCAGACTCTGACATGAAGTTGACATATACGTTCCCTCAAAGTGACAAAAGTTTTGTCTCTCACATTCCTACAGATCGGGAGATATATGCCTTTTCACAAATTGACTTTCGAATAATCTCGAAAAATTAAAATGTCTCTATCCTCCAAACCCTTGGACATACATTGACGTGACTGTAAAGTGAAGTTGACATATACGTTACCTAATAGTGACATAAGTTTTGTCTCTCAGATTTTTACAGATCGGGACATATTTGTCTTTTAAAAATTTGACTTTCGAATAATCTCGAAAATTTAAATGTCTTTATCCTCCAAACCCTTGGACATACATTGACGTGACTGACATGAAGTTGACATATGCGTTCCCTCAAAGTGACATAAGTTTTGTCTCTCAGATTCCTACAGATCGGTAGATATTTGCCTTTTCAAAACTTGACACTCGAATAATATCGAAAAATTTAAATGTCTCTATCCACCAAACCCTTGGACATACATTGACGTGACTCTGACATGAAGTTGACATATAAGTTCCCTCAAAGTGACATAAGTTCTGTCTCTCAGATTCCTACAGATCGGGAGATATTTGCCTTTTCAAAAATTGACACTCGAATAATATCGAAAAATTTAAATGTCTCTATCCACCAAACCCTTGGACATACATTGACGTGACTCTGACATGAAGTTGACATACACGTTGCCTCAAATTGACATAAGTCTTGTCTCTCAGATTCCTACAGATCGGAAGATATTTGCCTTTTCAAAAATTGACTTTCGAATAATCTCGAAAAATTAAAATGTCTCTATCCTCCAAACCCTTTACATACATTGACGTGACTCTAACATGTAGTTGACATACACGTTTCGTCAAAGTGACGTAAGGTTTGTGTCTCAGATTCCTACAGATCGGGAGATATTTGCCTTTTCAAAAATTGATTTTCGAATAATCTCGAAAAATTCAAATGAGTCTATACTCCTAACTCTTGGACTTACATTGACGTGGCCCTGACATGAAGTTGACATATACGTTCCCTCATAGTGACTTAAGTTTTGTCTCTCAGATTCCTACAGATCGGGAGATATTTGCCTTTTCAAAAATTGATATTTGAATAAAATCGAAAAATTCAAATACCTCTATCCTCCAAACCCTTGGACATACTTTGACGTGACTCTGACATTAAGTTGACATATACGTTCCCTCAAAGTGACATAAGTTTTGTATTTCAGATTCCTACAGATCGGAAGATATTTGCCTTTTCAAAAATTGACTTTCGAATAATCTCGAAAAATTGAAATGTCTCTATCCTCCAAACCCTTGGACATACATTGACCAGATTCTGACATGAAGTTGACATATACGTTCCCTCAAAGTGACATAAGGTTTGTCTCTCAGATACCTGCAATTCGGAAGATATTTGAATTTTCAAAAATTGACTTTCGAATAATCTCGAAAAATTAAAATGTCTCTATCCTCCAAACCATTGGACATACATTTACAAGACTCTGACATGAAGTTGACATATAAGTTCCCTCAAAATGACATAAGTTCTGTCTCTCAGATTCTTACAGATCGGGAGATATTTGCCTTTTCAAAAATTGACACTCGAATAATATCGAAAAATTAAAATGTCTATCCTCCAAACCCTTGGACATACCTTGACGTGACTCTGACATGAAGTTGACATATACGCTCCCTCAAATTGACATAAGTTTTGTCTCTCAGATTCCTACACATCGGGAGATATTTGCCTTTTCAAAAATTGACTTTCGAATATTCTCGGAAAATTAAAATTATTCTATCCTCCAAACCCTTTGACATACATTGACGTGACTCTGACATGAAGTTGACATACACGTTCCCTCAAAGTGACATAAGGTTTGTGTCTCAGATTCCTACAGATCGGGAGATATTTGAATTTTCATAAATTGACTTTCGAATAATCTCAAAAAATTAAAATGTCTCTATCTTCCAAACCCTTGGACATACATTGACGTGCCTCTGACATGAAGTTGACATATACGTTCCCTCAACGTGACATAAGTTTTGTCTCTCAGATTCCTACAGATCGGGAGATATTTGCCTTTTCAAAAATTGACATTTGAATAATCTCGAACAATTCAATTATCTCTATCCTCCAAACCCTTGAACATACATTGACGTGACTCTGACATCAAGTTGACATATACGTTCCCTCAAAGTGAAATATGTTTTTTCTCTCACATTCCTACAGATCGGGAGATATTTGCCTTTTCATAAAATGACTTTCGAATAATCTCGAAAAATTAAAATGTCTCTATCCTCCAAACCCTTGGACATACATTGACATGACTCTGACATGAAGTTGACATATACGTTCCCTCAAAGTGACATAAGTTTTGTCTCTCAGATTCCTACAGATCGGGAAATATTTTCCTTTTCAAAAATTGACTTTCGAATAATCTCGAAAAATTAAAATGTCTCTATTCTCCAAACCCTTGGACATACATTGAAGTGACTCTGAAATGAAGTTGACATATACGTTCCCTCAAAGTGATATAAGTGTTGTCTCTCAGATTCCTACAGATCAGGAGATATTTGCCTTTTCAGATATTGCTATCGAATAATCTCGAAAAATTAAAATGTCTCTCTCCTCCAAACCCTTCGACATACATTGACATGACTCTGACATGAAGTTGACATATACTTTCCTCAAAGTGACATAATTTTTGTCTCTCAGATTAATACGGATCGGGAGATATTTACCTTTTCAGAAATTACTTTCGAAAAATCTCGAAAAATTAAAATGTCTGTATCCTCCAAACCCTTGGACATACATTGACGTGACTCTGACATGAAGTTGACATATACGTTCACTCAAAGTGACATTAGGTTTGTGTCTCAGATCCCTATAGATCGGGAGATATTTGAATTTTCAAAAATTGACTTTCGAATAATCTCGAAAAATTAAAATGTCTCTATCCTCCAAACCCTTGGACATACATTGACGTGACTCTGACATGAAGTTGACATATACGTTCCCTCAACGTGACATAAGTTTTGTCTCTCAGATTCCTACAGATCGGGAGATATTTGCCTTTTCAAAAATTTACATTTGAATAATCTCGAACAATTCAAATATCTCTATCCTCCAAACCCTTGCACATACATTGACGTGACTCTAACATGAAGTTGACATATACGTTCCCTCAAAGTGACATAAGTTTTGTCTCTCAAATTCCTACAGATCGGGAGATATTTGCCTTTTCAAAAATTGACTTTCGAATAATCTTGAAAAATTAAAATGTCTCTATCCTCCAAACCCTTGGACATACATTGACGAGACTCTGACATGAAATTGACAATTACGTTCCCTCAAAGTGACATAAGTTTCGTCTCTCAGGTTCCTACAGATCGGAAGATATATCCCTTTTCAGAAATTGACTTTCGTATAATCTCGAAAAATTAAAATGTCTCTATCCTCCAAACCCTTGGACATACATTGACGTGACTCTGACATGAAGTTGACATATACGTTCCCTAAAAGTGACAAGTGTTGTCTCTCAGATTCCTACAGATCGGGAGATATTTGCCTTTTCATAAATTGACTTTCGAATAATCTCGCAAAATTAAAATGTCTCTATCCTCCAAACTCTTTTACATACATGGACGTGACTCTGACATGAAGTTGACATATACGTTCCCTCAAAGTGACATAAGTTTTGTCTCTCAGATTCCTACAGATCGGGAGATATTTGCATTTTCAGAAATTGACTTTCGAATAATCTCGAAGAATTAAAATGTCTCTATCCTCCAAACACTTGGACATACATTGACGTGACTCTGACATTAAGTTGACATATACGTTCCCTCAAAGTGACATAAGGTTTGTGTCTCAGATTCCAACAGATCGGGAGATATTTGCCTTTTCAAAAATTGACATTTGAATAATCTCGAACAATTCAAATATCTCTATCCTCGAAACCCTTGGACATACATTGACGTGACTATGACATGAAGTTGACATATACGTTCCCTCAAATTGACATAAGTTTTGTCACTCAGATTCCTACACATCGGGAGATATTTGCCTTTTCAAAAATTGACTTTCGAATAATCTCGAAAAATTAAAATGTCTCTATCCTCCAAACCCTTTTACACACATTGACGTGACTCTGACATGAAGTTTACATATACGCTCCCTAGAAGTGACATAAGTTTTGTCTCGCAGATTTCTACAGATCGGGAGATATTTGCCTTTTCAAAAATTGACTTTCGAATAATCTCGAAAAATTGAAATGTATCTATCCTTCCAAACCCTTGGACATACATTGACGTGACTCTAAAGTGAAGTTGACATATACGTTACCTAAAAGTGACATAAGTTTTGTCTCTCAGATTCCTACAGATCGGGACATATTTGCCTTTTAAAAATTTGACTTTCGAATAATCTCGAAAAATTTAAATGTCTCTATCCTCCAAACCCTTGGACATACATTGACGTGACTGACATGAAGTTGACATATACGTTCCCTCAAAGTGACATAAGTTTTGTCTCTCAGATTCCTACAGATCGGTAGATATTTGCCTTTTCAAAAATTAACACTCGAATAATATCGAAAAATTTAAATGTCTCTATCCTCCAAACCCTTGGACATACATTGACGTGACTCGGACATGAAGTTGACATATACGTTCCCTCAAAGTGACATAAGATTTGTTTCTCAGATTCCTACAGATCGGGAGATATTTGCCTTTTCACAAATTGAATTTCGAATAATCTCGAAAAATTAAAATGTCTCTATCCTCCAAACCCTTGGACATACTTTGACGTGACTCTGACATGAAGTTAACATATACGTTCCCTCAACGTGACATAAGTTTTGTCTCTCAGATTCCTACAGATCGGGAGATATTTGCCTTTCCAGTAATTGACATTTGAATAATCTCGAAAAATTAAAATATCTCTATCGTCCAAACCCTTGGACATACATTGACGTGACTATGACATGAAGTTTACATATACGTTCCCTCATAGTGACAAAAGTTTTGTCTCGCAGATTCCTACAGATCGGGAGATATTTGCCTTTTCAAAAATTGACTTTCGAATAATCTCGAAAAATTAAAATGTCTCTATCCTCCAAACCCTTTTACACACATTGACGTGACTCTGATATGAAGTTTACATATACGTTCCCTCAAAGTGACATAAGTTTTGTCTCTCAGATTCCTACAGATCGGGAGATATTTGCCTTTTCAAAAATTGACTTTCGAATAATCTCGAAAAATTGAAATGTATCTATCCTTCCAAACCCTTGGTACATACATTGACCAGACTCTGACATGAAGTTGACATATACGTTCCCTCAAAGTGACAAAAGTTTTGTCTCTCACATTCCTACAGATCGGGAGATATATGCATTTTCACAAATTGACTTTCGAATAATCTCGAAAAATTAAAATGTCTCTATCCTCCAAACCCTTGGACATACATTGACGTGACTCTAAAGTGAAGTTGACATATACGTTACCTAAAAGTGACATAAGTTTTGTCTCTCAGATTTTTACAGATCGGGACATATTTGTCTTTTAAAAATTTGACTTTCGAATAATCTCGAAAATTTAAATGTCTTTATCCTCCAAACCCTTGGACATACATTGACGTGACTGACATGAAGTTGACATATGCGTTCCCTCAAAGTGACATAAGTTTTGTCTCTCAGATTCCTACAGATCGGTAGATATTTGCCTTTTCAAAACTTGACACTCGAATAATATCGAAAAATTTAAATGTCTCTATCCACCAAACCCTTGGACATACATTGACGTGACTCTGACATGAAGTTGACATATAAGTTCCCTCAAAGTGACATAAGTTCTGTCTCTCAGATTCCTACAGATCGGGAGATATTTGCCTTTTCAAAAATTGACACTCGAATAATATCGAAAAATTTAAATGTCTCTATCCACCAAACCCTTGGACATACATTGACGTGACTCTGACATGAAGTTGACATACACGTTGCCTCAAATTGACATAAGTTTTGTCTCTCAGATTCCTACATATCGGGAGATATTTGCCTTTTCAATAATTGACATTTGAATAATCTCGAAAAATTCAAATATCTCTATCCTCCAAACCCTTGGACATACTTTGACGTGACTCTGACATGAAGTTAACATATACGTTCCCTCAAAGTAACATAAGTCTTGTCTCTCAGATTCCTACAGATCGGAAGATATTTGCCTTTTCAAAAATTGACTTTCGAATTATCTCGAAAAATTAAAATGTCTCTATCCTCCAAACCCTTTACATACATTGACGTGACTCTAACATGTAGTTGACATACACGTTTCGTCAAAGTGACGTAAGGTTTGTGTCTCAGATTCCTACAGATCGGGAGATATTTGCCTTTTCAAAAATTGATTTTCGAATAATCTCGAAAAATTCAAATGAGTCTATACTCCTAACTCTTGGACTTACATTGACGTGGCCCTGACATGAAGTTGACATATACGTTCCCTCATAGTGACTTAAGTTTTGTCTCTCAGATTCCTACAGATCGGGAGATATTTGCCTTTTCAAAAATTGATATTTGAATAAAATCGAAAAATTCAAATACCTCTATCCTCCAAACCCTTGGACATACTTTGACGTGACTCTGACATTAAGTTGACATATACGTTCCCTCAAAGTGACATAAGTTTTGTATTTCAGATTCCTACAGATCGGAAGATATTTGCCTTTTCAAAAATTGACTTTCGAATAATCTCGAAAAATTGAAATGTCTCTATCCTCCAAACCCTTGGACATACATTGACCAGATTCTGACATGAAGTTGACATATACGTTCCCTCAAAGTGACATAAGGTTTGTCTCTCAGATACCTGCAATTCGGAAGATATTTGAATTTTCAAAAATTGACTTTCGAATAATCTCGAAAAATTAAAATGTCTCTATCCTCCAAACCATTGGACATACATTTACAAGACTCTGACATGAAGTTGACATATAAGTTCCCTCAAAATGACATAAGTTCTGTCTCTCAGATTCTTACAGATCGGGAGATATTTGCCTTTTCAAAAATTGACACTCGAATAATATCGAAAAATTAAAATGTCTATCCTCCAAACCCTTGGACATACCTTGACGTGACTCTGACATGAAGTTGACATATACGCTCCCTCAAATTGACATAAGTTTTGTCTCTCAGATTCCTACACATCGGGAGATATTTGCCTTTTCAAAAATTGACTTTCGAATATTCTCGGAAAATTAAAATTATTCTATCCTCCAAACCCTTTGACATACATTGACGTGACTCTGACATGAAGTTGACATACACGTTCCCTCAAAGTGACATAAGGTTTGTGTCTCAGATTCCTACAGATCGGGAGATATTTGAATTTTCATAAATTGACTTTCGAATAATCTCAAAAAATTAAAATGTCTCTATCTTCCAAACCCTTGGACATACATTGACGTGCCTCTGACATGAAGTTGACATATACGTTCCCTCAACGTGACATAAGTTTTGTCTCTCAGATTCCTACAGATCGGGAGATATTTGCCTTTTCAAAAATTGACATTTGAATAATCTCGAACAATTCAATTATCTCTATCCTCCAAACCCTTGAACATACATTGACGTGACTCTGACATCAAGTTGACATATACGTTCCCTCAAAGTGAAATATGTTTTTTCTCTCACATTCCTACAGATCGGGAGATATTTGCCTTTTCATAAAATGACTTTCGAATAATCTCGAAAAATTAAAATGTCTCTATCCTCCAAACCCTTGGACATACATTGACATGACTCTGACATGAAGTTGACATATACGTTCCCTCAAAGTGACATAAGTTTTGTCTCTCAGATTCCTACAGATCGGGAAATATTTTCCTTTTCAAAAATTGACTTTCGAATAATCTCGAAAAATTAAAATGTCTCTATTCTCCAAACCCTTGGACATACATTGAAGTGACTCTGAAATGAAGTTGACATATACGTTCCCTCAAAGTGATATAAGTGTTGTCTCTCAGATTCCTACAGATCAGGAGATATTTGCCTTTTCAGATATTGCTATCGAATAATCTCGAAAAATTAAAATGTCTCTCTCCTCCAAACCCTTCGACATACATTGACATGACTCTGACATGAAGTTGACATATACTTTCCTCAAAGTGACATAATTTTTGTCTCTCAGATTAATACGGATCGGGAGATATTTACCTTTTCAGAAATTACTTTCGAAAAATCTCGAAAAATTAAAATG
This sequence comes from Zootermopsis nevadensis, assembly GCF_977971745.1. Classification (NCBI taxonomy): domain Eukaryota; kingdom Metazoa; phylum Arthropoda; class Insecta; order Blattodea; family Termopsidae; genus Zootermopsis; species Zootermopsis nevadensis. The sequence goes on along the minus strand of NW_028259199.1, from coordinate 1,865,858 downwards.
TCTGTATCCTCCAAACCCTTGGACATACATTGACGTGACTCTGACATGAAGTTGACATATACGTTCACTCAAAGTGACATTAGGTTTGTGTCTCAGATCCCTATAGATCGGGAGATATTTGAATTTTCAAAAATTGACTTTCGAATAATCTCGAAAAATTAAAATGTCTCTATCCTCCAAACCCTTGGACATACATTGACGTGACTCTGACATGAAGTTGACATATACGTTCCCTCAACGTGACATAAGTTTTGTCTCTCAGATTCCTACAGATCGGGAGATATTTGCCTTTTCAAAAATTTACATTTGAATAATCTCGAACAATTCAAATATCTCTATCCTCCAAACCCTTGCACATACATTGACGTGACTCTAACATGAAGTTGACATATACGTTCCCTCAAAGTGACATAAGTTTTGTCTCTCAAATTCCTACAGATCGGGAGATATTTGCCTTTTCAAAAATTGACTTTCGAATAATCTTGAAAAATTAAAATGTCTCTATCCTCCAAACCCTTGGACATACATTGACGAGACTCTGACATGAAATTGACAATTACGTTCCCTCAAAGTGACATAAGTTTCGTCTCTCAGGTTCCTACAGATCGGAAGATATATCCCTTTTCAGAAATTGACTTTCGTATAATCTCGAAAAATTAAAATGTCTCTATCCTCCAAACCCTTGGACATACATTGACGTGACTCTGACATGAAGTTGACATATACGTTCCCTAAAAGTGACAAGTGTTGTCTCTCAGATTCCTACAGATCGGGAGATATTTGCCTTTTCATAAATTGACTTTCGAATAATCTCGCAAAATTAAAATGTCTCTATCCTCCAAACTCTTTTACATACATGGACGTGACTCTGACATGAAGTTGACATATACGTTCCCTCAAAGTGACATAAGTTTTGTCTCTCAGATTCCTACAGATCGGGAGATATTTGCATTTTCAGAAATTGACTTTCGAATAATCTCGAAGAATTAAAATGTCTCTATCCTCCAAACACTTGGACATACATTGACGTGACTCTGACATTAAGTTGACATATACGTTCCCTCAAAGTGACATAAGGTTTGTGTCTCAGATTCCAACAGATCGGGAGATATTTGCCTTTTCAAAAATTGACATTTGAATAATCTCGAACAATTCAAATATCTCTATCCTCGAAACCCTTGGACATACATTGACGTGACTATGACATGAAGTTGACATATACGTTCCCTCAAATTGACATAAGTTTTGTCACTCAGATTCCTACACATCGGGAGATATTTGCCTTTTCAAAAATTGACTTTCGAATAATCTCGAAAAATTAAAATGTCTCTATCCTCCAAACCCTTTTACACACATTGACGTGACTCTGACATGAAGTTTACATATACGCTCCCTAGAAGTGACATAAGTTTTGTCTCGCAGATTTCTACAGATCGGGAGATATTTGCCTTTTCAAAAATTGACTTTCGAATAATCTCGAAAAATTGAAATGTATCTATCCTTCCAAACCCTTGGACATACATTGACGTGACTCTAAAGTGAAGTTGACATATACGTTACCTAAAAGTGACATAAGTTTTGTCTCTCAGATTCCTACAGATCGGGACATATTTGCCTTTTAAAAATTTGACTTTCGAATAATCTCGAAAAATTTAAATGTCTCTATCCTCCAAACCCTTGGACATACATTGACGTGACTGACATGAAGTTGACATATACGTTCCCTCAAAGTGACATAAGTTTTGTCTCTCAGATTCCTACAGATCGGTAGATATTTGCCTTTTCAAAAATTAACACTCGAATAATATCGAAAAATTTAAATGTCTCTATCCTCCAAACCCTTGGACATACATTGACGTGACTCGGACATGAAGTTGACATATACGTTCCCTCAAAGTGACATAAGATTTGTTTCTCAGATTCCTACAGATCGGGAGATATTTGCCTTTTCACAAATTGAATTTCGAATAATCTCGAAAAATTAAAATGTCTCTATCCTCCAAACCCTTGGACATACTTTGACGTGACTCTGACATGAAGTTAACATATACGTTCCCTCAACGTGACATAAGTTTTGTCTCTCAGATTCCTACAGATCGGGAGATATTTGCCTTTCCAGTAATTGACATTTGAATAATCTCGAAAAATTAAAATATCTCTATCGTCCAAACCCTTGGACATACATTGACGTGACTATGACATGAAGTTTACATATACGTTCCCTCATAGTGACAAAAGTTTTGTCTCGCAGATTCCTACAGATCGGGAGATATTTGCCTTTTCAAAAATTGACTTTCGAATAATCTCGAAAAATTAAAATGTCTCTATCCTCCAAACCCTTTTACACACATTGACGTGACTCTGATATGAAGTTTACATATACGTTCCCTCAAAGTGACATAAGTTTTGTCTCTCAGATTCCTACAGATCGGGAGATATTTGCCTTTTCAAAAATTGACTTTCGAATAATCTCGAAAAATTGAAATGTATCTATCCTTCCAAACCCTTGGACATACATTGACCAGACTCTGACATGAAGTTGACATATACGTTCCCTCAAAGTGACAAAAGTTTTGTCTCTCACATTCCTACAGATCGGGAGATATATGCATTTTCACAAATTGACTTTCGAATAATCTCGAAAAATTAAAATGTCTCTATCCTCCAAACCCTTGGACATACATTGACGTGACTCTAAAGTGAAGTTGACATATACGTTACCTAAAAGTGACATAAGTTTTGTCTCTCAGATTTTTACAGATCGGGACATATTTGTCTTTTAAAAATTTGACTTTCGAATAATCTCGAAAATTTAAATGTCTTTATCCTCCAAACCCTTGGACATACATTGACGTGACTGACATGAAGTTGACATATGCGTTCCCTCAAAGTGACATAAGTTTTGTCTCTCAGATTCCTACAGATCGGTAGATATTTGCCTTTTCAAAACTTGACACTCGAATAATATCGAAAAATTTAAATGTCTCTATCCACCAAACCCTTGGACATACATTGACGTGACTCTGACATGAAGTTGACATATAAGTTCCCTCAAAGTGACATAAGTTCTGTCTCTCAGATTCCTACAGATCGGGAGATATTTGCCTTTTCAAAAATTGACACTCGAATAATATCGAAAAATTTAAATGTCTCTATCCACCAAACCCTTGGACATACATTGACGTGACTCTGACATGAAGTTGACATACACGTTGCCTCAAATTGACATAAGTTTTGTCTCTCAGATTCCTACATATCGGGAGATATTTGCCTTTTCAATAATTGACATTTGAATAATCTCGAAAAATTCAAATATCTCTATCCTCCAAACCCTTGGACATACTTTGACGTGACTCTGACATGAAGTTAACATATACGTTCCCTCAAAGTAACATAAGTCTTGTCTCTCAGATTCCTACAGATCGGAAGATATTTGCCTTTTCAAAAATTGACTTTCGAATTATCTCGAAAAATTAAAATGTCTCTATCCTCCAAACCCTTTACATACATTGACGTGACTCTAACATGTAGTTGACATACACGTTTCGTCAAAGTGACGTAAGGTTTGTGTCTCAGATTCCTACAGATCGGGAGATATTTGCCTTTTCAAAAATTGATTTTCGAATAATCTCGAAAAATTCAAATGAGTCTATACCTCTAACCCTTGGACTTACATTGACGTGGCCCTGACATGAAGTTGACATATACGTTCCCTCATAGTGACTTAAGTTTTGTCTCTCAGATTCCTACAGATCGGGAGATATTTGCCTTTTCAAAAATTGATATTTGAATAATCTCGAAAAATTCAAATACCTCTATCCTCCAAACCCTTGGACATACTTTGACGTGACTCTGACATTAAGTTGACATATACGTTCCCTCAAAGTGACATAAGTTTTGTATTTCAGATTCCTACAGATCGGAAGATATTTGCCTTTTCAAAAATTGACTTTCGAATAATCTCGAAAAATTGAAATGTCTCTATCCTCCAAACCCTTGGACATACATTGACCAGATTCTGACATGAAGTTGACATATACGTTCCCTCAAAGTGACATAAGGTTTGTCTCTCAGATACCTGCAATTCGGAAGATATTTGAATTTTCAAAAATTGACTTTCGAATAATCTCGAAAAATTAAAATGTCTCTATCCTCCAAACCATTGGACATACATTTACAAGACTCTGACATGAAGTTGACATATAAGTTCCCTCAAAGTGACATAAGTTTTGTCTCTCAGATTCTTACAGATCGGGAGATATTTGCCTTTTCAAAAATTGACACTCGAATAATATCGAAAAATTAAAATGTCTATCCTCCAAACCCTTGGACATACATTGACGTGACTCTGACATGAAGTTGACATATACGCTCCCTCAAATTGACATAAGTTTTGTCTCTCAGATTCCTACACATCGGGAGATATTTGCCCTTTCAAAAATTGACTTTCGAATATTCTCGGAAAATTAAAATTATTCTATCCTCCAAACCCTTTGACATACATTGACGTGACTCTGACATGAAGTTGACATACACGTTCCCTCAAAGTGACATAAGGTTTGTGTCTCAGATTCCTACAGATCGGGAGATATTTGAATTTTCAAAAATTGACTTTCGAATAATCTCAAAAAATTAAAATGTCTCTATCTTCCAAACCCTTGGACATACATTGACGTGCCTCTGACATGAAGTTGACATATACGTTCCCTCAACGTGACATAAGTTTTGTCTCTCAGATTCCTACAGATCGGGAGATATTTGCCTTTTCAAAAATTGACATTTGAATAATCTCGAACAATTCAATTATCTCTATCCTCCAAACCCTTGAACATACATTGACGTGACTCTGACATCAAGTTGACATATACGTTCCCTCAAAGTGAAATATGTTTTTTCTCTCACATTCCTACAGATCGGGAGATATTTGCCTTTTCATAAAATGACTTTCGAATAATCTCGAAAAATTAAAATGTCTCTATCCTCCAAACCCTTGGACATACATTGACATGACTCTGACATGAAGTTGACATATACGTTCCCTCAAAGTGACATAAGTTTTGTCTCTCAGATTCCTACAGATCGGGAAATATTTTCCTTTTCAAAAATTGACTTTCGAATAATCTCGAAAAATTAAAATGTCTCTATTCTCCAAACCCTTGGACATACATTGAAGTGACTCTGAAATGAAGTTGACATATACGTTCCCTCAAAGTGATATAAGTGTTGTCTCTCAGATTCCTACAGATCAGGAGATATTTGCCTTTTCAGATATTGCTATCGAATAATCTCGAAAAATTAAAATGTCTCTCTCCTCCAAACCCTTCGACATACATTGACATGACTCTGACATGAAGTTGACATATACTTTCCTCAAAGTGACATAATTTTTGTCTCTCAGATTAATACGGATCGGGAGATATTTGCCTTTTCAGAAATTACTTTCGAAAAATCTCGAAAAATTAAAATGTCTGTATCCTCCAAACCCTTGGACATACATTGACGTGACTCTGACATGAAGTTGACATATACGTTCACTCAAAGTGACATTAGGTTTGTGTCTCAGATCCCTATAGATCGGGAGATATTTGAATTTTCAAAAATTGACTTTCGAATAATCTCGAAAAATTAAAATGTCTCTATCCTCCAAACCCTTGGACATACATTGACGTGACTCTGACATGAAGTTGACATATACGTTCCCTCAACGTGACATAAGTTTTGTCTCTCAGATTCCTACAGATCGGGAGATATTTGCCTTTTCAAAAATTTACATTTGAATAATCTCGAACAATTCAAATATCTCTATCCTCCAAACCCTTGCACATACATTGACGTGACTCTAACATGAAGTTGACATATACGTTCCCTCAAAGTGACATAAGTTTTGTCTCTCAAATTCCTACAGATCGGGAGATATTTGCCTTTTCAAAAATTGACTTTCGAATAATCTTGAAAAATTAAAATGTCTCTATCCTCCAAACCCTTGGACATACATTGACGAGACTCTGACATGAAATTGACAATTACGTTCCCTCAAAGTGACATAAGTTTCGTCTCTCAGGTTCCTACAGATCGGAAGATATATCCCTTTTCAGAAATTGACTTTCGTATAATCTCGAAAAATTAAAATGTCTCTATCCTCCAAACCCTTGGACATACATTGACGTGACTCTGACATGAAGTTGACATATACGTTCCCTAAAAGTGACATAAGTGTTGTCTCTCAGATTCCTACAGATCGGGAGATATTTGCCTTTTCATAAATTGACTTTCGAATAATCTCGCAAAATTAAAATGCCTCTGTCCTCCAAACCCTTATACATACATTGACGTGACTCTGACATGAAGTTGACATATACGTTCCCTCAAAGTTACATCAGTTTTGTCTCTCAGATTCCTACAGATCGGGAGATATTTACCTTTTGAAGAATTGTTTTTCGAATAATCTCGAAAAATTTGAATGTCCCTATTCTCCAAACCCTTGGACATACATTGACGTGACTCTGACATGAAGTTAACATATACGTTACCTAAAATTGACATAAGTTTTGTCTCTCAGATTCCTACAGATCGGGAGATATTTGCCTTTTTGAAAAATTGACTTTCGAATAATCTCGAAAAATTAAAATGTCTCTATCCTCCAAACCATTGGACATACATTGACGTAACTCTGACATGAAGTTGACATATATGTTACCTCAGAGTGACATAAGTTTCGTCTCTCAGGTTCCTACAGATCGGGAGATATTTGCCTCTTCAAAAATTGACTTTCGAATAATCTTGAAAAATTAAAATGTCTCTATCCTCCAAACCCTTCGACATCCATTCACGTGAATCTGACATGGGGTTGACATTTACGTTCCCTCAAAGTGTCATAAGTGTTGTCTCTCAGATTAATACAGATCGGGAGATATTTGCCTTTTGAAAAATTGACTTTCGAATAATCTCGAAAAATTAAAATGTCTCTATCCTCCTAACCCTTGGACATACATTGACGTGACTCTGACATGAAGTTGACATATACGTTCCCTCAAAGTTACATAAGTTTTGTCCTTCAGATTCCTGCAGATCGGGAGATATTTGCCTTTTCATAAATTGAATTTCGAATAATCTCGAAAAATTAAAATGTCTCTATCCTCCAAACCCTTGGACATACATTGACGAGAATCTGACACGAAGTTGACATATACGTTCCCTCAAAGTGACATAAGTTTTCCTACAGATCGGGAGATATTTGCTTTTTCAAAAATTGACTTTCGAATAATCTCGAAAAATTAAAATATCTCTATCCTCCAAACCCTAGGACATACATTGACGTGACTCTGACATAAAGTTGACATATACGTTCCCTCAAAATGACATAAGTTTTGTCTCTCAGATTACTACAGATCGGGAGATATTTGCCTTTTCAAAAATTGACTTTCGAATAATCTCGAAAAATTAAAATGTCTGTATCCTCCAAACCGTTGGACATACATTGACGTGGCTCTGAAATGAAGTTGACATATAAGTTCCCTCAAAGTGACATAAGTTTTGTCTCTAAGATTCCTACAGATCGGGAGATATTTGCCTTTTCAAAAATTCACTTTCGAATAATCTCGAAAAATTTAAATGTTTCTATCCTCCAAACCCTTGGACATACATTGACGTGACTCTGACATGAAGTTGACATATACGTTCCCTCAAAGTGACATAAGGTTTGTCTCTCAGATTCCTACAGATCCGGAGATATTTGCATTTTCAAAAATTGACTTTCGAATAATCTCGAAGAATTAAAATGTCTCTATCCTCCAAACACTTGGACATACATTGACGTGACTCTGACGTGAAGTTGACATATAGGTTTCCTGAAAGTGACATAAGGGTTGTCTCTCAGATTCCTACAGATCGGGAGATATTTGTCTTTTCAAAAATTGACTTTCGAATAATTTCGAAAAATTAAAATGTCTCTATCCTCCAAACCCCTTCATAAATTGACGTGACTATGACATGAATTTGACATATACGTTCCCTCAAAGTGACATAAGTTTTGTCTCTCAGATTCCTACAGATCGGCAGATATTTGCCTTTTCAAAAATTGACTTTCGAATAATCTCGAAAAATTTGAATGTCTCACTGCTCCAAACCCTTTGACATACATTGACGTGACTCTGACATGAAGTTGACATATACGTTCCCTCATAGTGACATAAGTGTTGTCTCTCAGATTCCTACAGATCGGGAGATATTTGCCTTTTCAAAATTTGACTTTCGAATAATCTCGCAAAATTAAAATGCCTCTGTCCTCCAAACACTTGGAAATACATTGACGGTAATCTGACATGAAGTTTACATATACGTTCCCAAAAAGTGACATATTGTTTGTCTCTCAGTTTCCTACAGATCGGGAGATATCTGCCTTTTCAAAAATTGACTATCGAATAATTTCGAAAAATTAAAATATTTCTATCCTCCAACCCCTTGGACATACATTGACGTGACTCTGACATGAAGTTGACATATACGTTTCCTCAAAGTGACATGAGGGTTGTCTCTCAGATTCTTACAGATCGGGAGATATTTGCCTTTTCAAAAATTGACTTTCGATTAATCTCGAAAAATTAAAATGTCTGTATCCTCCAAACTCTTGGACATACATTGACGTGACTCTGACATGAAGTTTACGTATACGTTCCCTCAAAGTGACATAAGGGTTGTCTCTAAGATTCCTACAGATCGGGAGATATTTGCCATTTCAAAAATTGACTTTCGAATAATCTCGCAAAATTAAAATGCCTCTGTCCTCCAAACCCTTGGACATACATTTACGTGACTCTGACATGAAGTTGACATATACGTTCCTTCAAAGTAATATAAGGTTTGTCACTCAGATTCCTACAGATCGGGAGATATTTGCCTTTTCAAATTTGACTTTCGAATAATCTCGAAAAATTAAAATGTCTCTATCCTCCAAACCCTTGGACATACATTGACGTGACTCTAACATGAAGTTGACATATACGTTCCCTCAATGTGACACAAGTTTCGTCTCTCAGGTTCGAACAGATCGGGAGATATTTGCCTGTTCAAAAATTGACTTTCGAATAATCTCGAAAAATTTAAATGTCTCTATCCTCCAAACCCTTGGACATACATTGACGTGACTCTGACATGAAGTAGACATATACGTTCCCTCAAAGTGACATAAGTTTTGTCTCTCAGATTCGTACAGATCGGGAGAAATTTGCCTTTTCAAAAATTGACTTTCGAATAATTTCGAACAATTTAAATGTCTCTATCCTCCAAACCCTTGTACATACATTGACGTGACTCTGACATGAAGTTAACATATACATTCCCTCAAAGTGACATAAGTTTCGTCTCTCAGGTTCCTACAGATCGGGAGATATTTGCCTTTTCAGAAATTGACTTTCGAATAATCTTGAAAAATTTAAATGTCTCTATCCTCCAAATCCTTGGACATACATTGACGTGAATCTGACATGAAGTTGATATATACGTTCCCCCAAAGTAACATAAGTGTTGTCTCTCAGATTCCTACAGATCGGGAGATATTCGCTTTTTCAAAAATTGACTTTCGCATAATCTCGCAAAATTAAAATGTCTCTATCCTCCAAACACTTGGACATACATTGACGTGACTCTGACATGAAGTTGACATATACGTTCCCTCAAAGTGACATAAGTTTTCCTACAGATCGGGAGATATTTGCCTTTTCAAAAATTGGCTTTCGAATAATCTCGAAAAATTAAAATATCTCTATCCTCCAAACCCTTGGACATACATTGACGTGACTCTGACATGAAGTTGACATTTACGTTCCCTCAAAGCGACATAAGTTTTGTCTCTCAGATTCCTACAGATCGGGAGATATTTGCCTTTTAAAAATTCACTTTCGAATAATCTCGAAAAATTAAAATTTCTCTATCCTCCAAACCCTTGGACATACATTTACGTGACTCTGACATGAAGTTGACATATACGTTCCCTCAAAGTGACAAAAGGTTTGTCTCTCAGATTCCTAACAGATCGGGAGATATTTGCCTTTTCAAAAATTGACTTTCGAATAATATCGAAAATTTAAAATATTTCTATCCTCCAATCTCTTGGACATACATTGACGTGACTGTGACATCAAGTTGACATATACGTTCCCTCAAAGTGACATAAGTTTTGTCTCTCAAATTCCTACAGATCGGGAGATATTTGCCTTTTCAAAAATTGACTTTCGAATAATCTTGAAAAATTAAAATGTCTCTATCCTCCAAACCCTTGGACATACATTGACGAGACTCTGACATGAAATTGACAATTACGTTCCCTCAAAGTGACATAAGTTTCATTTCTCAGGTTCCTACAGATCGGAAGATATATCCCTTTTCAGAAATTGACTTTCGTATAATCTCGAAAAATTAAAATGTCTCTATCCTCCAATTCCTTGGACATACATTGACGTGACTCTGACATGAAGTTGACATATACGTTCCCTAAAAGTGACATAAGTGTTGTCTCTCAGATTCTTACAGATCGGGAGATATTTGCCTTTTCATAAATTGACTTTCGAATAATCTCGCAAAATTAAAATGCCTCTGTCCTCCAAACCCTTATACATACATTGACGTGACTCTGACATGAAGTTGACATATACGTTCCCTCAAAGTTACATCAGTTTTGTCTCTCAGATTCCTACAGATCGGGAGATATTTACCTTTTGAAGAATTGTTTTTCGAATAATCTCGAAAAATTAAAATGTCCCTATTCTCCAAACCCTTGGACATACATTGACGTGACTCTGACATGAAGTTAACATATACGTTACCTCAAATTGACATAAGTTTTGTCTCTCAGATTCCTACAGATCGGGAGATATTTGCCTTTTTGAAAAATTGACTTTCGAATAATCTCGAAAAATTAAAATGTCTCTATCCTCCAAACCATTGGACATACATTGACGTAACTCTGACATGAAGTTGACATATATGTTACCTCAGAGTGACATAAGTTTCGTCTCTCAGGTTCCTACAGATCGGGAGATATTTGTCTTTTCAAAAATTGACTTTCGAATAATCTCGAAAAATTAAAATGTCTCTATCCTCCAAACCCTTCGACATACATTCACGTGAATCTGACATGGGGTTGACATTTACGTTCCCTCAAAGTGTCATAAGTGTTGTCTCTCAGATTAATACAGATCGGGAGATATTTGCCTTTTGAAAAATTGACTTTCGAATAATCTCTAAAAATTTAAATGTCTCTATCCTCCAAACCCTTGGACATACATTGACGTGACTCTGACAGGAAGTTGACATATACAATCCCTCAAAGTGACATAAGGTTTGTCTCTCAGATGCCTACAGATCGGGAGATATTTGCCTTCCCAAAAATTGACTTTCGAATAATCTCGAAAAATTAAAATGTCTCTATCCCCCAAACCCTTGGACGTACATTGTCGTGACTCTGACACGAAGTTGACATATACGTGACCTCATAGTGACATGAGTTCTTTCTCTCAGATTCGTACACATCGCGAGATAAATGCCTTTGAAAAATTGACTTTCGAATAACCGTGAAAAATTAAAATGCCTCTATCCCGCAAACCCTTGGACATACATTGACGTGACTCTGACATGAAGTTGGCATACAAGTGTCCTCACACTGATATGAGGTTTGTCTCTCAGATTCCTAGACATCGCGAGATATATGCCTTTGAAAAAGTGACTTTCGAATAACCTCGAAAAATTAAAATGTCTCTATCCTCCAAACCCTTGGACTTACATTGTCGCCACTCTGACATGTCTATGACATATACCTTCCCTCAAAGTGACATAAGTGTTGTCTCACAGATTCCTACAGATCGCGAGATATTTGCCTTTTCAAAAATTGACTTTCGAATAATCTCGAAAAATTAAAATGCCTCTATCCTCCAAACCCTTGGACATACATTGACGTGAATCTGACATGAAGTTGACATATACGTTCCCTCAAAGTGACTTAAGAGTTGTCTCTAAGATTCCTACAGATCGGGAGATATTTGCTTTTTCAAGAATTGACTTTCTAATAATATCGAAAATTTAAAATATCTCTATCCTCCAAACTCTTGGACATACATTGACGTGACTGTGACATCAAGTTGACATATACGTTCCCTCAAAGTGACATAAGTTTTGTCTCTCAAATTCCTACAGATCGGGAGATATTTGCCTTTTCAAAAATTGACTTTCGAATAATCTCGAAAAATTAAAATGTCTCTATCCTCCAAACCCTTGGACATACATTTACTTGACTCTGACATGATGTTGACATATACGTTCCCTCAAAGTGACATAAGTGTTGTCTCTCATTTTCCTACGGATCTGGAGATATTTTCCTTTTCAGAAATTGACTTTCGAATAATCTTGAAAAATTAAAATGTCTCTATCCTCCAAACCCTTGGACATACCTTGACGTGACTCTGACATGAAGTTGACATATACGTTCCCTCAAAGTGACATAAGTGTTGTTTCTCAGTTTCCTACAGATCTGGAGATATTTGCCTTTTCATAAATTGACTTTCGAATAATCTCGCAAAATTTAAATGCCTCTGTCCTCCAAACCCTTATACATACATTGACGTGACTCTGACATGAAGTTGACATATGCGTTCCCTCAAAGTGACATAATTTTTGTCTCTAAGATTCCTACAGATCGGGAGATATATGCCTTTTCAGAAATTGACTTTCGAATAATCTCGAAAAATTAAAATGTCTCTATCCTCCAAACCCTTGGACATACATTGACGTGACTCTGACATGAAGTTGACATATACGTCCCCTCAAAGTTACATAAGTTTTGTCTCTCAGATTCCTACAGATCGGGAGATATTTGCCTTTTCAAAAATTGACTTTCGAATAATCTCGAGAAATTAAAATGTCTCTATCCTCCAAACCCTTGGACATACATTGACGTGACTCTGACATGAAGTTGACATGTACGTTCCCTCAAAGTGACATAATTGTTGTCTCTCAGATTCCTACAGATCGGGAGATATTTGCCTTTTCAGAAATTGACTTTCGAATAATCTCGAAAAATTAAAATGTCTCTATCCTCCAAACCCTTGGACATACATTGACGTGAATCTGACATGAAGTTGACATATACGTTCCCTCAAAGTAACATCAGTTTTGTCTCTCAGATTCCTAACAGATCGGGAGATATTTGCCTTTTCAAAAATTGATTTTCGAATAATCTCGAAAAATTAAAATATCTCTATCCTCCAAACCCTTGGACATACATTGACGTGACTCTGACATGAAGTTGACATATACGTTCCCTCAAAGTGACATAAGTTTTGTCTCTCAGATTAATACAGATCGGGAGATATTTGCCTTTTCAAAGATTGACTTTCGAATAATCTCGAAAAATTAAAATGTCTCTATCCTCCAAACCCTTGGACATACATTGACGTGACTCTGACATAAAGTTGACATATACGTTTCCTCAAAGTGACATAAATGTTGTCTCTTAGATTCCTACAGATTTGGAGATATTTGCCTTTTCAAAAATTGACTTTCGAATAATCTCGAAAAATTTAAATATCTCTATCCTCCAAACCGTTGGACATACATTGACGTGCCTCTGACATGAAGTTAACATATACGTTCCCTCAAAGTGTCATAAGTTTCGTCTCTCAGGTTAATACAGATCGGGAGATATTTGCCTTTTCAGAAATTGACTTTCGAATAATCTCGAAAAATTTAAATGTCTCTATCCTCCAAACCCTAGGACATACATTGACGTGAACCTGACATGAAGTTGACATATGCGTTCCCTCAAAGTGACATAATTTTTGTCTCTCAGATTCCTACAGATCCGGAGATATTTGCCTTTTGATAAATTGACTTTCGAATAATCTCGAAAAATTAAAATGTCTCTTTCCTCCAAACCCTTGGACATACATTGACGTGACTCTGACATGAAGTTGACATATACGTTCCCTCAAAATGATATAAGTTTTGTCTCTCAGATTCCTACAGATCTGGAGATATTTGCCTTTTCAAAAATTGACTTTCGAATAATCTCGAAAAATTAAAATATCTCTATCCTCCAAACCCTTGGACATACATTCACGTGAATCTGACATGAGGTTGACATATACGTTCCCTCAAAGTGTCATAAGTGTTGTCTCTCAGATTCCTACAGATCGGGAGATATTTGCTTTTCAAAAATTGACTTTCGAATAATCTAGAAAAATTAAAATGTCTCTATCCTCCAAACCCTTGGACATACATTAACGTGACTCTGACATGAAGTTGACATATACGTTCCCTCAAAGTTATATAAGTTTTGTCTCTCAGATTCCTACAGATCGGGAGATATTAGCCTTTTCAAAAATTGACTTTCGAATAATCTCGAAAAATTAAAATGTCTCTATCCTCCAAACCCTTGGACATACATTGGCGTGACTGTGACATGAAGTTAACATATACGTTTCCTCAAAGTGACATAAGTTTTGCATCTCAGATTCCTACAGATCGGGAGATATTTGCCTTTTCAAAAATTGACTTTCGAATAGTCTCGAAAAATTAAAATGTCTCTATCCTCCAAACCCTTGGACATACATTGACGTGACTCTGACATGAAGTTGACATATACGATCCCTCAAAGTGACATAAGTTTTGTCTCTCAGATTAATACAGATCGGGAAATATTTGCCTTTTCAAAGATTGACTTTCGAATAATCTCGAAAAATTTAAATGTCTCTATCCTCCAAACCCTTGGACATACATTGACGTGACTCTGACATAAAGTTGACATATACGTTTCCTCAATGTGACATAAATGTTGTCTCTCAGATTTCTACAGATTTGGAGATATTTGCCTTTTCAAAAATTGACTTTCGAATAATATCGAAAAATTAAAATATCTCTATCCTCCAAACCCTTGGACATACACTGACGTGCCTCTGACATGAAGTTAACATATACGTTCCCTCAAAGTGACATAAGTTTCGTCTCTCAGGTTAATACAGATCGGGAGATATTTGCCTTTTCAGAAATTGACTTTCGAATAATCTCGAAAAATTAAAATGTCTCTATCCTCCAAACCCTGGGACATACATTGACGTGAATCTGACATGAAGTTGACATATACGTTCCCTCAAAGTGACATAAGTTTTGTCTCTCAGATTAATACAGATCGGGAGATATTTCCCTTTCAAAAATTCACTTTCGAATAATCTCGAAAAATTAAAATGTCTCTATCCTCCAAACCCTTGGACATACATTGACGTGACTCTGACATGAAGTTGACATACACGTTCCCTCAAAGTGACATAAGGTTTGTCTCTCAGATTCCTACAGATCGGGAGATATTTGCCTTTTCAGAAATTGACTTTCGAATAATCTCGAAAAATTCAAATGTCTCTATCCTCCAAACACTTGGACATACATTGACGTGAATCAGACATGAAGTTGACATATACGTTCCCTCAAAGTGACATAAGAGTTGTCTCTCAGATTCCTACAGATCGGGAGATATTTGCCTTTTCAGAAATTGACTTTCGAATAATCTCGAAAAATTCAAATGTCTCTATCCTCCAAACACTTGGACATACATTGACGTGAATCTGACATGAAATTGACATTTACGTTCCCTCAAAGTGACATAAGTTTCGTGTCTCAGGTTCCTACAGATCGGGAGATATATACCTTTTCAGAAATTGACTTTCGTATAATCTCGAAAAATTAAAATGTCTCTATCCTCCAAACCCTTGGACATACCTCAACGTGACTCTGACATGAAGTTGACATATACGTTCCCTCAAAGTGACATAAGAGTTGTCTCTCAGATTCCTACAGATCGCGAGATATTTGCCTTTTCAAAAATTGACTTTCGAATAATCTCGCAAAATTAAAATGCCTCTGTCCTCCAAACCCTTATACATACATTGACGTGACTCTGACATGAAGTTAACATATGCGTTCCCTCAAAGTGACATAATTTTTGTCTCTCAGATTCCTACAGATCGGGAGATATATGCCTTTTCAGAAATTGACTTTCGAATAATCTCGAAAATTTAAAATGTCTCTATCCTCCAAACCCTTGGACATACATTGACGTGAATCTGACATGAAGTTGACATATACGTTCCCTCAAAGTGACATAAGTTTTGTCTCTCAGATTCCTAACAGATCGGGAGATATTTGCCTTTTCAAAAATTGACTTTCGAATAATCTCGAAAAATTAAAATATCTCTATCCTCCAAACCCTTGGACATACATTGACGTGACTCTGATATGAAGTTGACATATACGTTCCCTCAAAATGACATTAGTTTTGTCTCTCAGATTCCTACATATCGGGAGATATTTGCCTTTTCAAAAATTGACTTTCGAATAATCTCGAAAAATTAAAATATCTCTATCCTCCAAACCCTTGGACATACATTGACCTGACTCTGACATCAAGTTGACATATACGTTCCCTCAAAGTGACATAAGTTTTGTCTCTCAGATTCTTACAGATCAGGAGATATTTGCCTTTTCAAAAATTGACACTCGAATAATATCGAAAAATTAAAATGTCTCTATCCTCCAAACCCTTGGACATACATTGACGTGACTGTGACATGAAGTTGACATATACGTTCCCTCAAAGTGAAATAAGTCTTGTCTCTCAGATTCCTACAGATCGGAAGGTATTTGCCCTTTCAAGAATTGACTTTCGAATAATCTCGAAAAATTAAAATGTCTCTATCCTCCAAACCCTTGGACATACTTTCACGTGACTCTAACATGAAGTTGACATACACGTTCCTTCAAAGTGACATAAGGTTTGTCTCTCAGATTCCTACAGATCGGGAGATATTTGCCTTTTCAAAAATTGATTTTCGAATAATCTCAAAAAATTCAAATGAGTCTATACTCCAAACCCTTGGACTTACATTGACGTGACTCTGACATGAAGTTTACATATACGTTCCCTCAAAGTGACATAAGTTTTGTCTCTCAGATTCCTACAGATCGGGAGATATTTGCCTTTTCAAAAATTGACTTTCGAATAATCTCGAAAAATTAAAATGTCTCTATCCTCCAAACCCTTTTACATACATTGACAAGATACTGACATGAAGTTGACATATAAGTTCCCTCAACGTGACATAAGTTTTTTCTCTCAGATTCCTACAGATCGGAAGATATTTGCCCTTTCAAAAATTGACTTTCGAATAATCTCGAAAAATTAAAATGTCTCTATCCTCCAAACCCTTGGACATACATTGACGTGAATCTGACCTGAAGTTGACATTTATGTTCCCTCAAAGTGACATAAATGTTGCCTCTCAGATTCCTACAGATCGGGAGATATTTGCCTTTTCAAAAATGGTCTTTCGAATAATCTCGAAAAATTAAAATGTCTCTATCCTCCAAACCCTTGGACATATATTGTCGTGAATCTGATATGAAGTTGACATATACGTTCCCTCAAAGTGACATAAGTTTTGTCTCTCAGATTCCAACAGATCGGGAGATATTTGAATTTTCAAAAATTGACTTTCGAATAATCTCGAAAAATTAAAATATCTCTATCCTCCAAACTCTTGGACATCCATTAACGTGACTCTGACATGAAGTTGACATATACGTTCCCTCAAAGTGACATAAGTTTTGTCTCTCAAATTCCTACAGATCGGGAGATATTTGCCTTTTCAAAAATTGACTTTCGAATAATCTCGAAAAATTAAAATATCTCTATCCTCCAAACGCTTGGACATACATTCACGTGAATCTGACATGAGGTTGACATATACGTTCCCTCAAAGTGTCATAAGTGTTGTCTCTCAGATTCCTACAGATCGGGAGATATTTGCCTTTTCAAAAATTGACTTTCGAATAATCTAGAAAAATTAAAATGTCTCTATCCTCCAAACCCTTGGACATACATTAACGTGACTCTGACATGAAGTTGACATATACGTTCCCGCAAAGTTATATAAGTTTTGTCTCTCAGATTCCTACAGATCGGGAGATATTAGCCTTTTCAAAAATTGACTTTCGAATAATCTCGAAAAATTAAAATGTCTCTATCCTCCAAACCCTTGGACATACATTGGCGTGACTCTGACATGAAGTTAACATATACGTTTCCTCAAAGTGACATAAGTTTTGTATCTCAGATTCCTACAGATCGGGAGATATTTGCCTTTTCAAAAATTGACTTTCGAATAGTCTCGAAAAATTAAAATGTCTCTATCCTCCAAACCCTTGGACATACATTGACGTGACTCTGACATGAAGTTGACATATACGTTCCCTCAAAGTGACATAAGTTTTGTCTCTCAGATTAATACAGATCGGGAAATATTTGCCTTTTCAAAGATTGACTTTCGAATAATCTCGAAAAATTTAAATGTCGCTATCCTCCAAACCCTTGGACATACATTGACGTGACTCTGACATAAAGTTGACATATACGTTCCCTCAAAGTGACATAAGTTTTGTCTCTCAGATTAATACAGATCGGGAGATATTTCCCTTTCAAAAATTCACTTTCGAATAATCTCGAAAAATTAAAATGTCTCTATCCTCCAAACCCTTGGACATACATTGACGTGACTCTGACATGAAGTTGACATACACGTTCCCTCAAAGTGACATAAGGTTTGTCTCTCAGATTCCTACAGATCGGGAGATATTTGCCTTTTCAGAAATTGACTTTCGAATAATCTCGAAAAATTCAAATGTCTCTATCCTCCAAACAATTGGACATACATTGACGTGAATCTGACATGAAGTTGACATATACGTTCCCTCAAAGTGACATAAGAGTTGTCTCTAAGATTCCTACAGATCGGGAGATATTTGCTTTTTCAAGAATTGACTTTCGAATAATATCGAAAATTTAAAATATCTCTATCCTCCAAACTCTTCGACATACATTGACGTGACTCTGACATGAAATTGACATTTACGTTCCCTCAAAGTGACATAAGTTTCGTGTCTCAGGTTCCTACAGATCGGGAGATATATACCTTTTCAGAAATTGACTTTCGTATAATCTCGAAAAATTAAAATGTCTCTATCCTCCAAACCCTTGGACATACCTCAACGTGACTCTGACATGAAGTTGACATATACGTTCCCTCAAAGTGACATACGTGTTGTCTCTCAGATTCCTACAGATCGCGAGATATTTGCCTTTTCAAAAATTGACTTTCGAATAATCTCGCAAAATTAAAATGCCTCTGTCCTCCAAACCCTTATACATACATTGACGTGACTCTGACATGAAGTTAACATATGCGTTCCCTCAAAGTGACATAATTTTTGTCTCTCAGATTCCTACAGATCGGGAGATATATGCCTTTTCAGAAATTGACTTTCGAATAATCTCGAAAATTTAAAATGTCTCTATCCTCCAAACCCTTGGACATACATTGACGTGAATCTGACATGATGTTGACATATACGTTCCCTCAAAGTGACATAAGTTTTGTCTCTCAGATTCCTAACAGATCGGGAGATATTTGCCTTTTCAAAAATTGACTTTCGAATAATCTCGAAAAATTAAAATATCTCTATCCTCCAAACCCTTGGACATACATTGACGTGACTCTGATATGAAGTTGACATATACGTTCCCTCAAAATGACATAAGTTTTGTCTCTCAGATTCCTACATATCGGGAGATATTGGCCTTTTCAAAAATTGACTTTCGAATAATCTCGAAAAATTAAAATATCTCTATCCTCCAAACCCTTGGACATACATTGACCTGACTCTGACATCAAGTTGACATATACGTTCCCTCAAAGTGACATAAGTTTTGTCTCTCAGATTCTTACAGATCAGGAGATATTTGCCTTTTCATAAATTGACACTCGAATAATATCGAAAAATTAAAATGTCTCTATCCTCCAAACCCTTGGACATACATTGACGTGACTGTGACATGAAGTTGACATATACGTTCCCTCAAAGTGACATAAGTCTTGTCTCTCAGATTCCTACAGATCGGAAGGTATTTGCCCTTTCAAGAATTGACTTTCGAATAATCTCGAAAAATTAAAATGTCTCTATCCTCCAAACCCTTGGACATACTTTCACGTGAGTCTAACATGAAGTTGACATACACGTTCCTTCAAAGTGACATAAGGTTTGTCTCTCAGATTCCTACAGATCGGGAGATATTTGCCTTTTCAAAAATTGATTTTTGAATAATCTCGAAAAATTCAAATGAGTCTATACTCCAAACCCTTGGACTTACATTGACGTGACTCTGACATGAAGTTTACATATACGTTCCCTCAAAGTGACATAAGTTTTGTCTCTCAGATTCCTACAGATCGGGAGATATTTGCCTTTTCAAAAATTGACTTTCGAATAATCTCGAAAAATTGAAATGTCTCTATCCTCCAAACCCTTTGACATACATTGACCAGACTCTGACATGAAGTTGACATATACGTTCCCTCAAAGTGACATAAGTTTTGTCTCTCAGATTCCTACAGATCGGGAGATATTTGCTTTTTCAAAAATTGACTTTCGAATAATCTCGAAAAATTAAAATGTCTCTATCCTCCAAACCCTTTTACATACATTAACAAGACACTGACATGAAGTTGACATATAAGTTCCCTCAACGTGACATAAGTTTTTTCTCTCAGATTCCTACAGATCGGAAGATATTTGCCTTTTCAAAAATTGACTTTCGAATAATCTCGAAAAATTGAAATGTCTCTATCCTCCAAACCCTTGGACATACATTGACGTGAATCTGACATGAAGTTGACATTTATGTTCCCTCAAAGGGACATAAATGTTGCCTCTCAGATTCCTACAGATCGGGAGATATTTGCCTTTTCAAAAATGGTCTTTCGAATAATCTCGAAAAATTAAAATGTCTCTATCCTCCAAACCCTTGGACATATATTGTCGTGAATCTGATATGAAGTTGACATATACGTTCCCTCAAAGTGACATAAGTTTTGTCTCTCAGATTCCAACAGATCGGGAGATATTTGAATTTTCAAAAATTGACTTTCGAATAATCTCGAAAAATTTAAATATCTCTATCCTCCAAACTCTTGGACATCCATTAACGTGAATCTAACATGAAGTTGACATACACGTTCCCTCAAAGTGACATAAGTTTTGTCTCTCAAATTCCTACAGATCGGGAGATATTTGCCTTTTCAAAAATTGACTTTCGAATAATCTCGAAAAATTCAAATGTATCTATCCTCCAAACCCTTGGACATACATTAACGTGACTCTGACATGAAGTTGACATATACGTTCCCTCAAAGTGACATAAGTGTTGTCTCTCAGATTCCTACAGATCGGGAGATATTTGTCTTTTCAAAAATTAACTTTCGAATAATCTCGCAAAATTAAAATAGCTCTGTCCTCCAAACCCTTGGACATACATTGACGTGACTGTGACGTGATTTTGACATATGCGGACCCTCATAGTGACATAAGTTTTGGATATCAGATTAATACAGATCGGGAGATATTTGCCTTTTTTGAAAAATTGACTTACGAATAATCTCGAAAAATTAAAATGTCTCTATCCTCCGAACCCTTCTACATAGATTGACGTGACTCTGACATGAAGTTGACATTTACGTTTCCTCAAAGTGACATAAGTGTTGCCTCTCAGATTCCTACGGATCGGGAGATATTTGCCTTTTCAAAAATTGACTTTCGAATAATCTCGCATAATTACAATGCCTCTGTCCTCCAAACACTTGGACATACATTGACGTGAATCTGACATGAATTTGACATATTCGTTCCCTCAAAGTGACATATTGTTTGTCTCTCAGATTCTTACAGATCGGGATATATTTGCCTTTTCAAAAATTGACATTCGAATAATCTCGCAAAATTAAAATGCCTGTGTCCTCCAAACCCTTAGACATACATTGACGTGACTCTGACATGAAGTTAACATATACGTTACCTCAAAGTGACATAAGTTTTGTCTCTCAGATTCCTACAGATCGGGAGATATTTGCCTTTTCAAAAATTGAATTTCGAATAATCTCGAAAAATTAAAATGTGTTTATCCTCCAAACCCTTTGACATACATTGACGTGACTCTGACATGAAGTTGACATATATGTTCCCTCAAAGTGACACAAGTTTTGTCTCTCAGATTGCTACAGATCGGGAGATATTTGCCTTTTCAGTAATTGACTTTCGAATAATCTCGTAAAATTAAAATGTCTCTATCCTCCAAACCCTTGGACATACATTGACGTGAATCTGACATGAAGTTGACATATACGTTCCCTCAAAGTGACATAAGTTTTGTCTCTCAGATTACTACAGATCGGGAGATATTTGCCTTTTCAAAAATTGACTTTCGAATAATCTCGAAAAATTAAAATGCCTCTGTCCTCCAAACACTTGGACATACATTGACGTGACTCTGACATGAAGTTGACATATACGTTCCCTCAAATTGACATATTGTTTGTCTCTCAGATTCCTACAGATCGGGAGGTGTATGCCTTTTCAGAAATTGACATTCGAATAATCTCGAAAAATTAAAATGTCTCTATCCTCCAAAAACTTGGACATACATTGTCGTGAATCTGATATGAAGGTGACAAATACGTTCCCTCAAAGTGACATAAGTTTTGTCTCTCAGATTTCTACAGATCGGGAGATATTTGCCTTTTCAAAAATTGACTTTCGAATAATCTCGAAAAATTAAAATATCTCTATCCTCCAAACTCTTAGACATCCATTAACGTGACTCTGACATGAAGTTGACATATACGTTCCCTCAAATTGACTTAAGTTTTGTCTCTCAAATTCCTACAGATCGGGAGATATTTGCCTTTTCAAAAATTGACTTTCGAATAATCTCGAAAAATTAAAATGTCTCTATCCTCCGAACCCTTGGACATACATTGACGTGAATCTGACATGAAGTTGACATATACTTTCCCTCAAAGTGACATAAGTGTTGTCTCTCAGATTCCTACAGATCGGGAGATATTTGCCTTTTCATAAATTGACTTTCGAATAATCTCGCAAAATTAAAATAGCTCTGTCCTCCAAACCCTTGGACATACATTGACGCGACTCTAACGTGAAGTTGACATATACAGTCCCTCATAGTGACATAAGTTTTGTATCTCAGATTAATACAGATCGGGAGATATTTGCCTTTTTTGAAAAATTGACTTTCGAATAATCTCGAAAAATTAAAATGTCTCTATCCTCCGAACCCTTGGACATACATTGACGTGAATCTGACATGAAGTTGACATATACGTTCCCTGAAAGTGACATATTGTTTGTCTCTCAGATTCCTACAGATCGGGAGATATTTGCCTTTTCAAAAATTGACTTTCGAATAATCTTGCAAAATTAAAACGCCTGTGTCCTCCAAACCCTTGGACATACATTGACGTGACTCTGACATGAAGTTGACGTATACGTTCCCTCAAAGTGACATAAGTTTTGTCTCTCAGATTCCTACGGATCGGGAGATATTTTCCTTTTCAGAAATTTACTTTTGAATAATCTCGAAAAATTAAAATGTCTCTATCCTCCAAACCCTTAGACATACATTGACGTGACTCTGACATGAAGTTGACATATACGTTCCCTCAAAGTGACATAAGTGTTGTCTTTCAGATTCCTACGGATCGGGATATATTTGCCTTATCAGAAATTGTCTTTCGAATAATCTCGAAAAATTTAAATGTCTCTATTCTCCAAACACTTGGACATACATCGACGTGACTCTGACATGAAGATTACACATACGTTCCCTCAAGGTGACATAAGTGTTGTCTCTCAGATTCCTACAGATCGGGAGATATTTGCCTTTTCAAAGATTGACTTTCGAATAATCTCGAAAAATTAAAATGTCCCTATCCTCCAAACCCTTGGACATACATTGACGTGACTCTGACATGAAGTTGACATATACATTCCCTCAAAGTGACACAAGTTTTGTCTCTCAGATTCCTACAGGTAGGGAGATATTTGCCTTTTCAGTAATTGACTTTCGAATAATCTCGTAAAATTAAAATGTCTCTATCCTCCAAACCCTTGGACATACATTGACGTGAATCTGACATGAAGTTGACATATACGTTCCCTCAAAGTGACATAAGTTTTCTCTCTCAGATTCCTACAGATCGGGAGATATTTGACTTTTCAAAAATTGACTTTCGAATAATCTCGAAAAATTAAAAATTGTTTATCCTCCGAACCCTTTGACATACATTGACGTGAATCTGACATGAAGTTGACATATACGTTCCCTCAAAGTGACATAAGTTTTCTCTCTCAGATTCCTACAGATCGGGAGATATTTGACTTTTCATAAATTGATTTTCGAATAATCTCGAAAAATTTAAATGTCCCTATCCTCCGAACCCTTGGACATACATTGACTTGACTCTGGCATGAAGTTGACATTTATGTTCCCTCAAAGTGACATAAATGTTGCCTCTCAGATTCCTACGGATCGGGAGATATTTGCCTTTTCAAAAATTGACTTTCGAATAATCTCGCAAAATTAAAATACCTCTGTCCTCCAAACACTTGGACATATATTGTCGTGAATCTGATATGAAGTTGACATATACGTTCCCTCAAAGTGACATAAGTTTTGTCTCTCAGATTCCAACAGATCGGGAGATATTTGAATTTTCAAAAATTGACTTTCCAATAATCTCGAAAAATTTAAATATCTCTATCCTCCAAACTCTTGGACATCCATTAACGTGACTCTAACATGAAGTTGACATATACGTTCCCTCAAAGTGACATAGGTTTTGTCTCTCAAATTCCTACAGATCGGGAGATATTTGCCTTTTCAAAAATTGACTTTCGAATAATCTCGAAAAATTCAAATGTATCTATCCTCCAAACCCTTGGACATACATTAACGTGACTCTGACATGAAGTTGACATATACGTTCCCTCAAAGTGACATAAGTGTTGTCTCTCAGATTCCTACAGATCGGGAGATATTTGTCTTTTCAAAAATTAACTTTCGAATAATCTCGCAAAATTAAAATACCTCTGTCCTCCATACCCTTGGACATACATTGACGTGACTGTGACGTGAATTTGACATATACGGTCCCTCATAGTGACATAAGTTTTGGATATCAGATTAATACAGATCGGGAGATATTTGCCTTTTTTGAAAAATTGACTTACGAATAATCTCGAAAAATTAAAATGTCTCTATCCTCCGAACCCTTCTACATAGATTGACGTGACTCTGACATGAAGTTGACATTTACGTTTCCTCAAAGTGACATAAGTGTTGCCTCTCAGATTCCTACGGATCGGGAGATATTTGCCTTTTCAAAAATTGACTTTCGAATAATCTCGCATAATTAAAATGCCTCTGTCCTCCAAACACTTGGACATACATTGACGTGAATCTGACATGAATTTGACATATTCGTTCCCTCAAAGTGACATATTGTTTGTCTCTCAGATTCTTACAGATCGGGACATATTTGCCTTTTTAAAATTGACATTCGAATAATCTCGCAAAATTAAAATGCTTGTGTCCTCCAAACCCTTAGACATACATTGACGTGACTCTGACATGAAGTTGACATAT
This sequence comes from Zootermopsis nevadensis, assembly GCF_977971745.1. Lineage (NCBI taxonomy): Eukaryota > Metazoa > Arthropoda > Insecta > Blattodea > Termopsidae > Zootermopsis > Zootermopsis nevadensis. Next base: position 1,840,267 of record NW_028259199.1, on the reverse strand, counting down.
ACGCTCCCTCAAAGTGTCATAAGTTTTGTCTCTCAGATTCCTTCAGATCGGAGATATTTGATTTTTGAATATTTAACTTTCGAATAATCTCGAAAAATTAAAATGTCTCTATCCTCCAAACCCTTGTACATACATTGAAGTGACTCTGACATGAAGTTAACATATACGTTACCTCAAAGTGACATAAGTTTTGTCTCTCAGATTCCTACAGATCGGGAGATATTTGCCTTTTCAAAAATTGAATTTCGAATAATCTCGAAAAATTAAAATATGTTTATCCTCCAAACCCTTTGACATACATTGACGTGACTCTGACATGAAGTTGACATATATGTTCCCTCAAAGTGACACAAGTTTTGTCTCTCAGATTGCTACAGATCGGGAGATATTTGCCTTTTCAGTAATTGACTTTCGAATAATCTCGTAAAATTAAAATGTCTCTATCCTCCAAACCCTTGGACATACATTGACGTGAATCTGACATGAAGTTGACATATACGTTCCCTCAAAGTGACATAAGTTTTGTCTCTCAGATTACTACAGATCGGGAGATATTTGCCTTTTCAAAAATTGACTTTCGAATAATCTCGAAAAATTAAAATGCCTCTGTCCTCCAAACACTTGGACATACATTGACGTGACTCTGACATGAAGTTGACATATACGTTCCCTCAAATTGACATATTGTTTGTCTCTCAGATTCCTACAGATCGGGAGATGTATGCCTTTTCAGAAATTGACATTCGAATAATCTCGAAAAATTAAAATGTCTCTATCCTCCAAACCCTTGGACATACATTGTCGTGAATCTGATATGAAGGTGACAAATACGTTCCCTCAAAGTGACATAAGTTTTGTCTCTCAGATTTCTACAGATCGGGAGATATTTGCCTTTTCAAAAATTGACTTTCGAATAATCTCGAAAAATTAAAATATCTCTATCCTCCAAACTCTTAGACATCCATTAACGTGACTCTGACATGAAGTTGACATATACGTTCCCTCAAATTGACTTAAGTTTTGTCTCTCAAATTCCTACAGATCGGGAGATATTTGCCTTTTCAAAAATTGACTTTCGAATAATCTCGAAAAATTAAAATGTCCCTATCCTCCAAACCCTTGGACATACATTGACGTGACCCTGACATGAAGTTGACATATACTTTCCCTCAAAGTGACATAAGTGTTGTCTCTCAGATTAATACAGATCGGGAGATATTTGCCTTTTCATAAATTGACTTTCGAATAATCTCGCAAAATTAAAATAGCTCTGTCCTCCAAACCCTTGGACATACATTGACGCGACTCTAACGTGAAGTTGACATATACAGTCCCTCATAGTGACATAAGTTTTGTATCTCAGATTAATACAGATCGGGAGATATTTGCCTTTTTTGAAAAATTGACTTTCGAATAATCTCGAAAAATTAAAATGTCTCTATCCTCCGAACCCTTGGACATACATTGACGTGAATCTGACATGAAGTTGACATAAACGTTCCCTGAAAGTGACATATTGTTTGTCTCTCAGATTCCTACAGATCGGGAGATATTTGCCTTTTCAAAAATTGACTTTCGAATAATCTTGCAAAATTAAAACGCCTGTGTCCTCCAAACCCTTGGACATACATTGACGTGACTCTGACATGAATATGACGTATACGTTCCCTCAAAGTGACATAAGTTTTGTCTCTCAGATTCCTACGGATCGGGAGATATTTTCCTTTTCAGAAATTTACTTTTGAATAATCTCGAAAAATTAAAATGTCTCTATCCTCCAAACCCTTAGACATACATTGACGTGACTCTGACATGAAGTTGACATATACGTTCCCTCAAAGTGACATAAGTGTTGTCTCTCAGATTCCTACGGATCGGGATATATTTGCCTTATCAGAAATTGTCTTTCGAATAATCTCGAAAAATTAAAATGTCTCTATTCTCCAAACACTTGGACATACATCGACGTGACTCTCACATGAAGATTACACATACGTTCCCTCAAGGTGACATAAGTGTTGTCTCTCAGATTCCTACAGATCGGGAGATATTTGCCTTTTCAAAGATTGACTTTCGAATAATCTCGAAAAATTAAAATGTCCCTATCCTCCAAACCCTTGGACATACATTGACGTGACTCTGACATGAAGTTGACATATACTTTCCCTCAAAGTGACATAAGTGTTGTCTCTCAGATTCCTACAGATCGGGAGATATTTGCCTTTTCATAAATTGACTTTCGAATAATCTCGCAAAATTAAAATAGCTCTGTCCTCCAAACCCTTGGACATACATTGACGCGACTCTAACGTGAAGTTGACATATACAGTCCCTCATAGTGACATAAGTTTTGTATCTCAGATTAATACAGATCGGGAGATATTTGCCTTTTTTGAAAAATTGACTTTCGAATAATCTCGAAAAATTAAAATGTCTCTATCCTCCGAACCCTTGGACATACATTGACGTGAATCTGACATGAAGTTGACATATACGTTCCCTGAAAGTGACATATTGTTTGTCTCTCAGATTCCTACAGATCGGGAGATATTTGCCTTTTCAAAAATTGACTTTCGAATAATCTTGCAAAATTAAAACGCCTGTGTCCTCCAAACCCTTGGACATACATTGACGTGACTCTGACATGAAGTTGACGTATACGTTCCCTCAAAGTGACATAAGTTTTGTCTCTCAGATTCCTACGGATCGGGAGATATTTTCCTTTTCAGAAATTTACTTTTGAATAATCTCGAAAAATTAAAATGTCTCTATCCTCCAAACCCTTAGACATACATTGACGTGACTCTGACATGAAGTTGACATATACGTTCCCTCAAAGTGACATAAGTGTTGTCTCTCAGATTCCTACGGATCGGGATATATTTGCCTTATCAGAAATTGTCTTTCGAATAATCTCAAAAAATGAAAATGTCTCTATTCTCCAAACACTTGGACATACATCGACGTGACTCTGACATGAAGATTACACATACGTTCCCTCAAGGTGACATAAGTGTTGTCTCTCAGATTCCTACAGATCGGGAGATATTTGACTTTTCAAAAATTGACTTTCGAATAATCTCGAAAAATTAAAATGTCGCTATCCACCATACCCTTGGACATACATTGACGTGACTCTGTCATGAAGTTGACATATACGTTCCCTCAAAGTGACATAAGTTTTGTCTCTCAGATTCCTACAGATCGGGAGGTATTTGCCTTTTCAAAAATTGACTTTCGAATAATCTCGAAAAATTAAAATATCTCTATCCTCCAAACCCTTGGACATACATTGACGTGCCTCTGACACGAAGTTGACATATACGTTACCTCAAAGTGACATAAGTTTTGTCTCTCAGATTCCAACAGATCGGGAGATATTTGCCTTTTCAAAAATTGACTTTCGAATAATCTCGAAAAATTAAAATGTCTCTGTTCTCCAAACTCTTGGACATACATTGAAGTGACTCTGACATGAAGTTAACATATACGTTCCCTCAAAGTGACATAAGTTTTGTCTCTCAGATTCCTACAGTTCGGGAGATATTTGCCTTTTAAAAGATTGACTTTCGAATAATCTCGAGAAATTAAAATATCTCTATCCTCCAAACCCTTGGACATACATTGACGTGACTATGACATGAAGTTGACATATACGCTCCCTCAAAGTGACATAAGTGTTGTCTCTCAGATTCCTACAGATCGGTATATATTTGCCTTTAAAAAATTGACTTTGGAATAATCTCGAAAAATTAAAATGTGATTATCCTCTAAACCCTTCGACATACATTGACGTGACTCTGACATGAAGTTGACATATACGTTCCCTCAAAGTGACATAAGTCTTGTCTCTCAGATTCGTACAGATCGGATTATATTTGCCTTTTCAAAAATTGACTTTTGAATAATCTCGAAAAATTAAAATGCCTCTATCCTCCAAACCCCGGCGACATAATTTTACGTGAATCTGACATGAAGTTGACATATACGTTCCCTCAAAGTGACATAAGTTTTGTCTCTCAGATTCCAACAGATCTGGAGATATTTGCCTTTTCAAAAATTGACTTTCGAATAATCTCGAAAAATTAAAATGCCTCTGTCCTCCAAACACTTGGACATACATTGACGTGACTCTGACATGAAGTTGACATATATGTTCCCTCAAAGTGACATAAGTCTTGTCTCTCAGATTCCTACAGATCGGATTATATTTGCCTTTTCAAAAATTGACTTTTGAATAATCTCGAAAAATTAAAATGCCTCTATCCTCCAAACCCCGGCGACATAATTTTACGTGAATCTGACATGAAGTTGACATATACGTTCCCTCAAAGTGACATGAGTTTTGTCTCTCAGATTCCAACAGATCTGGAGATATTTGCCTTTTCAAAAATTGACTTTCGAATAATCTCGAAAAATTAAAATGCCTCTGTCCTCCAAACACTTGGACATACATTGACGTGACTCTGACATGAAGTTGACATATACGTTCCCTCAAAGTGACATAAGTTTTGTCTCTCAGATTCCAACAGATCGGGAGATATTTGCCTTTTCAAAAATTGACTTTCGAATAATCTCGAAAAATTAATATGTCTCACTCCTCCAAACCCTTTGACATACATTGACGTGACTCTGACATGAAGTTGACATATATGTTCCCTCAAAGTGACATAAGTGTTGTCTCTCAGATTCCTACAGATCGGGAGATATTTGCCTTTTCAAAAATTGACTTTCGAATAATTTCGCAAAATTAAAATGCCTCTGTCCTCCAAACACATGGACATACATTGACGTGAATCTGACATGAAGTTGACATATACGTTCCCTCAAAGTGACATTTTGTTTGTCTCTCAGTTTCCTCCAGATCGGGAGATATTTGCCTTTTCAAAAATTGACTATCGAATAATCTCGAAAAATTAAAATATCTCTATCCTCCACCCCCTTGGACATACAATGACATGACTCTGACATGAAGTTGACATATACGTTCCCTCAAAGTGACATAAGTGTTGTATCTTAGATTCCTACAGATCGGGATATATTTGCCTTTTCAGAAATTGACTTTGGAATAATCTCGAAAAATAAAAATGTGTTTATCCTCTAAACCCTTGGACATACATTGACGTGACTCTCACATGAAGTTGACATATACGATCCCTCAAAGTGACATAAGTGTTGTCTTTCAGATACCTACAGATCGGGAGATATTTGCCTTTTCAAAAATTGACTATCGAATAATCTCGAAAAATTAAAATATCTCTATCCTCCACCCCCTTGGACATACATTGACGTGACTCTCACATGAAGTTGACATATACGTTCCCTCAAAGTGACATAAGTGTTGTTTTTCAGATACCTACAGATCGGGAGATATTTTCCTTTTCAAAAATTGACTTTGGAATAATCTCGAAAAATTTAAATGCCTCTAACCTCCAAACCCTTTGACATACTTTGACGTGAATCTGACATGAAGTTCACATATACGTTCCCTCAAAGTGACATAAGTTTTGTCTCTCAGATACCAACAGATCGGGAGATATTTTCCCTTTCAAAAATTAACTTTGGAATAATCTCGAAAAATTTAAATGCCTCTAACCTCCAAACCCTTGGACATACTTTGAAGTGAATCTGACATGAAGTTGACATATACATTCCCTCAAAGTGAAAATAGTTTTGTCTCTCAGATACCTACATATCGGGAGATATTTACCTTTTCAAAAATTGACTTTCGAATAATCTCGAAAAATTAAAATATCTCTATCCTCCAAACCCTTGGACATACATTGACGTGCCTCTGACATGAAGTTGACATAAACGTTACCTCAAAGTGACATAAGTTTTGTCTCACAGATTCCAACAGATCGGGAGATATTTGCCTTTTCAAAAATTGACTTTCGAATAATCTCGAAAAATTTAAATGTCTCTATCCTCCAAACTCTTGGACATACAATGACGTGACTCTGACATGAAGTTGACATATACGTTCCCTCAAAGTGACATAAGTTTTGTCTCTTAGATTCCTACAGTTCGGGAGATATTTGCCTTTTCAAAAATTGATATCGCATAATCTCGAAAAATTAAAATATCTCTATTCTCCAAACCCTTGGACATACATTGACGCGACTCTGACATGAAGTTCACATATACGTTCCCTCAAAGTGGCATAAGTGTTGTCTCTCAGACTCCTACAGATCGGTATATATTTGCCTTTTCAAAAATTGACTTTTGAATAATTTGGAAAAATTTAAATGCCTCTATCCTCCAAACCCTTGGACATACATTGAGGTGACTCTGACATGAAGTTGACATATACGTTCCCATAAAGTGACATAAGTTTTGTTTCTCAGATTCGTACAGATCGGGAGATATTTGCCTTTTCAAAAATTGACTTTCGAATAATCTCGAAAAATTAAAATGTCTCACTCCTCCAAACCCTTTGACATACATTGACGTGACTCTGACATGAAGTTGACATATACGTTCCCTCAAAGTGACATAAGTTTTGTCTCTCAGATTCCAACAGATCAGGAGATATTTGCCTTTTCAAAAATTGACTTTCGAATAATCTCGAAAAATTTAAATGTCTCACTCCTCCAAACCTTTTACATACATTGACGTGACTCTGACATGAAGTTGACATATGCGTTCCCTCAAAGTGACATAAGTGTTGTATCTTAGATTCCTACAGATCGGGATATATTTGCCTTTTCAGAAATTGACTTTGGAATAATCTCGAAAAATAAAAATGTGTTTATCCTCTAAACCCTTGGACATACATTGACGTGACTCTCACATGAAGTTGACATATACGTTCCCTCAAAGTGACTTAAGTTTTGTCTCTCAGATACCTACAGATCGGGAGATAATGGCCTTTTCAAAAATTGACTTTGGAATAATCTCGAAAATTTTAAATGCCTCTAACCTCCAAACCCTTGGACATACTTTGACGTGAATTTGACATGAAGTTGACATGTACGTTCCCTCAAAGTGACATATTGTTTGTCTCTCAGTTTCCTCCAGATCGGGAGATATTTGCCTTTTCAAAAATTGACTATCGAATATTCTCGAAAAATTAAAATATCTCTATCCTCCAACCCCTTGGACATACATTGACGTGAATCTTACATGAAGTTGACATATACGTTCCCTCAAAGTGACATATTGTTGTCTCTCAGTTTCCTCCAGATAGGGAGATATTTGCCTTTTTAAAAATTGTCTATCGCATAATCTCGAAAAATTAAAATATCTCTATCCTCCAACCCCTTGGACATACATTGACGTGACTCTGACATGAAGTTGACATATACGTTCCCTCAAAGTGACATAAGTTTTGTCTCTCAGATTCCTACAGATCGGGAGATATTTGTCTTTTCAAAAATTGACTTTCGAATAAAATCGAAAAATTAAAATGTCTCTATCCTTCAAACCCTTTTACATACATTGTCGTCACTCTGACATGATGTTGACATATACGTTCCCTCAAAGTGACATAAGTGTTGTCTCTCAGATTCCTACAGATCGGGAGATATTTGTCTTTTCAAAAATTGACTTTCGAATAATCTCGAAAAATTAAAATGTCTCTATTCTCCAAACCCTTGGACATACATCGACGTGACTCTGACATGAAGTTGACACATACGTTATCTCAAAGTGACATAAGTTTTGTCTCTCAGATTCCTACAGATCGGGAGATATTTGATTTTTCAAAAATTGACTTTCGAATAATCTCGAAAAATTAAAATATCTCTATCCTCCAAACCCTTGGACATACATTGAAGTGCCTCTGACGCGAAGTTGACATACACGTTACCTCAAAGTGACATAAGTTTTGTCTCTCAGATTCCAACAGATCGGGATATATTTGCCTTTTCAAAAATTGACTTTCGAATAATCTCGAAAAATTAAAATTTCTCTATCCTCCAAACTCTTTGACAAACATTGACGTGACTCTGACATGAAGTTGACATATACGCTCCCTCAAAGTGACATAAGTGTTGTCTCTCAGATTCCTACAGATCGGGATATATTTGCCTTTTCAAAAATTGACTTTGGAATAATCTCGAAAAATTAAAATGTGATTATCCTCTAAACCCTTCGACATACATTGACGTGACTCTGACATGAAGTTGACATATACGTTCCCTCAAAGTGACATAAGTGTTGTCTCTCAGATTCCTAAAGATCGGGATATATTTCCCTTTTCAAAAATTGACTTTTGAATAATCTCGAAAAATTAAAATGCCTCTATCCTCCAAACCCCTGGGACATACTTTGACGTGAATCTGACATGAAGTTGACATATACGTTCCCTCAAATTACATAAGTTTTGTCTCTCAGATTCCAACAGATCGGGAGATATTTGCTTTTTCAAAAATTGACTTTCGAATAATCTCGAAAAATTAAAATGTCTCACTCCTTAAAACCCTTGGACATACATTGACGTGACTCTGACATGAAGTTGACATATACGTTCCCTCAAAGTGACATAAGTTTTGTCTCTCAGATTCCAACAGATCGGGAGATATTTGCCTTTTCAAAAATTGACTTTCGAATAATCTCGAAAAATTAAAATGTCTCACTCCTCCAAACCCTTGGACATACATTGACGTGACTCTGACATGAAGTTGACATATACGTTCCCTCAAAGTGACATAAGTTTTGTCTCTCAGATTCTTACAGATCGGGAGATATTTGCCTTTTCATAAATTGACTTTCGAATAAAGTCGAAAAATTAAAATGTCTCTATCCTCCAAACGCTTGGACATACATTGACGTGACTCTGACATGAAGTTGACATATATGTTCCCTCAAAGTGACATAAGTTTTGTCTCTCAGATTCCTACAGATCGGGAGATATTTGCCATTTCAATAATTGACTTTCGAATAATCTCGAAAAATTAAAATGTCTCTATCCTCCAAACCCTTGGACATGCAATGACGTGACTCTGACATGAAGTTGACATATACATTCCCTCAAAGCGACATAAGTGTTGTCTCTCAGATTCCTACGGATCGGGAGATATTTGCCTTTTCAAAAATTGACTTTCAAATAATCTCGAAAAATTAAAATGTCTCTATACTCCAAACCCTTGGACATACATTGACGTGAATCTGACATGAAGTTGACATATACGTTCCCTCAAAGTGACATAAGTTTTGTCTCTCAGATTCCTACAGATCGGGAGATATTTGCCTTTTCAAAAATTGACTTTCGAATAATCTCGAAAAATTAAAATATCTCTATCCTCCAAACCCTTGGACATACATTGACGTGCCTCTCACATGAAGTTGAAACATACGTTACCTCAAAGTGACATAAGTTTTGTCTCTCAGATTCCTACAGATCGGGATATATTTGCCTTTTCAAAAATTGACTTTGAAATAATCTCGAAAAATTAAAATGCCTCTATCCTCCAAACCCTTGGACATACTTTGACGTGAATCTGACATGAAGTTGACATGTACGTTCCCTCAAAGTGTCATATTGTTTGTCTCTCAGTTTCCTCCAGATCGGGAGATATTTGCCTTTTCAAAAATTGACTATCGAATAATCTCGAAAAATTAAAATATCTCTATCCTCCAACCCCTTGGACATACATTGACGTGACTCTGACATGATGTTGACATATACGTTCCCTCAAAGTGACATAAGTTTTGTCTCTCAGATTCCAACAGATCGGGAGAAATTTGCCTTTTCAAAAATTGACTTTCGAATAATCTCGAAAAATTAAAATGTCTCACTCCTCCAAACCCTTGGACATACATTGACGTGACTCTGACATGAAGTTGACGTATACGTTCCCTCAAAGTGACATAAGTTTTGTCTCTCAGATCCTTACAGATCGGGAGATATTTGCCTTTTCATAAATTGACTTTCGAATAAACTCGAAAAATTAAAATGTCTCTATCCTCCAAACGCTTGGACATACATTGACGTGACTCTGACATGAAGTTGACATATGTGTTCCCTCAAAGTGACATAAGTTTTGTCTCTCAGATTAATACAGATCGGGAGATATTTGCCATTTCAATAATTGACTTTCGAATAATCTCGAAAAATTAAAATGTCTCTATCCTCCAAACCCTTGGACATGCAATGACGTGACTCTGACATGAAGTTGACATATACATTCCCTCAAAGTGACATAAGTGTTGTCTCTCAGATTCCTACGGATCGGGAGATATTTGCCTTTTCAAAAATTGACTTTCGAATAATCTCGAAAAATTAAAATGTCTCTATTCTCCAAACCCTTGGACATACATTGACGTGAATCTGACATGAAGTTGACATATACGTTCCCTCAAAGTGACATAAGTTTTGTCTCTCAGATTCCTACAGATCGGAAGATATTTGCCTTTTCAAAAATTGACTTTCGAATAATCTCGAAAAATTAAAATATCTCTATCCTCCAAACCCTTGGACATACATTGACGTGCCTCTGACATGAAGTTGAAACATACGTTACCTCAAAGTGACATAAGTTTTGTCTCTCAGATTCCTACAGATCGGGATATATTTGCCTTTTCAAAAATTGACTTTGAAATAATCTCGAAAAATTAAAATGCCTCTATCCTCCAAACCCTTGGACATACTTTGACGTGAATCTGACATGAAGTTGACATATACGTTCCCTCAAAGTGTCATATTGTTTGTCTCTCAGTTTCCTCCAGATCGGGAGATATTTGCCTTTTCAAAAATTTACTATCGAATAATCTCGAAAAATTAAAATATCTCTATCCTCCAACCCCTTGGACATACATTGACGTGACTCTGACATGATGTTGACATATACGTTCCCTCAAAGTGACATAAGTTTTGTCTCTCAGATTCCTACAGATCGGGAGATATTTGTCTTTTCAAAAATTGACTTTCGAATAATCTCGAAAAATTAAAATGTCTCTATCCTCCAAACCCTTGGACATACATTGACGTCACTCTGACATGAAGTTGACATATACGTTCCCTCAAAGTGACATAAGTTTTGTCTCTCAGATTCCAACAGATCGGGAGATATTTGCCTTTTCAAAAATTGACTTTCGAATAATCTCGAAAAATTAAAATGTCTCACTCCTCCAAACCCTTGGACATACATTGACGTGACTCTGACATGAAGTTGACATATACGTTCCCTCAAAGTGACATAAGTTTTGTCTCTCAGATTCTTACAGATCGGGAGATATTTGCCTTTTCATAAATTGACTTTCGAATAAACTCGAAAAATTAAAATGTCTCTATCCTCCAAACGCTTTTTTACATACATTGACGTGACTCTGACATGAAGTTGACATATATGTTCCCTCAAAGTGACATAAGTTTTGTCTCTCAGATTCCTACAGATCGGGAGATATTTGCAATTTCAATAATTGACTTTCAAATAATCTCGAAAAATTAAAATGTCTCTATCCTCCAAACCCTTGGACATGCAATGACGTGACTCTGACATGAAGTTGACATATACATTCCCTCAAAGTGACATAAGTGTTGTCTCTCAGATTCCTACGGATCGGGAGATATTTGCCTTTTCAAAAATTGACTTTGGAATAATCTCGAAAAATTAAAATGTGTTTATCCTCTAAACCCTTGGACATACATTGACGTGACTCTGACATGAAGTTGACATATACGTTCCCTCAAAGTGACATAAGTGTTGTCTCTCAGATTCCTACAGATCGGGATATATTTGCCTTTTCAAAAATTGACTTTGAAATAATCTCGAAAAATTAAAATGTCTCTATCCTCCAAACCCTTGGACATACTTTGACGTGAATCTGACATGAAGTTGACATGTACGTTCCCTCAAAGTGTCATATTGTTTGTCTCTCAGTTTCCTCCAGATCGGGAGATATTTGCCTTATCAAAAATTGTCTTTCGAATAAACTCGAAAAATTAAAATGTCTCTATTCTCCAAACCCTTGGACATACATCGACGTGACTCTGACATGAAGTTGACACATACGTTCCCTCAAAGTGACATAAGTGTTGTCTCCCAGATTCCTACAGATCGGGAGATATTTGACTTTTCAAAAATTGCCTTTCGAATAATCTCGAAAAATTAAAATGTCGCTATCCTCCAAACCCTTCGACATACATTGACGTGACTCTGACATGAAGTTGACATATACGTTCCCTCAAAGTGACATAAGTTTTGTTCTCAGATTCCTACAGTTCGGGAGATATTTGCCTTTTAAAAATTGACTTTCGAATAATCTCGAAAAATTAAAATATCTCTATCCTCCAAACCCTTGGACATACATTAACGTGACTATGACATGAAGTTGACATATACGTTCCTTCAAAGTGACATAAGTGTTGTCTCCCAGATTCCTACAGATCGGGATATATTTGCCTTTTCAAAAATTGACTTTGGAATAATCTCGAAAAATTAAATTATCTCTATCCTCCAACCCCTTGGACATACATAGACGTGACTCTGACATGAAGTTGACATATACGCTCCTTCAAAGTGACATAAGTGTTGTCTCTCAGATTCCTACAGATCGGGATATATTTGCCTTTTCAAAAATTGACTTTGGAATAATCTCGAAAAATTAAAATGTGATTATCCTCTAAACCCTTCGACATACATTGACGTGACTCTGACATGAAGTTGACATATACGTTCCCTCAAAGTGACATAAGTGTTGTCTCTCAGATTCCTAAAGATCGGGATATATTTCCCTTTTCAAAAATTGACTTTTGAATAATCTCGAAAAATTAAAATGCCTCTATCCTCCAAACCCCTGGGACATACTTTGACGTGAATCTGACATGAAGTTGACATATACGTTCCCTCAAATTACATAAGTTTTGTCTCTCAGATTCCAACAGATCGGGAGATATTTGCTTTTTCAAAAATTGACTTTCGAATAATCTCGAAAAATTAAAATGTCTCACTCCTTAAAACCCTTGGACATACATTGACGTGACTCTGACATGAAGTTGACATATACGTTCCCTCAAAGTGACATAAGTTTTGTCTCTCAGATTCCAACAGATCGGGAGATATTTGCCTTTTCAAAAATTAATTTTCGAATAATCTCGAAAAATTAAAATGTCTCACTCCTCCAAACCCTTGGACATACATTGACGTGACTCTGACATGAAGTTGACATATACGTTCCCTCAAAGTGACATAAGTTTTGTCTCTCAGATTCTTACAGATCGGGAGATATTTGCCTTTTCATAAATTGACTTTCGAATAAAGTCGAAAAATTAAAATGTCTCTATCCTCCAAACGCTTGGACATACATTGACGTGACTCTGACATGAAGTTGACATATATGTTCCCTCAAAGTGACATAAGTTTTGTCTCTCAGATTCCTACAGATCGGGAGATATTTGCCATTTCAATAATTGACTTTCGAATAATCTCGAAAAATTAAAATGTCTCTATCCTCCAAACCCTTGGACATGCAATGACGTGACTCTGACATGAAGTTGACATATACATTCCCTCAAAGCGACATAAGTGTTGTCTCTCAGATTCCTACGGATCGGGAGATATTTGCCTTTTCAAAAATTGACTTTCAAATAATCTCGAAAAATTAAAATGTCTCTATACTCCAAACCCTTGGACATACATTGACGTGAATCTGACATGAAGTTGACATATACGTTCCCTCAAAGTGACATAAGTTTTGTCTCTCAGATTAATACAGATCGGGAGATATTTGCCTTTTCAAAAATTGACTTTCGAATAATCTCGAAAAATTAAAATATCTCTATCCTCCAAACCCTTGGACATACATTGACGTGCCTCTCACATGAAGTTGAAACATACGTTACCTCAAAGTGACATAAGTTTTGTCTCTCAGATTCCTACAGATCGGGATATATTTGCCTTTTCAAAAATTGACTTTGAAATAATCTCGAAAAATTAAAATGCCTCTATCCTCCAAACCCTTGGACATACTTTGACGTGAATCTGACATGAAGTTGACATGTACGTTCCCTCAAAGTGTCATATTGTTTGTCTCTCAGTTTCCTCCAGATCGGGAGATATTTGCCTTTTCAAAAATTGACTATCGAATAATCTCGAAAAATTAAAATATCTCTATCCTCCAACCCCTTGGACATACATTGACGTGACTCTGACATGATGTTGACATATACGTTCCCTCAAAGTGACATAAGTTTTGTCTCTCAGATTCCAACAGATCGGGAGAAATTTGCCTTTTCAAAAATTGACTTTCGAATAATCTCGAAAAATTAAAATGTCTCACTCCTCCAAACCCTTGGACATACATTGACGTGACTCTGACATGAAGTTGACGTATACGTTCCCTCAAAGTGACATAAGTTTTGTCTCTCAGATCCTTACAGATCGGGAGATATTTGCCTTTTCATAAATTGACTTTCGAATAAACTCGCAAAATTAAAATGTCTCTATCCTCCAAACGCTTGGACATACATTGACGTGACTCTGACATGAAGTTGACATATGTGTTCCCTCAAAGTGACATAAGTTTTGTCTCTCAGATTAATACAGATCGGGAGATATTTGCCATTTCAATAATTGACTTTCGAATAATCTCGAAAAATTAAAATGTCTCTATCCTCCAAACCCTTGGACATGCAATGACGTGACTCTGACATGAAGTTGACATATACATTCCCTCAAAGTGACATAAGTGTTGTCTCTCAGATTCCTCGGATCGGGAGATATTTGCCTTTTCAAAAATTGACTTTCGAATAATCTCGAAAAATTAAAATGTCTCTATTCTCCAAACCCTTGGACATACATTGACGTGAATCTGACATGAAGTTGACATATACGTTCCCTCAAAGTGACATAAGTTTTGTCTCTCAGATTCCTACAGATCGGGAGATATTTGCCTTTTCAAAAATTGACTTTCGAATAATCTCGAAAAATTAAAATATCTCTATCCTCCAAACCCTTGGACATACATTGACGTGCCTCTGACATGAAGTTGAAACATACGTTACCTCAAAGTGACATAAGTTTTGTCTCTCAGATTCCTACAGATCGGGATATATTTGCCTTTTCAAAAATTGACTTTGAAATAATCTCGAAAAATTAAAATGCCTCTATCCTCCAAACCCTTGGACATACTTTGACGTGAATCTGACATGAAGTTGACATATACGTTCCCTCAAAGTGTCATATTGTTTGTCTCTCAGTTTCCTCCAGATCGGGAGATATTTGCCTTTTCAAAAATTTACTATCGAATAATCTCGAAAAATTAAAATATCTCTATCCTCCAACCCCTTGGACATACATTGACGTGACTCTGACATGATGTTGACATATACGTTCCCTCAAAGTGACATAAGTTTTGTCTCTCAGATTCCTACAGATCGGGAGATATTTGTCTTTTCAAAAATTGACTTTCGAATAATCTCGAAAAATTAAAATGTCTCTATCCTCCAAACCCTTGGACATACATTGACGTCACTCTGACATGAAGTTGACATATACGTTCCCTCAAAGTGACATAAGTTTTGTCTCTCAGATTCCAACAGATCGGGAGATATTTGCCTTTTCAAAAATTGACTTTCGAATAATCTCGAAAAATTAAAATGTCTCACTCCTCCAAACCCTTGGACATACATTGACGTGACTCTGACATGAAGTTGACATATACGTTCCCTCAAAGTGACATAAGTTTTGTCTCTCAGATTCTTACAGATCGGGAGATATTTGCCTTTTCATAAATTGACTTTCGAATAAACTCGAAAAATTAAAATGTCTCTATCCTCCAAACGCTTTTTTACATACATTGACGTGACTCTGACATGAAGTTGACATATATGTTCCCTCAAAGTGACATAAGTTTTGTCTCTCAGATTCCTACAGATCGGGAGATATTTGCCATTTCAATAATTGACTTTCAAATAATCTCGAAAAATTAAAATGTCTCTATCCTCCAAACCCTTGGACATGCAATGACGTGACTCTGACATGAAGTTGACATATACATTCCCTCAAAGTGACATAAGTGTTGTCTCTCAGATTCCTACGGATCGGGAGATATTTGCCTTTTCAAAAATTGACTTTCGAATAATCTCGAAAAATTAAAATGTCTCTATACTCCAAACCCTTGGACATACATTGACGTGAATCTGACATGAAGTTGACATATACGTTCCCTCAAAGTGACATAAGTTTTGTCTCTCAGATTCCTACAGATCGGGAGATATTTGCCTTTTCAAAAATTGACTTTGAAATAATCTCGAAAAATTAAAATGAATCTATCCTCGAAACCCTTGGACATACTTTGACGTGAATCTGACATGAAGTTGACATATACGTTCCTTCAAAGTGACATATTGTTTGTCTCTCAGTTTCCTCCAGATCGGGAGATATTTGCCTTTTCAAAAATTGACTTTGGAATAATCTCGAAAAATTAAAATGTGTTTATCCTCTAAACCCTTGGACATACATTGACGTGACTCTGACATGAAGTTGACATATACGTTCCCTCAAAGTGACATAAGTGTTGTCTCTCAGATTCCTACAGATCGGGATATATTTGCCTTTTCAAAAATTGACTTTGAAATAATCTCGAAAAATTAAAATGTCTCTATCCTCCAAACCCTTGGACATACTTTGACGTGAATCTGACATGAAGTTGACATGTACGTTCCCTCAAAGTGTCATATTGTTTGTCTCTTAGTTTCCTCCAGATCGGGAGATATTTGCCTTATCAAAAATTGTCTTTCGAATAAACTCGAAAAATTAAAATGTCTCTATTCTCCAAACCCTTGGACATACATCGACGTGACTCTGACATGAAGTTGACACATACGTTCCCTCAAAGTGACATAAGTGTTGTCTCCCAGATTCCTACAGATCGGGAGATATTTGACTTTTCAAAAATTGCCTTTCGAATAATCTCGAAAAATTAAAATGTCGCTATCCTCCAAACCCTTCGACATACATTGACGTGACTCTGACATGAAGTTGACATATACGTTCCCTCAAAGTGACATAAGTTTTGTCTCTCAGATTCCTACAGTTCGGGAGATATTTGCCTTTTAAAAGATTGACTTTCGAATAATCTCGAAAAATTAAAATATCTCTATCCTCCAAACCCTTGGACATACATTAACGTGACTATGACATGAAGTTGACATATACGTTCCTTCAAAGTGACATAAGTGTTGTCTCCCAGATTCCTACAGATCGGGATATATTTGCCTTTTCAAAAATTGACGTTGGAATATTCTCGAAAAATTAAATTATCTCTATCCTCCAACCCCTTGGACATACATAGACGTGACTCTGACATAAAGTTGACATATACGTTCCCTCAAAGTGACATAAGTTTTGTCTCTCAGATTCCTACAGATCGGGAGATATTTGTCTTTTCAAAAATTGACTTTCGAATAATCTCGAAAAATTAAAATGTCTCTATCCTCCAAAACCTTGGACATACATTGACGCCACTCTGACATGATGTTGACATATACGTTCCCTCAAAGTGACATAAGTGTTGTCTCTCAGATTCCTACGGATCGGGAGATATTTGCCTTATCAAAAATTGTCTTTCGAATAAACTCGAAAAATTAAAATGTCGCTATCCTACAAACCCTTGGACATACATTGACGTGATTCTGACATGAAGTTGACATATACGTTCCCTCAAAGTGACATAAGTTTTGTCTCTCAGATTCCTACAGATCGGGAGGTATTTGCCTTTTCAAAAATTGACTTTCGAATAATCTCGAAAAATTTAAATATCTCTATCCTCCAAACCCTTGGACATACATTGACGTGACTCTGACATGAAGTTGACATATATGTTCCCTCAAAGTGACATCAGTTTTGTCTCTCAGATTCCAACAGATCGGGAGATATTTGCCTTTTCAAAAATTGACTTTCGAATAATCTCGAAAAATTTAAATGTCTCACTCCTCCAAACCCTTGGACATACATTGACGTGACTCTGACATGAAGTTGACATATACGTTCCCTCAAAGTGACATAAGTTTTGTCTCTCAGATTCCTACAGATCGGGAGATATTTGCCTTTTCATAAATTGACTTTCGAATAATCTCGAAAAATTAAAATGCCTCTATCTTCGAAACCCTTGGACATACTTTGACGTGAATCTGACATGAAGTTGACATATACGTTCCCTCAAAGTGACATATTGTTTGTCTCTCAGATTCCTCCAGATCGGGAGATATTTGCCTTTTCACAAATTGACTTTGGAATAATCTCGAAAAATTAAAATTTGTTTATCCTCTAAACCCTTGGACATACATTGACGTGACTCTGACATGAAGTTGACATATACGTTCCCTCAAAGTGACATAAGTGTTGTCTCTCAGATTCCTACAGATCGGGATATATTTGCCTTTTCAAAAATTGACTATGAAATAATCTCGAAAAATTAAAATGCCTCTATCCTCCAAACCCTTCTACATACTTTGACGTGAATCTGACATGAAGTTGACATGTACGTTCCCTCAAAGTGACATATTGTTTGTCTCTCAGTTTCCTCCAGATCGGGAGATATTTGCCTTTTCAAAAATTGACTTTGGAATAATTTCGAAAAATTAAAATGTGTTTATCCTCTAAACCCTTCTACATACTTTGACGTGAATCTGACATGAAGTTGACATATACGTTCTCTCAAAGTGACATAAGTTTTGTCTCTCAGATACATACAGATCGGGAGATATTTGCCTTTTCAAAAATTGACTTTCGAATAATCTCGAAAAATTAAAATGCCTCTATCCTCCAAACCCTTGGACATACTTTGACGTGAATCTGACATGAAGTTGACATATACGTTCCCTCAAAGTGACATAAGTTTTGTCTCTTAGATTCCTACACATCGGGAGATATTTGCCTCTTCAAAAATTGACTTTCGAATAATCTCGAAAAATTAAAATATGTCTATCCTCCAAACCCTTGGACATACATTGACGTGCCTCTGACATAAAGTTGACATATACGTTCCCTCAAAGTGACATAAGTTTTGTCTCACAGATTCCAACAGATCGGGAGATATTTGCCTTTTCAAAAATTGACTTTCAAATAATCTCGAAAAATTAAAATATCTCTATCCTCCAAACTCTTGGACATACATTGACGTGACTCTGACATGAAGTTGACATATACGTTCCCTCAAAGTGACATAAGTTTTGTCTCTCAGATTCCTACAGTTCGGGAGATATTTGCCTTTTCAGAAATTGACTTTCGAATAATCTCGAAAAATTAAAATATCTCTATCCTCCAAACCCTTGGACATACATTGACGTGACTCTGACATGAAGTTGACATATACATTCCCACAAAGTAACATAAGTGTTGTCTCTCAGATTCCTACAGATCGGGATATATTTGCCTTTTCAAAAATTGACTTTGGAATAATCTCGAAAAATTAAAATGTGATTATCCTAAAAACCCTTGGACATACATTAATGTGACTCTGACATGAAGTTGACATATACGTTCCCTCAAAGTGACATAAGTGTTGTCTCTCAGATTCCTACAGATCGGGATATATTTGCCTTTTCAAAAATTGACTTTTGAATAATCTCGAAAAATTTAAATGCCTCTATCCTCCAAACCCTTGGACATACTTTTACGTGAATCTGACAGGAAGTTGACATATACGTTCCCTCAAAGTGACATAAGTTTTATCTCTCAGATACCTACAGATCGGGAGATATTTGCCTTTTCAAAAATTGACTTTCGAATAATCTCGAGAAATTTAAATATTTCTATCCTCCAAACCCCTAGACATACATTGACGAGACTCTGACATGAAGTTGACATATACGTTCCCCAAAAGTGACATAAGTTTTGTATTTCAGATTCGTATAGATCGGGAGATATTTGCCTTTTCAAAAATTGACTTTCGAATAATATCGAAAAATTAAAATGTCTCACTCCTCCAAACCCTTTGACATACATTGACGTGACTCTGACATGAAGTTAACATATACGTTCCCTCAAAGTGACATAAGTTTTGTCTCTCAGATTCCAACAGATCGGGAGATATTTGCCTTTTCAGAAATTGACTTTCGAATAATCTCGAAAAATTTAAATGTCTCACTCCTCCAAACCCTTGGACATACATTGACGTGACTCTGACATGAAGTTGACACATACGTTCCCTCAAAGTGACATAAGTTTTGTCTCTCAGATTCATACAGATCGGGAGATATTTTCTTTTCATAAATTGACTTTCGAATAATCTCGAAAAATTAAAATGTCTCTATCCTCCAAACCCTTGGACATACATTGACGTGACTCTGACATGAAGTTGACATATAAGTTCCCTCAAAGTGACATAAGTTTTGTCTTTCAGATTCCAACAGATCGGGAGATATTTGCCATTTCAATAATTGACTTTCGAATAATCTCGAAAAATTAAAATGTCTCTATCCTCCAAACTCTTGGACATACATTGACGTGACTCTGACATGAAGTTGACATATACATTCCCTCAAAGTGACATAAGTGTTGTCTCTCAGATTAATACAGATCGGGAGATATTTGCCTTTTCAGAAATTGACTTTCGAATAATCTCGAAAAATTTAAATGTCTCACTCCTCCAAACCTTGGACATACATTGACGTGACTCTGACATGAAGTTGACACATACGTTCCCTCAAAGTGACATAAGTTTTGTCTCTCAGATTCATACAGATCGGGAGATATTTTCTTTTCATAAATTTACTTTCGAATAATCTCGAACAATTCAAATATCTCTATCCTGCAAACCCTTGGACATACTTTGACGTGACTCTGACATGAAGTTGACATATGCGTTCCCTTAAAGTGACATAAGTTTTGTCTCTCAGATTCCTACAGATCGGAAGATATTTGCCCTTACAAAAATTGACTTTCGAATAATCTCGAAAAATTAAAATGTCTCTATCCTCCAAACTCTTGGACATACATTGACGTGACTCTGACATGAAGTTGACATATACATTCCCTCAAAGTGACTTAAGTGTTGTATCTCAGATTCCTACAGATCGGGATATATTTGCCTTTTCAAAAATTGACTTTCGAATAATCTCGAAATATTTAAATTGTGATTATTCTCTAAACCCTAGGACATACATTGACTTGACTCTGACATGAAGTTGACATATGCGTTCCCTCAAAGTGACATAAGTGTTGTCTCTCAGATTCCTACAGATCGGGATATATTTGCCTTTTCAAAAATTGACTTTTGAATAATCTCGAAAAATTTAAATGCCTCTATCCTCCAAACCCTTGGACATACTTTGACTTGAATCTGACATGAAGTTGACACATACTTTCCCTCAAAGTGACAAAAGTTTTGTCTCTCAGATACCTACAGATCGGGAGATATTTGCCTTTTCAAAAATTGACTTTCGAATAATCTCGAAAAATTTAAATATCTCTATCCTCCAAACCACTAGACATACATTGACGTGACTCTGACATGAAGTTGACATATACGTTCCCTCAAAGTGACATAAGTTTTGTCTCTCAGATTCCTACAGATCGGGACATATTTGCCTTTTCAAAAATTGACTTTCGAATAATCTCGAAAAATTAAAATATCTCACTCCTCCAAACCCTTGGACATACATTGACGTGACTCTGACATAAAGTTGACATATACGTTCTCTCAAAGTGACATAAGTTTTGTCTCTCAGATTCCTACAGATCGGAAGATATTTGCCCTTACAAAAATTGACTTTCGAATAATCTCGAAAAATTCAAATATCTCTATCCTCCAAACCCTTGGACATACATTGACGAGACTCTGACATGAAGTTGACATATACATTTCCTCAAAGTGACATAAGTGTTGTCTCTCAGATTCCTACAGTTCGGGAGATATTTGCCTTTTCATAAATTGACTTTCGAATAATCTCGAAAAATTAAAATATCTCTATCCTCCAAACCCTTGGACATACATTGACGAGACTCTGACATGAAGTTGACATATACATTTCCTCAAAGTGACATAAGTGTTGTCTCTCAGATTAATACAGATCGGGAGATATTTGCCTTTTCAAAAATTGACTTTCGAATAATCTCGCAAAATTAAAATGCCTCAGTCCTCCAAACTCTTGGACATACATTGACGTGCCTGTGACATGAAGTTGGCATTTACGTTCTCTCAAAGTGACATAAGTTTTGTCTCTCAGATTCCTACAGTTCGGGAGATATTTGCCTTTTCATAAATTGACTTTCGAATAATCTCGAAAAATTAAAATATCTCTATCCTCCAAACCCTTGGACATACATTGACGAGACTCTGACATGAAGTTGACATATACATTTCCTCAAAGTGACATAAGTGTTGTCTCTCAGACTCCTACAGATCGGGAGATATTTGTCTTTTCAAAAATTGACTTTCGAATAATCTCGAAAAATTAAAATGTCTCTATCCTCCAAACCCTTGGACATACATTGACGTCACTCTGACATGAAGTTGACATATACGTTCCCTCAAAGTGACATAAGTTTTGTCTCTCAGATTCCAACAGATCGGGAGATATTTGCCTTTTCACAAATTGACTTTCGAATAATCTCGAAAAATTAAAATGTCTCACTCCTCCAAACCCTTGGACATACATTGACGTGACTCTGACATGAAGTTGACATATACGTTCCCTCAAAGTGACATAAGTTTTGTCTCTCAGATTCTTACAGATCGGGAGATATTTGCCTTTTCATAAATTGACTTTCGAATAAACTCGAAAAATTAAAATGTCTCTATCCTCCAAACGCTTTTTTACATACATTGACGTGACTCTGACATGAAGTTGACATATATGTTCCCTCAAAGTGACATAAGTTTTGTCTCTCAGATTCCTACAGATCGGGAGATATTTGCCATTTCAATAATTGACTTTCAAATAATCTCGAAAAATTAAAATGTCTCTATCCTCCAAACCCTTGGACATGCAATGACGTGACTCTGACATGAAGTTGACATATACATTCCCTCAAAGTGACATAAGTGTTGTCTCTCAGATTCCTACGGATCGGGAGATATTTGCCTTTTCAAAAATTGACTTTCGAATAATCTCGAAAAATTAAAATGTCTCTATACTCCAAACCCTTGGACATACATTGACGTGAATCTGACATGAAGTTGACATATACGTTCCCTCAAAGTGACATAAGTTTTGTCTCTCAGATTCCTACAGATCGGGAGATATTTGCCTTTTCAAAAATTGACTTTGAAATAATCTCGAAAAATTAAAATGAATCTATCCTCGAAACCCTTGGACATACTTTGACGAGAATCTGACATGAAGTTGACATATACGTTCCTTCAAAGTGACATATTGTTTGTCTCTCAGTTTCCTCCAGATCGGGAGATATTTGCCTTTTCAAAAATTGACTTTGGAATAATCTCGAAAAATTAAAATGTGTTTATCCTCTAAACCCTTGGACATACATTGACGTGACTCTGACATGAAGTTGACATATACGTTCCCTCAAAGTGACATAAGTGTTGTCTCTCAGATTCCTACAGATCGGGATATATTTGCCTTTTCAAAAATTGACTTTGAAATAATCTCGAAAAATTAAAATGTCTCTATCCTCCAAACCCTTGGACATACTTTGACGTGAATCTGACATGAAGTTGACATGTACGTTCCCTCAAAGTGTCATATTGTTTGTCTCTCAGTTTCCTCCAGATCGGGAGATATTTGCCTTATCAAAAATTGTCTTTCGAATAAACTCGAAAAATTAAAATGTCTCTATTCTCCAAACCCTTGGACATACATCGACGTGACTCTGACATGAAGTTGACACATACGTTCCCTCAAAGTGACATAAGTGTTGTCTCCCAGATTCCTACAGATCGGGAGATATTTGACTTTTCAAAAATTGCCTTTCGAATAATCTCGAAAAATTAAAATGTCGCTATCCTCCAAACCCTTCGACATACATTGACGTGACTCTGACATGAAGTTGACATATACGTTCCCTCAAAGTGACATAAGTTTTGTCTCTCAGATTCCTACAGTTCGGGAGATATTTGCCTTTTAAAAGATTGACTTTCGAATAATCTCGAAAAATTAAAATATCTCTATCCTCCAAACCCTTGGACATACATTAACGTGACTATGACATGAAGTTGACATATACGTTCCTTCAAAGTGACATAAGTGTTGTCTCCCAGATTCCTACAGATCGGGATATATTTGCCTTTTCAAAAATTGACTTTGGAATAATCTCGAAAAATTAAATTATCTCTATCCTCCAACCCCTTGGACATACATAGACGTGACTCTGACATGAAGTTGACATATACGCTCCTTCAAAGTGACATAAGTGTTGTCTCTCAGATTCCTACAGATCGGGATATATTTGCCTTTTCAAAAATTGACTTTGGAATAATCTCGAAAAATTAAAATGTGATTATCCTCTAAACCCTTCGACATACATTGACGTGACTCTGACATGAAGTTGACATATACGTTCCCTCAAAGTGACATAAGTGTTGTCTCTCAGATTCCTAAAGATCGGGATATATTTCCCTTTTCAAAAATTGACTTTTGAATAATCTCGAAAAATTAAAATGCCTCTATCCTCCAAACCCCTGGGACATACTTTGACGTGAATCTGACATGAAGTTGACATATACGTTCCCTCAAATTACATAAGTTTTGTCTCTCAGATTCCAACAGATCGGGAGATATTTGCTTTTTCAAAAATTGACTTTCGAATAATCTCGAAAAATTAAAATGTCTCACTCCTTAAAACCCTTGGACATACATTGACGTGACTCTGACATGAAGTTGACATATACGTTCCCTCAAAGTGACATAAGTTTTGTCTCTCAGATTCCAACAGATCGGGAGATATTTGCCTTTTCAAAAATTGATTTTCGAATAATCTCGAAAAATTAAAATGTCTCACTCCTCCAAACCCTTGGACATACATTGACGTGACTCTGACATGAAGTTGACATATACGTTCCCTCAAAGTGACATAAGTTTTGTCTCTCAGATTCTTACAGATCGGGAGATATTTGCCTTTTCATAAATTGACTTTCGAATAAAGTCGAAAAATTAAAATGTCTCTATCCTCCAAACGCTTGGACATACATTGACGTGACTCTGACATGAAGTTGACATATATGTTCCCTCAAAGTGACATAAGTTTTGTCTCTCAGATTCCTACAGATCGGGAGATATTTGCCATTTCAATAATTGACTTTCGAATAATCTCGAAAAATTAAAATGTCTCTATCCTCCAAACCCTTGGACATGCAATGACGTGACTCTGACATGAAGTTGACATATACATTCCCTCAAAGCGACATAAGTGTTGTCTCTCAGATTCCTACGGATCGGGAGATATTTGCCTTTTCAAAAATTGACTTTCAAATAATCTCGAAAAATTAAAATGTCTCTATACTCCAAACCCTTGGACATACATTGACGTGAATCTGACATGAAGTTGACATATACGTTCCCTCAAAGTGACATAAGTTTTGTCTCTCAGATTCCTACAGATCGGGAGATATTTGCCTTTTCAAAAATTGACTTTCGAATAATCTCGAAAAATTAAAATATCTCTATCCTCCAAACCCTTGGACATACATTGACGTGCCTCTCACATGAAGTTGAAACATACGTTACCTCAAAGTGACATAAGTTTTGTCTCTCAGATTCCTACAGATCGGGATATATTTGCCTTTTCAAAAATTGACTTTGAAATAATCTCGAAAAATTAAAATGCCTCTATCCTCCAAACCCTTGGACATACTTTGACGTGAATCTGACATGAAGTTGACATGTACGTTCCCTCAAAGTGTCATATTGTTTGTCTCTCAGTTTCCTCCAGATCGGGAGATATTTGCCTTTTCAAAAATTGACTATCGAATAATCTCGAAAAATTAAAATATCTCTATCCTCCAACCCCTTGGACATACATTGACGTGACTCTGACATGATGTTGACATATACGTTCCCTCAAAGTGACATAAGTTTTGTCTCTCAGATTCCAACAGATCGGGAGAAATTTGCCTTTTCAAAAATTGACTTTCGAATAATCTCGAAAAATTAAAATGTCTCACTCCTCCAAACCCTTGGACATACATTGACGTGACTCTGACATGAAGTTGACGTATACGTTCCCTCAAAGTGACATAAGTTTTGTCTCTCAGATCCTTACAGATCGGGAGATATTTGCCTTTTCATAAATTGACTTTCGAATAAACTCGCAAAATTAAAATGTCTCTATCCTTCAAACGCTTGGACATACATTGACGTGACTTTGACATGAAGTTGACATATGTGTTCCCTCAAAGTGACATAAGTTTTGTCTCTCAGATTAATACAGATCGGGAGATATTTGCCATTTCAATAATTGACTTTCGAATAATCTCGAAAAATTAAAATGTCTCTATCCTCCAAACCCTTGGACATGCAATGACGTGACTCTGACATGAAGTTGACATATACATTCCCTCAAAGTGACATAAGTGTTGTCTCTCAGATTCCTACGGATCGGGAGATATTTGCCTTTTCAAAAATTGACTTTCGAATAATCTCGAAAAATTAAAATGTCTCTATTCTCCAAACCCTTGGACATACATTGACGTGAATCTGACATGAAGTTGACATATACGTTCCCTCAAAGTGACATAAGTTTTGTCTCTCAGATTCCTACAGATCGGGAGATATTTGCCTTTTCAAAAATTGACTTTCGAATAATCTCGAAAAATTAAAATATCTCTATCCTCCAAACCCTTGGACATACATTGACGTGCCTCTGACATGAAGTTGAAACATACGTTACCTCAAAGTGACATAAGTTTTGTCTCTCAGATTCCTACAGATCGGGATATATTTGCCTTTTCAAAAATTGACTTTGAAATAATCTCGAAAAATTAAAATGCCTCTATCCTCCAAACCCTTGGACATACTTTGACGTGAATCTGACATGAAGTTGACATATACGTTCCCTCAAAGTGTCATATTGTTTGTCTCTCAGTTTCCTCCAGATCGGGAGATATTTGCCTTTTCAAAAATTTACAATCGAATAATCTCGAAAAATTAAAATATCTCTATCCTCCAACCCCTTGGACATACATTGACGTGACTCTGACATGATGTTGACATATACGTTCCCTCAAAGTGACATAAGTTTTGTCTCTCAGATTCCTACAGATCGGGAGATATTTGTCTTTTCAAAAATTGACTTTCGAATAATCTCGAAAAATTAAAATGTCTCTATCCTCCAAACCCTTGGACATACATTGACGTGACTCTGACATGAAGTTGACATATAGGTTCCCTCAAAGTGACATAAGTTTTGTCTCTCAGATTCTTACAGATCGGGAGATATTTGCCTTTTCATAAATTGACTTTCGAATAAACTCGAAAAATTAAAATGTCTCTATCCTCCAAACGCTTTTTTACATACATTGACGTGACTCTGACATGAAGTTGACATATATGTTCCCTCAAAGTGACATAAGTTTTGTCTCTCAGATTCCTACAGATCGGGAGATATTTGCCATTTCAATAATTGACTTTCAAATAATCTCGAAAAATTAAAATGTCTCTATCCTCCAAACCCTTGGACATGCAATGACGTGACTCTGACATGAAGTTGACATATACATTCCCTCAAAGTGACATAAGTGTTGTCTCTCAGATTCCTACGGATCGGGAGATATTTGCCTTTTCAAAAATTGACTTTCGAATAATCTCGAAAAATTAAAATGTCTCTATACTCCAAACCCTTGGACATACATTGACGTGAATCTGACATGAAGTTGACATATACGTTCCCTCAAAGTGACATAAGTTTTGTCTCTCAGATTCCTACAGATCGGGAGATATTTGCCTTTTCAAAAATTGACTTTGAAATAATCTCGAAAAATTAAAATGAATCTATCCTCGAAACCCTTGGACATACTTTGACGTGAATCTGACATGAAGTTGACATATACGTTCCTTCAAAGTGACATATTGTTTGTCTCTCAGTTTCCTCCAGATCGGGAGATATTTGCCTTTTCAAAAATTGACTTTGGAATAATCTCGAAAAATTAAAATGTGTTTATCCTCTAAACCCTTGGACATACATTGACGTGACTCTGACATGAAGTTGACATATACGTTCCCTCAAAGTGACATAAGTGTTGTCTCTCAGATTCCTACAGATCGGGATATATTTGCCTTTTCAAAAATTGACTTTGAAATAATCTCGAAAAATTAAAATGTCTCTATCCTCCAAACCCTTGGACATACTTTGACGTGAATCTGACATGAAGTTGACATGTACGTTCCCTCAAAGTGTCATATTGTTTGTCTCTTAGTTTCCTCCAGATCGGGAGATATTTGCCTTATCAAAAATTGTCTTTCGAATAAACTCGAAAAATTAAAATGTCTCTATTCTCCAAACCCTTGGACATACATCGACGTGACTCTGACATGAAGTTGACACATACGTTCCCTCAAAGTGACATAAGTGTTGTCTCCCAGATTCCTACAGATCGGGAGATATTTGACTTTTCAAAAATTGCCTTTCGAATAATCTCGAAAAATTAAAATGTCGCTATCCTCCAAACCCTTCGACATACATTGACGTGACTCTGACATGAAGTTGACATATACGTTCCCTCAAAGTGACATAAGTTTTGTCTCTCAGATTCCTACAGTTCGGGAGATATTTGCCTTTTAAAAGATTGACTTTCGAATAATCTCGAAAAATTAAAATATCTCTATCCTCCAAACCCTTGGACATACATTAACGTGACTATGACATGAAGTTGACATATACGTTCCTTCAAAGTGACATAAGTGTTGTCTCCCAGATTCCTACAGATCGGGATATATTTGCCTTTTCAAAAATTGACGTTGGAATATTCTCGAAAAATTAAATTATCTCTATCCTCCAACCCCTTGGACATACATAGACGTGACTCTGACATGAAGTTGACATATACGTTCCCTCAAAGTGACATCAGTTTTGTCTCTCAGATTCCTACAGATCGGGAGATATTTGTCTTTTCAAAAATTGACTTTCGAATAATCTCGAAAAATTAAAATGTCTCTATCCTCCAAAACCTTGGACATACATTGACGCCACTCTGACATGATGTTGACATATACGTTCCCTCAAAGTGACATAAGTGTTGTCTCTCAGATTCCTACGGATCGGGAGATATTTGCCTTATCAAAAATTGTCTTTCGAATAAACTCGAAAAATTAAAATGTCGCTATCCTCCAAACCCTTGGACATACATTGACGTGACTCTGACATGAAGTTGACATATACGTTCCCTCAAAGTGACATAAGTTTTGTCTCTCAGATTCCTACAGATCGGGAGGTATTTGCCTTTTCAAAAATTGACTTTCGAATAATCTCGAAAAATTTAAATATCTCTATCCTCCAAACCCTTGGACATACATTGACGTGACTCTGACATGAAGTTGACATATATGTTCCCTCAAAGTGACATCAGTTTTGTCTCTCAGATTCCAACAGATCGGGAGATATTTGCCTTTTCAAAAATTGACTTTCGAATAATCTCGAAAAATTTAAATGTCTCACTCCTCCAAACCCTTGGACATACATTGACGTGACTCTGACATGAAGTTGACATATACGTTCCCTCAAAGTGACATAAGTTTTGTCTCTCAGATTCCTACAGATCGGGAGATATTTGCCTTTTCATAAATTGACTTTCGAATAATCTCGAAAAATTAAAATGCCTCTATCTTCGAAACCCTTGGACATACTTTGACGTGAATCTGACATGAAGTTGACATATACGTTCCCTCAAAGTGACATATTGTTTGTCTCTCAGATTCCTCCAGATCGGGAGATATTTGCCTTTTCACAAATTGACTTTGGAATGATCTCGAAAAATTAAAATTTGTTTATCCTCTAAACCCTTGGACATACATTGACGTGACTCTGACATGAAGTTGACATATACGTTCCCTCAAAGTGACATAAGTGTTGTCTCTCAGATTCCTACAGATCGGGATATATTTGCCTTTTCAAAAATTGACTATGAAATAATCTCGAAAAATTAAAATGCCTCTATCCTCCAAACCCTTCTACATACTTTGACGTGAATCTGACATGAAGTTGACATGTACGTTCCCTCAAAGTGACATATTGTTTGTCTCTCAGTTTCCTCCAGATCGGGAGATATTTGCCTTTTCAAAAATTGACTTTGGAATAATCTCGAAAAATTAAAATGTGTTTATCCTCTAAACCCTTCTACATACTTTGACGTGAATCTGACATGAAGTTGACATATACGTTCTCTCAAAGTGACATAAGTTTTGTCTCTCAGATACATACAGATCGGGAGATATTTGCCTTTTCAAAAATTGACTTTCGAATAATCTCGAAAAATTAAAATGCCTCTATCCTCCAAACCCTTGGACATACTTTGACGTGAATCTGACATGAAGTTGACATATACGTTCCCTCAAAGTGACATAAGTTTTGTCTCTTAGATTCCTACACATCGGGAGATATTTGCCTCTTCAAAAATTGACTTTCGAATAATCTCGAAAAATTAAAATATGTCTATCCTCCAAACCCTTGGACATACATTGACGTGCCTCTGACATAAAGTTGACATATACGTTCCCTCAAAGTGACATAAGTTTTGTCTCACAGATTCCAACAGATCGGGAGATATTTGCCTTTTCAAAAATTGACTTTCAAATAATCTCGAAAAATTAAAATATCTCTATCCTCCAAACTCTTGGACATACATTGACGTGACTCTGACATGAAGTTGACATATACGTTCCCTCAAAGTGACATAAGTTTTGTCTCTCAGATTCCTACAGTTCGGGAGATATTTGCCTTTTCAGAAATTGACTTTCGAATAATCTCGAAAAATTAAAATATCTCTATCCTCCAAACCCTTGGACATACATTGACGTGACTCTGACATGAAGTTGACATATACATTCCCACAAAGTAACATAAGTGTTGTCTCTCAGATTCCTACAGATCGGGATATATTTGCCTTTTCAAAAATTGACTTTGGAATAATCTCGAAAAATTAAAATGTGATTATCCTAAAAACCCTTGGACATACATTGATGTGACTCTGACATGAAGTTGACATATACGTTCCCTCAAAGTGACATAAGTGTTGTCTCTCAGATTCCTACAGATCGGGATATATTTGCCTTTTCAAAAATTGACTTTTGAATAATCTCGAAAAATTTAAATGCCTCTATCCTCCAAACCCTTGGACATACTTTTACGTGAATCTGACAGGAAGTTGACATATACGTTCCCTCAAAGTGACATAAGTTTTATCTCTCAGATACCTACAGATCGGGAGATATTTGCCTTTTCAAAAATTGACTTTCGAATAATCTCGAGAAATTTAAATATTTCTATCCTCCAAACCCCTAGACATACATTGACGAGACTCTGACATGAAGTTGACATATACGTTCCCCAAAAGTGACATAAGTTTTGTATCTCAGATTCGTATAGATCGGGAGATATTTGCCTTTTCAAAAATTGACTTTCGAATAATATCGAAAAATTAAAATGTCTCACTCCTCCAAACCCTTTGACATACATTGACGTGACTCTGACATGAAGTTAACATATACGTTCCCTCAAAGTGACATAAGTTTTGTCTCTCAGATTCCAACAGATCGGGAGATATTTGCCTTTTCAGAAATTGACTTTCGAATAATCTCGAAAAATTTAAATGTCTCACTCCTCCAAACCCTTGGACATACATTGACGTGACTCTGACATGAAGTTGACACATACGTTCCCTCAAAGTGACATAAGTTTTGTCTCTCAGATTCATACAGATCGGGAGATATTTTCTTTTCATAAATTGACTTTCGAATAATCTCGAAAAATTAAAATGTCTCTATCCTCCAAACCCTTGGACATACATTGACGTGACTCTGACATGAAGTTGACATATAAGTTCCCTCAAAGTGACATAAGTTTTGTCTTTCAGATTCCAACAGATCGGGAGATATTTGCCATTTCAATAATTGACTTTCGAATAATCTCGAAAAATTAAAATGTCTCTATCCTCCAAACTCTTGGACATACATTGACGTGACTCTGACATGAAGTTGACATATACATTCCCTCAAAGTGACATAAGTGTTGTCTCTCAGATTAATACAGATCGGGAGATATTTGCCTTTTCAGAAATTGACTTTCGAATAATCTCGAAAAATTTAAATGTCTCACTCCTCCAAACCTTGGACATACATTGACGTGACTCTGACATGAAGTTGACACATACGTTCCCTCAAAGTGACATAAGTTTTGTCTCTCAGATTCATACAGATCGGGAGATATTTTCTTTTCATAAATTTACTTTCGAATAATCTCGAACAATTCAAATATCTCTATCTTGCAAACCCTTGGACATACTTTGACGTGACTCTGACATGAAGTTGACATATGCGTTCCCTTAAAGTGACATAAGTTTTGTCTCTCAGATTCCTACAGATCGGAAGATATTTGCCCTTACAAAAATTGACTTTCGAATAATCTCGAAAAATTAAAATGTCTCTATCCTCCAAACTCTTGGACATACATTGACGTGACTCTGACATGAAGTTGACATATACATTCCCTCAAAGTGACTTAAGTGTTGTATCTCAGATTCCTACAGATCGGGATATATTTGCCTTTTCAAAAATTGACTTTCGAATAATCTCGAAATATTTAAATTGTGATTATTCTCTAAACCCTAGGACATACATTGACTTGACTCTGACATGAAGTTGACATATGCGTTCCCTCAAAGTGACATAAGTGTTGTCTCTCAGATTCCTACAGATCGGGATATATTTGCCTTTTCAAAAATTGACTTTTGAATAATCTCGAAAAATTTAAATGCCTCTATCCTCCAAACCCTTGGACATACTTTGACTTGAATCTGACATGAAGTTGACACATACTTTCCCTCAAAGTGACAAAAGTTTTGTCTCTCAGATACCTACAGATCGGGAGATATTTGCCTTTTCAAAAATTGACTTTCGAATAATCTCGAAAAATTTAAATATCTCTATCCTCCAAACCACTAGACATACATTGACGTGACTCTGACATGAAGTTGACATATACGTTCCCTCAAAGTGACATAAGTTTTGTCTCTCAGATTCCTACAGATCGGGACATATTTGCCTTTTCAAAAATTGACTTTCGAATAATCTCGAAAAATTAATATATCTCACTCCTCCAAACCCTTGGACATACATTGACGTGACTCTGACATAAAGTTGACATATACGTTCTCTCAAAGTGACATAAGTTTTGTCTCTCAGATTCCTACAGATCGGAAGATATTTGCCCTTACAAAAATTGACTTTCGAATAATCTCGAAAAATTAAAATATCTCTATCCTCCAAACCCTTGGACATACATTGACGAGACTCTGACATGAAGTTGACATATACATTTCCTCAAAGTGACATAAGTGTTGTCTCTCAGATTCCTACAGTTCGGGAGATATTTGCCTTTTCATAAATTGACTTTCGAATAATCTCGAAAAATTAAAATATCTCTATCCTCCAAACCCTTGGACATACATTGACGAGACTCTGACATGAAGTTGACATATACATTTCCTCAAAGTGACATAAGTGTTGTCTCTCAGATTAATACAGATCGGGAGATATTTGCCTTTTCAAAAATTGACTTTCGAATAATCTCGCAAAATTAAAATGCCTCAGTCCTCCAAACTCTTGGACATACATTGACGTGCCTGTGACATGAAGTTGGCATTTACGTTCTCTCAAAGTGACATAAGTTTTGTCTCTCAGATTCCTACAGTTCGGGAGATATTTGCCTTTTCATAAATTGACTTTCGAATAATCTCGAAAAATTAAAATATCTCTATCCTCCAAACCCTTGGACATACATTGACGAGACTCTGACATGAAGTTGACATATACATTTCCTCAAAGTGACATAAGTGTTGTCTCTCAGACTCCTACAGATCGGGATATATTTG
Source organism: Zootermopsis nevadensis (assembly GCF_977971745.1). NCBI lineage: Eukaryota > Metazoa > Arthropoda > Insecta > Blattodea > Termopsidae > Zootermopsis > Zootermopsis nevadensis. The sequence goes on along the minus strand of NW_028259199.1, from coordinate 1,806,340 downwards.
CCTTTTCAAAAATTGACTTTTGAATAATCTCGAAAAATTTAAAAGCCTCTATCCTCCAAACCCTTGGACATACTTTGACTTGAATCTGACATGAAGTTGACACATACTTTCCCTCAAAGTGACAAAAGTTTTGTCTCTCAGATACCTACAGATCGGGAGATATTTGCCTTTTCAAAAATTGACTTTCGAATAATCTCGAAAAATTTAAATATCTCTATCCTCCAAACCACTAGACATACATTGACGTGACTCTGACATGAAGTTGACATATACGTTCCCTCAAAGTGACATAAGTTTTGTCTCTCAGATTCCTACAGATCGGGACATATTTGCCTTTTCAAAAATTGACTTTCGAATAATCTCGAAAAATTTAAATATCTCACTCCTCCAAACCCTTGGACATACATTGACGTGACTCTGACATAAAGTTGACATATACGTTCTCTCAAAGTGACATAAGTTTTGTCTCTCAGATTCCTACAGATCGGAAGATATTTGCCCTTACAAAAATTGACTTTCGAATAATCTCGAAAAATTAAAATATCTCTATCCTCCAAACCCTTGGACATACATTGACGAGACTCTGACATGAAGTTGACATATACATTTCCTCAAAGTGACATAAGTGTTGTCTCTCAGATTCCTACAGTTCGGGAGATATTTGCCTTTTCATAAATTGACTTTCGAATAATCTCGAAAAATTAAAATATCTCTATCCTCCAAACCCTTGGACATACATTGACGAGACTCTGACATGAAGTTGACATATACATTTCCTCAAAGTGACATAAGTGTTGTCTCTCAGATTAATACAGATCGGGAGATATTTGCCTTTTCAAAAATTGACTTTCGAATAATCTCGCAAAATTAAAATGCCTCAGTCCTCCAAACTCTTGGACATACATTGACGTGCCTGTGACATGAAGTTGGCATTTACGTTCTCTCAAAGTGACATAAGTTTTGTCTCTCAGATTCCTACAGTTCGGGAGATATTTGCCTTTTCATAAATTGACTTTCGAATAATCTCGAAAAATTAAAATATCTCTATAATCCAAACCCTTGGACATACATTGACGAGACTCTGACATGAAGTTGACATATACATTTCCTCAAAGTGACATAAGTGTTGTCTCTCAGACTCCTACAGATCGGGATATAATTGCCTTTTCAAAAATTGACTTTGGAATAATCTCGAAAAATTTAAAATGCGATTATCCTCTAAACCCTTGGACATACATTGACGTGAATCTGACATGACGTTGACATATGCGTTCCCTCAAAGTGACATAAGTGTTGTCTCTCAGATTCCTACAGATCGGGATATATTTCCCTCTTTAAAAATTGACTTTTGAATAATCTCGAAAAATTTAAATGCCTCTATCCTCCAAACCCTTGGACATACTTTGACGTGAATCTGACATGAAGTTGACATATACGTTCCCTCAAAGTGACATAAGTTTTGTCTCTCAGATACCTACAGATCGGGAGATATTTGCCTTTTCAAAAATTGGCTTTGGAATAATCTCGAAAAATTTAAATGCCTCTAACCTCCAAACCCTTGGACATACTTTGACGTGAATCTGACATGAAGTTGACATATACGTTCCCTCAAAGTGACATAAGTTTTGTCTCTCAGATACCTACAGATCGGGAGATATTTGCCTTTTCAAAAATTGACTTTGGAATAATCTCGAAAAATTTAAATGCCTCTAACCTCCAAACCCTTGGACATATTTTGACGTGAATCTGACATGAAGTTGACATATACGTTCCCTCAATGTGACATAAGTTTTGTCTCTCAGATACCTACAGATCGGGAGATATTTGCCTTTTCAAAAATTGACTTTCGAATAAATCGAAAAATTAAAATGCCTCTATCCTCCAAACCCTTTGACATACATTGACGTGACTCTGACATGAAGTTGACATAACGTTCCCTCAAAGTGACATAAGTGTTGTATCTCAGATTCCTACAGATCGGGAGATATTTGCCTTTTCAAAAATTGACTTTCGAATAATCTCGAAAAATTAAAATATCTCTATCCTCCAAACCCTTGGACATACATTGACGTGCCTCTGACATGAAGTTGACATATACTTTCCCTCAAAGTGACATAAGTTTTGTCTCTCAGATTCCAACAGATCGGGAGATATTTGCCTTTTCAGAAATTGACTTTCGAATAATCTCGATAAATTTAAATGTCTCACTCCTCCAAACCTTTTTACATACATTGACGTGACTCTGACATGAAGTTGACATATACGTTCCCTCAAAGTGACATGAGTGTTGTATCTTAGATTCCTACAGATCGGGATATATTTGCCTTTTCAGAAATTGACTTTGGAATAATCTCGAAAAATTAAAATGTGTTTATCCTCTAAACCCTTGGACATACATTGACGTGACTCTCACATGAAGTTGACATATACGTTCCCTCAAAGTGACATAAGTGTTGTCTTTCAGATACCTACAGATTGGGAGATATTTGCCTTTTCAAAAATTGACTTTGTAATAATCTCGAAAAATTTAAATGCCTCTAACCTCCAAACCCTTGTACATACTTTGGCGTGAATCTGACATGAAGTTGACATGTACGTTCCCTCAAAGTGACATAAGTTTTGTCTCTCAGATACCTACAGATCGGGAGATATTTGCCTTTTCAAAAATTGACTTTGGAATAATCTCGAAAAATTTAAATGCCTCTAACCTCCAAACCCTTGGACATACACTGACGTGAATCTGACATGAAGTTGACATATACGTTCCCTCAAAGTGACATAAGTTTTGTCTCTCAGATACCTACAGATCGGGAGATATTTGCCATTTCAAAAATTGACTTCCGAATAATCTCGAAAAATTAAAATGCCTCTATCCTCTAAACCCTTGGACATACTTTGACGTGAATCTGACATGAAGTTGACATATACGTTCCCTCAAAGTGACATAAGTTTTGTCTCTCAGATTCCTACAGATCGGGAGATATTTGCCTTTTCAAAAATTGACTTTCGAATAATCTCGAAAAATTAAAATATCTCTATCCTCCAAACCCTTGGACATACATTGACGTGCCTCTGACATGAAGTTGACATATACGTTCCCTCAAAGTGACATAAGTTTTGTCTCACAGATTCCTACAGATCGGGAGATATTTGCCTTTTCAAAAATTGACTTTCGAATAATCTCGAAAAATTCAAATGTCTCTATCCTCCAAACTCTTGGACATACATTGACGTGACTCTGACATGAAGTTGACATATACGTTCCCTCAAAGTGACATAAGTTTTGTCTCTCAGATTCCTACAGTTCGGGAGATATTTGCCTTTTCAGAAATTGACTTTCGAATAATCTCGAAAAATTAAAATATCTCTATCCTCCAAACCCTTTCACATACATTGACGTGACTCTGACATGAAGTTGACATATACATTCCCTCAAAGTGACATAAGTGTTGTCTCTCAGATTCGTACAGATCGGGATATATTTGCCTTTTCCAAAATTGACTTTGGAATAATCTCGAAAAATTAAAATGTGTTTATCCTCTAAACCCTTGGACATACATTGATGTGACTCTGACATGAAATTGACATATACGTTCCCTCAAAGTGACATAAGTGTTGTCTCTCAGATTCCTACAGATCGGGATATATTTGCCTTTTCAAAAATTGACTTTCGAATAATCTCGAAAAATTCAAATATCTCTATCCTCCAAACCCCTAGACATACATTGACGTGACTCTGACATGAAGTTGACATATACGTTCCCTCAAAGTGACATAAGTTTTGTCTTTCAGATTTGTTCAGATCGGGAGATATTTGCCTTTTCAAAAATTGACTTTCGAATAATCTCGAAAAATTAATATGTCTCACTCCTCCAAACCCTTTGACATACATTGACGTGACTCTGACACGAAGTTGACATATACACTCCCTCAAAGTGACCTAAGTTTTGTCTCTCAGATTCCAACAGATCGGGAGATATTTGCCTTTTCAAAAATTGACTTTCGAATAATCTCGAAAAATTTAAATGTCTCACTCCTCCAAACCCTTTTACATACATTGACGTGACTCTGACATGATGTTGACATATATGTTCCCTCAAAGTGACATAAGTGTTGTCTCTCAGATTCCTACAGATCGGGAGATATTTGCCTTTACAAAAATTGACTTTCGAATAATCTCGCAAAATTAAAACGCCTCTGTCCTCCAAACACTTGCACATACATTGACGTGAATCTGACATGAAGTTGACATATTCATTCCCTCAAAGTGACATATTGTTTGTCTCTCAGTTTCCTCCAGATCGGGAGATATTTGCCTTTTCAAAAATTGACTATCGAATAATCTCGAAAAATTAAAATATCTCTATCCTCCAACCCCTTGGACATACATTGACGTGACTCTGACATGAAGTTGACATATACGTTCCCTCAAAGTGACATAAGTGTTGTCTCTCAGATTCCTACAGATCGGGATATATTTGCCTTTTCAAAAATTGACTTTGAAATAATCTCGAAAAATTAAAATGCCTCTATCCTCCAAACCCTTGGACTTATTTTGACGTGAATCTGACATGAAGTTGACATATACGTTCCCTCAAAGTGACATATTGTTTGTCTCTCAGTTTCCTCCAGATCGGGAGATATTTGCCTTTTCAAAAATTGTCTATCGAATAATCTCGAAAAATTAAAATATCTCTATCCTCCAACCCCTTGGACATACATTGACGTGAATCTTACATGAAGTTCACATATACGTTCCCTCAAAGTGACATATTGTTTGTCTCTCAGTTTCCTCCAGATCGGGAGATATTTGCCTTTTCAAAAATTGACTATCGAATAATCTCGAAAAATTAAAATATCTCTATCCTCCAACCCCTTTTACATAGATTGACGTGACTCTGACTTGAAGTTGACATATACGTTCCCTCAAAGTGACATAAGTTTTGTTTCTCAGATTCCTACAGATCGGAAGATATTTGTCTTTTCAAAAATTGACTTTCGAATATTCTCGAAAAATTTAAATGTCTCTATTCTCCAAACCCTTTTACATACATTGACGTGACTCTGACATGAAGTTGACATATACGTTCCCTCAAAGTGACATAAGTGTTGTCTCTCAGATTCCTACGGATCGGGAGATATTTGCCTTATCAAAAATTGTCTTTCGAATAATCTCAAAAAATTTAAATGTCTCTATCCTCCAAACCCTTGGACATACATTGACGTGACTCTGACATGAAGTTGACATATACGTTCCCTCAAAGTGACATAAGTGTTGTCTCTCAGATTCCTACAGATCGGGTGATATTTGCCTTTTCAAAAATTGACTTTCGAATAATCTCGCAAAATTAAAATGCCTCTGTCCTCCAAACCCTTGGACATACATTAACGTGAATCTGACATGAAGTTGACATATACGTTCCCTCAAAGTGACATATCGTTTGTCTCTCAGTTTCCTACAGATCGGGAGATATTTGCCTTTTCAAATATTGACTATCAAATAATCTCGAAAAATTAAAATATCTCTATCCTCCAACCCCTTGGACATACATTGACGTGACTATGACATGAAGTTGACATATACGTTCCCTCAAAGTGACATAAGTTTTGTCTCTCAGATTCCTACAGATCGGGAGATATTTGCCTTTTCAAAAATTGACTATCAAATAATCTCGAAAAATTAAAATGCCTCTGTCCTCCAAACTCTTGGACATACATTGAAGTGCCTCTGACATGAAGTTGACATATACATTCCCTCAAAGTGATATAAGTGTTGTCTCTCAGATTCCTACAGATCGGGATTTATTTGAATTTTGAAAAATTGACTTTCGAATAATCTCGCAAAATTAAAATGCCTCTGTCCTCCAAACCCTTGGACATACATGGACGTGAATCTGACATGAAGTTGACATATACGATCCCTCAAAGTGACTTAAGTTTTGTCTCTCGGATTCCTACAGATCGGGAGATATTTGCCTTTTGAAAAATTGACTTTCGAATAATTTCGAAAAATTAAAATATCTCTATCCTCCAAACCTTTGGACATACATTGACGTGACTCTGACATGAAGTTGACATATACGTTCCCTCAAAGTGACATTAGTTTTGTCTCTCAGATTTCTACAGATCGGGAGATATTTGCCTTTTCACAAATTGACTTTCGAATAATCTCGAAAAATTTAAATATCTCTATCCTCCAAACCCTTGGACATACATTAACGTGACTATGACATGAAGTTGACATATACGTTCCTTCAAAGTGACATAAGTGTTGTCTCCCAGATTCCTACAGATCGGGATATATTTGCCTTTTCAAAAATTGACTTTGGAATAATCTCGAAAAATTAAAATGTGATTATCCTCTAAACCCTTCGACATACATTGACGTGACTCTGACACGAAGTTGACATATACGTTCCCTCAAAGTGACATAAGTTTTGTCTCTCAGATTCCAACAGATCGGGAGATATTTGCCTTTTCAAAAATTGACTTTCGAATAATCTCGAAAAATTAAAATGTCTCACTCCTCCAAACCCTTGGACATACATTGACGTGACTCTAACACGAAGTTGACATATACGTTCCCTCAAAGTGACATAAGTTTTGTCTCACAGATTCCAACAGATCGGGAGATATTTGCCTTTTCAAAAATTGACTTTCGAATAATCTCGAAAAATTAAAATGTCTCACTCCTCCAAACCCTTGGACATACATTGACGTGACTCTGACATGAAGTTGACACATACGTTCCCTCAAAGTGACATAAGTTTTGTCTCTCAGATTCATACAGATCGGGAGATATTTTCTTTTCATAAATTGACTTTCGAATAATCTCGAAAAATTAAAATGTCTCTATCCTCCAAACCCTTGGACATACATTGACGTGACTCTGACATGAAGTTGACATATAAGTTCCCTCAAAGTGACATAAGTTTTGTCTTTCAGATTCCAACAGATCGGGAGATATTTGCCATTTCAATAATTGACTTTCGAATAATCTCGAAAAATTAAAATGTCTCTATCCTCCAAACCCTTGGACATACATTGACGTGACTCTGACATGAAGTTGACAAATACATTCCCTCAAAGCGACATAAGTGTTGTCTCTCAGATTCCTACGGATCGGGAGATATTTGCCTTTTCAAAAATTGACTTTCGAATAATCTCGAAAAATTAAAATGTCTCTATACTCCAAACCCTTGGACATACATTGACGTGACTCTGACATGAAGTTGACATATACGGTACCTCAAAGTGGCAAAAGTTTTGTCTCTCAGATACCTACAGATCGGGAGATATTTGCCTTTTCAAAAATTGACTTTCGAATAATCTCGAAAAATTTAAATATCTCTATCCTCCAAACCACTAGACATACATTGACGTGACTCTGACATGAAGTTGACATATACGTTCCCTCAAAGTGACATAAGTTTTGTCTCTCAGATTCCTACAGATCGGGACATATTTGCCTTTTCAAAAATTGACTTTCGAATAATCTCGAAAAATTAATATATCTCACTCCTCCAAACCCTTGGACATACATTGACGTGACTCTGACATAAAGTTGACATATACGTTCTCTCAAAGTGACATAAGTTTTGTCTCTCAGATTCCTACAGATCGGAAGATATTTGCCCTTACAAAAATTGACTTTCGAATAATCTCGAAAAATTAAAATATCTCTATCCTCCAAACCCTTGGACATACATTGACGAGACTCTGACATGAAGTTGACATATACATTTCCTCAAAGTGACATAAGTGTTGTCTCTCAGATTCCTACAGTTCGGGAGATATTTGCCTTTTCATAAATTGACTTTCGAATAATCTCGAAAAATTAAAATATCTCTATCCTCCAAACCCTTGGACATACATTGACGAGACTCTGACATGAAGTTGACATATACATTTCCTCAAAGTGACATAAGTGTTGTCTCTCAGATTAATACAGATCGGGAGATATTTGCCTTTTCAAAAATTGACTTTCGAATAATCTCGCAAAATTAAAATGCCTCAGTCCTCCAAACTCTTGGACATACATTGACGTGCCTGTGACATGAAGTTGGCATTTACGTTCTCTCAAAGTGACATAAGTTTTGTCTCTCAGATTCCTACAGTTCGGGAGATATTTGCCTTTTCATAAATTGACTTTCGAATAATCTCGAAAAATTAAAATATCTCTATCCTCCAAACCCTTGGACATACATTGACGAGACTCTGACATGAAGTTGACATATACATTTCCTCAAAGTGACATAAGTGTTGTCTCTCAGACTCCTACAGATCGGGATATATTTGCCTTTTCAAAAATTGACTTTTGAATAATCTCGAAAAATTTAAAAGCCTCTATCCTCCAAACCCTTGGACATACTTTGACTTGAATCTGACATGAAGTTGACACATACTTTCCCTCAAAGTGACAAAAGTTTTGTCTCTCAGATACCTACAGATCGGGAGATATTTGCCTTTTCAAAAATTGACTTTCGAATAATCTCGAAAAATTTAAATATCTCTATCCTCCAAACCACTAGACATACATTGACGTGACTCTGACATGAAGTTGACATATACGTTCCCTCAAAGTGACATAAGTTTTGTCTCTCAGATTCCTACAGATCGGGACATATTTGCCTTTTCAAAAATTGACTTTCGAATAATCTCGAAAAATTTAAATATCTCACTCCTCCAAACCCTTGGACATACATTGACGTGACTCTGACATAAAGTTGACATATACGTTCTCTCAAAGTGACATAAGTTTTGTCTCTCAGATTCCTACAGATCGGAAGATATTTGCCCTTACAAAAATTGACTTTCGAATAATCTCGAAAAATTAAAATATCTCTATCCTCCAAACCCTTGGACATACATTGACGAGACTCTGACATGAAGTTGACATATACATTTCCTCAAAGTGACATAAGTGTTGTCTCTCAGATTCCTACAGTTCGGGAGATATTTGCCTTTTCATAAATTGACTTTCGAATAATCTCGAAAAATTAAAATATCTCTATCCTCCAAACCCTTGGACATACATTGACGAGACTCTGACATGAAGTTGACATATACATTTCCTCAAAGTGACATAAGTGTTGTCTCTCAGATTAATACAGATCGGGAGATATTTGCCTTTTCAAAAATTGACTTTCGAATAATCTCGCAAAATTAAAATGCCTCAGTCCTCCAAACTCTTGGACATACATTGACGTGCCTGTGACATGAAGTTGGCATTTACGTTCTCTCAAAGTGACATAAGTTTTGTCTCTCAGATTCCTACAGTTCGGGAGATATTTGCCTTTTCATAAATTGACTTTCGAATAATCTCGAAAAATTAAAATATCTCTATAATCCAAACCCTTGGACATACATTGACGAGACTCTGACATGAAGTTGACATATACATTTCCTCAAAGTGACATAAGTGTTGTCTCTCAGACTCCTACAGATCGGGATATAATTGCCTTTTCAAAAATTGACTTTGGAATAATCTCGAAAAATTTAAAATGCGATTATCCTCTAAACCCTTGGACATACATTGACGTGAATCTGACATGACGTTGACATATGCGTTCCCTCAAAGTGACATAAGTGTTGTCTCTCAGATTCCTACAGATCGGGATATATTTCCCTCTTTAAAAATTGACTTTTGAATAATCTCGAAAAATTTAAATGCCTCTATCCTCCAAACCCTTGGACATACTTTGACGTGAATCTGACATGAAGTTGACATATACGTTCCCTCAAAGTGACATAAGTTTTGTCTCTCAGATACCTACAGATCGGGAGATATTTGCCTTTTCAAAAATTGGCTTTGGAATAATCTCGAAAAATTTAAATGCCTCTAACCTCCAAACCCTTGGACATACTTTGACGTGAATCTGACATGAAGTTGACATATACGTTCCCTCAAAGTGACATAAGTTTTGTCTCTCAGATACCTACAGATCGGGAGATATTTGCCTTTTCAAAAATTGACTTTGGAATAATCTCGAAAAATTTAAATGCCTCTAACCTCCAAACCCTTGGACATATTTTGACGTGAATCTGACATGAAGTTGACATATACGTTCCCTCAATGTGACATAAGTTTTGTCTCTCAGATACCTACAGATCGGGAGATATTTGCCTTTTCAAAAATTGACTTTCGAATAAATCGAAAAATTAAAATGCCTCTATCCTCCAAACCCTTTGACATACATTGACGTGACTCTGACATGAAGTTGACATAACGTTCCCTCAAAGTGACATAAGTGTTGTATCTCAGATTCCTACAGATCGGGAGATATTTGCCTTTTCAAAAATTGACTTTCGAATAATCTCGAAAAATTAAAATATCTCTATCCTCCAAACCCTTGGACATACATTGACGTGCCTCTGACATGAAGTTGACATATACTTTCCCTCAAAGTGACATAAGTTTTGTCTCTCAGATTCCAACAGATCGGGAGATATTTGCCTTTTCAGAAATTGACTTTCGAATAATCTCGATAAATTTAAATGTCTCACTCCTCCAAACCTTTTTACATACATTGACGTGACTCTGACATGAAGTTGACATATACGTTCCCTCAAAGTGACATGAGTGTTGTATCTTAGATTCCTACAGATCGGGATATATTTGCCTTTTCAGAAATTGACTTTGGAATAATCTCGAAAAATTAAAATGTGTTTATCCTCTAAACCCTTGGACATACATTGACGTGACTCTCACATGAAGTTGACATATACGTTCCCTCAAAGTGACATAAGTGTTGTCTTTCAGATACCTACAGATTGGGAGATATTTGCCTTTTCAAAAATTGACTTTGTAATAATCTCGAAAAATTTAAATGCCTCTAACCTCCAAACCCTTGTACATACTTTGGCGTGAATCTGACATGAAGTTGACATGTACGTTCCCTCAAAGTGACATAAGTTTTGTCTCTCAGATACCTACAGATCGGGAGATATTTGCCTTTTCAAAAATTGACTTTGGAATAATCTCGAAAAATTTAAATGCCTCTAACCTCCAAACCCTTGGACATACACTGACGTGAATCTGACATGAAGTTGACATATACGTTCCCTCAAAGTGACATAAGTTTTGTCTCTCAGATACCTACAGATCGGGAGATATTTGCCATTTCAAAAATTGACTTCCGAATAATCTCGAAAAATTAAAATGCCTCTATCCTCTAAACCCTTGGACATACTTTGACGTGAATCTGACATGAAGTTGACATATACGTTCCCTCAAAGTGACATAAGTTTTGTCTCTCAGATTCCTACAGATCGGGAGATATTTGCCTTTTCAAAAATTGACTTTCGAATAATCTCGAAAAATTAAAATATCTCTATCCTCCAAACCCTTGGACATACATTGACGTGCCTCTGACATGAAGTTGACATATACGTTCCCTCAAAGTGACATAAGTTTTGTCTCACAGATTCCTACAGATCGGGAGATATTTGCCTTTTCAAAAATTGACTTTCGAATAATCTCGAAAAATTCAAATGTCTCTATCCTCCAAACTCTTGGACATACATTGACGTGACTCTGACATGAAGTTGACATATACGTTCCCTCAAAGTGACATAAGTTTTGTCTCTCAGATTCCTACAGTTCGGGAGATATTTGCCTTTTCAGAAATTGACTTTCGAATAATCTCGAAAAATTAAAATATCTCTATCCTCCAAACCCTTTCACATACATTGACGTGACTCTGACATGAAGTTGACATATACATTCCCTCAAAGTGACATAAGTGTTGTCTCTCAGATTCGTACAGATCGGGATATATTTGCCTTTTCCAAAATTGACTTTGGAATAATCTCGAAAAATTAAAATGTGTTTATCCTCTAAACCCTTGGACATACATTGATGTGACTCTGACATGAAATTGACATATACGTTCCCTCAAAGTGACATAAGTGTTGTCTCTCAGATTCCTACAGATCGGGATATATTTGCCTTTTCAAAAATTGACTTTCGAATAATCTCGAAAAATTCAAATATCTCTATCCTCCAAACCCCTAGACATACATTGACGTGACTCTGACATGAAGTTGACATATACGTTCCCTCAAAGTGACATAAGTTTTGTCTTTCAGATTTGTTCAGATCGGGAGATATTTGCCTTTTCAAAAATTGACTTTCGAATAATCTCGAAAAATTAATATGTCTCACTCCTCCAAACCCTTTGACATACATTGACGTGACTCTGACACGAAGTTGACATATACACTCCCTCAAAGTGACCTAAGTTTTGTCTCTCAGATTCCAACAGATCGGGAGATATTTGCCTTTTCAAAAATTGACTTTCGAATAATCTCGAAAAATTTAAATGTCTCACTCCTCCAAACCCTTTTACATACATTGACGTGACTCTGACATGATGTTGACATATATGTTCCCTCAAAGTGACATAAGTGTTGTCTCTCAGATTCCTACAGATCGGGAGATATTTGCCTTTACAAAAATTGACTTTCGAATAATCTCGCAAAATTAAAACGCCTCTGTCCTCCAAACACTTGCACATACATTGACGTGAATCTGACATGAAGTTGACATATTCATTCCCTCAAAGTGACATATTGTTTGTCTCTCAGTTTCCTCCAGATCGGGAGATATTTGCCTTTTCAAAAATTGACTATCGAATAATCTCGAAAAATTAAAATATCTCTATCCTCCAACCCCTTGGACATACATTGACGTGACTCTGACATGAAGTTGACATATACGTTCCCTCAAAGTGACATAAGTGTTGTCTCTCAGATTCCTACAGATCGGGATATATTTGCCTTTTCAAAAATTGACTTTGAAATAATCTCGAAAAATTAAAATGCCTCTATCCTCCAAACCCTTGGACTTATTTTGACGTGAATCTGACATGAAGTTGACATATACGTTCCCTCAAAGTGACATATTGTTTGTCTCTCAGTTTCCTCCAGATCGGGAGATATTTGCCTTTTCAAAAATTGTCTATCGAATAATCTCGAAAAATTAAAATATCTCTATCCTCCAACCCCTTGGACATACATTGACGTGAATCTTACATGAAGTTCACATATACGTTCCCTCAAAGTGACATATTGTTTGTCTCTCAGTTTCCTCCAGATCGGGAGATATTTGCCTTTTCAAAAATTGACTATCGAATAATCTCGAAAAATTAAAATATCTCTATCCTCCAACCCCTTTTACATAGATTGACGTGACTCTGACTTGAAGTTGACATATACGTTCCCTCAAAGTGACATAAGTTTTGTTTCTCAGATTCCTACAGATCGGAAGATATTTGTCTTTTCAAAAATTGACTTTCGAATATTCTCGAAAAATTTAAATGTCTCTATTCTCCAAACCCTTTTACATACATTGACGTGACTCTGACATGAAGTTGACATATACGTTCCCTCAAAGTGACATAAGTGTTGTCTCTCAGATTCCTACGGATCGGGAGATATTTGCCTTATCAAAAATTGTCTTTCGAATAATCTCAAAAAATTTAAATGTCTCTATCCTCCAAACCCTTGGACATACATTGACGTGACTCTGACATGAAGTTGACATATACGTTCCCTCAAAGTGACATAAGTGTTGTCTCTCAGATTCCTACAGATCGGGTGATATTTGCCTTTTCAAAAATTGACTTTCGAATAATCTCGCAAAATTAAAATGCCTCTGTCCTCCAAACCCTTGGACATACATTAACGTGAATCTGACATGAAGTTGACATATACGTTCCCTCAAAGTGACATATCGTTTGTCTCTCAGTTTCCTACAGATCGGGAGATATTTGCCTTTTCAAATATTGACTATCAAATAATCTCGAAAAATTAAAATATCTCTATCCTCCAACCCCTTGGACATACATTGACGTGACTATGACATGAAGTTGACATATACGTTCCCTCAAAGTGACATAAGTTTTGTCTCTCAGATTCCTACAGATCGGGAGATATTTGCCTTTTCAAAAATTGACTATCAAATAATCTCGAAAAATTAAAATGCCTCTGTCCTCCAAACTCTTGGACATACATTGAAGTGCCTCTGACATGAAGTTGACATATACATTCCCTCAAAGTGATATAAGTGTTGTCTCTCAGATTCCTACAGATCGGGATTTATTTGAATTTTGAAAAATTGACTTTCGAATAATCTCGCAAAATTAAAATGCCTCTGTCCTCCAAACCCTTGGACATACATGGACGTGAATCTGACATGAAGTTGACATATACGATCCCTCAAAGTGACTTAAGTTTTGTCTCTCGGATTCCTACAGATCGGGAGATATTTGCCTTTTGAAAAATTGACTTTCGAATAATTTCGAAAAATTAAAATATCTCTATCCTCCAAACCTTTGGACATACATTGACGTGACTCTGACATGAAGTTGACATATACGTTCCCTCAAAGTGACATTAGTTTTGTCTCTCAGATTTCTACAGATCGGGAGATATTTGCCTTTTCACAAATTGACTTTCGAATAATCTCGAAAAATTTAAATATCTCTATCCTCCAAACCCTTGGACATACATTAACGTGACTATGACATGAAGTTGACATATACGTTCCTTCAAAGTGACATAAGTGTTGTCTCCCAGATTCCTACAGATCGGGATATATTTGCCTTTTCAAAAATTGACTTTGGAATAATCTCGAAAAATTAAAATGTGATTATCCTCTAAACCCTTCGACATACATTGACGTGACTCTGACACGAAGTTGACATATACGTTCCCTCAAAGTGACATAAGTTTTGTCTCTCAGATTCCAACAGATCGGGAGATATTTGCCTTTTCAAAAATTGACTTTCGAATAATCTCGAAAAATTAAAATGTCTCACTCCTCCAAACCCTTGGACATACATTGACGTGACTCTAACACGAAGTTGACATATACGTTCCCTCAAAGTGACATAAGTTTTGTCTCACAGATTCCAACAGATCGGGAGATATTTGCCTTTTCAAAAATTGACTTTCGAATAATCTCGAAAAATTAAAATGTCTCACTCCTCCAAACCCTTGGACATACATTGACGTGACTCTGACATGAAGTTGACACATACGTTCCCTCAAAGTGACATAAGTTTTGTCTCTCAGATTCATACAGATCGGGAGATATTTTCTTTTCATAAATTGACTTTCGAATAATCTCGAAAAATTAAAATGTCTCTATCCTCCAAACCCTTGGACATACATTGACGTGACTCTGACATGAAGTTGACATATAAGTTCCCTCAAAGTGACATAAGTTTTGTCTTTCAGATTCCAACAGATCGGGAGATATTTGCCATTTCAATAATTGACTTTCGAATAATCTCGAAAAATTAAAATGTCTCTATCCTCCAAACCCTTGGACATACATTGACGTGACTCTGACATGAAGTTGACAAATACATTCCCTCAAAGCGACATAAGTGTTGTCTCTCAGATTCCTACGGATCGGGAGATATTTGCCTTTTCAAAAATTGACTTTCGAATAATCTCGAAAAATTAAAATGTCTCTATACTCCAAACCCTTGGACATACATTGACGTGACTCTGACATGAAGTTGACATATACGGTACCTCAAAGTGGCAAAAGTTTTGTCTCTCAGATACCTACAGATCGGGAGATATTTGCCTTTTCAAAAATTGACTTTCGAATAATCTCGAAAAATTTAAATATCTCTATCCTCCAAACCCCTAGACATACATTGACGTGACTCTGACATGAAGTTGACATATACGTTCCCTCAAAGTGACATAAGTTATGTCTAACAGATTAAAACAGATCGGGAGATATTTGCCTTTTCAAAAATTGACTTTCGAATAATCTCGAAAAATTAAAATGTCTCTATCCTCCAAACCCTTGGACATACATTGACGTGACTCTGACATGAAGTTGACATATACGTTCCCTCAAATTGACATCAGTTTTGTCTCTCAGATTCCTACACATCGGGAGATATTTGCCTTTTCAAAAATTGACTTTCGAATATTCTCGGAAAATTAAAATGTTTCTATCCTCCAAACCCTTGGACATACTTTGACGTGACTCTGACATGAAGTTAACATACACGTTCCCTCAAAGTGACATACGGTTTGTGTCTCAGATTCCTACAGATCGGGAGATATTTGAATTTTCAAAAATTGACATTTGAATAATCTCGAACAATTCAAATATCTCTATCCTGCAAACCCTTGGACATACTTTGACGTGACTCTGACATGAAGTTGACATATGCGTTCCCTTAAAGTGACATAAGTTTTGTCTCTCAGATTCCTACAGATCGGAAGATATTTGCCCTTACAAAAATTGACTTTTGAATAATCTCGAAAAATTAAAATGTCTCTATCCTCCAAACTCTTGGACATACATTGACGTGACTCTGACATGAAGTTGACATATACATTCCCTCAAAGTGACATAAGTGTTGTATCTCAGATTCCTACAGATCGGGATATATTTGCCTTTTCAAAAATTGACTTTCGAATAATCTCGAAATATTTAAATTGTGATTATCCTCTAAACCCTAGGACATACATTGACTTGACTCTGACATGAAGTTGACATATGCGTTCCCTCAAAGTGACATAAGTGTTGTCTCTCAGATTCCTACAGATCGGGATATATTTGCCTTTTCAAAAATTGACTTTTGAATAATCTCGAAAAATTTAAATGCCTCTATCCTCCAAACCCTTGGACATACTTTGACTTGAATCTGACATGAAGTTGACACATACTTTCCCTCAAAGTTACAAAAGTTTTGTCTTTCAGATACCTACAGATCGGGAGATATTTGCCTTTTCAAAAATTGACTTTCGAATAATCTCGAAAAATTTAAATATCTCTATCCTCCAAACCACTAGACATACATTGACGTGACTCTGACATGAAGTTGATATATACGTTCCCTCAAAGTGACATAAGTTTTGTCTCTCAGATTCCTACAGATCGGGACATATTTGCCTTTTCAAAAATTGACTTTCGAATAATCTCGAAAAATTAAAATATCTCACTCCTCCAAACCCTTGGACATACATTGACGTGACTATGACATGAAGTTGACATATACGTTCCCTCAAAGTGACATAAGTTTTGTCTCTCAGATTCCTACAGATCGGGAGATATTTGCCTTTTCATAAATTGACTTTCGAATAATCTCGAAAAATTAAAATGTCTCTATCCTCCAAACCCTTGGACATACATTGACGTGACTCTGACATGAAGTTGACATATATGTTCCCTCAAAGTGACATAAGTGTTGTCTCTCAGATTCCTACAGATCGGGAGATATTTGCCTTTTCAAAAATTGACTTTCATATAATCTCGCAAAATTAAAATGCCTCTGTCCTCCAAACCCTTGGACATACATTGACGTGAATCTGACATGAAGTTGACATATACGTTCCCTCAAAGTGACATATTGTTTGTCTCTCAGTTTCCTACAGATCGGGAGATATTTGCCTTTTCAAAAATTGTTTATCAAATAATCTCGAAAAATTAAAATGCCTCTGTCCTCCAAACTCTTGGACATACATTGACGTGCCTCTGACATGAAGTTGACATATACATTCCCTCAAAGTGACATAAGTGTTGTCTCTCAGATTCCTACAGATCGGGATTTATTTGAATTTTGAAAAATTGACTTTCGAATAATCTCGCAAAATTAAAATGCCTCTGTCCACCAAACCCTTGGACATACATTGACGTGACTCTGACATGAAGTTGACATATACGTTCCCTCAAAGTGACATAAGGTTTGTCTCTCAGATTCCTACAGATCGGGAGATATTTGTCTTTTCAGAAATCGACTTTCGAATAATCACGAAAAATTAAAATGTCTCCATCCTAGAAACCCTTGGACATACATTGACATGACTCTGACATGAAGTTGACATATACGTTACCTCAAAGGGACATAAGGTTTGTCTCTCAGATTCCTACAGATCGGGAGATATTTGCCTTTTCAAAAATTGACTTTCGAATAATCTCGAAAAATTAAAATGTCTCTATCCTCCAAACCCTTGGACATACATTGACGTGACTCTGGCATGAAGTTGACATATACGTTCCCTCAAAGTGACATAAGTTTCGTCTCTCAGGTACCTACAGATCGGGAGATATTTGCCTTTTCAGAAATTTACTTTCGAATAATCTCGAAAAATTAAAATGTCTTTATCCTCCAAACCCTTGGACATACATTGATGTGACTCTGACATGAAGTTGACATATACGTTCCCTCAAAGTGACATAAGTGGTGTCTCTCAGGTTCCTACAGATCGGGAGATATTTGCCTTTTCAAAAATTGACTTTCGAATAATCTCGCAAAATTAAAATGCCTCTGTCCTTCAAATCCTTGGACATACATTGACGTGACTCTGACATGAAGTTGACATATACGTTCCCTCAGAGTGACATAAGTTTTGTCTCACAGATTCCTACAGATCGGGAGATATTTGCTTTTGAAAAATTGACTTTCGAATAACCTTGAAAAATTAAAATGTCTCTATCCTCCAAACCCTTTTACATACGTTGACGTGACTCTGACATGAAGTTGACATATACGTTCCCTCAAAGTGACATAAGTTCTGTCTCTTAGATTCCTACAGATCGGGAGATATTTGCCTTTTCAAAAATTGAATTTCGAATAATCTCGAAAAATTTAAATGTCTCTATCCTCCAAACTCTTGGACATACATTGACGTGACTCTGACATGAAGTTGACATATACGTTCCCTCAAAGTGACATAAGTTTTGTCTCTCAGATTCCTA
Organism: Zootermopsis nevadensis; assembly: GCF_977971745.1. Taxonomy (NCBI): domain Eukaryota; kingdom Metazoa; phylum Arthropoda; class Insecta; order Blattodea; family Termopsidae; genus Zootermopsis; species Zootermopsis nevadensis. The sequence continues at coordinate 1,787,604 of NW_028259199.1, read as the reverse complement.
CAGATCGGGAGATATTTGCCTTTTCAAAAATTGAATTTCGAATAATCTCGAAAAATTTAAATGTCTCTATCCTCCAAACTCTTGGACATACATTGACGTGACTCTGACATGAAGTTGACATATACGTTCCCTCAAAGTGACATAAGTTTTGTCTTTCAGAATCCTACAGATCGGGAGGTATTTGCCTTTTCAGAAATTCACTTTCGAATAATCTCGAAAAATTAAAATTTGTTTATCCTCCAAACCCTTGACATACTTTGACTTGAATCTGACATGAAGTTGACATATACGTTCCCTCAAAGTGACATACGTTTTGTCTCTCAGATTCCTACAGATCGGGAGATATTTGCCTTTTCACAAATTGACTTTCGAATAATCTCGAAAAATTAAAATATCTGTATCCTCCAAACCCTTGGACATACATTGACGTGACTCTGACATGAAGTTGACATATATGTTCCCTCAAAGTGACATAAGTTTTGTCTCTCAGTTTACTACAGATCGGGAGATATTTGCCTTTTGAAAAATTGACTTTCGAATAATTTCGAAAAATTGAAATGTCTCTATCCTCCAAACCCTTGGACATACATTAAAGTGACTCTGACATGAAGTTGACATATACGTTACCTCAAAGTGACATAAGGTTTGTCTCTCAGATTCCTACAGATCGGGAGATATTTGCCTTTTCAAAAATTGACTTTCGAATAATTTCGAAAAATTAAAATGTCTCTATCCTCCAAACCCTTGGACATACATTAAAGTGACTCTGACATCAAGTTGACATATACGTTCCCTCAAAGTGACATAAGGTTTGTCTCTCAGATTCCTACAGATCGGGAGATATTTGTCTTTTCAGAAATCGACTTTCGAATAATCACGAAAAATTAAAATGTCTCCATCCTAGAAACCCTTGGACATACATTGACATGACTCTGACATGAAGTTGACATATACGTTACCTCAAAGGGACATAAGGTTTGTCTCTCAGATTCCTACAGATCGGGAGATATTTGCCTTTTCAAAAATTGACTTTCGAATAATCTCGAAAAATTAAAATGTCTCTATCCTCCAAACCCTTGGACATACATTGACGTGACTCTGGCATGAAGTTGACATATACGTTCCCTCAAAGTGACATAAGTTTCGTCTCTCAGGTACCTACAGATCGGGAGATATTTGCCTTTTCAGAAATTTACTTTCGAATAATCTCGAAAAATTAAAATGTCTTTATCCTCCAAACCCTTGGACATACATTGATGTGACTCTGACATGAAGTTGACATATACGTTCCCTCAAAGTGACATAAGTGGTGTCTCTCAGGTTCCTACAGATCGGGAGATATTTGCCTTTTCAAAAATTGACTTTCGAATAATCTCGCAAAATTAAAATGCCTCTGTCCTTCAAATCCTTGGACATACATTGACGTGACTCTGACATGAAGTTGACATATACGTTCCCTCAGAGTGACATAAGTTTTGTCTCACAGATTCCTACAGATCGGGAGATATTTGCTTTTGAAAAATTGACTTTCGAATAACCTTGAAAAATTAAAATGTCTCTATCCTCCAAACCCTTTTACATACGTTGACGTGACTCTGACATGAAGTTGACATATACGTTCCCTCAAAGTGACATAAGTTCTGTCTCTTAGATTCCTACAGATCGGGAGATATTTGCCTTTTCAAAAATTGAATTTCGAATAATCTCGAAAAATTTAAATGTCTCTATCCTCCAAACTCTTGGACATACATTGACGTTACTCTGACATGAAGTTGACATATACGTTCCCTCAAAGTGACATAAGTTTTGTCTCTCAGATTCCTACAGATCGGGAGATATTTGCCTTTTCAAAAATTGAATTTCGAATAATCTCGAAAAATTTAAATGTCTCTATCCTCCAAACTCTTGGACATACATTGACGTGACTCTGACATGAAGTTGACATATACGTTCCCTCAAAGTGACATAAGTTTTGTCTTTCAGATTCCTACAGATCGGGAGATATTTGCCTTTTCAGAAATTCACTTTCGAATAATCTCGAAAAATTAAAATTTGTTTATCCTCCAAACCCTTGACATACTTTGACTTGAATCTGACATGAAGTTGACATATACGTTCCCTCAAAGTGACATACGTTTTGTCTCTCAGATTCCTACAGATCGGGAGATATTTGCCTTTTCACAAATTGACTTTCGAATAATCTCGAAAAATTAAAATATCTGTATCCTCCAAACCCTTGGACATACATTGACGTGACTCTGACATGAAGTTGACATATATGTTCCCTCAAAGTGACATAAGTTTTGTCTCTCAGTTTACTACAGATCGGGAGATATTTGCCTTTTGAAAAATTGACTTTCGAATAATTTCGAAAAATTGAAATGTCTCTATCCTCCAAACCCTTGGACATACATTAAAGTGACTCTGACATGAAGTTGACATATACGTTACCTCAAAGTGACATAAGGTTTGTCTCTCAGATTCCTACAGATCGGGAGATATTTGCCTTTTCAAAAATTGACTTTCGAATAATTTCGAAAAATTAAAATGTCTCTATCCTCCAAACCCTTGGACATACATTAAAGTGACTCTGACATCAAGTTAACATATACGTTCCCTCAAAGTGACATAAGGTTTGTCTCTCAGATTCCTACAGATCGGGAGATATTTGTCTTTTCAGAAATCGACTTTCGAATAATCACGAAAAATTAAAATGTCTCCATCCTAGAAACCCTTGGACATACATTGACATGACTCTGACATGAAGTTGACATATACGTTACCTCAAAGGGACATAAGGTTTGTCTCTCAGATTCCTACAGATCGGGAGATATTTGCCTTTTCAAAAATTGACTTTCGAATAATCTCGAAAAATTAAAATGTCTCTATCCTCCAAACCCTTGGACATACATTGACGTGACTCTGGCATGAAGTTGACATATACGTTCCCTCAAAGTGACATAAGTTTCGTCTCTCAGGTACCTACAGATCGGGAGATATTTGCCTTTTCAGAAATTGACTTTCGAATAATCTCGAAAAATTAAAATGTCTTTATCCTCCAAACCCTTGGACATACATTGATGTGACTCTGACATGAAGTTGACATATACGTTCCCTCAAAGTGACATAAGTGGTGTCTCTCAGGTTCCTACAGATCGGGAGATATTTGCCTTTTCAAAAATTGACTTTCGAATAATCTCGCAAAATTAAAATGCCTCTGTCCTTCAAATCCTTGGACATACATTGACGTGACTCTGACATGAAGTTGACATATACGTTCCCTCAGAGTGACATAAGTTTTGTCTCACAGATTCCTACAGATCGGGAGATATTTGCTTTTGAAAAATTGACTTTCGAATAACCTTGAAAAATTAAAATGTCTCTATCCTCCAAACCCTTTTACATACGTTGACGTGACTCTGACATGAAGTTGACATATACGTTCCCTAAAAGTGACATAAGTTCTGTCTCTTAGATTCCTACAGATCGGGAGATATTTGCCTTTTCAAAAATTGAATTTCGAATAATCTCGAAAAATTTAAATGTCTCTATCCTCCAAACTCTTGGACATACATTGACGTGACTCTGACATGAAGTTGACATATACGTTCCCTCAAAGTGACATAAGTTTTAGCTCTCAGATTGCTACAGATCGGGAGATATTTGACTTTTCATAAACTGACTTTCTATAATCTCGAAAAATTAAAATGTGTTTATCCTCCAAACCCTTGGACATACATTGACGTGACTCTGACATGAAGTTGACACGTACGTTCCCTCAAAGTGACATAAGTTTTGTCTCTCAGATTCCTACAGATCGGGAGATATTTGCCTTTTCAGAAATTGACTTTCGAATAATCTCGAAAAATTAAAATGTCTCTCTACTCCAAACCCTTGGACATACATTGACGTAAATCTGACATGAAGTTGACATATACGTTCCCTCAAAGTGACATAAGTTTTGTCTCTCAGATTCCTAAGATCGGGAGATATTTGCCTTTTCAAAAATTGACATTCGAATAATCTCGAAAAATTAAAATATCTCTATCCTCCAAACCCTTGGACATACATTGACGTGCCTCTGACATGAAGTTGACATATACGTTTCCTCAAAGTGACATACGTTTCGTCTCTCAGGTTCCTACAGATCGGGAGATATTTGCCTTTTCATAAATTGACTTTCGAATAATCTCGAAAAATTAAAATATGAATATCCTCCAAACCCTTTTACATACATTGACGTGACTCTGACATGAAGTTGACATATACGTTCCCTCAAAGTGGCATAAGTGTTGTCACTCAGATTTCTACAGATCGGGATATATTTGCCTTTTCATAAATTGACTTTCGAATATTCTCGAAAAATTAAAATTCTCTACCCTCCAAACCCTTGGACATACATTGAAGTGACTCTGGCATGAAGTTGACATATACGTTACCTCAAAGTGACATAAGGTTTGTCTCTCAGATTCCTAGAGATCGGGAGATATTTGCCTTTTCAAAAATTGACTTTCGAATATTCTGGAAAAATTAAAATTCTCTACGTTCCCTCAAAGTGACATAAGTTTCGTCTCTCAGGTTCCTACAGATCGGGAGATATTTGTTTTTTCAGAAATTGACTTTCGAATAATCTCGAAAAATTCAAATGTCTTTATACTCCGAACCCTTGGACATACATTGATGTGACTCTGACATGAAGTTGACATATACATTCCCTCAAAGTGACATAAGTGGTGTCTCTCAGATTTCTACAGATCGGGAAATATTTGCCTTTTCATAAATTGCCTTTCGAATAATCTCGAAAAATTAAAATGCCTCTGTCCTTCAAACCCTTGGACATACATTGACGTGACTCTGACATGAAGTTGACATATACGTTCCCTCAAAGTGACATAAGTTTTGTCTCTCAGATTCCTACAGATCGGGAGATATTTGCCTTTTAAAAAATTGACTTTCGAATAATCTCGAAAAATTTAAATGTCTCTATCCTCCGAACTCTTGGACATACATTGACGTGACTCTGACATGAAGTTGACATATACGTTCCCTCAAAGTGACAAAAGTTTTAGCTCTCAGATTCCTACAGATCGGGAGATATTTGACTTTTCAGAAATTGACTTTCTATAATCTCGAAAAATTAAAATGTGTTTATCCTCCAAACCCATGGACATACATTTACGTGACTCTGACATGAAGTTGACATGTACGTTCCCTCAAAGTGTCATAAGTTTTGTCTCTCAGATTCCTAAAATCGGGAGATATTTGCCTTTTCAAAAATTGACTTTCGAATAATCTCGAAAAATTAAAATGTCTCTATCCTCCAAACTCTTTTACATACATTGAAGTGACTCTGACATGAAGTTGACATATACGTTCGCTCAAAGTGACATAAGTTTTGTCTCTCAGATTCCTACAGATCGGGAGATATATGCCTTTTCAAAAATTGACTTTCGAATAATCCCGAAAAATTAAAATATCTCTATCCTCCAAACCCTTTTACAAACATTGACGTGACTCTGACATGAAGTTGACATATACGTTCCCTCAAAGTGACATAAGTGTTGTCACTCAGATTTCTACAGATCGGGATATATTTGCCTTTTCAAAAATTGACTTTGGAATAGTATCGAAAAATTTATATGTGTTTATCCTCGAAACCCTTGGACATACGTTGACGTGACTCTGAGATGAAGTTGACAAATACGTTCCCTCAAAGTGACATAATTTTGTCTCTCAGATTTCTACAGATCGGGAGATATTTGAATTTTCAAAAATTCACTTTCGAATAATCTCGAAAAATTAAAATATCTCTGTCTTCCAAACCCTTGGACATACATTGACGTGACTCTGACATGAAGTTGACATATACGTTCCATCAAAGTGACATAAGTTTTGTCTCTCAGATTCCAACAGATCGTTAGATATTTGCCTTTTCAAAAATTGACTTTCAAATAATCTCGAAAAATTAAAATGTCTCACTCCTCCAAACCCTTGGTCATACATTGACGTGCCTCTGACATGAAGTTGACATATACGTTACCTCAAAGTGACATAAGTTTTGTCTAACAGATTAAAACAGATCGGGAGATATCTGCCTTTTCAAAAATTGTCTTTCGAATAATCTCAAATAATTAAAATGTCTCTATCCTCCAAACTCTTGGACATACATTGACGTGACTCTGACATGAAGTTGACATATACATTCCCTCAAAGTGACATAAGTTTTGTATCTCAGATTCCTACAGTTCGGGAGATATTTGCCTTTTCAGAAATTGACTTTCGAATAATCTCGAAAAATTAAAATATCTCTATCCTCCAAACCCTTGGACATACATTGACGTGACTCTGACATGAAGTTGACATATACATTCCCTCAAAGTGACATAAGTGTTGTATCTCAGATTCCTACAGATCGGGATATATTTGCCTTTTCAATAATTGACTTTGGAATAATCTCGAAATATTTAAATTGTGATTTTCCTCTAAACCCTAGGACATACATTGACATGACTCTGACATGAAGTTGACATATGCGTTCCCTCAAAGTTACATAAGTGTTGTCTCTCAGATTCCTACAGATCGGGATATATTTGCCTTTTCAAAAATTGACTTTCGAATAATCACGAAAAATTAAAATGTCTCCATCCTAGAAACCCTTGGACATACATTGACATGACTCTGACATGAAGTTGACATATACGCTACCTCAAAGGGACATAAGGTATGTCTCTCAGATTCCTACAGATCGGGAGATATTTGCCTTTTCAAAAATTGACTTTCGAATAATCTCGAAAAATTAAAATGTCTCTATCCTCCAAACCCTTGGACATACATTGACGTGACTCTGGCATGAAGTTGACATATACGTTCCCTCAAAGTGACATAAGTTTCGTCTCTCAGGTACCTACAGATCGGGAGATATTTGCCTTTTCAGAAATTGACTTTCGAATAATCTCGAAAAATTAAAATGTCTTTATCCTCCAAACCCTTGGACATACATTGATGTGACTCTGACATGAAGTTGACATATACGTTCCCTCAAAGTGACATAAGTGGTGTCTCTCAGGTTCCTACAGATCGGGAGATATTTGCCTTTTCAAAAATTGACTTTCGAATAATCTCGCAAAATTAAAATGCCTCTGTCCTTCAAATCCTTGGACATACATTGACGTGACTCTGACATGAAGTTGACATATACGTTCCCTCAGAGTGACATAAGTTTTGTCTCACAGATTCCTACAGATCGGGAGATATTTGCTTTTGAAAAATTGACTTTCGTATAACCTTGAAAAATTAAAATGTCTCTATCCTCCAAACCCTTTTACATACGTTGACGTGACTCTGACATGAAGTTGACATATACGTTCCCTCAAAGTGACATAAGTTCTGTCTCTTAGATTCCTACAGATCGGGAGATATTTGCCTTTTCAAAAATTGAATTTCGAATAATCTCGAAAAATTTAAATGTCTCTATCCTCCAAACTCTTGGACATACATTGACGTGACTCTGACATGAAGTTGACATATACGTTCCCTCAAAGTGACATAAGTTTTAGCTCTCAGATTGCTACAGATCGGGAGATATTTGACTTTTCAAAAACTGACTTTCTATAATCTCGAAAAATTAAAATGCGTTTATCCTCCAAACCCTTGGACATACATTGACGTGACTCTGACATGAAGTTGACACGTACGTTCCCTCAAAGTGACATAAGTTTTGTCTCTCAGATTCCTACAGATCGGGAGATATTTGCCTTTTCAGAAATTGACTTTCGAATAATCTCGAAAAATTAAAATGTCTCTCTACTCCAAACCCTTGGACATACATTGACGTAAATCTGACATGAAGTTGACATATACGTTCCCTCAAAGTGACATAAGTTTTGTCTCTCAGATTCCTAAGATCGGGAGATATTTGCCTTTTCAAAAATTGACATTCGAATAATCTCGAAAAATTAAAATATCTCTATCCTCCAAACCCTTGGACATACATTGACGTGCCTCTGACATGAAGTTGACATATACGTTTCCTCAAAGTGACATACGTTTCGTCTCTAAGGTTCCTACAGATCGGGAGATATTTGCCTTTTCATAAATTGACTTTCGAATAATCTCGAAAAATTAAAATATGAATATCCTCCAAACCCTTTTACATACATTGACGTGACTCTGACATGAAGTTGACATATACGTTCCCTCAAAGTGGCATAAGTGTTGTCACTCAGATTTCTACAGATCGGGATATATTTGCCTTTTCATAAATTGACTTTCGAATATTCTCGAAAAATTAAAATTCTCTATCCTCCAAACCCTTGGACATACATTGAAGTGACTCTGGCATGAAGTTGACATATACGTTACCTCAAAGTGACATAAGGTTTGTCTCTCAGATTCCTAGAGATCGGGAGATATTTGCCTTTTCAAAAATTGACTTTCGAATATTCTGGAAAAATTAAAATTCTCTATCCTCCAAACCCTTGGACATACATTGACGTGACTCTGGCATGAAGTTGACATATACGTTCCCTCAAAGTGACATAAGTTTCGTCTCTCAGGTTCCTACAGATCGGGAGATATTTGTTTTTTCAGAAATTGACTTTCGAATAATCTCGAAAAATTAAAATGTCTTTATACTCCGAACCCTTGGACATACATTGATGTGACTCTGACATGAAGTTGACATATACATTCCCTCAAAGTGACATAAGTGGTGTCTCTCAGATTTCTACAGATCGGGAAATATTTGCCTTTTCATAAATTGCCTTTCGAATAATCTCGAAAAATTAAAATGCCTCTGTCCTTCAAACCCTTGGACATACATTGACGTGACTCTGACATGAAGTTGACATATACGTTCCCTCAAAGTGTCATAAGTTTTGTCTCTCAGATTCCTAAAATCGGGAGATATTTGCCTTTTCAAAAATTGACTTTCGAATAATCTCGAAAAATTAAAATGTCTCTATCCTCCAAACTCTTTTACATACATTGAAGTGACTCTGACATGAAGTTGACATATACGTTCGCTCAAAGTGACATAAGTTTTGTCTCTCAGATTCCTACAGATCGGGAGATATTTGCCATTTCAAAAATTGACTTTCGAATAATCTCGAAAAATTAAAATATCTCTATCCTCCAAACCCATCGACATACATTGACGTGACTCTGACATGAAGTTGACATATACGTTACCTCAAAGTGACATAAGTTTTGTCTCACAGATTCCAACAGATCGGGAGATATTTGCCTTTTCAAAAATTGACTTTCGAATAATCTCGAAAAATTAAAATGTCTCTATCCTCCAAACTCTTTTACATACATGGACGTGACTCTGACATGAAGTTGACATATACGTTCCCTCAAAGTGACATAAGTTTTGTCTCTCAGATTCCTACAGATCGGGAGATATTTGCCTTTTCAAAAATTGACTTTCGAATATTCTCGAAAAATTTAAATATCTTTATCCTCCAAACCTTTGGACATACATTGACGTGACTCTGACATGAAGTTGACATATACGTTCTCTCAAAGTGACATAAGTTTTGTCTTTCAGATTCCTACAGATCGGGAGATATTTGCCTTTTCAGAAATTGACTTTCGAATAATCTCGAAAAATTAAAATTTGTTTATCCTCCAAACCCTTGACATACTTTGACTTGAATCTGACATGAAGTTGACATATACGTTCCCTCAAAGTGACATACGTTTTGTCTCTCAGATTCCTACAGATCGGGAGATATTTGCCTTTTCACAAATTGACTTTCGAATAATCTCGAAAAATTAAAATATCTGTATCCTCCAAACCCTTGGACATACATTGACGTGACTCTGACATGAAGTTGACATATATGTTCCCTCAAAGTGACATAAGTTTTGTCTCTCAGTTTACTACAGATCGGGAGATATTTGCCTTTTGAAAAATTGACTTTCGAATAATTTCGAAAAATTGAAATGTCTCTATCCTCCAAACCCTTGGACATACATTAAAGTGACTCTGACATGAAGTTGACATATACGTTACCTCAAAGTGACATAAGGTTTGTCTCTCAGATTCCTACAGATCGGGAGATATTTGCCTTTTCAAAAATTGACTTTCGAATAATTTCGAAAAATTAAAATGTCTCTATCCTCCAAACCCTTGGACATACATTAAAGTGACTCTGACATCAAGTTGACATATACGTTCCCTCAAAGTGACATAAGGTTTGTCTCTCAGATTCCTACAGATCGGGAGATATTTGTCTTTTCAGAAATCGACTTTCGAATAATCACGAAAAATTAAAATGTCTCCATCCTAGAAACCCTTGGACATACATTGACATGACTCTGACATGAAGTTGACATATACGTTACCTCAAAGGGACATAAGGTTTGTCTCTCAGATTCCTACAGATCGGGAGATATTTGCCTTTTCAAAAATTGACTTTCGAATAATCTCGAAAAATTAAAATGTCTCTATCCTCCAAACCCTTGGACATACATTGACGTGACTCTGGCATGAAGTTGACATATACGTTCCCTCAAAGTGACATAAGTTTCGTCTCTCAGGTACCTACAGATCGGGAGATATTTGCCTTTTCAGAAATTGACTTTCGAATAATCTCGAAAAATTAAAATGTCTTTATCCTCCAAACCCTTGGACATACATTGATGTGACTCTGACATGAAGTTGACTTATACGTTCCCTCAAAGTGACATAAGTGGTGTCTCTCAGGTTCCTACAGATCGGGAGATATTTGCCTTTTCAAAAATTGACTTTCGAATAATCTCGCAAAATTAAAATGCCTCTGTCCTTCAAATCCTTGGACATACATTGACGTGACTCTGACATGAAGTTGACATATACGTTCCCTCAGAGTGACATAAGTTTTGTCTCACAGATTCCTACAGATCGGGAGATATTTGCTTTTGAAAAATTGACTTTCGAATAACCTTGAAAAATTAAAATGTCTCTATCCTCCAAACCCTTTTACATACATTGACGTGACTCTGACATGAAGTTGACATATACGTTCCCTCAAAGTGACATAAGTTCTGTCTCTTAGATTCCTACAGATCGGGAGATATTTGCCTTTTCAAAAATTGAATTTCGAATAATCTCGAAAAATTTAAATGTCTCTATCCTCCAAACTCTTGGACATACATTGACGTGACTCTGACATGAAGTTGACATATACGTTCCCTCAAAGTGACATAAGTTTTAGCTCTCAGATTGCTACAGATCGGGAGATATTTGACTTTTCAAAAACTGACTTTCTATAATCTCGAAAAATTAAAATGTGTTTATCCTCCAAACCCTTGGACATACATTGACGTAACTCTGACATGAAGTTGACACGTACGTTCCCTCAAAGTGACATAAGTTTTGTCTCTCAGATTCCTACAGATCGGGAGATATTTGCCTTTTCAGAAATTGACTTTCGAATAATCTCGAAAAATTAAAATGTCTCTCTACACCAAACCCTTGGACATACATTGACGTAAATCTGACATGAAGTTGACATATACGTTCCCTCAAAGTGACATAAGTTTTGTCTCTCAGATTCCTAAGATCGGGAGATATTTGCCTTTTCAAAAATTGACATTCGAATAATCTCGAAAAATTAAAATATCTCTATCCTCCAAACCCTTGGACATACATTGACGTGCCTCTGACATGAAGTTGACATATACGTTTCCTCAAAGTGACATACGTTTCGTCTCTCAGGTTCCTACAGATCGGGAGATATTTGCCTTTTCATAAATTGACTTTCGAATAATCTCGAAAAATTAAAATATGAATATCCTCCAAACCCTTTTACATACATTGACGTGACTCTGACATGAAGTTGACATATACGTTCCCTCAAAGTGGCATAAGTGTTGTCACTCAGATTTCTACAGATCGGGATATATTTGCCTTTTCATAAATTGACTTTCGAATATTCTCGAAAAATTAAAATTCTCTATCCTCCAAACCCTTGGACATACATTGAAGTGACTCTGGCATGAAGTTGACATATACGTTACCTCAAAGTGACATAAGGTTTGTCTCTCAGATTCCTAGAGATCGGGAGATATTTGCCTTTTCAAAAATTGACTTTCGAATATTCTGGAAAAATTAAAATTCTCTATCCTCCAAACCCTTGGACATACATTGACGTGACTCTGGCATGAAGTTGACATATACGTTCCCTCAAAGTGACATAAGTTTCGTCTCTCAGGTTCCTACAGATCGGGAGATATTTGTTTTTTCAGAAATTGACTTTCGAATAATCTCGAAAAATTAAAATGTCTTTATACTCCGAACCTTTGGACATACATTGATGTGACTCTGACATGAAGTTGACATATACATTCCCTCAAAGTGACATAAGTGGTGTCTCTCAGATTTCTACAGATCGGGAAATATTTGCCTTTTCATAAATTGCCTTTCGAATAATCTCGAAAAATTAAAATGCCTCTGTCCTTCAAACCCTTGGACATACATTGACGTGACTCTGACATGAAGTTGACATATACGTTCCCTCAAAGTGACATAAGTTTTGTCTCTCAGATTCCTACAGATCGGGAGATATTTGCCTTTTAAAAAATTATCTTTCGAATAATCTCGAAAAATTTAAATGTCTCTATCCTCCGAACTCTTGAACATACATTGACGTGACTCTGACATGAAGTTGACATATACGTTCCCTCAAAGTGACAAAGGTTTAGCTCTCAGATTCCTACAGATCGGGAGATATTTGACTTTTCAGAAATTGACTTTCTATAATCTCGAAAAATTAAAATGTGTTTATCCTCCAAACCCATGGACATACATTGACGTGACTCTGACATGAAGTTGACATGTACGTTCCCTCAAAGTGTCATAAGTTTTGTCTCTCAGATTCCTAAAATCGGGAGATATTTGCCTTTTCAAAAATTGACTTTCGAATAATCTCGAAAAATTAAAATGTCTCTATCCTCCAAACTCTTTTACATACATTGAAGTGACTCTGACATGAAGTTGACATATTCGTTCGCTCAAAGTGACATAAGTTTTGTCTCTCAGATTCCTACAGATCGGGAGATATATGCCTTTTCAAAAATTGACTTTCGAATAATCCCGAAAAATTAAAATATCTCTATCCTCCAAACCCTTTTACAAACATTGACGTGACTCTGACATGAAGTTGACATATACGTTCCCTCAAAGTGACATAAGTGTTGTCACTCAGATTTCTACAGATCGGGATATATTTGCCTTTTCAAAAATTGACTTTGGAATAGTATCGAAAAATTTATATGTGTTTATCCTCGAAACCCTTGGACATACGTTGACGTGACTCTGACATGAAGTTGACAAATACGTTCCCTCAAAGTGACATAATTTTGTCTCTCAGATTTCTACAGATCGGGAGATATTTGCCTTTTCAAAAATTCACTTTCGAATAATCTCGAAAAATTAAAATATCTCTGTCTTCCAAACCCTTGGACATACATTGACGTGACTCTGACATGAAGTTGACATATACGTTCCATCAAAGTGACATAAGTTTTGTCTCTCAGATTCCAACAGATCGTTAGATATTTGCCTTTTCAAAAATTGACTTTCAAATAATCTCGAAAAATTAAAATGTCTCACTCCTCCAAACCCTTGGTCATACATTGACGTGCCTCTGACATGAAGTTGACATATACGTTACCTCAAAGTGACATAAGTTTTGTCTAACAGATTAAAACAGATCGGGAGATATTTGCCTTTTCAAAAATTGTCTTTCGAATAATCTCGAATAATTAAAATGTCTCTATCCTCCAAACTCTTGGACATACATTGACGTGACTCTGACATGAAGTTGACATATACATTCCCTCAAAGTGACATAAGTTTTGTATCTCAGATTCCTACAGTTCGGGAGATATTTGCCTTTTCAGAAATTGACTTTCGAATAATCTCGAAAAATTAAAATATCTCTATCCTCCAAACCCTTGGACATACATTGACGTGACTCTGACATGAAGTTGACATATACATTCCCTCAAAGTGACATAAGTGTTGTATCTCAGATTCCTACAGATCGGGATATATTTGCCTTTTCAAAAATTGACTTTGGAATAATTTCGAAATATTTAAATTGTGATTTTCCTCTAAACCATAGGACATACATTGACATGACTCTGACATGAAGTTGACATATGCGTTCCCTCAAAGTTACATAAGTGTTGTCTCTCAGATTCCTACAGATCGGGATATATTTGCCTTTTCAAAAATTGACTTTCGAATAATCACGAAAAATTAAAATGTCTCCATCCTAGAAACCCTTGGACATACATTGACATGACTCTGACATGAAGTTGACATATACGTTACCTCAAAGGGACATAAGGTATGTCTCTCAGATTCCTACAGATCGGGAGATATTTGCCTTTTCAAAAATTGACTTTCGAATAATCTCGAAAAATTAAAATGTCTCTATCCTCCAAACCCTTGGACATACATTGACGTGACTCTTTCATGAAGTTGACATATACGTTCCCTCAAAGTGACATAAGTTTCGTCTCTCAGGTACCTACAGATCGGGAGATATTTGCCTTTTCAGAAATTGACTTTCGAATAATCTCGAAAAATTAAAATGTCTTTATCCTCCAAACCCTTGGACATACATTGATGTGACTCTGACATGAAGTTGACATATACGTTCCCTCAAAGTGACATAAGTGGTGTCTCTCAGGTTCCTACAGATCGGGAGATATTTGCCTTTTCAAAAATTGACTTTCGAATAATCTCACAAAATTAAAATGCCTCTGTCCTTCAAATCCTTGGACATACATTGACGTGACTCTGACATGAAGTTGACATATACGTTCCCTCAGAGTGACATAAGTTTTGTCTCACAGATTCCTACAGATCGGGAGATATTTGCTTTTGAAAAATTGACTTTCGTATAACCTTGAAAAATTAAAATGTCTCTATCCTCCAAACCCTTTTACATACGTTGACGTGACTCTGACATGAAGTTGACATATACGTTCCCTCAAAGTGACATAAGTTCTGTCTCTTAGATTCCTACAGATCGGGAGATATTTGCCTTTTCAAAAATTGAATTTCGAATAATCTCGAAAAATTTAAATGTCTCTATCCTCTAAACTCTTGGACATACATTGACGTGACTCTGACATGAAGTTGACATATACGTTCCCTCAAAGTGACATAAGTTTTAGCTCTCAGATTGCTACAGATCGGGAGATATTTGACTTTTCAAAAACTGACTTTCTATAATCTCGAAAAATTAAAATGTGTTTATCCTCCAAACCCTTGGACATACATTGACGTGACTCTGACATGAAGTTGACACGTACGTTCCCTCAAAGTGACATAAGTTTTGTCTCTCAGATTCCTACAGATCGGGAGATATTTGCCTTTTCAGAAATTGACTTTCGAATAATCTCGAAAAATTAAAATGTCTCTCTACACCAAACCCTTGGACATACATTGACGTGCCTCTGACATGAAGTTGACATATACGTTTCCTCAAAGTGACATACGTTTCGTCTCTCAGGTTCCTACAGATCGGGAGATATTTGCCTTTTCATAAATTGACTTTCGAATAATCTCGAAAAATTAAAATATGAATATCCTCCAAACCCTTTTACATACATTGACGTGACTCTGACATGAAGTTGACATATACGTTCCCTCAAAGTGGCATAAGTGTTGTCACTCAGATTTCTACAGATCGGGATATATTTGCCTTTTCATAAATTGACTTTCGAATATTCTCGAAAAATTAAAATTCTCTATCCTCCAAACCCTTGGACATACATTGAAGTGACTCTGGCATGAAGTTGACATATACGTTACCTCAAAGTGACATAAGGTTTGTCTCTCAGATTCCTAGAGATCGGGAGATATTTGCCTTTTCAAAAATTGACTTTCGAATATTCTGGAAAAATTAAAATTCTCTATCCTCCAAACCCTTGGACATACATTGACGTGACTCTGGCATGAAGTTGACATATACGTTCCCTCAAAGTGACATAAGTTTCGTCTCTCAGGTTCCTACAGATCGGGAGATATTTGTTTTTTCAGAAATTGACTTTCGAATAATCTCGAAAAATTAAAATGTCTTTATACTCCGAACCCTTGGACATACATTGATGTGACTCTGACATGAAGTTGACATATACGTTCCCTCAAAGTGACATAAGTTTTGTCTCTCAGATTCCTACAGATCGGGAGATATTTGCCTTTTAAAAAATTGACTTTCGAATAATCTCGAAAAATTAAAATGTCTCTATCCTCCAAACTCTTTTACATACATTGAAGTGACTCTGACATGAAGTTGACATATACGTTCGCTCAAAGTGACATAAGTTTTGTCTCTCAGATTCCTACAAATCGGGAGATATATGCCTTTTCAAAAATTGACTTTCGAATAATCCCGAAAAATTAAAATATCTCAATCCTCCAAACCCTTTTACAAACATTGACGTGACTCTGACATGAAGTTGACATATACGTTCCCTCAAAGTGACATAAGTGTTGTCACTCAGATTTCTACAGATCGGGATATATTTGCCTTTTCAAAAATTGACTTTGGAATAGTATCGAAAAATTTATATGTGTTTATCCTCGAAACCCTTGGACATACGTTGACGTGACTCTGACATAAAGTTGACAAATACGTTCCCTCAAAGTGACATAATTTTGTTTCTCAGATTTCTACAGATCGGGAGATATTTGCCTTTTCAAAAATTCACTTTCGAATAATCTCGAAAAATTAAAATATCTCTGTCTTCCAAACCCTTGGACATACATTGACGTGACTCTGACATGAAGTTGACATATACGTTCCATCAAAGTGACATAAGTTTTGTCTCTCAGATTCCAACAGATCGTTAGATATTTGCCTTTTCAAAAATTGACTTTCAAATAATCTCGAAAAATTAAAATGTCTCACTCCTCCAAACCCTTGGTCATACATTGACGTGCCTCTGACATGAAGTTGACATATACGTTACCTCAAAGTGACATAAGTTTTGTCTAACAGATTAAAACAGATCGGGAGATATTTGCCTTTTCAAAAATTGTCTTTCGAATAATCTCGAATAATTAAAATGTCTCTATCCTCCAAACTCTTGGACATACATTGACGTGACTCTGACATGAAGTTGACATATACATTCCCTCAAAGTGACATAAGTTTTGTATCTCAGATTCCTACAGTTCGGGAGATATTTGCCTTTTCAGAAATTGACTTTCGAATAATCTCGAAAAATTAAAATATCTCTATCCTCCAAACCCTTGGACATACATTGACGTGACTCTGACATGAAGTTGACATATACATTCCCTCAAAGTGACATAAGTGTTGTATCTCAGATTCCTACAGATCGGGATATAATTGCCTTTTCAAAAATTGACTTTGGAATAATCTCGAAATATTTAAATTGTGATTTTCCTCTAAACCCTAGGACATACATTGACATGACTCTGACATGAAGTTGACATATGCGTTCCCTCAAAGTTACATAAGTGTTGTCTCTCAGATTCCTACAGATCGGGATATATTTGCCTTTTCAAAAATTGACTTTTAAATAATCTCGAAAAATTTAAATGCCTCTATCCTCGAAACCCTTGGACATACTTTGACGTGAATCTGACATGAAGTTGAGATATACTTTCCCTCAAAGTGACAAAAGTTTTGTCTCTCAGATACCTACAGATCGGGAGATTTTTGCCTTTTCAAAAATTGACTTTCGAATAATCTCGAAAAATTTAAATATCTCTATCCTCCAAACCCCTAGACATACATTGACGTGACTCTTACATGAAGTTGACATATACGTTCCCTCAAAGTGACATAAGTTTTGTCTCTCAGATTCCTACAGATCAGGAGATATTTGCCTTTTCATAAATTGACTTTCGAATAATCTCGAAAAATTTAAATGTCTCTATCCTCCAAACCCTTGAACATACATTGACGTGACTCTGACATGAAGTTGACATATACGTTCCCTCAAAGTGACATAAGTGTTGTCTCTCAGATTCCTACAGATCGGGAGATATTTGCCTTTTCAAAAATTGACTTTCGAATAATCTCGCAAAATTAAAATGCCTCTGTCCTCCAAACTCTTGGACATACATTAACGTGCCTCTGACATGAAGTTGACATATACGTTACCTCAAAGTGACATAAGTTTTGTCTCACAGATTCCAACAGATCGGGAGATATTTGCCTTTTCAAAAATTGACTTTCGAATAATCTCGAAAAATTAAAATGTCTCTATCCTCCAAACTCTTTTACATACATTGACGTGACTCTGACATGAAGTTGACATATACGTTTCCTCAAAGTGACATAAGTTTTGTCTCTCAGATTCCTACAGTTCGGGAGATATTTGCCTTTTCAGAAATTGACTTTCAAATAATCTCGAAAAATTAAAATATCTCTATCCTCCAAACCCTTGGACATACATTGACGTGACTCTGACATGAAGTTGACATATACATTCCCTCAAAGTGACATAAGTGTTGTCTTTCAGATTCCTACAGATCGGGATATATTTGCCTTTTCAAAAATTGACTTTGGAATAATCTCGAAAAATTTAAAATGTGATTATCCTCTAAACCCTTGGACATACATTGACTTGACTCTGACATGAAGTTGACATATACGTTCCCTCAAAGTGACATAAGTGTTGTCTCTCAGATTCCTACAGATCGGGATATATTTGCCTCTTCAAAAATTGACTTTTGAATAATCTCGAAAAATTTAAATGCCTCTATCCTCCAAACCCTTGGACCTACTTTGACGTGAATCTGACATGAAGTTGACATATACGTTCCCTCAAAGTGACATAAGTTTTGTCTCTCAGATACCTACAGATCGGGAGATATTTGCCTTTTCAAAAATTGACTTTCGAATAATCTCGAAAAATTTAAATATCTCTATCCTCCAAACCCCTAGACATACATTGACGTGACTCTGACATGAAGTTGACATATACGTTAACTCAAAGTGACATAAGTTTTGTATCTCAGATTCCTACAGATCGGGACATATTTGCCTTTTCAAAAATTGACTTTCGAATAATCTCGAAAAATTTAAATGTCTCACTCCTCCAAACCCTTGGACATACATTGACGTGACTCTGACATGAAGTTGACATATACGTTCCCTCAAAGTGACATAAGTTTTGTCTCTCAGATTCCTACAGATCGGGAGATATTTGCCTTTTCATAAATTGACTTTCGAATAATCTCGAAAAATTAAAATGTCTCTATCCTCCAAACCCTTGGACATACATTGACGTGACTCTGACAAGAAGTTGAATATATACGTTCCCTCAAAGTGACATAAGTGTTGTCTCTCAGATTCCTACAGATCGGGAGATATTTGCCTTTTCAAAAATTGACTTTCGAATAATCTCGCAAAATTAAAATGCCTCTGTCCTCCAAACCCTTTGACATACATTGACGTGAATCTGACATGAAGTTGACATATTCGTTCCCTCAAAGTGACATAAGTGTTGTCTCTCAGATTCCTACAGATCGGGATATATTTGCCTTTTCAAAAATTGACTTTTGAATAATCTCGAAAAATTTAAATGCCTCTATCCTCCAAACCCTTGGACATACTTTGACGTGAATCTGACATGAAGTTGAGATATACTTTCCCTCAAAGTGACAAAAGTTTTGTCTCTCAGATACCTACAGATCGGGAGATATTTGCCTTTTCAAAAATTGACTTTCGAATAATCTCGAAAAATTTAAATATCTCTATCCTCCAAACCCCTAGACATACATTGACGTGACTCTGACATATAGTTGACATATACGTTCCCTCAAAGTGACATAAGTTTTGTCTCTCAGATTCCTACAGATCGGGACATATTTGCCTTTTCAAAAATTGACTTTCGAATAATCTCGAAAAATTAAAATGTCCCACTCCTCCAAACCCGTGGACATACATTGACGTGACTCTGTCATGAAGTTGACATATACGTTCCCTCAAAGTGACATAAGTGTTGTCTCTCAGATTCCTACAGATCGGGAGATATTTGCCTTTTCAAAAATTGACTTTCGAATAATCTCGCAAAATTAAAATGCCTCTGTCCTCCAAACTCTTGGACATACATTAACGTGCCTCTGACATGAAGTTGACATATACGTTACCTCAAAGTGACATAAGTTTTGTCTCACAGATTCCAACAGATCGGGAGATATTTGCCTTTTCAAAAATTGACTTTCGAATAATCTCGAAAAATTAAAATGTCTCTATCCTCCAAACTCATGGACATACATTGACGTGACTCTGACATGAAGTTGACATATACGTTTCCTCAAAGTGACATAAGTTTTGTCTCTCAGATTCCTACAGTTCGGGAGATATTTGCCTTTTCAGAAATTGACTTTCAAATAATCTCGAAAAATTAAAATACCTCTATCCTCCAAACCCTTGGACATACATTGACGTGACTCTGACATGAAGTTGACATATACATTCCCTCAAAGTGACATAAGTGTTGTCTTTCAGATTCCTACAGATCGGGATATATTTGCCTTTTCAAAAATTGACTTTGGAATAATCTCGAAAAATTTTAAATGTGATTATCCTCTAAACCCTTGGACATACATTGACTTGACTCTGACATGAAGTTGACATATACGTTCCCTCAAAGTGACATAAGTGTTGTCTCTCAGATTCCTACAGATCGGGATATATTTGCCTCTTCAAAAATTGACTTTTGAATAATCTCGAAAAATTTAAATGCCTCTATCCTCCAAACCCTTGGACCTACTTTGACGTGAATCTGACATGAAGTTGACATATACGTTCCCTCAAAGTGACATAAGTTTTGTCTCTCAGATACCTACAGATCGGGAGATATTTGCCTTTTCAAAAATTGACTTTCGAATAATCTCGAAAAATTTAAATATCTCTATCCTCCAAACCCCTAGACATACATTGACGTGACTCTGACATGAAGTTGATATATACGTTCCCTCAATGTGACATAAGTTTTTTATCTCAGATTCCTACAGATCGGGACATATTTGCCTTTTCAAAAATTGACTTTCGAATAATCTCGAAAAATTTAAATGTCTCACTCCTCCAAACCCTTGGACATACATTGACGAGACTCTGACATGAAGTTGACATATACGTTCCCTCAAAGTGACATAAGTTTTGTCTCTCAGATTCCTACAGATCGGGAGATATTTGCCTTTTCATAAATTGACTTTCGAATAATCTCGAAAAATTAAAATGTCTCTATCCTCCAAACCCTTGGACATACATTGACGTGACTCTGACAAGAAGTTGAATATATACGTTCCCTCAAAGTGACATAAGTGTTGTCTCTCAGATTCCTACAGATCGGGAGATATTTGCCTTTTCAAAAATTGACTTTCGAATAATCTCGCAAAATTAAAATGCCTCTGTCCTCCAAACCCTTGGACATACATTGACGTGAATCTGACATGAAGTTGACATATACGTTCCCTCAAAGTGACATATTGTTTGTCTCTCAGTTTCCTACAGATCGGGAGATATTTGCCTTTTCAAATATTGACTATAAAATAATCTCGAAAAATTTAAATATCTCTATCCTCCAACCCCTTGGACATACATTGACGTGACTCTGACATGAAGTTGACATATATGTTCCCTCAAAGTGACATAAATTTTGTCTCTCAGATTCCTACAGATCGGGAGATATTTGCCTTTTCAAAAATTGACTATCAAATAATCTCGAAAAATTTAAATGCCACTGTCCTCCAAACTCTTGGACATACATTGACGTGCCTCTGACATGAAGTTGACATATACATTCCCTCAAAGTGACATAAGTGTTGTCTCTCAGATTCCTACAGATCGGGATTTATTTGAATTTTGAAAAAATGACTTTCGAATAATCTCGCAAAATTAAAATGCCTCTGTCCTCCAAACCCTTGGACATACATGGACGTGACTCTGACATGAAGTTGACATATACGATCCCTCAAAGTGACAAAAGTTTTGTCTCTCAGATTCCTACAGATCGGGAGATATTTGCCTTTTGAAAAATTGACTTTCGAATAATTTCGAAAAATTAAAATATCTCTATCCTCCAAACCCTTGGACATACATTGACGTGACTCTGACATGAAGTTGACATATTCGTTCCCTCAAAGTGACATAAGTTTTGTTTCTCAGATTCCTACAGATCGGGACATATTTGCCTTTTCAAAAATTGACTTTCGAATAATCTCGAAAAATTAAAATGTCTCACTCCTCCTAACCCTTGGAATACATTGACGTGACTCTGACATGAAGTTCACATATACGTTCCCTCAAAGTGACATAAGTTTTGTCTCTCAGATTCCTACAGATCGGGAGATATTTGCCTTTTCAAAAATTGACTTTCGAATAATCTCGAAAAATTAAAATATCTCTATCCTCCAAACCCTTCGACATACATTGACGTGCCTCTGACATGAAGTTGACATATACGTTACCTCAAAGTGACATAAGTTTTGTCTCACAGATTACAACAGATCGGGAGATATTTGCCTTTTCAAAAATTGACTTTCGAATAATCTCGAAAAATTAAAATGTCTCTATCCTCCATTCTCTTGGACATACATTGACGTGACTCTGACATGAAGTTGACATATACGTTCCCTCAAAGTGACATAAGTTTTGTCTCTCAGATTCCTACAGATCGGGAGATATTTGCCTTTTCAAAAATTTACTTTCGAATATTATCGAAAAATTAAAATATCTCTATCCTCCAAACTCTTGGACATACTTTGACGTGAATCTGACATGAAGTTGACATATACGTTCCCTCAAAGTGACATACGTTTTGTCTCTCAGATTCCTACAGATCGGGAGATATATGCCTTTTCACAAATTGACTTTCGAATAATCTCGAAAAATTAAAATATCTCTATCCTCCAAACCCTTGGACATACATTGACGTGACTCTGACATGAAGTTGACATATACGTTCAATCAAAGTGACATAAGTGTTGTCACTCAGATTTCTACAGATCGGGATATATTTGCCTTTTCAAAAATTGACTTTGGAATAATATCGAAAAATTAATATGTGTTTATCCTCGAAACCCTTGGACATACATTGACGTGACTCTGACATGAAGTTGACATATACGTTACCTCAAAGTGACATAAGGTTTGTCTCTCAGATTCCTAGAGATCGGGAGATATTTGCCTTTTCAAAAATTGACTTTCGAATAATCTCGAAAAATTAAAATGTCTTTATCCTCCGAACCCTTGGACATACATTGATGTGACTCTGACATGAAGTTGACATATACATTCCCTCAAAGTGACATAAGTGGTGTCTCTCAGATTTCTACAGATCGGGAAATATTTGCCTTTTCACAAATTGACTTTCGAATAATCTCGAAAAATTAAAATGCCTCTGTCCTTCAAACCCTTGGACATACATTGACGTGACTCTGACATGAAGTTGACATATACGTTCCCTCAAAGTGACATAAGTTTTGTCTCTCAGATTCCTACAGATCGGGAGATATTTGCCTTTTAAAAAATTGACTTTCGAATAATCTCGAAAAATTTAAATGTCTCTATCCTCCGAACTCATGGACATACATTGACGTGACTCTGACATGAAGTTGACATATACGTTCCCTCAAAGTGACAAAAGTTTTAGCTCTCAGATTCATACAGATCGGGAGATATTTGACTTTTCAGAAATTGACTTTCTGTAATCTCGAAAAATTAAAATGTGTTTATCCTCCAAACCCTTGAACATACGTTGACGTGACTCTGACATGAAGTTAACATGTACGTTCCCTCAAAGTGACATAAGTTTTGTCTCTCAGATTAATAAGATCGGGAGATATTTGCCTTTTCAAAAATTGACTTTCGAATAATCTCGAAAAATTAAAATGTCTCTATCCTCCAAACTCTTTTACATACATTGAAGTGACTCTGACATGAAGTTGACATATACGTTCGCTCAAAGTGACATAAGTTTTGTCTCTCAGATTATTAAAGATCGGGAGATATATGCCTTTTCAAAAATTGACTTTCGAATAATCCCGAAAAATTAAAATATCTCTATCCTCCAAACCCTTTTACAAACATTGACGTGACTCTGACATGAAGTTGACATATACGTTCCCTCAAAGTGACATAAGTGTTGTCACTCAGATTACTACAGATCGGGATATATTTGCCTTTTCAAAAATTGACTTTGGAATAGTATCGAAAAATTAATATGTGTTTATCCTCCAAACCCTTGGACATACATTGACGTGACTCTGACATGAAGTTGACACGTACGTTCCCTCAAAGTGACATAAGTTTTGTCTCTCAGATTCCTACAGATCGGGAGATATTTGCCTTTTCAGAAATTGACTTTCGAATAATCTCGAAAAATTAAAATGTCTCTCTACACCAAACCCTTGGACATACATTGACGTGCCTCTGACATGAAGTTGACATATACGTTTCCTCAAAGTGACATACGTTTCGTCTCTCAGGTTCCTACAGATCGGGAGATATTTGCCTTTTCATAAATTGACTTTCGAATAATCTCGAAAAATTAAAATATGAATATCCTCCAAACCCTTTTACATACATTGACGTGACTCTGACATGAAGTTGACGTATACGTTCCCTCAAAGTGGCATAAGTGTTGTCACTCAGATTTCTACAGATCGGGATATATTTGCCTTTTCATTAATTGACTTTCGAATATTCTCGAAAAATTAAAATTCTCTATCCTCCAAACCCTTGGACATACATTGAAGTGACTCTGGCATGAAGTTGACATATACGTTACCTCAAAGTGACATAAGGTTTGTCTCTCAGATTCCTAGAGATCGGGAGATATTTGCCTTTTCAAAAATTGACTTTCGAATATTCTGGAAAAATTAAAATTCTCTATCCTCCAAACCCTTGGACATACATTGACGTGACTCTGGCATGAAGTTGACATATACGTTCCCTCAAAGTGACATAAGTTTCGTCTCTCAGGTTACTACAGATCGGGAGATATTTGTTTTTTCAGAAATTGACTTTCGAATAATCTCGAAAAATTAAAATGTCTTTATACTCCGAACCCTTGGACATACATTGATGTGACTCTGACATGAAGTTGACATATACATTCCCTCAAAGTGACATAAGTGGTGTCTCTCAGATTTCTACAGATCGGGAAATATTTGCCTTTTCATAAATTGCCTTTCGAATAATCTCGAAAAATTAAAATGCCTCTGTCCTTCAAACCCTTGGACATACATTGACGTGACTCTGACATGAAGTTGACATATACGTTCCCTCAAAGTGACATAAGTTTTGTCTCTCAGATTCCTACAGATCGGGAGATATTTGCCTTTTAAAAAATTGACTTTCGAATAATCTCGAAAAATTTAAATGTCTCTATCCTCCGAACTCTTGGACATACATTGACGTGACTCTGACATGAAGTTGACATATACGTTCCCTCAAAGTGACAAAAGTTTTAGCTCTCAGATTCCTACAGATCGGGAGATATTTGACTTTTCAGAAATTGACTTTCTATAATCTCGAAAAATTAAAATGTGTTTATCCTCCAAACCCATGGACATACATTGACGTGACTCTGACATGAAGTTGACATGTACGTTCCCTCAAAGTGTCATAAGTTTTGTCTCTCAGATTCCTAAAATCGGGAGATATTTGCCTTTTCAAAAATTGACTTTCGAATAATCTCGAAAAATTAAAATGTCTCTATCCTCCAAACTCTTTTACATACATTGAAGTGACTCTGACATGAAGTTGACATATACGTTCGCTCAAAGTGACATAAGTTTTGTCTCTCAGATTCCTACAGATCGGGAGATATATGCCTTTTCAAAAATTGACTTTCGAATAATCCCGAAAAATTAAAATATCTCAATCCTCCAAACCCTTTTACAAACATTGACGTGACTCTGACATGAAGTTGACATATACGTTCCCTCAAAGTGACATAAGTGTTGTCACTCAGATTTCTACAGATCGGGATATATTTGCCTTTTCAAAAATTGACTTTGGAATAGTATCGAAAAATTTATATGTGTTTATCCTCGAAACCCTTGGACATACGTTGACGTGACTCTGACATGAAGTTGACAAATACGTTCCCTCAAAGTGACATAATTTTGTTTCTCAGATTTCTACAGATCGGGAGATATTTGCCTTTTCAAAAATTCACTTTCGAATAATCTCGAAAAATTAAAATATCTCTGTCTTCCAAACCCTTGGACATACATTGACGTGACTCTGACATGAAGTTGACATATACGTTCCATCAAAGTGACATAAGTTTTGTCTCTGATTCCAACAGATCGTTAGATATTTGCCTTTTCAAAAATTGACTTTCAAATAATCTCGAAAAATTAAAATGTCTCACTCCTCCAAACCCTTGGTCATACATTGACGTGCCTCTGACATGAAGTTGACATATACGTTACCTCAAAGTGACATAAGTTTTGTCTAACAGATTAAAACAGATCGGGAGATATTTGCCTTTTCAAAAATTGTCTTTCGAATAATCTCGAATAATTAAAATGTCTCTATCCTCCAAACTCTTGGACATACATTGACGTGACTGTGACATGAAGTTGACATATACATTCCCTCAAAGTGACATAAGTTTTGTATCTCAGATTCCTACAGTTCGGGAGATATTTGCCTTTTCAGAAATTGACTTTCGAATAATCTCGAAAAATTAAAATATCTCTATCCTCCAAACCCTTGGACATACATTGACGTGACTCTGACATGAAGTTGACATATACATTCCCTAAAAGTGACATAAGTGTTGTATCTCAGATTCCTACAGATCGGGATATAATTGCCTTTTCAAAAATTGACTTTGGAATAATCTCGAAATATTTAAATTGTGATTTTCCTCTAAACCCTAGGACATACATTGACATGACTCTGACATGAAGTTGACATATGCGTTCCCTCAAAGTTACATAAGTGTTGTCTCTCAGATTCCTACAGATCGGGATATATTTGCCTTTTCAAAAATTGACTTTTAAATAATCTCGAAAAATTTAAATGCCTCTATCCTCGAAACCCTTGGACATACTTTGACGTGAATCTGACATGAAGTTGAGATATACTTTCCCTCAAAGTGACAAAAGTTTTGTCTCTCAGATACCTACAGATCGGGAGATTTTTGCCTTTTCAAAAATTGACTTTCGAATAATCTCAAAAAATTTAAATATCTCTATCCTCCAAACCCCTAGACATACATTGACGTGACTCTTACATGAAGTTGACATATACGTTCCCTCAAAGTGACATAAGTGTTGTCTCTCAGATTCCTACAGATCAGGAGATATTTGCCTTTTCATAAATTGACTTTCGAATAATCTCGAAAAATTTAAATGTCTCTATCCTCCAAACCCTTGAACATACATTGACGTGACTCTGACATGAAGTTGACATATACGTTCCCTCAAAGTGACATAAGTGTTGTCTCTCAGATTCCTACAGATCGGGAGATATTTGCCTTTTCAAAAATTGACTTTCGAATAATCTCGCAAAATTAAAATGCCTCTGTCCTCCAAACTCTTGGACATACATTAACGTGCCTCTGACATGAAGTTGACATATACGTTACCTCAAAGTGACATAAGTTTTGTCTCACAGATTCCAACAGATCGGGAGATATTTGCCTTTACAAAAATTGACTTTCGAATAATCTCGAAAAATTAAAATGTCTCTATCCTCCAAACTCTTGGACATACATTGACGTGACTCTGACATGAAGTTGACATATACGTTTCCTCAAAGTGACATAAGTTTTGTCTCTCAGATTCCTACAGTTCGGGAGATATTTGCCTTTTCAAAAATTGACTTTCAAATAATCTCGAAAAATTAAAATATCTCTATCCTCCAAACCCTTGGACATACATTGACGTGACTCTGACATGAAGTTGACATATACATTCCCTCAAAGTGACATAAGTGTTGTCTTTCAGATTCCTACAGATCGGGATATATTTGCCTTTTCAAAAATTGACTTTGGAATAATCTCGAAAAATTTAAAATGTGATTATCCTCTAAACCCTTGGACATACATTGACTTGACTCTGACATGAAGTTGACATATACGTTCCCTCAAAGTGACATAAGTGTTGTCTCTCAGATTCCTACAGATCGGGATATATTTGCCTCTTCAAAAATTGACTTTTGAATAATCTCGAAAAATTTAAATGCCTCTATCCTCCAAACCCTTGGACCTACTTTGACGTGAATCTGACATGAAGTTAACATATACGTTCCCTCAAAGTGACATAAGTTTTGTCTCTCAGATACCTACAGATCGGGAGATATTTGCCTTTTCAAAAATTGACTTTCGAATAATCTCGAAAAATTTAAATATCTCTATCCTCCAAACCCCTAGACATACATTGACGTGACTCTGACATGAAGTTGACATATACGTTAACTCAAAGTGACATAAGTTTTGTATCTCAGATTCCTACAGATCGGGACATATTTGCCTTTTCAAAAATTGACTTTCGAATAATCTCGAAAAATTTAAATGTCTCACTCCTCCAAACCCTTGGACATACATTGACGTGACTCTGACATGAAGTTGACATATACGTTCCCTCAAAGTGACATAAGTTTTGTCTCTCAGATTCCTACAGATCGGGAGATATTTGCCTTTTCATAAATTGACTTTCGAATAATCTCGAAAAATTAAAATGTCTCTATCCTCCAAACCCTTGGACATACATTGACGTCACTCTGACAAGAAGTTGAATATATACGTTCCCTCAAAGTGACATAAGTGTTGTCTCTCAGATTCCTACAGATCGGGAGATATTTGCCTTTTCAAAAATTGACTTTCGAATAATCTCGCAAAATTAAAATGCCTCTGTCCTCCAAACCCTTGGACATACATTGACGTGAATCTGACATGAAGTTGACATATTCGTTCCCTCAAAGTGACATAAGTGTTGTCTCTCAGATTCCTACAGATCGGGATATATTTGCCTTTTCAAAAATTGACTTTTGAATAATCTCGAAAAATTTAAATGCCTCTATCCTCCAAACCCTTGGACATACTTTGACGTGAATCTGACATGAAGTTGAGATATACTTTCCCTCAAAGTGACAAAAGTTTTGTCTCTCAGATACCTACAGATCGGGAGATATTTGCCTTTTCAAAAATTGACTTTCGAATAATCTCGAAAAATTTAAATATCTCTATCCTCCAAACCCCTAGACATACATTGACGTGACTCTGACATATAGTTGACATATACGTTCCCTCAAAGTGACATAAGTTTTGTCTCTCAGATTCCTACAGATCGGGACATATTTGCCTTTTCAAAAATTGACTTTCGAATAATCTCGAAAAATTAAAATGTCCCACTCCTCCAAACCCGTGGACATACATTGACGTGACTCTGACATGAAGTTGACATATACGTTCCCTCAAAGTGACATAAGTGTTGTCTCTCAGATTCCTACAGATCGGGAGATATTTGCCTTTTCAAAAATTGACTTTCGAATAATCTCGCAAAATTAAAATGCCTCTGTCCTCCAAACTCTTGGACATACATTAACGTGCCTCTGACATGAAGTTGACATATACGTTACCTCAAAGTGACATAAGTTTTGTCTCACAGATTCCAACAGATCGGGAGATATTTGCCTTTTCAAAAATTGACTTTCGAATAATCTCGAAAAATTAAAATGTCTCTATCCTCCAAACTCATGGACATACATTGACGTGACTCTGACATGAAGTTGACATATACGTTTCCTCAAAGTGACATAAGTTTTGTCTCTCAGATTCCTACAGTTCGGGAGATATTTGCCTTTTCAGAAATTGACTTTCAAATAATCTCGAGAAATTAAAATATCTCTATCCTCCAAACCCTTGGACATACATTGACGTGACTCTGACATGAAGTTGACATATACATTCCCTCAAAGTGACATAAGTGTTGTCTTTCAGATTCCTACAGATCGGGATATATTTGCCTTTTCAAAAATTGACTTTGGAATAATCTCGAAAAATTTAAAATGTGATAATCCTCTAAACCCTTGGACATACATTGACTTGACTCTGACATGAAGTTGACATATACGTTCCCTCAAAGTGACATAAGTGTTGTCTCTCAGATTCCTACAGATCGGGATATATTTGCCTCTTCAAAAATTGACTTTTGAATAATCTCGAAAAATTTAAATGCCTCTATCCTCCAAACCCTTGGACCTACTTTGACGTGAATCTGACATGAAGTTGACATATACGTTCCCTCAAAGTGACATAAGTTTTGTCTCTCAGATACCTACAGATCGGGAGATATTTGCCTTTTCAAAAATTGACTTTCGAATAATCTCGAAAAATTTAAATATCTCTATCCTCCAAACCCCTAGACATACATTGACGTGACTCTGACATGAAGTTGATATATACGTTCCCTCAATGTGACATAAGTTTTTTATCTCAGATTCCTACAGATCGGGACATATTTGCCTTTTCAAAAATTGACTTTCGAATAATCTCGAAAAATTTAAATGTCTCACTCCTCCAAACCCTTGGACATACATTGACGAGACTCTGACATGAAGTTGACATATACGTTCCCTCAAAGTGACATAAGTTTTGTCTCTCAGATTCCTACAGATCGGGAGATATTTGCCTTTTCATAAATTGACTTTCGAATAATCTCGAAAAATTAAAATGTCTCTATCCTCCAAACCCTTGGACATACATTGACGTGACTCTGACAAGAAGTTGAATATATACGTTCCCTCAAAGTGACATAAGTGTTGTCTCTCAGATTCCTACAGATCGGGAGATATTTGCCTTTTCAAAAATTGACTTTCAAATAATCTCGCAAAATTAAAATGCCTCTGTCCTCCAAACCCTTGGACATACATTGACGTGAATCTGACATGAAGTTGACATATACGTTCCCTCAAAGTGACATATTGTTTGTCTCTCAGTTTCCTACAGATCGGGAGATATTTGCCTTTTCAAATATTGACTATAAAATAATCTCGAAAAATTTAAATATCTCTATCCTCCAACCCCTTGGACATACATTGACGTGACTCTGACATGAAGTTGACATATATGTTCCCTCAAAGTGACATAAATTTTGTCTCTCAGATTCCTACAGATCGGGAGATATTTGCCTTTTCAAAAATTGACTATCAAATAATCTCGAAAAATTTAAATGCCACTGTCCTCCAAACTCTTGGACATACATTGACGTGCCTCTGACATGAAGTTGACATATACATTCCCTCAAAGTGACATAAGTGTTGTCTCTCAGATTCCTACAGATCGGGATTTATTTGAATTTTGGAAAATTGACTTTCGAATAATCTCGCAAAATTAAAATGCCTCTGTCCTCCAAACCCTTGGACATACATGGACGTGACTCTGACATGAAGTTGACATATACGATCCCTCAAAGTGACAAAAGTTTTGTCTCTCAGATTCCTACAGATCGGGAGATATTTGCCTTTTGAAAAATGGACTTTCGAATAATTTCGAAAAATTAAAATATCTCTATCCTCCAAACCCTTGGACATACATTGACGTGACTCTGACATGAAGTTGACATATTCGTTCCCTCAAAGTGACATAAGTTTTGTTTCTCAGATTCCTACAGATCGGGACATATTTGCCTTTTCAAAAATTGACTTTCGAATAATCTCGAAAAATTAATATGTCTCACTCCTCCTAACCCTTGGACATACATTGACGTGACTCTGACATGAAGTTCACATATACGTTCCCTCAAAGTGACATAAGTTTTGTCTCTCAGATTCCTACAGATCGGGAGATATTTGCCTTTTCAAAAATTGACTTTCGAATAATCTCGAAAAATTAAAATATCTCTATCCTCCAAACCCTTCGACATACATTGACGTGCCTCTGACATGAAGTTGACATATACGTTACCTCAAAGTGACATAAGTTTTGTCTCACAGATTACAACAGATCGGGAGATATTTGCCTTTTCAAAAATTGACTTTCGAATAATCTCGAAAAATTAAAATGTCTCTATCCTCCATTCTCTTGGACATACATTGACGTGACTCTGACATGAAGTTGACATATACGTTCCCTCAAAGTGACATAAGTTTTGTCTCTCAGATTCCTACAGATCGGGAGATAATTGCCTTTTCAAAAATTTACTTTCGAATATTATCGAAAAATTAAAATATCTCTATCCTCCAAACTCTTGGACATACTTTGACGTGAATCTGACATGAAGTTGACATATACGTTCCCTCAAAGTGACATACGTTTTGTCTCTCAGATTCCTACAGATCGGGAGATATATGCCTTTTCACAAATTGACTTTCGAATAATCTCGAATAATTAAAATATCTCTATCCTCCAAACCCTTGGACATACATTGACGTGACTCTGACATGAAGTTGACATATACGTTCAATCAAAGTGACATAAGTGTTGTCACTCAGATTTCTACAGATCGGGATATATTTGCCTTTTCAAAAATTGACTTTGGAATAATATCGAAAAATTAATATGTGTTTATCCTCGAAACCCTTGGACATACATTGACGTGACTCTGACATGAAGTTGACATATACGTTACCTCAAAGTGACATAAGGTTTGTCTCTCAGATTCCTAGAGATCGGGAGATATTTGCCTTTTCAAAAATTGACTTTCGAATAATCTCGAAAAATTAAAATGTCTTTATCCTCCGAACCCTTGGACATACATTGATGTGACTCTGACATGAAGTTGACATATACATTCCCTCAAAGTGACATAAGTGGTGTCTCTCAGATTTCTACAGATCGGGAAATATTTGCCTTTTCACAAATTGACTTTCGAATAATCTCGAAAAATTAAAATGCCTCTGTCCTTCAAACCCTTGGACATACATTGACGTGACTCTGACATGAAGTTGACATATACGTTCCCTCAAAGTGACATAAGTTTTGTCTCTCAGATTCCTACAGATCGGGAGATATTTGCCTTTTAAAAAATTGACTTTCGAATAATCTCGAAAAATTTAAATGTCTCTATCCTCCGAACTCATGGACATACATTGACGTGACTCTGACATGAAGTTGACATATACGTTCCCTCAAAGTGACAAAAGGTTTAGCTCTCAGATTCATACAGATCGGGAGATATTTGACTTTTCAGAAATTGACTTTCTGTAATCTCGAAAAATTATAATGTGTTTATCCTCCAAACCCTTGAACATACGTTGACGTGACTCTGACATGAAGTTAACATGTACGTTCCCTCAAAGTGACATAAGTTTTGTCTCTCAGATTAATAAGATCGGGAGATATTTGCCTTTTCAAAAATTGACTTTCGAATAATCTCGAAAAATTAAAATGTCTCTATCCTCCAAACTCTTTTACATACATTGAAGTGACTCTGACATGAAGTTGACATATACGTTCGCTCAAAGTGACATAAGTTTTGTCTCTCAGATTATTAAAGATCGGGAGATATATGCCTTTTCAAAAATTGACTTTCGAATAATCCCGAAAAATTAAAATATCTCTATCCTCCAAACCCTTTTACAAACATTGACGTGACTCTGACATGAAGTTGACATATACGTTCCCTCAAAGTGACATAAGTGTTGTCACTCAGATTACTACAGATCGGGATATATTTGCCTTTTCAAAAATTGACTTTGGAATAGTATCGAAAAATTAATATGTGTTTATCCTCGAAACCCTTGGACATACGTTGACGTGACTGTGACATGAAGTTGACATATATGTTCCCTCAAAGTGACATAATTTTGTCTCTCAGATTCCTACAGATCGGGAGATATTTGCCTTTTCAAGAATTGACTTTCGAATAATCTCGAAAAATTAAAATATCTCTATCTTCCAAACCATTGGACATACATTGACGTGACTCTGATATGAAGTTGACATATACGTTCCCTCAAAGTGACATAAGTTTTGTCTCTCAGATTCCAACAGATCGTTAGATATTTGCCTTTTAAAAAATTGACTTTCAAATAATCTCGAAAAATTAAAATGTCTCACTCCTCCAAACCCTTGGTCATACATTGACGTGCCTCTGACATGAAGTTGACATATACGTTACCTCAAAGTGACATAAGTTTTGTCTAACAGATTAAAACAGATCGGGAGATATTTGCCTTTTCAAAAATTGACTTTCGAATAATCTCGAATAATTAAAATGTCTCTATCCTCCGAACTCATGGACATACATTGACGTGACTCTGACATGAAGTTGACATATACGTTCCCTCAAAGTTAAAAAAAAGGTTTAGCTCTCAGATTCATACAGATCGGGAGATATTTGACTTTTCAGAAATTGACTTTCTGTAATCTCGAAAAATTAAAATGTGTTTATCCTCCAAACCCTTGAACATACGTTGACGTGACTCTGACATGAAGTTGACATGTACGTTCCCTCAAAGTGACATAAGTTTTGTCTCTCAGATTAATAAGATCGGGAGATATTTGCCTTTTCAAAAATTGACTTTCGAATAATCTCGAAAAATTAAAATGTCTCTATCCTCCAAACTCTTTTACATACATTGAAGTGACTCTGACATGAAGTTGACATATACGTTCGCTCAAAGTGACATAAGTTTTGTCTCTCAGATTCCTAAAGATCGGGAGATATATGCCTTTTCAAAAATTGACTTTCGAATAATCCCGAAAAATTAAAATATCTCTATCCTCCAAACCCTTTTACAAACATTGACGTGACTCTGACATGAAGTTGACATATACGTTCCCTCAAAGTGACATAAGTGTTGTCACTCAGATTACTACAGATCGGGATATATTTGCCTTTTCAAAAATTGACTTTGGAATAGTATCGAAAAATTAATATGTGTTTATCCTCGAAACCCTTGGACATACGTTGACGTGACTCTGACATGAAGTTGACATATACGTTCCCTCAAAGTGACATAAGTTTTGTCTCTCAGATTCCAACAGATCGTTAGATATTTGCCTTTTCAAAAATTGACTTTCAAATAATCTCGAAAAATTAAAATGTCTCACTCCTCCAAACCCTTGGTCATACATTGACGTGCCTCTGACATGAAGTTGACATATACGTTACCTCAAAGTGACATAAGTTTTGTCTAACAGATTAAAACAGATCGGGAGATATTTGCCTTTTCAAAAATTGACTTTCGAATAATCTCGAATAATTAAAATGTCTCTATCCTCCAAACTATTGGACATACATTGACGTGACTCTGACATGGAGTTGACATATACATTCCCTCAAAGTGACATAAGTGTTGTCTCTCAGATTCCTACAGATCGGAGATATATTTTCCTTTTCAAAAATTGACTTTCGAATAATCTCGAAAAATTTAAATGACTCTATCCTCCAAACCCTTGGACATACTTTGACGTGAACCTGACATGAAGTTGAGATATACTTTCCCTCAAAGTGACAAAAGTTTTGTCTCTCAGATACCTACAGATCGGGAGATATTTGACTTTTCAAAAATTGACTTTCGAATAATCTCGAAAAATTTAAATATCTCTATCCTCCAAACCCCTAGACATACATTGACGTGACTCTGACATGAAGTTGACATATACGTTCCCTCAAAGTGACATAAGTTTTGTCTCTCAGATTCCTACAGATCGGGACATATTTGCCTTTTCAAAAATTGACTTTCGAATAATCTCGAAAAATTAAAATGTCCCACTCCTCCAAACCCTTGGACATACATAGACGTGACTCTGACATGAAGTTGACATATACATTCCCTCAAAGTGACATAAGTGATGTCTCTCAGATTCCTACAGATCGGGATTTATTTGAATTTTGAAAAATTGACTTTCGAATAATCTCGCAAAATTAAAATGCCTCTGTCCTCCAAACCCTTGGACATACATTGACGTGACTCTGACATGAAGTTGACATATACGTTCCCTCAAAGTGACATAAGTTTTGTCTCTCAGATTCCTACAGATCGGGAGATATTTGCCTTTTCAAAAATTGACTATCATATAATCTCGAAAAATTAAAATGCCTCTGTCCTCCAAACTCTTGGACATACATTGACGTGCCTCTGACATGAAGTTGACATATACATTCCCTCAAAGTGACATAAGTTATGTCTCTCAGATTCCTACAGATCGGGATTTATTTGAATTTTGAAAAATTGACTTTCGAATAATCTCGCAAAATTAAAATGCCTCTGTCCTCCAAACCCTTGGACATACATTGACGTGACTCTGACATGAAGTTGACATATACGTTCCCTCAAAGTGACATAAGTTTTGTATCTCAGATTTCTTCAAATCGGGAGATATTTACTTTTCACAAATTGACTTTCGAATAATCTCGAAATATTTAAATATCTCTATCCTCCAAACCCCTAGACATACATTGACGTGACTCTGACATGAAGTTCACATATTCGTTCCCTCAAAGTGACATGAGTTTTGTTTCTCAGATTCCTACAGATCGGGACATATTTGCCTTTTCAAAAATTGACTTTCGAATAATCTCGAAAAATTAAAATGTCTCACTCTTCCTAACCCTTGGACATACATTGACGTGATTCTGACATGAAGTTCACATATACGTACCCTCAAAGTGACATAAGTTTTGTCTCTCAGATTCCTACAGATCGGGAGATATTTGCCTTTTCAAAAATTGACTTTCGAATAATCTCGAAAAATTAAAATATCTCTATCCTCCAAACCCTTCGACATACATTGACGTGCCTCTGACATGAAGTTGACATATACGTTCCCTCAAAGTGACATAAGTTTTGTCTCTCAGATTCCTACAGATCGGGAGATATTTGCCTTTTCAAAAATTGACTTTCGAATATTCTCGAAAAATTAAAATATCTCTATCCTCCAAACCTTTGGATATACATTGACGTGACTCTGACATGAAGTTGACATATACGTTCCCTCAAAGTGACATAAGTTTTGTCTTTCAGATTCCTACAGATCGGGAGATATTTGCCTTTTCATAAATTGACTTTCGAATAATCTCGAAAAATTAAAATGCCTTTATCCTCCAAACCCTTGGACATACTTTGACGTGAATCTGACATGAAGTTGACATATACGTTCCCTCAAGGTGACATACGTTTTGTCTCTCAGATTCCTACAGATCGGGAGATATTTGCCATTTCACAAATTGACTTTCGAATAATCTCGAAAAATTAAAATATCTCTATCCTCCAAACCCTTTTACATACATTGACATGACTCTGACATGAAGTTGACATATACGTTCCCTCAAAGTGACATAAGTGTTGTCACTCAGATTTCTACAGATCGGGAGATATTTGCCTCTTCAAAAAGTGACTTTGGAATAATATCGAAAAATTAATATGTGTTTATCCTCGAAACCCTTGGACATACATTGACGTGACTCTGA
Organism: Zootermopsis nevadensis; assembly: GCF_977971745.1. Lineage (NCBI taxonomy): Eukaryota > Metazoa > Arthropoda > Insecta > Blattodea > Termopsidae > Zootermopsis > Zootermopsis nevadensis. The sequence goes on along the minus strand of NW_028259199.1, from coordinate 1,750,235 downwards.
CATGAAGTTGACATATACGTTCCCTCAAAGTGACATACGTTTTGTCTCTCAGATTCCTACAGATCGGGAGATATTTGCCTTTTCACAAATTGACTTTCGAATAATCTGGAAAAATTAAAATATCTCTATCCTCCAAACCCTTTTACATACATTGACATGACTCTGACATGAAGTTGACATATACGTTCCCTCAAAGTGACATAAGTGTTGTCACTCAGATTCCTACAGATCGGGAGATATTTGCCTTTTCAAAAATTGACTTTCGAATAATCTCGAAAAATTAAAATTCTCTATCCTCCAAACTCTTGGACATACATTGACGTGACTCTGGCATGAAGTTCACATATACGTTCCCTCAAAGTGACGTAAGTTTCGTCTCTCAGGTTCCTACAGATCGGGAATTATTTGCCTTTTCATAAATTGACTTTCGAAAAATCTCGAAAAATTAAAATGTCTTTATCCTCCGAACCCTTGGACATACATTGATGTGACTCTGACATGAAGTTGACATATACGTTCCCTCAAAGTGACATAAGTGGTGTCTCTCAGATTTCTACAGATCGTTAAATATTTGCCTTTTCAAAAATTGACTTTCCAATAATCTCGCAAAATTAAAATGCCTCAGTCCTTCAAACCCTTGGACATACATTAACGTGACTCTGACATGAAGTTGACATATACGTTCCCTCAAAGTGACATAAGTTCTGTCTCTCAGATTCCTACAGATCGGGAGATATTTGCCTTTTAAAAAATTGACTTTCGATTAATCTCGAAAAATTTAAATGTCTCTATCCTCGGAACTCTTGGACATACATTGACGTGACTCTGACATGAAGTTGACATATGCGTTAAAACAAAGTGACAAAAGTTTTAGCTCTCAGATTCCTACAGATCGGGAGATATTTGACTTTTCAGAAATTGACTTTCTATAATCTCGAAAAATTAAAATGTGTTTATCCTCCAAACCCTTGGACATACATTGACGTGACTCTGACATGAAGTTGACATGTACGTTCCCTCAAAGTGACATAAGTTTTGTCTCTCAGATTCCTGAGATCGGGAGATATTTGCCTTTTCAAAAATTGACTTTCGAATAATCTCGAAAAATTAAAATGTCTCTATCCTCCAAACTCTTTTACATACATTGAAGTGACTCTGACATGAGGTTGACATGTACGTTCCCTCAAAGTGACATAAGTTTTGTCTCTCAGATTCCTAAGATCGGGAGATATTTGCCTTTTCAAAAATTGACTTTCGAATAATCTCGAAAAATTAAAATGTCTCTATCCTCCAAATTCTTTTACATACATTGAAGTGACTCTGACATGAAGTTGACATATACGTTCGCTCAAAGTGACATAAGTGTTGTCTCTCAGATTCCTACAGATCGGGATTTATTTGAATTTTTAAAAATTGACTTTCGAATAATCTCGCAAAATTAAGATGCCTCTGTCCTCCAAACACTTGGACATACATTGACGTGACTCTGACATGAAGTTGACATATACGTTCCCTCAAAGTGACATATTGTTTGTCTCACAGTTTCCTACAGATCCGGAGATATTTGCCTTTTCAAATATTGACTATCAAATAATCTCGAAAAATTAAAATATCTCTATCCTCCAACCCCTTGGACATACATTGACGTGACTCTGACATAAAGTTGACATATACGTTCCCTCAAAGTGACATAAGTTTTGTCTCTCAGATTCCTACAGATCGGGAGATATTTGCCTTTTCAAAAATTGACTTTCGAATAATCTCGAAAAATTAAAATGTCTCTATCCTCCAAACTCTTGGACATACATTGACGTGACTCTGACATGAAGTTGACATATACGTTCCCTCAAAGTGACATAAGTGTTGTCTCTAAGATTCCTACAGATCGGAATTTATTTGAATTTTGAAAAATTGATTTTCGAATAATCTCGCAAAATTAAAATGCCTCTGTCGTCCAAACCCTTGGGCGTACATTGACGTGACTCTGAGATGAAGTAGACATATACGTTCCCTCAAAGTGACATCAGTTTTGTCTCTCAGATTCCTACAGATCGGGAGATATTTGCCTTTTGAAAAATTGACTTTCGAATAATTTCGAAAAATTAAAATGTCTGTATCCTCCAAACCATTGGACATTCATTGGCGTGCCTCTGACATGAAGTTGACATATGCGTTACCTCAAAGTGACATAAGTTTTGTCTCTCAGATTCCTACAGATCGGGAGATATTTGCCTTTTCAAAAATTGACTTTCGAATAATCTCGAAAAATTAAAATGTCTTTATCCTCCGAACCCTTGGACATACATTGATGTGACTCTGACATGAAGTTGACATATACATTCCCTCAAAGTGACATAAGTGGTGTCTCTCAGATTTCTACAGATCGGGAAATATTTGCCTTTTCAAAAATTGACTTTCGAATAATCTCGAAAAATTAAAATGCCTCTGTCCTTCAAACCCTTGGACATACATTGACGTGACTGTGACATGAAGTTGACATATACGTTCCCTCAAAGTGACATAAGTTTTGTCTCTCAGATTCCTACAGATCGGGAGATATTTGCCTTTTAAAAAATTGACTTTCGAATAATCTCGAAAAATTTAAATGTCTCTATCCTCCGAACTCTTGGACATACATTGACGTGACTCTGACATGAAGTTGACATATACGTTCCCTCAAAGTGACAAAAGTTTTAGCTCTCAGATTCATACAGATCGGGAGATATTTGACTTTTCAGAAATTGACTTTCTGTTATCTCGAAAAATTAAAATGTGTTTATCCTCCAAACCCTTGAACATACATTGACGTGACTCTGACATGAAGTTGACATGTACGTTCCCTCAAAGTGACATAAGTTTTGTCTCTCAGATTAATAAGATCGTGAGATATTTGCCTTTTCAAAAATTGACTTTCGAATAATCTCGAAAAATTAAAATGTCTCTATCCTCCAAACTCTTTTACATACATTGAAGTGACTCTGACATGAAGTTGACATATACGTTCGCTCAAAGTGACATAAGTTTTGTCTCTCAGATTCCTAAAGATCGGGAGATATATGCCTTTTCAAAAATTGACTTTCGAATAATCCCGAAAAATTAAAATATCTCTATCCTCCAAACCCTTTTACAAACATTGACGTGACTCTGACATGAAGTTGACATATACGTTCCCTCAAAGTGACATATGTGTTGTCACTCAGATTACTACAGATCGGGATATATTTGCCTTTTCAAAAATTGACTTTGGAATAGTATCGAAAAATTAATATGTGTTTATCCTCGAAACCCTTGGACATACGTTGACGTGACTCTGACATGAAGTTGACATATACGTTCCCTCAAAGTGACATAATTTTGTATCTCAGATTCCTACAGATCGGGAGATATTTGCCTTTTCAAGAATTGACTTTCGAATAATCTCGAAAAATTAAAATATCTCTATCTTCCAAACTATTGGACATACATTGACGTGACTCTGACATGAATTTGACATATACGTTCCCTCAAAGTGACATAAGTTTTGTCTCTCAGATTCCAACAGATCGTTAGATATTTGCCTTTTCAAAAATTGACTTTCAAATAATCTCGAAAAATTAAAATATCTCACTCCTCCAAACCCTTGGTCATACATTGACGTGCCTCTGACATGAAGTTGACATATACGTTACCACAAAGTGACATAAGTTTTGTCTAACAGATTAAAACAGATCGGGAGATATTTGCCTTTTCAAAAATTGACTTTCGAATAATCTCGAATAATTAAAATGTCTCTATCCTCCAAACTCTTGGACATACATTGACGAGACTCTGACATGGAGTTGACATATACATTCCCTCAAAGTGACATAAGTTTTGTCTCTCAGATTCCTACAGTTCGGGAGATATTTGCCTTTTCAGAAATTGACTTTCGAATAATCTCGAAAAATTAAAATATTTCTATCCTCCAAACCCTTGGACATACATTGACGTGACTCTGACATGAAGTTGACATATACATTCCCTCAAAGTGACATAAGTGTTGTATCTCAGATTCCTACAGATCGGGATATATTTGCCTTTTCAAAAATTGACTTTGGAATAGTATCGAAAAATTAATATGTGTTTATCCTCGAAACCCTTGGACATACGATGACGTGACTCTGACATGAAGTTGACATATACGTTCCCTCAAAGTGACATAATTTTGTATCTCAGATTCCTACAGATCGGGAGATATTTGCCTTTTCAAGAATTGACTTTCGAATAATCTCGAAAAATTAAAATATCTCTATCCTCCAAACCCTAGGACATACTTTGACGTGAATCTGACATGAAGTTGAGATATACTTTCCCTCAAAGTGACAAAAGTTTTGTCTCTCAGATACCTACAGATCGGGAGATATTTGCCTTTTCAAAAATTGACTTTCGAATAATCTCGAAAAATTTAAATATCTCTATCCTCCAAACCCCTAGACATACATTGACGTGACTCTGACATGAAGTTGACATATACGTTCCCTCAAAGTGACATAAGTTTTGTCTCTCAGATTCCTACAGATCGGGACATATTTGCCTTTTCAAAAATTGACTTTCGAATAATCTCGAAAAATTAAAATATCTCTATCCTCCAAACCCTTGGACATACATTGACGTGACTCTGACATGAAGTTGACATATACATTCCCTCAAAGTGACATAAGTGATGTCTCTCAGATTCCTACAGATTGGGATTTATTTGAATTTTGAAAAATTGACTTTCGAATAATCTCGCAAAATTAAAATGCCTCTGTAGTCCAAACCCTTGGACATACATTGACGTGACTCTGACATGAAGTTGACATATACGTTCCCTCAAAGTGACATAAGTTTTGTCTCTCAGATTCCTACAGATCGGGAGATATTTGCCTTTTAAAAAATTGACTTTCGAATAATCTCGAAAAATTAAAATATCTCTATCCTCCAAACCCTTCGACATACATTGACGTGCCTCTGACATGAAGTTGACATATACATTCCCTCAAAGTGACATAAGATATGTCTCTCAGATTCCTACAGATCGGGATTTATTTGAATTTTGAAAAATTGACTTTCGAATAATCTCGCAAAATTAAAATGCCTGTGTCCTCCAAACCCTTGGACATACATGGACGTGACTCTGACATGAAGTTGACATATACGATCCCTCAAAGTGACATAAGTTTTGTCTCTCAGATTCCTACAGATCGGGAGATATTTGCCTTTTGATAAATTGACTTTCGAATAATTTCGAAAAATTAAAATATCTCTATCCTCCAAACCCTTGGACATACATTGACGTGACTCTGACATGAAGTTGACATATACGTTCCCTCAAAGTGACATAAGTTTTGTCTCTCAGATTTCTTCAAATCGGGAGATATTTACTTTTCACAAATTGACTTTCGAATAATCTCGAAAAATTTAAATATCTCTATCCTCCAAACCCCTAGACATACATTGACGTGACTCTGACATGAAGTTGACATATTCGTTCCCTCAAAGTGATATAAGTTTTGTTTCTCAGATTCCTACAGATCGGGACATATTTGCCTTTTCAAAAATTGACTTTCGAATAATCTCGAAAAATTAAAATGTCTCACCCCTCCTAACCCTTGGACATACATTGACGTGACTCTGACATGAAGTTCACATATAAGTTCCCTCAAAGTGACATAAGTTTTGTCTCTCAGATTCCTACAGATCGGGAGATATTTGCCTTTTAAAAAATTGACTTTCGAATAATCTCGAAAAATTAAAATATCTCTATCCTCCAAACCCTTCGACATACATTGACGTGCCTCTGACATGAAGTTGACATATACGTTACCTCAAAGTGACATAAGTTTTGTCTCACAGATTCCAACAGATCGGGAGATATTTGCCTTTTCAAAAATTGACTTTCGAATAATCTCGAAAAATTAAAATGTCTCTATCCTCCATTCTCTTGGACATACATTGACGTGACTCTGACATGAAGTTGACATATACGTTCCCTCAAAGTGACATAAGTTTTGTCTCTCAGATTCCTACAGATCGGGAGATATTTGCCTTTTCAAAAATTGACTTTCGAATATTCTCGAAAAATTAAAATATCTCTATCCTCCAAACCTTTGGATATACATTGACGTGACTGTGACATGAAGTTGACATATACGTTCCCTCAAAGTGACATAAGTTTTGTCTTTCAGATTCCTACAGATCGGGAGATATTTGCCCTTTCATAAATTGACTCTCGAATAATCTCGAAAAATTAAAATGCCTTTATCCTCCAAACCCTTTTACATACTTTGACGTGAATCTGACATGAAGTTGACATATACGTTCCCTCAAGGTGACATACGTTTTGTCTCTCAGATTCCTACAGATCGGGAGATATTTGCCATTTCACAAATTGACTTTCGAATAATCTCGAAAAATTTAAATATCTCTATCCTCCAAACCCTTTTACATACATTGACATGACTCTGACATGAAGTTGACATATACGTTCCCTCAAAGTGACATAAGTGTTGTCACTCAGATTTCTACAGATCGGGATATATTTGCCTTTTCAAAAATTGACTTTGGAATAATATCGAAAAATTAATATGTGTTTATCCTCGAAACCCTTGGACATACATTGACGTGACTCTGACATGAAGTTGACATATACGTTCCCTCAAAGTGACATACGTTTTGTCTCTCAGATTCCTACAGATCGGGAGATATTTGCCTTTTCACAAATTGACTTTCGAATAATCTGGAAAAATTAAAATATCTCTATCCTCCAAACCCTTTTACATACATTGACATGACTCTGACATGAAGTTGACATATACGTTCCCTCAAAGTGACATAAGTGTTGTCACTCAGATTCCTACAGATCGGGAGATATTTGCCTTTTCAAAAATTGACTTTCGAATAATCTCGAAAAATTAAAATTCTCTATCCTCCAAACTCTTGGACATACATTGACGTGACTCTGGCATGAAGTTGACATATACGTTCCCTCAAAGTGACGTAAGTTTCGTCTCTCAGGTTCCTACAGATCGGGAAATATTTGCCTTTTCATAAAATGACTTTCGAAAAATCTCGAAAAATTAAAATGTCTTTATCCTCCGAACCCTTGGACATACATTGATGTGACTCTGACATGAAGTTGACATATACGTTCCCTCAAAGTGACATAAGTGGTGTCTCTCAGATTTCTACAGATCGTTAAATATTTGCCTTTTCAAAAATTGACTTTCGAATATACTCGAAAAATTAAAATGCCTCTGTCCTTCAAACCCTTGGACATACATTAACGTGACTCTGACATGAAGTTGACATATACGTTCCCTCAAAGTGACATAAGTTTTGTCTCTCAGATTCCTACAGATCGGGAGATATTTGCCTTTTAAAAAATTGACTTTCGAATAATCTCGAAAAATTAAAATATCTCTATCCTCCAAACCCTTCGACATACATTGACGTGCCTCTGACATGAAGTTGACATATACATTCCCTCAAAGTGACATAAGATATGTCTCTCAGATTCCTACAGATCGGGATTTATTTGAATTTTGAAAAATTGACTTTCGAATAATCTCGCAAAATTTAAATGCCTGTGTCCTCCAAACCCTTGGACATACATGGACGTGACTCTGACATGAAGTTGACATATACGATCCCTCAAAGTGACATAAGTTTTGTCTCTCAGATTCCTACAGATCGGGAGATATTTGCCTTTTGATAAATTGACTTTCGAATAATTTCGAAAAATTAAAATATCTCTATCCTCCAAACCCTTGGACATACATTGACGTGACTCTGACATGAAGTTGACATATACGTTCCCTCAAAGTGACATAAGTTTTGTCTCTCAGATTTCTTCAAATCGGGAGATATTTACTTTTCACAAATTGACTTTCGAATAATCTCGAAAAATTTAAATATCTCTATCCTCCAAACCCCTAGACATACATTGACGTGACTCTGACATGAAGTTGACATATTCGTTCCCTCAAAGTGATATAAGTTTTGTTTCTCAGATTCCTACAGATCGGGACATATTTGCCTTTTCAAAAATTGACTTTCGAATAATCTCGAAAAATTAAAATGTCTCACCCCTCCTAACCCTTGGACATACATTGACGTGACTCTGACATGAAGTTCACATATAAGTTCCCTCAAAGTGACATAAGTTTTGTCTCTCAGATTCCTACAGATCGGGAGATATTTGCCTTTTAAAAAATTGACTTTCGAATAATCTCGAAAAATTAAAATATCTCTATCCTCCAAACCCTTCGACATACATTGACGTGCCTCTGACATGAAGTTGACATATACGTTACCTCAAAGTGACATAAGTTTTGTCTCACAGATTCCAACAGATCGGGAGATATTTGCCTTTTCAAAAATTGACTTTCGAATAATCTCGAAAAATTAAAATGTCTCTATCCTCCATTCTCTTGGACATACATTGACGTGACTCTGACATGAAGTTGACATATACGTTCCCTCAAAGTGACATAAGTTTTGTCTCTCAGATTCCTACAGATCGGGAGATATTTGCCTTTTCAAAAATTGACTTTCGAATATTCTCGAAAAATTAAAATATCTCTATCCTCCAAACCTTTGGATATACATTGACGTGACTGTGACATGAAGTTGACATATACGTTCCCTCAAAGTGACATAAGTTTTGTCTTTCAGATTCCTACAGATCGGGAGATATTTGCCCTTTCATAAATTGACTTTCGAATAATCTCGAAAAATTAAAATGCCTTTATCCTCCAAACCCTTTTACATACTTTGACGTGAATCTGACATGAAGTTGACATATACGTTCCCTCAAGGTGACATACGTTTTGTCTCTCAGATTCCTACAGATCGGGAGATATTTGCCATTTCACAAATTGACTTTCGAATAATCTCGAAAAATTTAAATATCTCTATCCTCCAAACCCTTTTACATACATTGACATGACTCTGACATGAAGTTGACATATACGTTCCCTCAAAGTGACATAAGTGTTGTCACTCAGATTTCTACAGATCGGGATATATTTGCCTTTTCAAAAATTGACTTTGGAATAATATCGAAAAATTAATATGTGTTTATCCTCGAAACCCTTGGACATACATTGACGTGACTCTGACATGAAGTTGACATATACGTTCCCTCAAAGTGACATACGTTTTGTCTCTCAGATTCCTACAGATCGGGAGATATTTGCCTTTTCACAAATTGACTTTCGAATAATCTGGAAAAATTAAAATATCTCTATCCTCCAAACCCTTTTACATACATTGACATGACTCTGACATGAAGTTGACATATACGTTCCCTCAAAGTGACATAAGTGTTGTCACTCAGATTCCTACAGATCGGGAGATATTTGCCTTTTCAAAAATTGACTTTCGAATAATCTCGAAAAATTAAAATTCTCTATCCTCCAAACTCTTGGACATACATTGACGTGACTCTGGCATGAAGTTGACATATACGTTCCCTCAAAGTGACGTAAGTTTCGTCTCTCAGGTTCCTACAGATCGGGAAATATTTGCCTTTTCATAAAATGACTTTCGAAAAATCTGGAAAAATTAAAATGTCTTTATCCTCCGAACCCTTGGACATACATTGATGTGACTCTGACATGAAGTTGACATATACGTTCCCTCAAAGTGACATAAGTGGTGTCTCTCAGATTTCTACAGATCGTTAAATATTTGCCTTTTCAAAAATTGACTTTCGAATATACTCGAAAAATTAAAATGCCTCTGTCCTTCAAACCCTTGGACATACATTAACGTGACTCTGACATGAAGTTGACATATACGTTCCCTCAAAGTGACATAAGTTTTGTCTCTCAGATTCCTACAGATCGGGAGATATTTGCCTTTTAAAAAATTGACTTTCGAATAATCTCGAAAAATTAAAATATCTCTATCCTCCAAACCCTTCGACATACATTGACGTGCCTCTGACATGAAGTTGACATATACATTCCCTCAAAGTGACATAAGATATGTCTCTCAGATTCCTACAGATCGGGATTTATTTGAATTTTGAAAAATTGACTTTCGAATAATCTCGCAAAATTAAAATGCCTGTGTCCTCCAAACCCTTGGACATACATGGACGTGACTCTGACATGAAGTTGACATATACGATCCCTCAAAGTGACATAAGTTTTGTCTCTCAGATTCCTACAGATCGGGAGATATTTGCCTTTTGATAAATTGACTTTCGAATAATTTCGAAAAATTAAAATATCTCTATCCTCCAAACCCTTGGACATACATTGACGTGACTCTGACATGAAGTTGACATATACGTTCCCTCAAAGTGACATAAGTTTTGTCTCTCAGATTTCTTCAAATCGGGAGATATTTACTTTTCACAAATTGACTTTCGAATAATCTCGAAAAATTTAAATATCTCTATCCTCCAAACCCCTAGACATACATTGACGTGACTCTGACATGAAGTTGACATATTCGTTCCCTCAAAGTGATATAAGTTTTGTTTCTCAGATTCCTACAGATCGGGACATATTTGCCTTTTCAAAAATTGACTTTCGAATAATCTCGAAAAATTAAAATGTCTCACCCCTCCTAACCCTTGGACATACATTGACGTGACTCTGACATGAAGTTCACATATAAGTTCCCTCAAAGTGACATAAGTTTTGTCTCTCAGATTCCTACAGATCGGGAGATATTTGCCTTTTAAAAAATTGACTTTCGAATAATCTCGAAAAATTAAAATATCTCTATCCTCCAAACCCTTCGACATACATTGACGTGCCTCTGACATGAAGTTGACATATACGTTACCTCAAAGTGACATAAGTTTTGTCTCACAGATTCCAACAGATCGGGAGATATTTGCCTTTTCAAAAATTGACTTTCGAATAATCTCGAAAAATTAAAATGTCTCTATCCTCCATTCTCTTGGACATACATTGACGTGACTCTGACATGAAGTTGACATATACGTTCCCTCAAAGTGACATAAGTTTTGTCTCTCAGATTCCTACAGATCGGGAGATATTTGCCTTTTCAAAAATTGACTTTCGAATATTCTCGAAAAATTAAAATATCTCTATCCTCCAAACCTTTGGATATACATTGACGTGACTGTGACATGAAGTTGACATATACGTTCCCTCAAAGTGACATAAGTTTTGTCTTTCAGATTCCTACAGATCGGGAGATATTTGCCCTTTCATAAATTGACTTTCGAATAATCTCGAAAAATTAAAATGCCTTTATCCTCCAAACCCTTTTACATACTTTGACGTGAATCTGACATGAAGTTGACATATACGTTCCCTCAAGGTGACATACGTTTTGTCTCTCAGATTCCTACAGATCGGGAGATATTTGCCATTTCACAAATTGACTTTCGAATAATCTCGAAAAATTTAAATATCTCTATCCTCCAAACCCTTTTACATACATTGACATGACTCTGACATGAAGTTGACATATACGTTCCCTCAAAGTGACATAAGTGTTGTCACTCAGATTTCTACAGATCGGGATATATTTGCCTTTTCAAAAATTGACTTTGGAATAATATCGAAAAATTAATATGTGTTTATCCTCGAAACCCTTGGACATACATTGACGTGACTCTGACATGAAGTTGACATATACGTTCCCTCAAAGTGACATACGTTTTGTCTCTCAGATTCCTACAGATCGGGAGATATTTGCCTTTTCACAAATTGACTTTCGAATAATCTGGAAAAATTAAAATATCTCTATCCTCCAAACCCTTTTACATACATTGACATGACTCTGACATGAAGTTGACATATACGTTCCCTCAAAGTGACATAAGTGTTGTCACTCAGATTCCTACAGATCGGGAGATATTTGCCTTTTCAAAAATTGACTTTCGAATAATCTCGAAAAATTAAAATTCTCTATCCTCCAAACTCTTGGACATACATTGACGTGACTCTGGCATGAAGTTGACATATACGTTCCCTCAAAGTGACGTAAGTTTCGTCTCTCAGGTTCCTACAGATCGGGAAATATTTGCCTTTTCATAAAATGACTTTCGAAAAATCTCGAAAAATTAAAATGTCTTTATCCTCCGAACCCTTGGACATACATTGATGTGACTCTGACATGAAGTTGACATATACGTTCCCTCAAAGTGACATAAGTGGTGTCTCTCAGATTTCTACAGATCGTTAAATATTTGCCTTTTCAAAAATTGACTTTCGAATATACTCGAAAAATTAAAATGCCTCTGTCCTTCAAACCCTTGGACATACATTAACGTGACTCTGACATGAAGTTGACATATACGTTCCCTCAAAGTGACATAAGTTTTGTCTCTCAGATTCCTACAGATCGGGAGATATTTGCCTTTTAAAAAATTGACTTTCGAATAATCTCGAAAAATTTAAATGTCTCTATCCTCCAAACTCTTTTACATACATTGAAGTGACTCTGACATGAAGTTGACATGTACGTTCCCTCAAAGTGACATAAGTTTTGTCTCTCAGATTCCTAAGATCGGGAGATATTTGCCTTTTCAAAAATTGACTTTCAAATAATCTCGAAAAATTAAAATGTCTCTATTCTCCAAACTCTTTTACATACATTGAAGTGACTCTGACATGAAGTTGACATATACGTTCGCTCAAAGTGACATAAGTGTTGTCTCTCAGATTCCTACAGATCGGGATTTATTTGAATTTGGAAAAATTGACTTTCGAATAATCTCGCAAAATTAAGATGCCTCTGTCCTCCAAACACTTGGACATACATTGACGTGACTCTGACATGAAGTTGACATATACGTTCCCTCAAAGTGACATATTGTTTGTCTCACAGTTTCCTACAGATCCGGAGATATTTGCCTTTTCAAATGTTGACTATCAAATAATCTCGAAAAATTAAAATATCTCTATCCTCCAACCCTTTGGACATACATTGACGTGACTCTGACATGAAGTTGACATATACGTTCCCTCAAAGTGACATAAGTTTTGTCTCTCAGATTCCTACAGATCGGGAGATATTTGCCTTTTGAAAAATTGACTTTCGAATAATTTCGAAAAATTAAAATGTCTGTATCCTCCAAACCATTGGACATTCATTGACGTGCCTCTGACATGAAGTTGACATATGCGTTACCTCAAAGTGACATAAGTTTTGTCTCTCAGATTCCTACAGATCGGGAGATATTTGCCTTTTCAAAAATTGACTTTCGAATAATCTCGAAAAATTAAAATGTCTCTATCCTCCAAACCCTTGGACATACATTGACGTGACTCTGACATGACGTTGACATATACGTTCCCTCAAAGTGACATAAGGTTTGTCTCTCAGATTCCTAGAGATCGGGAGATATTTGCCTCTTCAAAAATTGACTTTCGAATAATCTCGAAAAATTAAAATTCTCTATCCTCCAAACCCTTGGACATACATTGACGTGACTCTTTCATGAAGCTGAAATATACGTTCCCTCAAAGTGACATAAGTTTCGTCTCTCAGGTTCCTACAGATCGGGAGATATTTGCCTTTTCAGAAATTGACTTTCGAATAATCTCGAAAAATTTAAATGTCTTTATCCTCCGAACCCTTGGACATACATTGATGTGACTCTGACATGAAGTTGACATATACGTTCCCTCAAAGTGACATAAGTGGTGTCTCTCAGATTTCTACAGATCGGGAAATATTTGCCTTTTCAGAAATTGACTTTCTATAATCTCGAAAAATTCAAATGTGTTTATCCTCCAAACCCTTGGACATACATTGACGTGACTCTGACATGAAGTTGACATGTACGTTCCCTCAAAGTGACATAAGTTTTGTCTCTCAGATTCCTAAGATCGGAAGATATTTGCCTTTTCAAAAATTGACTTTCGAATAATCTCGAAAAATTTAAATGTCTCTATCCTCCAAACCCTTTTACAAACATACACGTGACTCTGACATGAAGTTGACATATACGTTCCCTCAAAGTGACATAAGTGGTGTCTCTCAGATTTCTACAGATCGGGAAATATTTGCCTTTTCAGAAATTGACTTTCTATAATCTCGAAAAATTCAAATGTGTTTATCCTCCAAACCCTTGGACATACATTGAAGTAACTCTGACATGAGGTTGACATATATGTTCGCTCAAAGTGACATAAGTTTTGTCTCTCAGATTAATACAGATCGGGAGATATATGCCTTTTCAAAAATTGACTTTCGAATTATCCCGAAAAATTAAAATATCTCTATCCTCCAAACCCTTTTACAAACATACACGTGACTCTGACATGAAGTTGACATATACGTTCCCTCAAAGTGACATAAGTGTTGTCACTCAGATTTCTACAGATCGGGATATATTTGCCTTTTCAAAAATTGACTTTGGAATAGTATCGAAAAATTAATATGTGTTTATCCTCGAAACTCTTGGACATACGTTGACGTGACTCTGACATGAAGTTAACATATACGTTCCCTCAAAGTGACATAATTTTGTCTCTCAGATTCCTACAGATCGGGAGATATTTGCCTTTTCAAAAATTGACTTTCGAATAATCTCGAAAAATTAAAATATCTCTATCTTCCAAACCCTTGGACATACAGTGACGAGAATCTGACATGAAGTTGACATATACGTTCCCTCAAAGCGACATAAGTTTTGTCTCTCAGATTCCTAAGATCGGGAGATATTTGCCTTTTCAAATATTGACATTCGAATAATCTCGAAAAATTAAAATGTCTCACTCCTCCAAACCCTTGGTCATACATTGACGTCACTCTGACATGAAGTTGACATATACGTTCCCTCAAAGTGACATAAGTTTAGTCTCTCAGATTCCTACAGATCAGGAGATATTTGCCTTTTTATAAAATGACTTTCGAATAATCTCGAAAAATTAAAATGTCTCTATCCTCCAAACCCTTGGACATACATTGACGTGACTCTGACATGAAGTTGACATGTACGTTCCCTCAAAGTGACATAAGTGTTGTCTCTCAGATTCCTACAGATCGGGATATATTTGCCTTTTCAAAAATTGACTTTTGAATAATCTCGCAAAATTAAAATGCCTCTGTCCTCCAAACACTTGGACATACATTGACAAGAATCTGACATGAAGTTGACATATGCGTTCCCTCAAAGTGACATATTGTTTGTCTCTCAGTTTCCTACAGATCGGGAGATATTTGCCTTTTCATAAATTGCCTATAAAATAATCTCGAAAAATTAAAATATCTCCATCCTCCAACCCCTTGGACATACATTGACGTGACTCTGACATGAAGTTGACGTATACGTTCCCTCAAAGTGACATTAGTTTTGTCTCTCAGATTCCTACAGATCGGGAGATATTTGCCTTTTCAAAAATTGACTTTCGAATAATCTCGAAAAATTAAAATGCCTCTATCCTCCAAACCCTTGGACATACTTTGACGTGAATCTGACATGAAGTTGACATATACGTTCCCACAAAGTGACATACGTATTGTCTCACAGATTCCTACAGATCGGGAGATATTTGCCTTTTCACAAATTGACTTTCGAATAATCTCGAAAAATTAAAATATCTCTATCCTCCAAACCCTTGGACATACATTGACGTGACTCTGTCATGAAGTTGAAATATACGTTCCTTCAAAGTGACATAAGTTTTGTCTCTCAGATTCCTACAGATCGGGAGATATTTGCCTTTTCAAAAATTTACTTTCGAATAATTTCGAAGAATTTAAATGTGTCTATCCTCCAAACCCTTAAACATACATTGACGTGACTCTGACATGAAGTTGACATATACGTTACCTCAAAGTGACATAAGGTTTGTCTCTCAGATTAATACAGATCGGGAGATATTTGCCTTTTCAGAAATTGACTTTCGAATAATCTCGAAAAATTAAAATGTCTCTATCCTCCCAACCCTTGGACATACATTGACGTGACTCTGACATGAATTTGACATATACGTTCCCTCAAAGTGACATAAGGTATGTCTCTCAGATTCCTACAGATCGGGAGATATTTGCCTTTTCAGAAATTGACTTTTGAATAATCTCGAAAAATTAAAATGTCTCCATCCTAGAAACCCTTGGACATACATTGACATGACTCTGACATGAAGTTGACATATACGTTACCTCAAAGTGACATAAGGTTTGTCTCTCAGATTCCTACAGATCAGGAGATATTTGCCTTTTCAAAAATTGACTTTCGAATAATCTCGAAAAATTAAAATGTCTCTATCCTCCAAACCCTTGGACATACATTGACGTGACTCTGGCATGAAGTTGACATATACGTTCCCTCAAAGTGACATAAGTTTCGTCTCTCAGGTTCCTACAGATCGGGAGATATTTGTTTTTTCAGAAATTGACTTTCGAATAATCTCGAAAAATTAAAATGTCTTTATACTCCAAACCCTTTTACATACATTGACGTGACTCTGACATGAAGTTGACATATACGTTCCCTCAAAGTGACATAAGTTTTGTCTCTCAGATTCCTACAGATCGGGAGATATTTGCCTTTTCAAAAATTGACTTTCTATAATCTCGAAAAATTAAAATATGTTTATCCTCCAAACCCTTGGACATACATTGACGTGACTATGACATGAAGTTGACATGTACGTTCCCTCAAAGTGACATAAGTTTTGTCTCTCAGATTCCTAAGATCGGGAGATATTTGCCTTTTCAAAAATTGACTTTCGAATAATCTCGAAAAATTAAAATATCTCTATCCTCCAAACCCTTGGACATACATTGACGTACATCTGACATGAAGTTGACATATACGTTACCTCAAAGTGACATAAGTTTTGTCTCTCAGATTCCAACAGATCGGGAGATATTTGCCTTTTCAAAAATTGACTTTCGAATAATCTCGAAAAATTAAAATGTCTCTATCCTCCAAACTCTTGGACATACATTGACGTGACTCTGACATGAAGTTGATATTTATGTTCGCTCAAATTGACATAAGGTTTGTCTTTCAGATTCCTACAGATCGGGAGATATTTGCCTTTTCAAAAATTGACTTTCGAATAATCTCGAAAAATTAAAATATCTCTATCCTCGAAACCCTTTTACATACATTGACGTGACTCTGAAATGAAGTTGACATATACGTTCCCTCAAAGTGACATAAGTGTTGTCACTCAGATTTCTACAGATCGGGATATATTTGCCTTTTCAAAAATTGACTTTGGAATAATATCGAAAAATTAATATGTGTTTATCCTCGAAACCCTTGGACATACGTTGACGTGACTCTGACATGAAGTTGACATATACGTTCCCTCAAAGTGACATAAGTGTTGTGTCTCAGATTTCTACAGATTGGGATATATTTGACTTTTCAGAAATTGACTTTTGAATAATCTCGAAAAATTAAATTGTCTCCATCCTAGAAACCCTTGGACATACATTGACATGACTCTGACATGAAGTTGACATATACGTTACCTCAAAGTGACATAAGGTTTGTCTCTCAGATTCCTACAGATCGGGAGATATTTGCCTTTTCAAAAATTGACTTTCGAATAATCTCGAAAAATTAAAATGTCTCTATCCTCCAAACCCTTGGACATACATTGACGTGACTCTGGCATGAAGTTGACATATACGTTCCCTCAAAGTGACATTAGTTTCGTCTCTCAGGTTCCTACAGATCGGGAGATATTTGTTTTTTTTTCAAAAATTGACTTTCGAATAATCACGAAAAATTAAAATGTCTTTATCCTCCAAACCCTTGGACATACATTGATGTGACTCTTACATGAAGTTGACATATACGTTCCCTCAAAGTGACATAAGGTTTGTCTCTCAGATTCCTACAGATCGGGAGATATTTGCCTTTTCAAGAATTGACTTTCTATAATCTCGAAAAATTAAAATGTGTTTATCCTCCAAACCCTTTTTACATACATTGACGTGACTCTGACATGAAGTTGACATGTACGTTCCCTCAAAGTGACATAAGTTTTGACTCTCAGATTCCTAAGATCGGGAGATATTTGCCTTTTCAAAAATTGACTTTCGAATAATCTCGAAAAATTAAAATTCTCTATCCTCCAAACTCTTGGACATACATTGACGTGACTCTGGCATGAAGTTCACATATACGTTCCCTCAAAGTGACGTAAGTTTCGTCTCTCAGGTTCCTACAGATCGGGAATTATTTGCCTTTTCATAAATTGACTTTCGAAAAATCTCGAAAAATTAAAATGTCTTTATCCTCCGAACCCTTGGACATACATTGATGTGACTCTGACATGAAGTTGACATATACGTTCCCTCAAAGTGACATAAGTGGTGTCTCTCAGATTTCTACAGATCGTTAAATATTTGCCTTTTCAAAAATTGACTTTCCAATAATCTCGCAAAATTAAAATGCCTCAGTCCTTCAAACCCTTGGACATACATTAACGTGACTCTGACATGAAGTTGACATATACGTTCCCTCAAAGTGACATAAGTTCTGTCTCTCAGATTCCTACAGATCGGGAGATATTTGCCTTTTAAAAAATTGACTTTCGATTAATCTCGAAAAATTTAAATGTCTCTATCCTCGGAACTCTTGGACATACATTGACGTGACTCTGACATGAAGTTGACATATGCGTTAAAACAAAGTGACAAAAGTTTTAGCTCTCAGATTCCTACAGATCGGGAGATATTTGACTTTTCAGAAATTGACTTTCTATAATCTCGAAAAATTAAAATGTGTTTATCCTCCAAACCCTTGGACATACATTGACGTGACTCTGACATGAAGTTGACATGTACGTTCCCTCAAAGTGACATAAGTTTTGTCTCTCAGATTCCTGAGATCGGGAGATATTTGCCTTTTCAAAAATTGACTTTCGAATAATCTCGAAAAATTAAAATGTCTCTATCCTCCAAACTCTTTTACATACATTGAAGTGACTCTGACATGAGGTTGACATGTACGTTCCCTCAAAGTGACATAAGTTTTGTCTCTCAGATTCCTAAGATCGGGAGATATTTGCCTTTTCAAAAATTGACTTTCGAATAATCTCGAAAAATTAAAATGTCTCTATCCTCCAAATTCTTTTACATACATTGAAGTGACTCTGACATGAAGTTGACATATACGTTCGCTCAAAGTGACATAAGTGTTGTCTCTCAGATTCCTACAGATCGGGATTTATTTGAATTTGGAAAAATTGACTTTCGAATAATCTCGCAAAATTAAGATGCCTCTGTCCTCCAAACACTTGGACATACATTGACGTGACTCTGACATGAAGTTGACATATACGTTCCCTCAAAGTGACATATTGTTTGTCTCACAGTTTCCTACAGATCCGGAGATATTTGCCTTTTCAAATATTGACTATCAAATAATCTCGAAAAATTAAAATATCTCTATCCTCCAACCCCTTGGACATACATTGACGTGACTCTGACATAAAGTTGACATATACGTTCCCTCAAAGTGACATAAGTTTTGTCTCTCAGATTCCTACAGATCGGGAGATATTTGCCTTTTCAAAAATTGACTTTCGAATAATCTCGAAAAATTAAAATGTCTCTATCCTCCAAACTCTTGGACATACATTGACGTGACTCTGACATGAAGTTGACATATACGTTCCCTCAAAGTGACATAAGTGTTGTCTCTAAGATTCCTACAGATCGGAATTTATTTGAATTTTGAAAAATTGATTTTCGAATAATCTCGCAAAATTAAAATGCCTCTGTCGTCCAAACCCTTGGGCGTACATTGACGTGACTCTGAGATGAAGTAGACATATACGTTCCCTCAAAGTGACATCAGTTTTGTCTCTCAGATTCCTACAGATCGGGAGATATTTGCCTTTTGAAAAATTGACTTTCGAATAATTTCGAAAAATTAAAATGTCTGTATCCTCCAAACCATTGGACATTCATTGGCGTGCCTCTGACATGAAGTTGACATATGCGTTACCTCAAAGTGACATAAGTTTTGTCTCTCAGATTCCTACAGATCGGGAGATATTTGCCTTTTCAAAAATTGACTTTCGAATAATCTCGAAAAATTAAAATGTCTTTATCCTCCGAACCCTTGGACATACATTGATGTGACTCTGACATGAAGTTGACATATACATTCCCTCAAAGTGACATAAGTGGTGTCTCTCAGATTTCTACAGATCGGGAAATATTTGCCTTTTCAAAAATTGACTTTCGAATAATCTCGAAAAATTAAAATGCCTCTGTCCTTCAAACCCTTGGACATACATTGACGTGACTCTGACATGAAGTTGACATATACGTTCCCTCAAAGTGACATAAGTTTTGTCTCTCAGATTCCTACAGATCGGGAGATATTTGCCTTTTAAAAAATTGACTTTCGAATAATCTCGAAAAATTTAAATGTCTCTATCCTCCGAACTCTTTGACATACATTGACGTGACTCTGACATGAAGTTGACATATACGTTCCCTCAAAGTGACAAAAGTTTTAGCTCTCAGATTCATACAGATCGGGAGATATTTGACTTTTCAGAAATTGACTTTCTGTAATCTCGAAAAATTAAAATGTGTTTATCCTCCAAACCCTTGAACATACATTGACGTGACTCTGACATGAAGTTGACATGTACGTTCCCTCAAAGTGACATAAGTTTTGTCTCTCAGATTAATAAGATCGTGAGATATTTGCCTTTTCAAAAATTGACTTTCGAATAATCTCGAAAAATTAAAATGTCTCTATCCTCCAAACTCTTTTACATACATTGAAGTGACTCTGACATGAAGTTGACATATACGTTCGCTCAAAGTGACATAAGTTTTGTCTCTCAGATTCCTAAAGATCGGGAGATATATGCCTTTTCAAAAATTGACTTTCGAATAATCCCGAAAAATTAAAATATCTCTATCCTCCAAACCCTTTTACAAACATTGACGTGACTCTGACATGAAGTTGACATATACGTTCCCTCAAAGTGACATATGTGTTGTCACTCAGATTACTACAGATCGGGATATATTTGCCTTTTCAAAAATTGACTTTGAATAGTATCGAAAAATTAATATGTGTTTATCCTCGAAACCCTTGGACATACGTTGACGTGACTCTGACATGAAGTTGACATATACGTTCCCTCAAAGTGACATAATTTTGTATCTCAGATTCCTACAGATCGGGAGATATTTGCCTTTTCAAGAATTGACTTTCGAATAATCTCGAAAAATTAAAATATCTCTATCTTCCAAACTATTGGACATACATTGACGTGACTCTGACATGAATTTGACATATACGTTCCCTCAAAGTGACATAAGTTTTGTCTCTCAGATTCCAACAGATCGTTAGATATTTGCCTTTTCAAAAATTGACTTTCAAATAATCTCGAAAAATTAAAATATCTCACTCCTCCAAACCCTTGGTCATACATTGACGTGCCTCTGACATGAAGTTGACATATACGTTACCACAAAGTGACATAAGTTTTGTCTAACAGATTAAAACAGATCGGGAGATATTTGCCTTTTCAAAAATTGACTTTCGAATAATCTCGAATAATTAAAATGTCTCTATCCTCCAAACTCTTGGACATACATTGACGAGACTCTGACATGGAGTTGACATATACATTCCCTCAAAGTGACATAAGTTTTGTCTCTCAGATTCCTACAGTTCGGGAGATATTTGCCTTTTCAGAAATTGACTTTCGAATAATCTCGAAAAATTAAAATATTTCTATCCTCCAAACCCTTGGACATACATTGACGTGACTCTGACATGAAGTTGACATATACATTCCCTCAAAGTGACATAAGTGTTGTATCTCAGATTCCTACAGATCGGGATATATTTGCCTTTTCAAAAATTGACTTTGGAATAGTATCGAAAAATTAATATGTGTTTATCCTCGAAACCCTTGGACATACGTTGACGTGACTCTGACATGAAGTTGACATATACGTTCCCTCAAAGTGACATAATTTTGTATCTCAGATTCCTACAGATCGGGAGATATTTGCCTTTTCAAGAATTGACTTTCGAATAATCTCGAAAAATTAAAATATCTCTATCCTCCAAACCCTAGGACATACTTTGACGTGAATCTGACATGAAGTTGAGATATACTTTCCCTCAAAGTGACAAAAGTTTTGTCTCTCAGATACCTACAGATCGGGAGATATTTGCCTTTTCAAAAATTGACTTTCGAATAATCTCGAAAAATTTAAATATCTCTATCCTCCAAACCCCTAGACATACATTGACGTGACTCTGACATGAAGTTGACATATACGTTCCCTCAAAGTGACATAAGTTTTGTCTCTCAGATTCCTACAGATCGGGACATATTTGCCTTTTCAAAAATTGACTTTCGAATAATCTCGAAAAATTAAAATATCTCTATCCTCCAAACCCTTGGACATACATTGACGTGACTCTGACATGAAGTTGACATATACATTCCCTCAAAGTGACATAAGTGATGTCTCTCAGATTCCTACAGATCGGGATTTATTTGAATTTTGAAAAATTGACTTTCGAATAATCTCGCAAAATTAAAATGCCTCTGTAGTCCAAACCCTTGGACATACATTGACGTGACTCTGACATGAAGTTGACATATACGTTCCCTCAAAGTGACATAAGTTTTGTCTCTCAGATTCCAACAGATCGGGAGATATTTGCCTTTTAAAAAATTGACTTTCGAATAATCTCGAAAAATTAAAATATCTCTATCCTCCAAACCCTTCGACATACATTGACGTGCCTCTGACATGAAGTTGACATATACATTCCCTCAAAGTGACATAAGATATGTCTCTCAGATTCCTACAGATCGGGATTTATTTGAATTTTGAAAAATTGACTTTCGAATAATCTCGCAAAATTAAAATGCCTGTGTCCTCCAAACCCTTGGACATACATGGACGTGACTCTGACATGAAGTTGACATATACGATCCCTCAAAGTGACATAAGTTTTGTCTCTCAGATTCCTACAGATCGGGAGATATTTGCCTTTTGATAAATTGACTTTCGAATAATTTCGAAAAATTAAAATATCTCTATCCTCCAAACCCTTGGACATACATTGACGTGACTCTGACATGAAGTTGACATATACGTTCCCTCAAAGTGACATAAGTTTTGTCTCTCAGATTTCTTCAAATCGGGAGATATTTACTTTTCACAAATTGACTTTCGAATAATCTCGAAAAATTTAAATATCTCTATCCTCCAATCCCCT
Source organism: Zootermopsis nevadensis (assembly GCF_977971745.1). Taxonomy (NCBI): domain Eukaryota; kingdom Metazoa; phylum Arthropoda; class Insecta; order Blattodea; family Termopsidae; genus Zootermopsis; species Zootermopsis nevadensis. The sequence goes on along the minus strand of NW_028259199.1, from coordinate 1,727,050 downwards.
AGACATACATTGACGTGACTCTGACATGAAGTTGACATATTCGTTCCCTCAAAGTGATATAAGTTTTGTTTCTCAGATTCCTACAGATCGGGACATATTTGCCTTTTCAAAAATTGACTTTCGAATAATCTCGAAAAATTAAAATGTCTCACCCCTCCTAACCCTTGGACATACATTGACGTGACTCTGACATGAAGTTCACATATAAGTTCCCTCAAAGTGACATAAGTTTTGTCTCTCAGATTCCTACAGATCGGGAGATATTTGCCTTTTAAAAAATTGACTTTCGAATAATCTCGAAAAATTAAAATATCTCTATCCTCCAAACCCTTCGACATACATTGACGTGCCTCTGACATGAAGTTGACATATACGTTACCTCAAAGTGACATAAGTTTTGTCTCACAGATTCCAACAGATCGGGAGATATTTGCCTTTTCAAAAATTGACTTTCGAATAATCTCGAAAAATTAAAATGTCTCTATCCTCCATTCTCTTGGACATACATTGACGTGACTCTGACATGAAGTTGACATATACGTTCCCTCAAAGTGACATAAGTTTTGTCTCTCAGATTCCTACAGATCGGGAGATATTTGCCTTTTCAAAAATTGACTTTCGAATATTCTCGAAAAATTAAAATATCTCTATCCTCCAAACCTTTGGATATACATTGACGTGACTGTGACATGAAGTTGACATATACGTTCCCTCAAAGTGACATAAGTTTTGTCTTTCAGATTCCTACAGATCGGGAGATATTTGCCCTTTCATAAATTGACTTTCGAATAATCTCGAAAAATTAAAATGCCTTTATCCTCCAAACCCTTTTACATACTTTGACGTGAATCTGACATGAAGTTGACATATACGTTCCCTCAAGGTGACATACGTTTTGTCTCTCAGATTCTTACAGATCGGGAGATATTTGCCATTTCACAAATTGACTTTCGAATAATCTCGAAAAATTTAAATATCTCTATCCTCCAAACCCTTTTACATACATTGACATGACTCTGACATGAAGTTGACATATACGTTCCCTCAAAGTGACATAAGTGTTGTCACTCAGATTTCTACAGATCGGGATATATTTGCCTTTTCAAAAATTGACTTTGGAATAATATCGAAAAATTAATATGTGTTTATCCTCGAAACCCTTGGACATACATTGACGTGACTCTGACATGAAGTTGACATATACGTTCCCTCAAAGTGACATACGTTTTGTCTCTCAGATTCCTACAGATCGGGAGATATTTGCCTTTTCACAAATTGACTTTCGAATAATCTGGAAAAATTAAAATATCTCTATCCTCCAAACCCTTTTACATACATTGACATGACTCTGACATGAAGTTGACATATACGTTCCCTCAAAGTGACATAAGTGTTGTCACTCAGATTCCTACAGATCGGGAGATATTTGCCTTTTCAAAAATTGACTTTCGAATAATCTCGAAAAATTAAAATTCTCTATCCTCCAAACTCTTGGACATACATTGACGTGACTCTGGCATGAAGTTGACATATACGTTCCCTCAAAGTGACGTAAGTTTCGTCTCTCAGGTTCCTACAGATCGGGAAATATTTGCCTTTTCATAAAATGACTTTCGAAAAATCTCGAAAAATTAAAATGTCTTTATCCTCCGAACCCTTGGACATACATTGATGTGACTCTGACATGAAGTTGACATATACGTTCCCTCAAAGTGACATAAGTGGTGTCTCTCAGATTTCTACAGATCGTTAAATATTTGCCTTTTCAAAAATTGACTTTCGAATATACTCGAAAAATTAAAATGCCTCTGTCCTTCAAACCCTTGGACATACATTAACGTGACTCTGACATGAAGTTGACATATACGTTCCCTCAAAGTGACATAAGTTTTGTCTCTCAGATTCCTACAGATCGGGAGATATTTGCCTTTTAAAAAATTGACTTTCGAATAATCTCGAAAAATTAAAATATCTCTATCCTCCAAACCCTTCGACATACATTGACGTGCCTCTGACATGAAGTTGACATATACATTCCCTCAAAGTGACATAAGATATGTCTCTCAGATTCCTACAGATCGGGATTTATTTGAATTTTGAAAAATTGACTTTCGAATAATCTCGCAAAATTAAAATGCCTGTGTCCTCCAAACCCTTGGACATACATGGACGTGACTCTGACATGAAGTTGACATATACGATCCCTCAAAGTGACATAAGTTTTGTCTCTCAGATTCCTACAGTTCGGGAGATATTTGCCTTTTGATAAATTGACTTTCGAATAATTTCGAAAAATTAAAATATCTCTATCCTCCAAACCCTTGGACATACATTGACGTGACTCTGACATGAAGTTGACATATACGTTCCCTCAAAGTGACATAAGTTTTGTCTCTCAGATTTCTTCAAATCGGGAGATATTTACTTTTCACAAATTGACTTTCGAATAATCTCGAAAAATTTAAATATCTCTATCCTCCAAACCCCTAGACATACATTGACGTGACTCTGACATGAAGTTGACATATTCGTTCCCTCAAAGTGATATAAGTTTTGTTTCTCAGATTCCTACAGATCGGGACATATTTGCCTTTTCAAAAATTGACTTTCGAATAATCTCGAAAAATTAAAATGTCTCACCCCTCCTAACCCTTGGACATACATTGACGTGACTCTGACATGAAGTTCACATATAAGTTCCCTCAAAGTGACATAAGTTTTGTCTCTCAGATTCCTACAGATCGGGAGATATTTGCCTTTTAAAAAATTGACTTTCGAATAATCTCGAAAAATTAAAATATCTCTATCCTCCAAACCCTTCGACATACATTGACGTGCCTCTGACATGAAGTTGACATATACGTTACCTCAAAGTGACATAAGTTTTGTCTCACAGATTCCAACAGATCGGGAGATATTTGCCTTTTCAAAAATTGACTTTCGAATAATCTCGAAAAATTAAAATGTCTCTATCCTCCATTCTCTTGGACATACATTGACGTGACTCTGACATGAAGTTGACATATACGTTCCCTCAAAGTGACATAAGTTTTGTCTCTCAGATTCCTACAGATCGGGAGATATTTGCCTTTTCAAAAATTGACTTTCGAATATTCTCGAAAAATTAAAATATCTCTATCCTCCAAACCTTTGGATATACATTGACGTGACTGTGACATGAAGTTGACATATACGTTCCCTCAAAGTGACATAAGTTTTGTCTTTCAGATTCCTACAGATCGGGAGATATTTGCCCTTTCATAAATTGACTTTCGAATAATCTCGAAAAATTAAAATGCCTTTATCCTCCAAACCCTTTTACATACTTTGACGTGAATCTGACATGAAGTTGACATATACGTTCCCTCAAGGTGACATACGTTTTGTCTCTCAGATTCCTACAGATCGGGAGATATTTGCCATTTCACAAATTGACTTTCGAATAATCTCGAAAAATTTAAATATCTCTATCCTCCAAACCCTTTTACATACATTGACATGACTCTGACATGAAGTTGACATATACGTTCCCTCAAAGTGACATAAGTGTTGTCACTCAGATTTCTACAGATCGGGATATATTTGCCTTTTCAAAAATTGACTTTGGAATAATATCGAAAAATTAATATGTGTTTATCCTCGAAACCCTTGGACATACATTGACGTGACTCTGACATGAAGTTGACATATACGTTCCCTCAAAGTGACATACGTTTTGTCTCTCAGATTCCTACAGATCGGGAGATATTTGCCTTTTCACAAATTGACTTTCGAATAATCTGGAAAAATTAAAATATCTCTATCCTCCAAACCCTTTTACATACATTGACATGACTCTGACATGAAGTTGACATATACGTTCCCTCAAAGTGACATAAGTGTTGTCACTCAGATTCCTACAGATCGGGAGATATTTGCCTTTTCAAAAATTGACTTTCGAATAATCTCGAAAAATTAAAATTCTCTATCCTCCAAACTCTTGGACATACATTGACGTGACTCTGGCATGAAGTTGACATATACGTTCCCTCAAAGTGACGTAAGTTTCGTCTCTCAGGTTCCTACAGATCGGGAAATATTTGCCTTTTCATAAAATGACTTTCGAAAAATCTCGAAAAATTAAAATGTCTTTATCCTCCGAACCCTTGGACATACATTGATGTGACTCTGACATGAAGTTGACATATACGTTCCCTCAAAGTGACATAAGTGGTGTCTCTCAGATTTCTACAGATCGTTAAATATTTGCCTTTTCAAAAATTGACTTTCGAATATACTCGAAAAATTAAAATGCCTCTGTCCTTCAAACCCTTGGACATACATTAACGTGACTCTGACATGAAGTTGACATATACGTTCCCTCAAAGTGACATAAGTTTTGTCTCTCAGATTCCTACAGATCGGGAGATATTTGCCTTTTAAAAAATTGACTTTCGAATAATCTCGAAAAATTAAAATATCTCTATCCTCCAAACCCTTCGACATACATTGACGTGCCTCTGACATGAAGTTGACATATACATTCCCTCAAAGTGACATAAGATATGTCTCTCAGATTCCTACAGATCGGGATTTATTTGAATTTTGAAAAATTGACTTTCGAATAATCTCGCAAAATTAAAATGCCTGTGTCCTCCAAACCCTTGGACATACATGGACGTGACTCTGACATGAAGTTGACATATACGATCCCTCAAAGTGACATAAGTTTTGTCTCTCAGATTCCTACAGATCGGGAGATATTTGCCTTTTGATAAATTGACTTTCGAATAATTTCGAAAAATTAAAATATCTCTATCCTCCAAACCCTTGGACATACATTGACGTGACTCTGACATGAAGTTGACATATACGTTCCCTCAAAGTGACATAAGTTTTGTCTCTCAGATTTCTTCAAATCGGGAGATATTTACTTTTCACAAATTGACTTTCGAATAATCTCGAAAAATTTAAATATCTCTATCCTCCAAACCCCTAGACATACATTGACGTGACTCTGACATGAAGTTGACATATTCGTTCCCTCAAAGTGATATAAGTTTTGTTTCTCAGATTCCTACAGATCGGGACATATTTGCCTTTTCAAAAATTGACTTTCGAATAATCTCGAAAAATTAAAATGTCTCACCCCTCCTAACCCTTGGACATACATTGACGTGACTCTGACATGAAGTTCACATATAAGTTCCCTCAAAGTGACATAAGTTTTGTCTCTCAGATTCCTACAGATCGGGAGATATTTGCCTTTTAAAAATTGACTTTCGAATAATCTCGAAAAATTAAAATATCTCTATCCTCCAAACCCTTCGACATACATTGACGTGCCTCTGACATGAAGTTGACATATACGTTACCTCAAAGTGACATAAGTTTTGTCTCACAGATTCCAACAGATCGGGAGATATTTGCCTTTTCAAAAATTGACTTTCGAATAATCTCGAAAAATTAAAATGTCTCTATCCTCCATTCTCTTGGACATACATTGACGTGACTCTGACATGAAGTTGACATATACGTTCCCTCAAAGTGACATAAGTTTTGTCTCTCAGATTCCTACAGATCGGGAGATATTTGCCTTTTCAAAAATTGACTTTCGAATATTCTCGAAAAATTAAAATATCTCTATCCTCCAAACCTTTGGATATACATTGACGTGACTGTGACATGAAGTTGACATATACGTTCCCTCAAAGTGACATAAGTTTTGTCTTTCAGATTCCTACAGATCGGGAGATATTTGCCCTTTCATAAATTGACTTTCGAATAATCTCGAAAAATTAAAATGCCTTTATCCTCCAAACCCTTTTACATACTTTGACGTGAATCTGACATGAAGTTGACATATACGTTCCCTCAAGGTGACATACGTTTTGTCTCTCAGATTCCTACAGATCGGGAGATATTTGCCATTTCACAAATTGACTTTCGAATAATCTCGAAAAATTTAAATATCTCTATCCTCCAAACCCTTTTACATACATTGACATGACTCTGACATGAAGTTGACATATACGTTCCCTCAAAGTGACATAAGTGTTGTCACTCAGATTTCTACAGATCGGGATATATTTGCCTTTTCAAAAATTGACTTTGGAATAATATCGATAAATTAATATGTGTTTATCCTCGAAACCCTTGGACATACATTGACGTGACTCTGACATGAAGTTGACATATACGTTCCCTCAAAGTGACATACGTTTTGTCTCTCAGATTCCTACAGATCGGGAGATATTTGCCTTTTCACAAATTGACTTTCGAATAATCTGGAAAAATTAAAATATCTCTATCCTCCAAACCCTTTTACATACATTGACATGACTCTGACATGAAGTTGACATATACGTTCCCTCAAAGTGACATAAGTGTTGTCACTCAGATTCCTACAGATCGGGAGATATTTGCCTTTTCAAAAATTGACTTTCGAATAATCTCGAAAAATTAAAATTCTCTATCCTCCAAACTCTTGGACATACATTGACGTGACTCTGGCATGAAGTTGACATATACGTTCCCTCAAAGTGACGTAAGTTTCGTCTCTCAGGTTCCTACAGATCGGGAAATATTTGCCTTTTCATAAAATGACTTTCGAAAAATCTCGAAAAATTAAAATGTCTTTATCCTCCGAACCCTTGGACATACATTGATGTGACTCTGACATGAAGTTGACATATACGTTCCCTCAAAGTGACATAAGTGGTGTCTCTCAGATTTCTACAGATCGTTAAATATTTGCCTTTTCAAAAATTGACTTTCGAATATACTCGAAAAATTAAAATGCCTCTGTCCTTCAAACCCTTGGACATACATTAACGTGACTCTGACATGAAGTTGACATATACGTTCCCTCAAAGTGACATAAGTTTTGTCTCTCAGATTCCTACAGATCGGGAGATATTTGCCTTTTAAAAAATTGACTTTCGAATAATCTCGAAAAATTTAAATGTCTCTATCCTCCAAACTCTTTTACATACATTGAAGTGACTCTGACATGAAGTTGACATGTACGTTCCCTCAAAGTGACATAAGTTTTGTCTCTCAGATTCCTAAGATCGGGAGATATTTGCCTTTTCAAAAATTGACTTTCAAATAATCTCGAAAAATTAAAATGTCTCTATTCTCCAAACTCTTTTACATACATTGAAGTGACTCTGACATGAAGTTGACATATACGTTCGCTCAAAGTGACATAAGTGTTGTCTCTCAGATTCCTACAGATCGGGATTTATTTGAATTTGGAAAAATTGACTTTCGAATAATCTCGCAAAATTAAGATGCCTCTGTCCTCCAAACACTTGGACATACATTGACGTGACTCTGACATGAAGTTGACATATACGTTCCCTCAAAGTGACATATTGTTTGTCTCACAGTTTCCTACAGATCCGGAGATATTTGCCTTTTCAAATGTTGACTATCAAATAATCTCGAAAAATTAAAATATCTCTATCCTCCAACCCTTTAGACATACATTGACGTGACTCTGACATGAAGTTGACATATACGTTCCCTCAAAGTGACATAAGTTTTGTCTCTCAGATTCCTACAGATCGGGAGATATTTGCCTTTTGAAAAATTGACTTTCGAATAATTTCGAAAAATTAAAATGTCTGTATCCTCCAAACCATTGGACATTCATTGACGTGCCTCTGACATGAAGTTGACATATGCGTTACCTCAAAGTGACATAAGTTTTGTCTCTCAGATTCCTACAGATCGGGAGATATTTGCCTTTTCAAAAATTGACTTTCGAATAATCTCGAAAAATTAAAATGTCTCTATCCTCCAAACCCTTGGACATACATTGACGTGACTCTGACATGACGTTGACATATACGTTCCCTCAAAGTGACATAAGGTTTGTCTCTCAGATTCCTAGAGATCGGGAGATATTTGCCTCTTCATAAATTGACTTTCGAATAATCTCGAAAAATTAAAATTCTCTATCCTCCAAACCCTTGGACATACATTGACGTGACTCTTTCATGAAGCTGAAATATACGTTCCCTCAAAGTGACATAAGTTTCGTCTCTCAGGTTCCTACAGATCGGGAGATATTTGCCTTTTCAGAAATTGACTTTCGAATAATCTCGAAAAATTTAAATGTCTTTATCCTCCGAACCCTTGGACATACATTGATGTGACTCTGACATGAAGTTGACATATACGTTCCCTCAAAGTGACATAAGTGGTGTCTCTCAGATTTCTACAGATCGGGAAATATTTGCCTTTTCAGAAATTGACTTTCTATAATCTCGAAAAATTCAAATGTGTTTATCCTCCAAACCCTTGGACATACATTGACGTGACTCTGACATGAAGTTGACATGTACGTTCCCTCAAAGTGACATAAGTTTTGTCTCTCAGATTCCTAAGATCGGAAGATATTTGCCTTTTCAAAAATTGACTTTCGAATAATCTCGAAAAATTTAAATGTCTCTATCCTCCAAACCCTTTTACAAACATACACGTGACTCTGACATGAAGTTGACATATACGTTCCCTCAAAGTGACATAAGTGGTGTCTCTCAGATTTCTACAGATCGGGAAATATTTGCCTTTTCAGAAATTGACTTTCTATAATCTCGAAAAATTCAAATGTGTTTATCCTCCAAACCCTTGGACATACATTGAAGTAACTCTGACATGAGGTTGACATATATGTTCGCTCAAAGTGACATAAGTTTTGTCTCTCAGATTAATACAGATCGGGAGATATATGCCTTTTCAAAAATTGACTTTCGAATTATCCCGAAAAATTAAAATATCTCTATCCTCCAAACCCTTTTACAAACATACACGTGACTCTGACATGAAGTTGACATATACGTTCCCTCAAAGTGACATAAGTGTTGTCACTCAGATTTCTACAGATCGGGATATATTTGCCTTTTCAAAAATTGACTTTGGAATAGTATCGAAAAATTAATATGTGTTTATCCTCGAAACTCTTGGACATACGTTGACGTGACTCTGACATGAAGTTAACATATACGTTCCCTCAAAGTGACATAATTTTGTCTCTCAGATTCCTACAGATCGGGAGATATTTGCCTTTTCAAAAATTGACTTTCGAATAATCTCGAAAAATTAAAATATCTCTATCTTCCAAACCCTTGGACATACAGTGACGAGAATCTGACATGAAGTTGACATATACGTTCCCTCAAAGCGACATAAGTTTTGTCTCTCAGATTCCTAAGATCGGGAGATATTTGCCTTTTCAAATATTGACATTCGAATAATCTCGAAAAATTAAAATGTCTCACTCCTCCAAACCCTTGGTCATACATTGACGTCACTCTGACATGAAGTTGACATATACGTTCCCTCAAAGTGACATAAGTTTAGTCTCTCAGATTCCTACAGATCAGGAGATATTTGCCTTTTTATAAAATGACTTTCGAATAATCTCGAAAAATTAAAATGTCTCTATCCTCCAAACCCTTGGACATACATTGACGTGACTCTGACATGAAGTTGACATGTACGTTCCCTCAAAGTGACATAAGTGTTGTCTCTCAGATTCCTACAGATCGGGATATATTTGCCTTTTCAAAAATTGACTTTTGAATAATCTCGCAAAATTAAAATGCCTCTGTCCTCCAAACACTTGGACATACATTGACAAGAATCTGACATGAAGTTGACATATGCGTTCCCTCAAAGTGACATATTGTTTGTCTCTCAGTTTCCTACAGATCGGGAGATATTTGCCTTTTCATAAATTGCCTATAAAATAATCTCGAAAAATTAAAATATCTCCATCCTCCAACCCCTTGGACATACATTGACGTGACTCTGACATGAAGTTGACGTATACGTTCCCTCAAAGTGACATTAGTTTTGTCTCTCAGATTCCTACAGATCGGGAGATATTTGCCTTTTCAAAAATTGACTTTCGAATAATCTCGAAAAATTAAAATGCCTCTATCCTCCAAACCCTTGGACATACTTTGACGTGAATCTGACATGAAGTTGACATATACGTTCCCACAAAGTGACATACGTATTGTCTCACAGATTCCTACAGATCGGGAGATATTTGCCTTTTCACAAATTGACTTTCGAATAATCTCGAAAAATTAAAATATCTCTATCCTCCAAACCCTTGGACATACATTGACGTGACTCTGTCATGAAGTTGAAATATACGTTCCTTCAAAGTGACATAAGTTTTGTCTCTCAGATTCCTACAGATCGGGAGATATTTGCCTTTTCAAAAATTTACTTTCGAATAATTTCGAAGAATTTAAATGTGTCTATCCTCCAAACCCTTGAACATACATTGACGTGACTCTGACATGAAGTTGACATATACGTTACCTCAAAGTGACATAAGGTTTGTCTCTCAGATTAATACAGATCGGGAGATATTTGCCTTTTCAGAAATTGACTTTCGAATAATCTCGAAAAATTAAAATGTCTCTATCCTCCCAACCCTTGGACATACATTGACGTGACTCTGACATGAATTTGACATATACGTTCCCTCAAAGTGACATAAGGTATGTCTCTCAGATTCCTACAGATCGGGAGATATTTGCCTTTTCAGAAATTGACTTTTGAATAATCTCGAAAAATTAAAATGTCTCCATCCTAGAAACCCTTGGACATACATTGACATGACTCTGACATGAAGTTTACATATACGTTACCTCAAAGTGACATAAGGTTTGTCTCTCAGATTCCTACAGATCAGGAGATATTTGCCTTTTCAAAAATTGACTTTCGAATAATCTCGAAAAATTAAAATGTCTCTATCCTCCAAACCCTTGGACATACATTGACGTGACTCTGGCATGAAGTTGACATATACGTTCCCTCAAAGTGACATAAGTTTCGTCTCTCAGGTTCCTACAGATCGGGAGATATTTGTTTTTTCAGAAATTGACTTTCGAATAATCTCGAAAAATTAAAATGTCTTTATACTCCAAACCCTTTTACATACATTGACGTGACTCTGACATGAAGTTGACATATACGTTCCCTCAAAGTGACATAAGTTTTGTCTCTCAGATTCCTACAGATCGGGAGATATTTGCCTTTTCAAAAATTGACTTTCTATAATCTCGAAAAATTAAAATATGTTTATCCTCCAAACCCTTGGACATACATTGACGTGACTCTGACATGAAGTTGACATGTACGTTCCCTCAAAGTGACATAAGTTTTGTCTCTCAGATTCCTAAGATCGGGAGATATTTGCCTTTTCAAAAATTGACTTTCGAATAATCTCGAAAAATTAAAATATCTCTATCCTCCAAACCCTTGGACATACATTGACGTACATCTGACATGAAGTTGACATATACGTTACCTCAAAGTGACATAAGTTTTGTCTCTCAGATTCCAACAGATCGGGAGATATTTGCCTTTTCAAAAATTGACTTTCGAATAATCTCGAATAATTAAAATGTCTCTATCCTCCAAACTCTTGGACATACATTGACGTGACTCTGACATGAAGTTGATATTTATGTTCGCTCAAATTGACATAAGGTTTGTCTTTCAGATTCCTACAGATCGGGAGATATTTGCCTTTTCAAAAATTGACTTTCGAATAATCTCGAAAAATTAAAATATCTCTATCCTCGAAACCCTTTTACATACATTGACGTGACTCTGAAATGAAGTTGACATATACGTTCCCTCAAAGTGACATAAGTGTTGTCACTCAGATTTCTACAGATCGGGATATATTTGCCTTTTCAAAAATTGACTTTGGAATAATATCGAAAAATTAATATGTGTTTATCCTCGAAACCCTTGGACATACGTTGACGTGACTCTGACATGAAGTTGACATATACGTTCCCTCAAAGTGACATAAGTGTTGTGTCTCAGATTTCTACAGATTGGGATATATTTGACTTTTCAGAAATTGACTTTTGAATAATCTCGAAAAATTAAATTGTCTCCATCCTAGAAACCCTTGGACATACATTGACATGACTCTGACATGAAGTTGACATATACGTTACCTCAAAGTGACATAAGGTTTGTCTCTCAGATTCCTACAGATCGGGAGATATTTGCCTTTTCAAAAATTGACTTTCGAATAATCTCGAAAAATTAAAATGTCTCTATCCTCCAAACCCTTGGACATACATTGACGTGACTCTGGCATGAAGTTGACATATACGTTCCCTCAAAGTGACATTAGTTTCGTCTCTCAGGTTCCTACAGATCGGGAGATATTTGTTTTTTTTTCAAAAATTGACTTTCGAATAATCACGAAAAATTAAAATGTCTTTATCCTCCAAACCCTTGGACATACATTGATGTGACTCTTACATGAAGTTGACATATACGTTCCCTCAAAGTGACATAAGGTTTGTCTCTCAGATTCCTACAGATCGGGAGATATTTGCCTTTTCAAGAATTGACTTTCTATAATCTCGAAAAATTAAAATGTGTTTATCCTCCAAACCCTTTTTACATACATTGACGTGACTCTGACATGAAGTTGACATGTACGTTCCCTCAAAGTGACATAAGTTTTGACTCTCAGATTCCTAAGATCGGGAGATATTTGCCTTTTCAAAAATTGACTTTCGAATAATCTCGAAAAATTAAAATATCTCTATCCTCCAAACCCTTGCACATACATTGACGTGCCTCTGACATGAAGTTGACATATACGTTACCTCAAAGTGACATAAGTTTTGTCTCTCAGATTCCAACAGATCGGGAGATATTTGCCTTTTCAAAAATTGACTTTCGAATAATCTCGAAAAATTAAAATATCTCTATCCTCCAAACAATTTTACATACATTGACGTGACTCTGACATGAAGTTGACATATACGTTCCCTCAAAGTGACATAAGTGTTGTCACTCAGATTTCTACAGATCGGGATATATTTGCCTTTTCAAAAATTGACTTTGGAATAATATCGAAAAATTAATATGTGTTTATCCTCGAAACCCTTGGACATACGTTGACGTGACTCTGACATGAAGTTGACATATACGTTCCCTCAAAGTGACATAAGTATTGTCACTCAGATTTCTACAGATCGGGAGATATTTGCCTTTTCAAAAATTGACTTTTGAATAATCTCGCAAAATTAAAATGCCTCTGTCCTCCAAACCCTTGGACATACATTGGTGTGAATCTGACATGAAGTTGACATATACGTTCCCTCAAAGTGACATATTGTTTGACTCTCAGTTTCCTACAGATCGGGAGATATTTGCCTTTTCAAATATTAACTATCAAATAATCTCGAAAAATTAAAATATCTCTATCCTCCAACCCCTTGGACATTTATTGACGTGACTCTGACATGAAGTTGACATATACGTTCCCTCAAAGTGACATAAGTTTTGTCTCTCAGATTCCTACAGATCGGGAGATATTTGCCTTTTCAAAAATTGACTTTCGAATAATCTCGAAAAATTAAAATGTCTCTATCTTCCAAACTCTTGGACATACATTGACGTGACTCTGACATGAAGTTGACATATACGTTCCCTCAAAGTGACATAAGTTTTGTCTCTCAGATTCCAACAGATCGGGAGATATTTGTCTGTTTAAAAATTGACTTTCGAATATTCTCGAAAAATTAAAATATCTCTATCCTCCAAACCTTTGGACATACATTGACGTGACTCTGACATGAAGTTGACATATATGTTCCCTCAAAGTGACATAAGTGTTGTCTCTCAGATTCCTACAGATCGCGATTTATTTGAATTTTGAAAAATTGACTTTCGAATAATCTCGCAAAATTAAAATGCCTCTGTCCTCCAAACCCCTGGACATACATTGACGTGACTCTGACATGAAGTTGACATATACGTTCCCTCACAGTGACATAAGTTTTGTCTATCAGATTAGTACAGATCGGGAGATATTTGCCTTTTGAAAAATTGACTTTCGAATAATTTCGAAAAATTAAAATATCTCTATCCTCCAAAACCTTGGACATACATTGACGTGACTCTGACATGAAGTTGACATATGCGTTCCCTCAAAGTGACATAAGTTTTGTCTCTCAGATTCCTACAGATCGGGAGATATTTGCCTTTTCAGAAATTGACTTTCGAATAATCTCGAAAAATTTAAATGCCTTTATCCTCCAAACCCTTGGACATACTTTGACGTGAATCTGACATGAAGTTGACATATACGTTCCGTCAAAGTGACATACGTTTTGTCTCTCAGATTCCTACAGATCGGGAGATATTTGCCTTTTCACAAATTGACTTTCGAATAATCTCGAAAAATTAAAATATTTCTATCCTCCAAACCCTTGGACATACATTGTCGTGACTCTGACATGAAGTTGACATATATGTTCCCTCAAAGTGACATAAGTTTTGTCTCTCAGATTCATACAGATTGGGAGATATTTGCCTTTTGAAAAATTGACTTTCGAATAATTTCGAAAAATTGAAATGTCTCTATCCTCCAAACCCTTGGACATACATTGACGTGACTCTGACACGAAGTTGACATATACGTTACCTCAAAGTGACATAAGGTTTGTCTTTCAGATTCCTACAGATCGGGAGATATTTGCTTTTTCAAAAATTGACTTTCGAATAATTTCGAAAAATTAAAATGTCTCTATCCTCCAAACCCTTCGACATACATTGACGTGACTCTGACATGAAGTTGACATATACGTTCCCTCAAAGTGACATAAGGTTTGTCTCTCAGATTCCTACAGATCGGGAGATATTTGCCTTTTCAGAAATTGACTTTCGAATAATCACGAAAAATTAAAATGTCTCCATCCTAGAAACCCTTGGACATACATTGACATGACTCTGACATGAAGTTGACATATACGTTACCTCAAAGTGACATAAGGTTTGTCTCTCAGATTCCTACAGATCGGAAGATATTTGCCTTTTCAGAAATTGACATTCGAATAATCTCGAAAAATTAAAATGTCTTTATCCTCCAAACCCTTGGACATACATTGATGTGACTCTGACATGAAGTTGACATATACGTTCCCTCAAAGTGACATAAGTGGTGTCTCTCATATTTCTACAGATCGGGAGATATTTGCCTTTTCAGAAATTGACTTTCGAATAATCTCGAAAAATTAAAATGCCTCTGTCCTTCAAACCCTTGGACATACATTGACGTGACTCTGACATGAAGTTGACATATACGTTCCCACAGAGTGACATAAGTTTTGTCTCACAGATTCCTACAGATCGGGAGATATTTGCCTTTTGAAAAATTGACTTTCGAATAACCTTGAAAAATTAAAATGTCTCTATCCTCCAAACCCTTGGACATACATTGACGTGACTCTGACATGAAGTTGACATATACGTTCCCTCAAAGTGACATAAGTTTTAGCTCACAGATTCCTACAGATCGGGAGATATTTGACTTTTCAAAAATTGACTTCCTATAATCTCGAAAATTTAAAATGTGTTTATCCTCCAAACCCTTGGACATACATTGACGCGACTCTGCCATGAAGTTGACACGTACGTTCCCTCAAAGTGACATAAGTTTTGTCTCTCAGATTCCTACAGATCGGGAGATATTTGCCTTTACAGAAATTGACTTTCGAATAATCTCGAAAAATTAAAATGTCTCTATACACCAAACCCTTGGACATACATTGAAGTGACTCTGACATGAAGTTGACATGTACGTTCCCTCAAAGTGACATAAGTTTTGTCTCTCAGATTCCTAAGATCGGGAGATATTTGCCTTTTCAAAAATTGACTTTCAAATAATCTCGAAAAATTAAAATGTCTCTATTCTCCAAACTCTTTTACATACATTGAAGTGACTCTGACATGAAGTTGACATATACGTTCGCTCAAAGTGACATAAGTGTTGTCTCTCAGATTCCTACAGATCGGGATTTATTTGAATTTGGAAAAATTGACTTTCGAATAATCTCGCAAAATTAAGATGCCTCTGTCCTCCAAACACTTGGACATACATTGACGTGACTCTGACATGAAGTTGACATATACGTTCCCTCAAAGTGACATATTGTTTGTCTCACAGTTTCCTACAGATCCGGAGATATTTGCCTTTTCAAATGTTGACTATCAAATAATCTCGAAAAATTAAAATATCTCTATCCTCCAACCCTTTGGACATACATTGACGTGACTCTGACATGAAGTTGACATATACGTTCCCTCAAAGTGACATAAGTTTTGTCTCTCAGATTCCTACAGATCGGGAGATATTTGCCTTTTGAAAAATTGACTTTCGAATAATTTCGAAAAATTAAAATGTCTGTATCCTCCAAACCATTGGACATTCATTGACGTGCCTCTGACATGAAGTTGACATATGCGTTACCTCAAAGTGACATAAGTTTTGTCTCTCAGATTCCTACAGATCGGGAGATATTTGCCTTTTCAAAAATTGACTTTCGAATAATCTCGAAAAATTAAAATGTCTCTATCCTCCAAACCCTTGGACATACATTGACGTGACTCTGACATGACGTTGACATATACGTTCCCTCAAAGTGACATAAGGTTTGTCTCTCAGATTCCTAGAGATCGGGAGATATTTGCCTCTTCAAAAATTGACTTTCGAATAATCTCGAAAAATTAAAATTCTCTATCCTCCAAACCCTTGGACATACATTGACGTGACTCTTTCATGAAGCTGAAATATACGTTCCCTCAAAGTGACATAAGTTTCGTCTCTCAGGTTCCTACAGATCGGGAGATATTTGCCTTTTCAGAAATTGACTTTCGAATAATCTCGAAAAATTAAAATGTCTTTATCCTCCGAACCCTTGGACATACATTGATGTGACTCTGACATGAAGTTGACATATACGTTCCCTCAAAGTGACATAAGTGGTGTCTCTCAGATTTCTACAGATCGGGAAATATTTGCCTTTTCAGAAATTGACTTTCTATAATCTCGAAAAATTCAAATGTGTTTATCCTCCAAACCCTTGGACATACATTGACGTGACTCTGACATGAAGTTGACATGTACGTTCCCTCAAAGTGACATAAGTTTTGTCTCTCAGATTCCTAAGATCGGAAGATATTTGCCTTTTCAAAAATTGACTTTCGAATAATCTCGAAAAATTTAAATGTCTCTATCCTCCAAACTCTTTTACATACATTGAAGTAACTCTGACATGAGGTTGACATATATGTTCGCTCAAAGTGACATAAGTTTTGTCTCTCAGATTAATACAGATCGGGAGATATATGCCTTTTCAAAAATTGACTTTCGAATTATCCCGAAAAATTAAAATATCTCTATCCTCCAAACCCTTTTACAAACATACACGTGACTCTGACATGAAGTTGACATATACGTTCCCTCAAAGTGACATAAGTGTTGTCACTCAGATTTCTACAGATCGGGATATATTTGCCTTTTCAAAAATTGACTTTGGAATAGTATCGAAAAATTAATATGTGTTTATCCTCGAAACTCTTGGACATACGTTGACGTGACTCTGACATGAAGTTAACATATACGTTCCCTCAAAGTGACATAATTTTGTCTCTCAGATTCCTACAGATCGGGAGATATTTGCCTTTTCAAAAATTGACTTTCGAATAATCTCGAAAAATTAAAATATCTCTATCTTCCAAACCCTTGGACATACATTGACGAGAATCTGACATGAAGTTGACATATACGTTCCCTCAAAGCGACATAAGTTTTGTCTCTCAGATTCCTAAGATCGGGAGATATTTGCCTTTTCAAATATTGACATTCGAATAATCTCGAAAAATTAAAATGTCTCACTCCTCCAAACCCTTGGTCATACATTGACGTCACTCTGACATGAAGTTGACATATACGTTCCCTCAAAGTGACATAAGTTTAGTCTCTCAGATTCCTACAGATCAGGAGATATTTGCCTTTTTATAAAATGACTTTCGAATAATCTCGAAAAATTAAAATGTCTCTATCCTCCAAACCCTTGGACATACATTGACGTGACTCTGACATGAAGTTGACATGTACGTTCCCTCAAAGTGACATAAGTGTTGTCTCTCAGATTCCTACAGATCGGGATATATTTGCCTTTTCAAAAATTGACTTTTGAATAATCTCGCAAAATTAAAATGCCTCTGTCCTCCAAACACTTGGACATACATTGACAAGAATCTGACATGAAGTTGACATATGCGTTCCCTCAAAGTGACATATTGTTTGTCTCTCAGTTTCCTACAGATCGGGAGATATTTGCCTTTTCATAAATTGCCTATAAAATAATCTCGAAAAATTAAAATATCTCCATCCTCCAACCCCTTGGACATACATTGACGTGACTCTGACATGAAGTTGACGTATACGTTCCCTCAAAGTGACATTAGTTTTGTCTCTCAGATTCCTACAGATCGGGAGATATTTGCTTTTTCAAAAATTGACTTTCGAATAATCTCGAAAAATTAAAATGCCTCTATCCTCCAAACCCTTGGACATACTTTGACGTGAATCTGACATGAAGTTGACATATACGTTCCCACAAAGTGACATACGTATTGTCTCACAGATTCCTACAGATCGGGAGATATTTGCCTTTTCACAAATTGACTTTCGAATAATCTCGAAAAATTAAAATATCTCTATCCTCCAAACCCTTGGACATACATTGACGTGACTCTGTCATGAAGTTGAAATATACGTTCCTTCAAAGTGACATAAGTTTTGTCTCTCAGATTCCTACAGATCGGGAGATATTTGCCTTTTCAAAAATTTACTTTCGAATAATTTCGAAGAATTTAAATGTGTCTATCCTCCAAACCCTTGAACATACATTGACGTGACTCTGACATGAAGTTGACATATACGTTACCTCAAAGTGACATAAGGTTTGTCTCTCAGATTAATACAGATCGGGAGATATTTGCCTTTTCAGAAATTGACTTTCGAATAATCTCGAAAAATTAAAATGTCTCTATCCTCCCAACCCTTGGACATACATTGACGTGACTCTGACATGAATTTGACATATACGTTCCCTCAAAGTGACATAAGGTATGTCTCTCAGATTCCTACAGATCGGGAGATATTTGCCTTTTCAGAAATTGACTTTTGAATAATCTCGAAAAATTAAAATGTCTCCATCCTAGAAACCCTTGGACATACATTGACATGACTCTGACATGAAGTTGACATATACGTTACCTCAAAGTGACATAAGGTTTGTCTCTCAGATTCCTACAGATCAGGAGATATTTGCCTTTTCAAAAATTGACTTTCGAATAATCTCGAAAAATTAAAATGTCTCTATCCTCCAAACCCTTGGACATACATTGACGTGACTCTGGCATGAAGTTGACATATACGTTCCCTCAAAGTGACATAAGTTTCGTCTCTCAGGTTCCTACAGATCGGGAGATATTTGTTTTTTCAGAAATTGACTTTCGAATAATCTCGAAAAATTAAAATGTCTTTATACTCCAAACCCTTGGACATACATTGACGTGACTCTGACATGAAGTTGACATATACGTTCCCTCAAAGTGACATAAGTTTTGTCTCTCAGATTCCTACAGATCGGGAGATATTTGCCTTTTCAAAAATTGACTTTCTATAATCTCGAAAAATTAAAATATGTTTATCCTCCAAACCCTTGGACATACATTGACGTGACTCTGACATGAAGTTGACATGTACGTTCCCTCAAAGTGACATAAGTTTTGTCTCTCAGATTCCTAAGATCGGGAGATATTTGCCTTTTCAAAAATTGACTTTCGAATAATCTCGAAAAATTAAAATATCTCTATCCTCCAAACCCTTGGACATACATTGACGTACATCTGACATGAAGTTGACATATACGTTACCTCAAAGTGACATAAGTTTTGTCTCTCAGATTCCAACAGATCGGGAGATATTTGCCTTTTCAAAAATTGACTTTCGAATAATCTCGAAAAATTAAAATGTCTCTATCCTCCAAACTCTTGGACATACATTGACGTGACTCTGACATGAAGTTGATATTTACGTTCGCTCAAATTGACATAAGGTTTGTCTTTCAGATTCCTACAGATCGGGAGATATTTGCTTTTTCAAAAATTGACTTTCGAATAATCTCGAAAAATTAAAATATCTCTATCCTCGAAACCCTTTTACATACATTGACGTGACTCTGAAATGAAGTTGACATATACGTTCCCTCAAAGTGACATAAGTGTTGTCACTCAGATTTCTACAGATCGGGATATATTTGCCTTTTCAAAAATTGACTTTGGAATAATATCGAAAAATTAATATGTGTTTATCCTCGAAACCCTTGGACATACGTTGACGTGACTCTGACATGAAGTTGACATATACGTTCCCTCAAAGTGACATAAGTGTTGTGTCTCAGATTTCTACAGATTGGGATATATTTGACTTTTCAGAAATTGACTTTTGAATAATCTCGAAAAATTAAATTGTCTCCATCCTAGAAACCCTTGGACATACATTGACATGACTCTGACATGAAGTTGACATATACGTTACCTCAAAGTGACATAACGTTTGTCTCTCAGATTCCTACAGATCGGGAGATATTTGCCTTTTCAAAAATTGACTTTCGAATAATCTCGAAAAATTAAAATGTCTCTATCCTCCAAACCCTTGGACATACATTGACGTGACTCTGGCATGAAGTTGACATATACGTTCCCTCAAAGTGACATTAGTTTCGTCTCTCAGGTTCCTACAGATCGGGAGATATTTGTTTTTTTTTCAAAAATTGACTTTCGAATAATCACGAAAAATTAAAATGTCTTTATCCTCCAAACCCTTGGACATACATTGATGTGACTCTTACATGAAGTTGACATATACGTTCCCTCAAAGTGACATAAGGTTTGTCTCTCAGATTCCTACAGATCGGGAGATATTTGCCTTTTCAAGAATTGACTTTCTATAATCTCGAAAAATTAAAATGTGTTTATCCTCCAAACCCTTTTTACATACATTGACGTGACTCTGACATGAAGTTGACATGTACGTTCCCTCAAAGTGACATAAGTTTTGACTCTCAGATTCCTAAGATCGGGAGATATTTGCCTTTTCAAAAATTGACTTTCGAATAATCTCGAAAAATTAAAATATCTCTATCCTCCAAACCCTTGCACATACATTGACGTGCCTCTGACATGAAGTTGACATATACGTTACCTCAAAGTGACATAAGTTTTGTCTCTCAGATTCCAACAGATCGGGAGATATTTGCCTTTTCAAAAATTGACTTTCGAATAATCTCGAAAAATTAAAATATCTCTATCCTCCAAACAATTTTACATACATTGACGTGACTCTGACATGAAGTTGACATATACGTTCCCTCAAAGTGACATAAGTGTTGTCACTCAGATTTCTACAGATCGGGATATATTTGCCTTTTCAAAAATTGACTTTGGAATAATATCGAAAAATTAATATGTGTTTATCCTCGAAACCCTTGGACATACGTTGACGTGACTCTGACATGAAGTTGATATATACGTTCCCTCAAAGTGACATAAGTATTGTCACTCAGATTTCTACAGATCGGGAGATATTTGCCTTTTCAAAAATTGACTTTTGAATAATCTCGCAAAATTAAAATGCCTCTGTCCTCCAAACCCTTGGACATACATTGGTGTGAATCTGACATGAAGTTGACATATACGTTCCCTCAAAGTGACATATTGTTTGACTCTCAGTTTCCTACAGATCGGGAGATATTTGCCTTTTCAAATATTAACTATCAAATAATCTCGAAAAATTAAAATATCTCTATCCTCCAACCCCTTGGACATTTATTGACGTGACTCTGACATGAAGTTGACATATACGTTCCCTCAAAGTGACATAAGTTTTGTCTCTCAGATTCCTACAGATCGGGAGATATTTGCCTTTTCAAAAATTGACTTTCGAATAATCTCGAAAAATTAAAATGTCTCTATCTTCCAAACTCTTGGACATACATTGACGTGACTCTGACATGAAGTTGACATATACGTTCCCTCAAAGTGACATAAGTTTTGTCTCTCAGATTCCAACAGATCGGGAGATATTTGTCTTTTTAAAAATTGACTTTCGAATATTCTCGAAAAATTAAAATATCTCTATCCTCCAAACCTTTGGACATACATTGACGTGACTCTGACATGAAGTTGACATATATGTTCCCTCAAAGTGACATAAGTGTTGTCTCTCAGATTCCTACAGATCGCGATTTATTTGAATTTTGAAAAATTGACTTTCGAATAATCTCGCAAAATTAAAATGCCTCTGTCCTCCAAACCCCTGGACATACATTGACGTGACTCTGACATGAAGTTGACATATACGTTCCCTCACAGTGACATAAGTTTTGTCTATCAGATTAGTACAGATCGGGAGATATTTGCCTTTTGAAAAATTGACTTTCGAATAATTTCGAAAAATTAAAATATCTCTATCCTCCAAAACCTTGGACATACATTGACGTGACTCTGACATGAAGTTGACATATGCGTTCCCTCAAAGTGACATAAGTTTTGTCTCTCAGATTCCTACAGATCGGGAGATATTTGCCTTTTCAGAAATTGACTTTCGAATAATCTCGAAAAATTTAAATGCCTTTATCCTCCAAACCCTTGGACATACTTTGACGTGAATCTGACATGAAGTTGACATATACGTTCCGTCAAAGTGACATACGTTTTGTCTCTCAGATTCCTACAGATCGGGAGATATTTGCCTTTTCACAAATTGACTTTCGAATAATCTCGAAAAATTAAAATATTTCTATCCTCCAAACCCTTGGACATACATTGTCGTGACTCTGACATGAAGTTGACATATATGTTCCCTCAAAGTGACATAAGTTTTGTCTCTCAGATTCATACAGATTGGGAGATATTTGCCTTTTGAAAAATTGACTTTCGAATAATTTCGAAAAATTGAAATGTCTCTATCCTCCAAACCCTTGGACATACATTGACGTGACTCTGACACGAAGTTGACATATACGTTACCTCAAAGTGACATAAGGTTTGTCTTTCAGATTCCTACAGATCGGGAGATATTTGCTTTTTCAAAAATTGACTTTCGAATAATTTCGAAAAATTAAAATGTCTCTATCCTCCAAACCCTTCGACATACATTGACGTGACTCTGACATGAAGTTGACATATACGTTCCCTCAAAGTGACATAAGGTTTGTCTCTCAGATTCCTACAGATCGGGAGATATTTGCCTTTTCAGAAATTGACTTTCGAATAATCACGAAAAATTAAAATGTCTCCATCCTAGAAACCCTTGGACATACATTGACATGACTCTGACATGAAGTTGACATATACGTTACCTCAAAGTGACATAAGGTTTGTCTCTCAGATTCCTACAGATCGGAAGATATTTGCCTTTTCAGAAATTGACATTCGAATAATCTCGAAAAATTAAAATGTCTTTATCCTCCAAACCCTTGGACATACATTGATGTGACTCTGACATGAAGTTGACATATACGTTCCCTCAAAGTGACATAAGTGGTGTCTCTCATATTTCTACAGATCGGGAGATATTTGCCTTTTCAGAAATTGACTTTCGAATAATCTCGAAAAATTAAAATGCCTCTGTCCTTCAAACCCTTGGACATACATTGACGTGACTCTGACATGAAGTTGACATATACGTTCCCTCAGAGTGACATAAGTTTTGTCTCACAGATTCCTACAGATCGGGAGATATTTGCCTTTTGAAAAATTGACTTTCGAATAACCTTGAAAAATTAAAATGTCTCTATCCTCCAAACCCTTGGACATACATTGACGTGACTCTGACATGAAGTTGACATATACGTTCCCTCAAAGTGACATAAGTTTTAGCTCACAGATTCCTACAGATCGGGAGATATTTGACTTTTCAAAAATTGACTTCCTATAATCTCGAAAATTTAAAATGTGTTTATCCTCCAAACCCTTGGACATACATTGACGCGACTCTGCCATGAAGTTGACACGTACGTTCCCTCAAAGTGACATAAGTTTTGTCTCTCAGATTCCTACAGATCGGGAGATATTTGCCTTTACAGAAATTGACTTTCGAATAATCTCGAAAAATTAAAATGTCTCTATACACCAAACCCTTGGACATACATTGACGTGACTCTGACATGACGTTGACATATACGTTCCCTCAAAGTGACATAAGGTTTGTCTCTCAGATTCCTAGAGATCGGGAGATATTTGCCTCTTCAAAAATTGACTTTCGAATAATCTCGAAAAATTAAAATGTCTTTATACTCCAAACCCTTGGACATACATTGACGTGACTCTGACATGAAGTTGACATATACGTTCCCTCAAAGTGACATAAGTTTTGTCTCTCAGATTCCTACAGATCGGGAGATATTTGCCTTTTCAAAAATTGACTTTCTATAATCTCGAAAAATTAAAATATGTTTATCCTCCAAACCCTTGGACATACATTGACGTGACTCTGACATGAAGTTGACATGTACGTTCCCTCAAAGTGACATAAGTTTTGTCTCTCAGATTCCTAAGATCGGGAGATATTTGCCTTTTCAAAAATTGACTTTCGAATAATCTCGAAAAATTAAAATATCTCTATCCTCCAAACCCTTGGACATACATTGACGTACATCTGACATGAAGTTGACATATACGTTACCTCAAAGTGACATAAGTTTTGTCTCTCAGATTCCAACAGATCGGGAGATATTTGCCTTTTCAAAAATTGACTTTCGAATAATCTCGAAAAATTAAAATGTCTCTATCCTCCAAACTCTTGGACATACATTGACGTGACTCTGACATGAAGTTGATATTTACGTTCGCTCAAATTGACATAAGGTTTGTCTTTCAGATTCCTACAGATCGGGAGATATTTGCCTTTTCAAAAATTGACTTTCGAATAATCTCGAAAAATTAAAATATCTCTATCCTCGAAACCCTTTTACATACATTGACGTGACTCTGAAATGAAGTTGACATATACGTTCCCTCAAAGTGACATAAGTGTTGTCACTCAGATTTCTACAGATCGGGATATATTTGCCTTTTCAAAAATTGACTTTGGAATAATATCGAAAAATTAATATGTGTTTATCCTCGAAACCCTTGGACATACGTTGACGTGACTCTGACATGAAGTTGACATATACGTTCCCTCAAAGTGACATAAGTGTTGTGTCTCAGATTTCTACAGATTGGGATATATTTGACTTTTCAGAAATTGACTTTTGAATAATCTCGAAAAATTAAATTGTCTCCATCCTAGAAACCCTTGGACATACATTGACATGACTCTGACATGAAGTTGACATATACGTTACCTCAAAGTGACATAACGTTTGTCTCTCAGATTCCTACAGATCGGGAGATATTTGCCTTTTCAAAAATTGACTTTCGAATAATCTCGAAAAATTAAAATGTCTCTATCCTCCAAACCCTTGGACATACATTGACGTGACTCTGGCATGAAGTTGACATATACGTTCCCTCAAAGTGACATTAGTTTCGTCTCTCAGGTTCCTACAGATCGGGAGATATTTGTTTTTTTTTCAAAAATTGACTTTCGAATAATCACGAAAAATTAAAATGTCTTTATCCTCCAAACCCTTGGACATACATTGATGTGACTCTTACATGAAGTTGACATATACGTTCCCTCAAAGTGACATAAGGTTTGTCTCTCAGATTCCTACAGATCGGGAGATATTTGCCTTTTCAAGAATTGACTTTCTATAATCTCGAAAAATTAAAATGTGTTTATCCTCCAAACCCTTTTTACATACATTGACGTGACTCTGACATGAAGTTGACATGTACGTTCCCTCAAAGTGACATAAGTTTTGACTCTCAGATTCCTAAGATCGGGAGATATTTGCCTTTTCAAAAATTGACTTTCGAATAATCTCGAAAAATTAAAATATCTCTATCCTCCAAACCCTTGCACATACATTGACGTGCCTCTGACATGAAGTTGACATATACGTTACCTCAAAGTGACATAAGTTTTGTCTCTCAGATTCCAACAGATCGGGAGATATTTGCCTTTTCAAAAATTGACTTTCGAATAATCTCGAAAAATTAAAATATCTCTATCCTCCAAACAATTTTACATACATTGACGTGACTCTGACATGAAGTTGACATATACGTTCCCTCAAAGTGACATAAGTGTTGTCACTCAGATTTCTACAGATCGGGATATATTTGCCTTTTCAAAAATTGACTTTGGAATAATATCGAAAAATTAATATGTGTTTATCCTCGAAACCCTTGGACATACGTTGACGTGACTCTGACATGAAGTTGATATATACGTTCCCTCAAAGTGACATAAGTATTGTCACTCAGATTTCTACAGATCGGGAGATATTTGCCTTTTCAAAAATTGACTTTTGAATAATCTCGCAAAATTAAAATGCCTCTGTCCTCCAAACCCTTGGACATACATTGGTGTGAATCTGACATGAAGTTGACATATACGTTCCCTCAAAGTGACATATTGTTTGACTCTCAGTTTCCTACAGATCGGGAGATATTTGCCTTTTCAAATATTAACTATCAAATAATCTCGAAAAATTAAAATATCTCTATCCTCCAACCCCTTGGACATTTATTGACGTGACTCTGACATGAAGTTGACATATACGTTCCCTCAAAGTGACATAAGTTTTGTCTCTCAGATTCCTACAGATCGGGAGATATTTGCCTTTTCAAAAATTGACTTTCGAATAATCTCGAAAAATTAAAATGTCTCTATCTTCCAAACTCTTGGACATACATTGACGTGACTCTGACATGAAGTTGACATATACGTTCCCTCAAAGTGACATAAGTTTTGTCTCTCAGATTCCAACAGATCGGGAGATATTTGTCTTTTTAAAAATTGACTTTCGAATATTCTCGAAAAATTAAAATATCTCTATCCTCCAAACCTTTGGACATACATTGACGTGACTCTGACATGAAGTTGACATATATGTTCCCTCAAAGTGACATAAGTGTTGTCTCTCAGATTCCTACAGATCGCGATTTATTTGAATTTTGAAAAATTGACTTTCGAATAATCTCGCAAAATTAAAATGCCTCTGTCCTCCAAACCCCTGGACATACATTGACGTGACTCTGACATGAAGTTGACATATACGTTCCCTCACAGTGACATAAGTTTTGTCTATCAGATTAGTACAGATCGGGAGATATTTGCCTTTTGAAAAATTGACTTTCGAATAATTTCGAAAAATTAAAATATCTCTATCCTCCAAAACCTTGGACATACATTGACGTGACTCTGACATGAAGTTGACATATGCGTTCCCTCAAAGTGACATAAGTTTTGTCTCTCAGATTCCTACAGATCGGGAGATATTTGCCTTTTCAGAAATTGACTTTCGAATAATCTCGAAAAATTTAAATGCCTTTATCCTCCAAACCCTTGGACATACTTTGACGTGAATCTGACATGAAGTTGACATATACGTTCCGTCAAAGTGACATACGTTTTGTCTCTCAGATTCCTACAGATCGGGAGATATTTGCCTTTTCACAAATTGACTTTCGAATAATCTCGAAAAATTAAAATATTTCTATCCTCCAAACCCTTGGACATACATTGTCGTGACTCTGACATGAAGTTGACATATATGTTCCCTCAAAGTGACATAAGTTTTGTCTCTCAGATTCATACAGATTGGGAGATATTTGCCTTTTGAAAAATTGACTTTCGAATAATTTCGAAAAATTGAAATGTCTCTATCCTCCAAACCCTTGGACATACATTGACGTGACTCTGACACGAAGTTGACATATACGTTACCTCAAAGTGACATAAGGTTTGTCTTTCAGATTCCTACAGATCGGGAGATATTTGCTTTTTCAAAAATTGACTTTCGAATAATTTCGAAAAATTAAAATGTCTCTATCCTCCAAACCCTTCGACATACATTGACGTGACTCTGACATGAAGTTGACATATACGTTCCCTCAAAGTGACATAAGGTTTGTCTCTCAGATTCCTACAGATCGGGAGATATTTGCCTTTTCAGAAATTGACTTTCGAATAATCACGAAAAATTAAAATGTCTCCATCCTAGAAACCCTTGGACATACATTGACATGACTCTGACATGAAGTTGACATATACGTTACCTCAAAGTGACATAAGGTTTGTCTCTCAGATTCCTACAGATCGGAAGATATTTGCCTTTTCAGAAATTGACATTCGAATAATCTCGAAAAATTAAAATGTCTTTATCCTCCAAACCCTTGGACATACATTGATGTGACTCTGACATGAAGTTGACATATACGTTCCCTCAAAGTGACATAAGTGGTGTCTCTCATATTTCTACAGATCGGGAGATATTTGCCTTTTCAGAAATTGACTTTCGAATAATCTCGAAAAATTAAAATGCCTCTGTCCTTCAAACCCTTGGACATACATTGACGTGACTCTG
The DNA here is from genome assembly GCF_977971745.1 of Zootermopsis nevadensis. Classification (NCBI taxonomy): domain Eukaryota; kingdom Metazoa; phylum Arthropoda; class Insecta; order Blattodea; family Termopsidae; genus Zootermopsis; species Zootermopsis nevadensis. The sequence goes on along the minus strand of NW_028259199.1, from coordinate 1,698,662 downwards.
ACATGAAGTTGACATATACGTTCCCTCAGAGTGACATAAGTTTTGTCTCACAGATTCCTACAGATCGGGAGATATTTGCCTTTTGAAAAATTGACTTTCGAATAACCTTGAAAAATTAAAATGTCTCTATCCTCCAAACCCTTGGACATACATTGACGTGACTCTGACATGAAGTTGACATATACGTTCCCTCAAAGTGACATAAGTTTTAGCTCACAGATTCCTACAGATCGGGAGATATTTGACTTTTCAAAAATTGACTTCCTATAATCTCGAAAATTTAAAATGTGTTTATCCTCCAAACCCTTGGACATACATTGACGCGACTCTGCCATGAAGTTGACACGTACGTTCCCTCAAAGTGACATAAGTTTTGTCTCTCAGATTCCTACAGATCGGGAGATATTTGCCTTTACAGAAATTGACTTTCGAATAATCTCGAAAAATTAAAATGTCTCTATACACCAAACCCTTGGACATACATTGACGTGACTCTGACATGACGTTGACATATACGTTCCCTCAAAGTGACATAAGGTTTGTCTCTCAGATTCCTAGAGATCGGGAGATATTTGCCTCTTCAAAAATTGACTTTCGAATAATCTCGAAAAATTAAAATTCTCTATCCTCCAAACCCTTGGACATACATTGACGTGACTCTTTCATGAAGCTGAAATATACGTTCCCTCAAAGTGACATAAGTTTCGTCTCTCAGGTTCCTACAGATCGGGAGATATTTGCCTTTTCAGAAATTGACTTTCGAATAATCTCGAAAAATTAAAATGTCTTTATCCTCCGAACCCTTGGACATACATTGATGTGACTCTGACATGAAGTTGACATATACGTTCCCTCAAAGTGACATAAGTGGTGTCTCTCAGATTTCTACAGATCGGGAAATATTTGCCTTTTCAGAAATTGACTTTCTATAATCTCGAAAAATTCAAATGTGTTTATCCTCCAAACCCTTGGACATACATTGACGTGACTCTGACATGAAGTTGACATGTACGTTCCCTCAAAGTGACATAAGGTTTGTCTCTCAGATTCCTAAGATCGGAAGATATTTGCCTTTTCAAAAATTGACTTTCGAATAATCTCGAAAAATTTAAATGTCTCTATCCTCCAAACTCTTTTACATACATTGAAGTAACTCTGACATGAGGTTGACATATATGTTCGCTCAAAGTGACATAAGTTTTGTCTCTCAGATTAATACAGATCGGGAGATATATGCCTTTTCAAAAATTGACTTTCGAATTATCCCGAAAAATTAAAATATCTCTATCCTCCAAACCCTTTTACAAACATACACGTGACTCTGACATGAAGTTGACATATACGTTCCCTCAAAGTGACATAAGTGTTGTCACTCAGATTTCTACAGATCGGGATATATTTGCCTTTTCAAAAATTGACTTTGGAATAGTATCGAAAAATTAATATGTGTTTATCCTCGAAACTCTTGGACATACGTTGACGTGACTCTGACATGAAGTTAACATATACGTTCCCTCAAAGTGACATAATTTTGTCTCTCAGATTCCTACAGATCGGGAGATATTTGCCTTTTCAAAAATTGACTTTCGAATAATCTCGAAAAATTAAAATATCTCTATCTTCCAAACCCTTGGACATACATTGACGAGAATCTGACATGAAGTTGACATATACGTTCCCTCAAAGCGACATAAGTTTTGTTTCTCAGATTCCTAAGATCGGGAGATATTTGCCTTTTCAAATATTGACATTCGAATAATCTCGAAAAATTAAAATGTCTCACTCCTCCAAACCCTTGGTCATACATTGACGTCACTCTGACATGAAGTTGACATATACGTTCCCTCAAAGTGACATAAGTTTAGTCTCTCAGATTCCTACAGATCAGGAGATATTTGCCTTTTTATAAAATGACTTTCGAATAATCTCGAAAAATTAAAATGTCTCTATCCTCCAAACCCTTGGACATACATTGACGTGACTCTGACATGAAGTTGACATGTACGTTCCCTCAAAGTGACATAAGTGTTGTCTCTCAGATTCCTACAGATCGGGATATATTTACCTTTTCAAAAATTGACTTTTGAATAATCTCGCAAAATTAAAATGCCTCTGTCCTCCAAACACTTGGACATACATTGACAAGAATCTGACATGAAGTTGACATATACGTTCCCTCAAAGTGACATATTGTTTGTCTCTCAGTTTCCTACAGATCGGGAGATATTTGCCTTTTCATAAATTGCCTATAAAATAATCTCGAAAAATTAAAATATCTCCATCCTCCAACCCCTTGGACATACATTGACGTGACTCTGACATGAAGTTGACGTATACGTTCCCTCAAAGTGACATTAGTTTTGTCTCTCAGATTCCTACAGATCGGGAGATATTTGCCTTTTCAAAAATTGACTTTCGAATAATCTCGAAAAATTAAAATGCCTCTATCCTCCAAACCCTTGGACATACTTTGACGTGAATCTGACATGAAGTTGACATATACGTTCCCACAAAGTGACATACGTATTGTCTCACAGATTCCTACAGATCGGGAGATATTTGCCTTTTCACAAATTGACTTTCGAATAATCTCGAAAAATTAAAATATCTCTATCCTCCAAACCCTTGGACATACATTGACGTGACTCTGTCATGAAGTTGAAATATACGTTCCTTCAAAGTGACATAAGTTTTGTCTCTCAGATTCCTACAGATCGGGAGATATTTGCCTTTTCAAAAATTTACTTTCGAATAATTTCGAAGAATTTAAATGTGTCTATCCTCCAAACCCTTGAACATACATTGACGTGACTCTGACATGAAGTTGACATATACGTTACCTCAAAGTGACATAAGGTTTGTCTCTCAGATTAATACAGATCGGGAGATATTTGCCTTTTCAGAAATTGACTTTCGAATAATCTCGAAAAATTAAAATGTCTCTATCCTCCCAACCCTTGGACATACATTGACGTGACTCTAACATGAATTTGACATATACGTTCCCTCAAAGTGACATAAGGTATGTTTCTCAGATTCCTACAGATCGGGAGATATTTGCCTTTTCAGAAATTGACTTTTGAATAATCTCGAAAAATTAAAATGTCTCCATCCTAGAAACCCTTGGACATACATTGACATGACTCTGACATGAAGTTGACATATACGTTACCTCAAAGTGACATAAGGTTTGTCTCTCAGATTCCTACAGATCAGGAGTTATTTGCCTTTTCAAAAATTGACTTTCGAATAATCTCGAAAAATTAAAATGTCTCTATCCTCCAAACCCTTGGACATACATTGACGTGACTCTGGCATGAAGTTGACATATACGTTCCCTCAAAGTGACATAAGTTTCGTCTCTCAGGTTCCTACAGATCGGGAGATATTTGTTTTTTCAGAAATTGACTTTCGAATAATCTCGAAAAATTAAAATGTCTTTATACTCCAAACCCTTGGACATACATTGATGTGACTCTGACATGAAGTTGACATATACGTTCCCTCAAAGTGACATAAGGTTTGTCTCTCAGATTCCTACAGATCGGGAGATATTTGCCTTTTCAAAAATTGACTTTCGAATAATCTCGAAAAATTAAACTGTCTCTATCCTCCAAACCCTTGGACATACATTGACGAGACTCTGACATGAAGTTAACATATGCGTTACCTCAAAGTGACATAAGGTTTGTCTCTCAGATTCTTACAGATCGGGAGATACTTGCCTTTTGAAAAATTGACTTTCTAATAATCTTGAAAAATTAAAATGTGTTTATCCTCCAAACCCTTGGACATACATTGACGTGACTCTGACATGAAGTTGACATATACGTTCCCTCAAAGTGGCATAAGTTTTGTCTCTCAGATTCCTACAGATCGGGAGATATTTGCCTTTTCAAAAATTGACTTTCTATAATCTCGAAAAATTAAAATATGTTTATCCTCCAAACCCTTGGACATACATTGACGTGACTCTGACATGAAGTTGACATGTACGTTCCCTCAAAGTGACATAAGTTTTGTCTCTCAGATTCCTAAGATCGGGAGATATTTGCCTTTTCAAAAATTGACTTTCGAATAATCTCGAAAAATTAAAATATCTCTATCCTCCAAACCCTTGGACATACATTGACGTACATCTGACATGAAGTTGACATATACGTTACCTCAAAGTGACATAAGTTTTGTCTCTCAGATTCCAACAGATCGGGAGATATTTGCCTTTTCAAAAATTGACTTTCGAATAATCTCGAAAAATTAAAATGTCTCTATCCTCCAAACTCTTGGACATACATTGACGTGACTCTGACATGAAGTTGATATATACGTTCGCTCAAATTGACATAATTTTTGTCTTTCAGATTCCTACAGATCGGGAGATATTTGCCTTTTCAAAAATTGACTTTCGAATAATCTCGAAAAATTAAAATATCTCTATCCTCGAAACCCTTTTACATACATTGACGTGACTCTGAAATGAAGTTGACATATACGTTCCCTCAAAGTGACATAAGTGTTGTCACTCAGATTTCTACAGATCGGGATATATTTGCCTTTTCAAAAATTGACTTTGGAATAATATCGAAAAATTAATATGTGTTTATCCTCGAAACCCTTGGACATACGTTGACGTGACTCTGACATGAAGTTGACATATACGTTCCCTCAAAGTGACATAAGTGTTGTGTCTCAGATTTCTACAGATTGGGATATATTTGACTTTTCAGAAATTGACTTTTGAATAATCTCGAAAAATTAAATTGTCTCCATCCTAGAAACCCTTGGACATACATTGACATGACTCTGACATGAAGTTGACATATACGTTACCTCAAAGTGACATAAGGTTTGTCTCTCAGATTCCTACAGATCGGGAGATATTTGCCTTTTCAAAAATTGACTTTCGAATAATCTCGAAAAATTAAAATGTCTCTATCCTCCAAACCCTTGGACATACATTGACGTGACTCTGGCATGAAGTTGACATATACGTTCCCTCAAAGTGACATTAGTTTCGTCTCTCAGGTTCCTACAGATCGGGAGATATTTGTTTTTTTTTCAAAAATTGACTTTCGAATAATCTCGAAAAATTAAAATGTCTTTATCCTCCAAACCCTTGGACATACATTGATGTGACTCTTACATGAAGTTGACATATACGTTCCCTCAAAGTGACATAAGGTTTGTCTCTCAGATTCCTACAGATCGGGAGATATTTGCCTTTTCAAGAATTGACTTTCTATAATCTCGAAAAATTAAAATGTGTTTATCCTCCAAACCCTTTTTACATACATTGACGTGACTCTGACATGAAGTTGACATGTACGTTCCCTCAAAGTGACATAAGTTTTGACTCTCAGATTCCTAAGATCGGGAGATATTTGCCTTTTCAAAAATTGACTTTCGAATAATCTCGAAAAATTAAAATATCTCTATCCTCCAAACCCTTGCACATACATTGACGTGCCTCTGACATGAAGTTGACATATACGTTACCTCAAAGTGACATAAGTTTTGTCTCTCAGATTCCAACAGATCGGGAGATATTTGCCTTTTCAAAAATTGACTTTCGAATAATCTCGAAAAATTAAAATATCTCTATCCTCCAAACAATTTTACATACATTGACGTGACTCTGACATGAAGTTGACATATACGTTCCCTCAAAGTGACATAAGTGTTGTCACTCAGATTTCTACAGATCGGGATATATTTGCCTTTTCAAAAATTGACTTTGGAATAATATCGAAAAATTAATATGTGTTTATCCTCGAAACCCTTGGACATACGTTGACGTGACTCTGACATGAAGTTGACATATACGTTCCCTCAAAGTGACATAAGTATTGTCACTCAGATTTCTACAGATCGGGAGATATTTGCCTTTTCAAAAATTGACTTTTGAATAATCTCGCAAAATTAAAATGCCTCTGTCCTCCAAACCCTTGGACATACATTGGTGTGAATCTGACATGAAGTTGACATATACGTTCCCTCAAAGTGACATATTGTTTGACTCTCAGTTTCCTACAGATCGGGAGATATTTGCCTTTTCAAATATTAACTATCAAATAATCTCGAAAAATTAAAATATCTCTATCCTCCAACCCCTTGGACATTTATTGACGTGACTCTGACATGAAGTTGACATATACGTTCCCTCAAAGTGACATAAGTTTTGTCTCTCAGATTCCTACAGATCGGGAGATATTTGCCTTTTCAAAAATTGACTTTGAATAATCTCGAAAAATTAAAATGTCTCTATCTTCCAAACTCTTGGACATACATTGACGTGACTCTGACATGAAGTTGACATATACGTTCCCTCAAAGTGACATAAGTTTTGTCTCTCAGATTCCAACAGATCGGGAGATATTTGTCTTTTTAAAAATTGACTTTCGAATATTCTCGAAAAATTTAAATATCTCTATCCTCCAAACCTTTGGACATACATTGACGTGACTCTGACATGAAGTTGACATATATGTTCCCTCAAAGTGACATAAGTGTTGTCTCTCAGATTCCTACAGATCGCGATTTATTTGAATTTTGAAAAATTGACTTTCGAATAATCTCGCAAAATTAAAATGCCTCTGTCCTCCAAACCCCTGGACATACATTGACGTGACTCTGACATGAAGTTGACATATACGTTCCCTCACAGTGACATAAGTTTTGTCTATCAGATTAGTACAGATCGGGAGATATTTGCCTTTTGAAAAATTGACTTTCGAATAATTTCGAAAAATTAAAATATCTCTATCCTCCAAAACCTTGGACATACATTGACGTGACTCTGACATGAAGTTGACATATACGTTCCTTCAAAGTGACATAAGTTTTGTCTTTCAGATTCCTACAGATCGGGAGATATTTGCCTTTTCAAAAATTGACTTTCGAATAATCTCGAAAAATTTAAATGCCTTTATCCTCCAAACCCTTGGACATACTTTGACGTGAATCTGACATGAAGTTGACATATACGTTCCGTCAAAGTGACATACGTTTTGTCTCTCAGATTCCTACAGATCGGGAGATATTTGCCTTTTCACAAATTGACTTTCGAATAATCTCGAAAAATTAAAATATTTCTATCCTCCAAACCCTTGGACATACATTGTCGTGACTCTGACATGAAGTTGACATATATGTTCCCTCAAAGTGACATAAGTTTTGTCTCTCAGATTCATACAGATTGGGAGATATTTGCCTTTTGAAAAATTGACTTTCGAATAATTTCGAAAAATTGAAATGTCTCTATCCTCCAAACCCTTGGACATACATTGACGTGACTCTGACACGAAGTTGACATATACGTTACCTCAAAGTGACATAAGGTTTGTCTTTCAGATTCCTACAGATCGGGAGATATTTGCTTTTTCAAAAATTGACTTTCGAATAATTTCGAAAAATTAAAATGTCTCTATCCTCCAAACCCTTCGACATACATTGACGTGACTCTGACATGAAGTTGACATATACGTTCCCTCAAAGTGACATAAGGTTTGTCTCTCAGATTCCTACAGATCGGGAGATATTTGCCTTTTCAGAAATTGACTTTCGAATAATCACGAAAAATTAAAATGTCTCCATCCTAGAAACCCTTGGACATACATTGACATGACTCTGACATGAAGTTGACATATACGTTACCTCAAAGTGACATAAGGTTTGTCTCTCAGATTCCTACAGATCGGAAGATATTTGCCTTTTCAGAAATTGACATTCGAATAATCTCGAAAAATTAAAATGTCTTTATCCTCCAAACCCTTGGACATACATTGATGTGACTCTGACATGAAGTTGACATATACGTTCCCTCAAAGTGACATAAGTGGTGTCTCTCATATTTCTACAGATCGGGAGATATTTGCCTTTTCAGAAATTGACTTTCGAATAATCTCGAAAAATTAAAATGCCTCTGTCCTTCAAACCCTTGGACATACATTGACGTGACTCTGACATGAAGTTGACATATACGTTCCCTCAGAGTGACATAAGTTTTGTCTCACAGATTCCTACAGATCGGGAGATATTTGCCTTTAGAAAAATTGACTTTCGAATAACCTTGAAAAATTAAAATGTCTCTATCCTCCAAACCCTTGGACATACATTGACGTGACTCTGACATGAAGTTGACATATACGTTCCCTCAAAGTGACATAAGTTTTAGCTCACAGATTCCTACAGATCGGGAGATATTTGACTTTTCAAAAATTGACTTCCTATAATCTCGAAAATTTAAAATGTGTTTATCCTCCAAACCCTTGGACATACATTGACGCGACTCTGCCATGAAGTTGACACGTACGTTCCCTCAAAGTGACATAAGTTTTGTCTCTCAGATTCCTACAGATCGGGAGATATTTGCCTTTACAGAAATTGACTTTCGAATAATCTCGAAAAATTAAAATGTCTCTATACACCAAACCCTTGGACATACATTGACGTGAATCTGACATGAAGTTGACATATACGTTCCCTCAAAGTGACATAAGTTTTGTCTCTCAGATTGCTAAGATCGGGAGATATTTGCCTTTTCAAAAATTGACTTTCGAATAATCTCGAAAAATTTAAATATCTCTATCCTCCAAACCCTTGGACATACATTGACAAGCCTCTGACATGAAGTTGACATATACGTTACCTCAAAGTGACATAAGTTTTGTCACTCAGATTCCAACAGATCGGGAGATATTTGCCTTTTCATAAATTGACTTTCGAATAATCTCGAAAAATTGAAATGTCTTTATCCTCCAAACCCTTGGACATTCATTGATGTGACTCTTACATGAAGTTGACATATACGTTACCTCAAAGTGACATAAGTTTTGTCTCTCAGATTCCAACAGATCGGGAGATATTTGCCTTTTCATAAATTGACTTTCGAATAATCTCGAAAAATTAAAATGTGTTTATCCTCCAAACCCTTTTTACATACATTGACGTGACTCTGACATGAAGTTGACATGTACGTTCCCTCAAAGTGACATAAGTTTTGTCTCTCAGATTCCTAAGATCGGGAGATATTTGCCTTTTCAAAAATTGACTTTCGAATAATCTCGAAATATTAAAATATCTCTATCCTCCAAACCCTTGGACATACATTGACGTGCCTCTGACATGAAGTTGACATATACGTTACCTCAAAGTGACATAAGTTTTGTCTCTCAGATTCCAACAGATCGGGAGATATTTGCCTTTTCAAAAATTGACTTTCGAATAATCTCGAAAAATTAAAATGTCTCTATCCTCCAAACTCTTGGACATACATTGACGTGACTCTGACATGAAGTTGACATATACGTTCGCTCAAAGTGACATAAGTTTTGTCTCTCAGATTAATACAGATCGGGAGATATTTGCCTTTTAAAAAATTGACTTTCTAATAATCTCGAAAAATTAAAATATCTCTATCCTCCAAACCCTTTTACATACATTGACGTGACTCTGACATGAAGTTGACATATACGTTCCCTCAAAGTGACATAAGTGTTGTCACTCAGATTTCTACAGATCGGGATATATTTGCCTTTTCAAACATTGACTTTGGAATAATATCGAAAAATTAATATGTGTTTATCCTCGAAACCCTTGGACATACGTTGACGTGACTCTGACATGAAGTTGACATATACGTTCCCTCAAAGTGACATAAGTGTTGTCACTCAGATTTCTACAGATCGGGAGATATTTGCCTTTTCAAAAATTGACTTTTGAATAATCTCGCAAAATTAAAATGCCTCTGTCCTCCAAACCCTTGGACATACATTGACGTGAATCTGACATGAAGTTGACATATACGTTCCCTCAAAGTGACATATTGTTTGTCTCTCAGTTTCCTACAGATCGGGAGATATTTGCCTTTTCAAATATTAACTATCAAATAATCTCGAAAAATTAAAATATCTCTATCCTCCAACCCCTTGGACATTTATTGACGTGACTCTGACATGAAGTTGACATATACGTTCCCTCAAAGTGACATAAGTTTTGTCTCTCAGATTCCTACAGATCGGGAGATATTTGCCTTTTCAAAAATTGACTTTCGAATAATCTCGAAAAATTAAAATGTCTCTATCCTCCAAACTCTTGGACATACATTGACGTGACTCTGACATGAAGTTGACATATACGTTCCCTCAAAGTGACATAAGTTTTGTCTCTCAGATTCCAACAGATCGGGAGATATTTGTCTTTTTAAAAATTGACTTTCGAATATTCTCGAAAAATTAAAATATCTCTATCCTCCAAACGTTTGGACATACATTGACGTGACTCTGACATGAAGTTGACATATATGTTCCCTCAAAGTGACATAAGTGTTGTCTCTCAGATTCCTACAGATCGCGATTTATTTGAATTTTGAAAAATTGACTTTCGAATAATTTCGCAAAATTAAAATGCCTCTGTCCTCCAAACCCTTGGACATACATTGACGTGACTCTGACATGAAGTTGACATATACGTTCCCTCACAGTGACATAAGTTTTGTCTATCAGATTCCTACAGATCGGGAGATATTTGCCTTTTGAAAAATTGACTTTCGAATAATCTCGAAAAATTAAAATATCTCTATCCTCCAAACCCTTGGACATACATTGACGTGACTCTGACATGAAGTTGACATATACGTTCCCTCAAAGTGACATAAGTTTTGTCTCTCAGATTCCTACAGATCGGGAGATATTTGCCTTTTCAAAAATTGACTTTCGAATAATCTCGAAAAATTTAAATGCCTTTATCCTCCAAACCCTTGGACATACTTTGACGTGAATCTGACATGAAGTTGACATATACGTTCCGTCAAAGTGACATACGTTTTGTCTCTCAGATTCCTACAGATCGGGAGATATTTGCCTTTTCACAAATTGACTTTCGAATAATCTCGAAAAATTAAAATATCTCTATCCTCCAAACCCTTGGACATACATTGTCGTGACTCTGACATGAAGTTGACATATATGTTCCCTCAAAGTGACATAAGTTTTGTCTCCAAGATTCATACAGATTGGGAGATATTTGCCTTTTGAAAAATTGACTTTCGAATAATTTCGAAAAATTGAAATGTCTCTATCCTCCAAACCCTTGGACATACATTGACTTGACTCTGACACGAAGTTGACATATACGTTACCTCAAAGTGACATAAGGTTTGTCTCTCAGATTCCTACAGATCGGGAGATATTTGCCTTTTCAAAAATTGACTTTCGAATAATTTCGAAAAATTAAAATGTCTCTATCCTCCAAACCCTTCGACATACATTGACGTGACTCTGACATGAAGTTGACATATACGTTCCCTCAAAGTGACATAAGTGGTGTCTCTCAGATTTCTACAGATCGGGAGATATTTGCCTTTTCAAAAATTGACTTTCGAATAATCTCGAAAAATTAAAATGCCTCTGTCCTTCAAACCCTTGGACATACATTGACGTGACTCTGACATGAAGTTGACATATACGTTCCCTCAGAGTGACATAAGTTTTGTCTCACAGATTCCTACAGATCGGGAGATATTTGCCTTTTGAAAAATTGACTTTCGAATAACCTTGAAAAATTAAAATGTCTCTATCCTCTAAACCCTTGGACATAAATTGACGTGACTCTGACATGAAGTTGACATATACGTTCTCCCAAAGTGACATAAGTTTTGTCTCCCAGATTCCTACAGATCGGGAGATATTTGCCTTTTCAAAAATTGACTTTCGAATAATCACGAAAAATTGAAATGTCTCTATCCTCCAAACTCTTGGACATACATTGACGTGACTCTGACATGAAGTTGACATATACGTTCCCTCAAAGTGACATAAGTTTTAGCTCACAGATTCCTACAGATCGGGAGATATTTGACTTTTCAAAAATTGACTTTCTATAATCCCGAAAAATTAAAATGTGTTTATCCTCCAAACCCTTGGACATACATTGACGCGACTCTGCCATGAAGTTGACACGTTCGTTCCCTCAAAGTGACATAAGTTTTGTCTCTCAGATTCCTACAGATCGGGAGATATTTGCCTTTATAGAAATTGACTTTCGAATAATCTCGAAAAATTAAAATGTCTCTATACACCAAACCCTTGGACATACATTGACGTGAATCTGACATGAAGTTGACATATACGTTCCCTCAAAGTGACATAAGTTTTGTCTCTCAGATTGCTAAGATCGGTAGATATTTGCCTTTTCAATAAATGACTTTCGAATAATCTCGAAAAATTAAAATATCTCTATCCTCCAAACCCTTGGACATACATTGACAAGCCTCTGACATGAAGTTGACATATACGTTACCTCAAAGAGACATAAGGTTTGTCTCTCAGATTCCAACAGATCGGGAGATATTTGCCTTTTCATAAATTGACTTTCGAATAATCTCGAAAAATTAAAATGTCTTTATCCTCCAAACCCTTGGACATACATTGATGTGACTCTTACATGAAGTTGACATATACGTTACCTCAAAGTGACATAAGTTTTGTCTCTCAGATTCCAACAGATCGGGAGATATTTGCCTTTTCATAAATTGACTTTCGAATAATCTCGAAAAATTAAAATGTGTTTATCCTCCAAACCCTTTTTACATACATTGACGTGACTCTGACATGAAGTTGACATGTACGTTCCCTCAAAGTGACATAAGTTTTGTCTCTCAGATTCCTACAGATCGGGAGATATTTGCCTTTTCAAGAATTGACTTTCGAATAATCTCGAAAAATTAAAATATCTCTATCCTCCAAACCCTTGGACATACATTGACGTGCCTCTGACATGAAGTTGACATATACGTTACCTCAAAGTGACATAAGTTTTGTCTCTCAGATTCCAACAGATCGGGAGATATTTGCCTTTTCAAAAATTAACTTTCGAATAATCTCGAAAAATTAAAATGTCTCTATCCTCCAAACTCTTGGACATACATTGACGTGACTCTGACATGAAGTTGACATATACGTTCGCTCAAAGTGACATAAGTTTTGTCTCTCAGATTAATACAGATCGGGAGATATTTTTGCCTTTTAAAAAATTGACTTTCGAATAATCTCGAAAAATTAAAATATCTCTATCCTCCAAACCCTTTTACATACATTGACGTGACTCTGACATGAAGTTGACATATACGTACCCTCAAAGTGACATAAGTGTTGTCACTCAGATTTCTACAGATCGGGATATATTTGCCTTTTCAAAAATTGACTTTTGAATAATATCGAAAAATTAATATGTGTTTATCCTCGAAACCCTTGGACATACGTTGACGTGACTCTGACATGAAGTTGACATATACGTTACCTCAAAGTGACATAAGTGTTGTCACTCAGATTTCTACAGATCGGGAGATATTTGCCTTTTCAAAAATTGACTTTTGAATAATCTCGCAAAATTAAAATGCCTCTGTCCTCCAAACCTTTGGACATACATTGACGTGAATCTGACATGAAGTTGACATATACGTTCCCTCAAAGTGACATATTGTTTGTCTCTCAGTTTCCTACAGATCGGGAGATATTTGCCTTTTCAAATATTAACTATCAAATAATCTCGAAAAATTAAAATATCTCTATCCTCCAACCCCTTGGACATACATTGACGTGACTCTGACATGAAGTTGACATATACGTTCGCTCAAAGTGACATAAGTTTTGTCTCTCAGATTCCTACAGATCGGGAGATATTTGCCTTTTCAAAAATTGACTTTCGAATAATCTCGAAAAATTAAAATGTCTCTATCCTCCAAACTCTTGGACATACATTGACGTGACTCTGATATGAAGTTGACATATACGTTCCCTCAAAGTGACATAAGTTTTGTCTCTCAGATTCCAACAGATCGGGAGATATTTGCCTTTTTAAAAATTGACTTTCAAATATTCTCGAAAAATTAAAACATCTCTATCCTCCAAACCTTTGGACATACATTGAAGTGACTCTGACATGAAGTTGACATATATGTTCCCTCAAAGTGACATAAGTGTTGTCTCTCAGATTCCTACAGATCGCGATTTATTTGAATTTTGAAAAATTGACTTTCGAATAATCTCGCAAAATTAAAATGCCTCTGTCCTCCAAACCCTTGGACATACATTGACGTGACTCTGACATGAAGTTGACATATACGTTCCCTCAGAGTGACATAAGTTTTGTCTCACAGATTCCTACAGATCGGGAGATATTTGCCTTTTGAAAAATTGACTTTCGAATAACCTTGAAAAATTTAAACGTCTCTATCCTCCAAACCCTTTTACATAAATTGACGTGACTCTGACATGAAGTTGACATATACGTTCCCCCAAAGTGACATAAGTTTTGTCTCCCAGATTCCTAAAGATCGGGAGATATTTGCCTTTTTAAAAATTAACTTTCGAATAATCTCGAAAAATTAAAATGTCTCTATCCTACAATCCCTTTGACATACATTGACATGACTGTGACATGAAGTTGACATATACGTTCCCTCAAAGTGACATAAGTTTTGTCTCTCAGATTCCTACAGATCGGGAGATATTTGCCTTTTCAAAAATTGACTTTCTATAATCTCGAAAAATTAAAATATGTTTATCCTCCAAACCCTTGGACATACATTGACGTGACTCTGACATGAAGTTGACATGTACGTTCCCTCAAAGTGACATAAGTTTTGTCTCTCAGATTCCTAAGATCGGGAGATATTTGCCTTTTCAAAAATTGACTTTCGAATAATCTCGAAAAATTAAAATATCTCTATCCTCCAAACCCTTGGACATACATTGACGTACATCTGACATGAAGTTGACATATACGTTACCTCAAAGTGACATAAGTTTTGTCTCTCAGATTCCAACAGATCGGGAGATATTTGCCTTTTCAAAAATTGACTTTCGAATAATCTCGAAAAATTAAAATGTCTCTATCCTCCAAACTCTTGGACATACATTGACGTGACTCTGACATGAAGTTGATATATACGTTCGCTCAAATTGACATAAGTTTTGTCTTTCAGATTCCTACAGATCGGGAGATATTTGCCTTTTCAAAAATTGACTTTCGAATAATCTCGAAAAATTAAAATATCTCTATCCTCGAAACCCTTTTACATACATTGACGTGACTCTGAAATGAAGTTGACATATACGTTCCCTCAAAGTGACATAAGTGTTGTCACTCAGATTTCTACAGATCGGGATATATTTGCCTTTTCAAAAATTGACTTTGGAATAATATCGAAAAATTAATATGTGTTTATCCTCGAAACCCTTGGACATACGTTGACGTGACTCTGACATGAAGTTGACATATACGTTCCCTCAAAGTGACATAAGTGTTGTGTCTCAGATTTCTACAGATTGGGATATATTTGACTTTTCAGAAATTGACTTTTGAATAATCTCGAAAAATTAAATTGTCTCCATCCTAGAAACCCTTGGACATACATTGACATGACTCTGACATGAAGTTGACATATACGTTACCTCAAAGTGACATAAGGTTTGTCTCTCAGATTCCTACAGATCGGGAGATATTTGCCTTTTCAAAAATTGACTTTCGAATAATCTCGAAAAATTAAAATGTCTCTATCCTCCAAACCCTTGGACATACATTGACGTGACTCTGGCATGAAGTTGACATATACGTTCCCTCAAAGTGACATTAGTTTCGTCTCTCAGGTTCCTACAGATCGGGAGATATTTGTTTTTTTTTCAAAAATTGACTTTCGAATAATCTCGAAAAATTAAAATGTCTTTATCCTCCAAACCCTTGGACATACATTGATGTGACTCTTACATGAAGTTGACATATACGTTCCCTCAAAGTGACATAAGGTTTGTCTCTCAGATTCCTACAGATCGGGAGATATTTGCCTTTTCAAGAATTGACTTTCTATAATCTCGAAAAATTAAAATGTGTTTATCCTCCAAACCCTTTTTACATACATTGACGTGACTCTGACATGAAGTTGACATGTACGTTCCCTCAAAGTGACATAAGTTTTGACTCTCAGATTCCTAAGATCGGGAGATATTTGCCTTTTCAAAAATTGACTTTCGAATAATCTCGAAAAATTAAAATATCTCTATCCTCCAAACCCTTGCACATACATTGACGTGCCTCTGACATGAAGTTGACATATACGTTACCTCAAAGTGACATAAGTTTTGTCTCTCAGATTCCAACAGATCGGGAGATATTTGCCTTTTCAAAAATTGACTTTCGAATAATCTCGAAAAATTAAAATATCTCTATCCTCCAAACAATTTTACATACATTGACGTGACTCTGACATGAAGTTGACATATACGTTCCCTCAAAGTGACATAAGTGTTGTCACTCAGATTTCTACAGATCGGGATATATTTGCCTTTTCAAAAATTGACTTTGGAATAATATCGAAAAATTAATATGTGTTTATCCTCGAAACCCTTGGACATACGTTGACGTGACTCTGACATGAAGTTGACATATACGTTCCCTCAAAGTGACATAAGTATTGTCACTCAGATTTCTACAGATCGGGAGATATTTGCCTTTTCAAAAATTGACTTTTGAATAATCTCGCAAAATTAAAATGCCTCTGTCCTCCAAACCCTTGGACATACATTGGTGTGAATCTGACATGAAGTTGACATATACGTTCCCTCAAAGTGACATATTGTTTGACTCTCAGTTTCCTACAGATCGGGAGATATTTGCCTTTTCAAATATTAACTATCAAATAATCTCGAAAAATTAAAATATCTCTATCCTCCAACCCCTTGGACATTTATTGACGTGACTCTGACATGAAGTTGACATATACGTTCCCTCAAAGTGACATAAGTTTTGTCTCTCAGATTCCTACAGATCGGGAGATATTTGCCTTTTCAAAAATTGACTTTGAATAATCTCGAAAAATTAAAATGTCTCTATCTTCCAAACTCTTGGACATACATTGACGTGACTCTGACATGAAGTTGACATATACGTTCCCTCAAAGTGACATAAGTTTTGTCTCTCAGATTCCAACAGATCGGGAGATATTTGTCTTTTTAAAAATTGACTTTCGAATATTCTCGAAAAATTTAAATATCTCTATCCTCCAAACCTTTGGACATACATTGACGTGACTCTGACATGAAGTTGACATATATGTTCCCTCAAAGTGACATAAGTGTTGTCTCTCAGATTCCTACAGATCGCGATTTATTTGAATTTTGAAAAATTGACTTTCGAATAATCTCGCAAAATTAAAATGCCTCTGTCCTCCAAACCCCTGGACATACATTGACGTGACTCTGACATGAAGTTGACATATACGTTCCCTCACAGTGACATAAGTTTTGTCTATCAGATTAGTACAGATCGGGAGATATTTGCCTTTTGAAAAATTGACTTTCGAATAATTTCGAAAAATTAAAATATCTCTATCCTCCAAAACCTTGGACATACATTGACGTGACTCTGACATGAAGTTGACATATACGTTCCTTCAAAGTGACATAAGTTTTGTCTTTCAGATTCCTACAGATCGGGAGATATTTGCCTTTTCAAAAATTGACTTTCGAATAATCTCGAAAAATTTAAATGCCTTTATCCTCCAAACCCTTGGACATACTTTGACGTGAATCTGACATGAAGTTGACATATACGTTCCGTCAAAGTGACATACGTTTTGTCTCTCAGATTCCTACAGATCGGGAGATATTTGCCTTTTCACAAATTGACTTTCGAATAATCTCGAAAAATTAAAATATTTCTATCCTCCAAACCCTTGGACATACATTGTCGTGACTCTGACATGAAGTTGACATATATGTTCCCTCAAAGTGACATAAGTTTTGTCTCTCAGATTCATACAGATTGGGAGATATTTGCCTTTTGAAAAATTGACTTTCGAATAATTTCGAAAAATTGAAATGTCTCTATCCTCCAAACCCTTGGACATACATTGACGTGACTCTGACACGAAGTTGACATATACGTTACCTCAAAGTGACATAAGGTTTGTCTTTCAGATTCCTACAGATCGGGAGATATTTGCTTTTTCAAAAATTGACTTTCGAATAATTTCGAAAAATTAAAATGTCTCTATCCTCCAAACCCTTCGACATACATTGACGTGACTCTGACATGAAGTTGACATATACGTTCCCTCAAAGTGACATAAGGTTTGTCTCTCAGATTCCTACAGATCGGGAGATATTTGCCTTTTCAGAAATTGACTTTCGAATAATCACGAAAAATTAAAATGTCTCCATCCTAGAAACCCTTGGACATACATTGACATGACTCTGACATGAAGTTGACATATACGTTCCCTCAAAGTGACATAAGTGGTGTCTCTCATATTTCTACAGATCGGGAGATATTTGCCTTTTCAGAAATTGACTTTCGAATAATCTCGAAAAATTAAAATGCCTCTGTCCTTCAAACCCTTGGACATACATTGACGTGACTCTGACATGAAGTTGACATATACGTTCCCTCAGAGTGACATAAGTTTTGTCTCACAGATTCCTACAGATCGGGAGATATTTGCCTTTAGAAAAATTGACTTTCGAATAACCTTGAAAAATTAAAATGTCTCTATCCTCCAAACCCTTGGACATACATTGACGTGACTCTGACATGAAGTTGACATATACGTTCCCTCAAAGTGACATAAGTTTTAGCTCACAGATTCCTACAGATCGGGAGATATTTGACTTTTCAAAAATTGACTTCCTATAATCTCGAAAATTTAAAATGTGTTTATCCTCCAAACCCTTGGACATACATTGACGCGACTCTGCCATGAAGTTGACACGTACGTTCCCTCAAAGTGACATAAGTTTTGTCTCTCAGATTCCTACAGATCGGGAGATATTTGCCTTTACAGAAATTGACTTTCGAATAATCTCGAAAAATTAAAATGTCTCTATACACCAAACCCTTGGACATACATTGACGTGAATCTGACATGAAGTTGACATATACGTTCCCTCAAAGTGACATAAGTTTTGTCTCTCAGATTGCTAAGATCGGGAGATATTTGCCTTTTCAAAAATTGACTTTCGAATAATCTCGAAAAATTTAAATATCTCTATCCTCCAAACCCTTGGACATACATTGACAAGCCTCTGACATGAAGTTGACATATACGTTACCTCAAAGTGACATAAGTTTTGTCACTCAGATTCCAACAGATCGGGAGATATTTGCCTTTTCATAAATTGACTTTCGAATAATCTCGAAAAATTGAAATGTCTTTATCCTCCAAACCCTTGGACATTCATTGATGTGACTCTTACATGAAGTTGACATATACGTTACCTCAAAGTGACATAAGTTTTGTCTCTCAGATTCCAACAGATCGGGAGATATTTGCCTTTTCATAAATTGACTTTCGAATAATCTCGAAAAATTAAAATGTGTTTATCCTCCAAACCCTTTTTACATACATTGACGTGACTCTGACATGAAGTTGACATGTACGTTCCCTCAAAGTGACATAAGTTTTGTCTCTCAGATTCCTAAGATCGGGAGATATTTGCCTTTTCAAAAATTGACTTTCGAATAATCTCGAAATATTAAAATATCTCTATCCTCCAAACCCTTGGACATACATTGACGTGCCTCTGACATGAAGTTGACATATACGTTACCTCAAAGTGACATAAGTTTTGTCTCTCAGATTCCAACAGATCGGGAGATATTTGCCTTTTCAAAAATTGACTTTCGAATAATCTCGAAAAATTAAAATGTCTCTATCCTCCAAACTCTTGGACATACATTGACGTGACTCTGACATGAAGTTGACATATACGTTCGCTCAAAGTGACATAAGTTTTGTCTCTCAGATTAATACAGATCGGGAGATATTTGCCTTTTAAAAAATTGACTTTCTAATAATCTCGAAAAATTAAAATATCTCTATCCTCCAAACCCTTTTACATACATTGACGTGACTCTGACATGAAGTTGACATATACGTTCCCTCAAAGTGACATAAGTGTTGTCACTCAGATTTCTACAGATCGGGATATATTTGCCTTTTCAAACATTGACTTTGGAATAATATCGAAAAATTAATATGTGTTTATCCTCGAAACCCTTGGACATACGTTGACGTGACTCTGACATGAAGTTGACATATACGTTCCCTCAAAGTGACATAAGTGTTGTCACTCAGATTTCTACAGATCGGGAGATATTTGCCTTTTCAAAAATTGACTTTTGAATAATCTCGCAAAATTAAAATGCCTCTGTCCTCCAAACCCTTGGACATACATTGACGTGAATCTGACATGAAGTTGACATATACGTTCCCTCAAAGTGACATATTGTTTGTCTCTCAGTTTCCTACAGATCGGGAGATATTTGCCTTTTCAAATATTAACTATCAAATAATCTCGAAAAATTAAAATATCTCTATCCTCCAACCCCTTGGACATTTATTGACGTGACTCTGACATGAAGTTGACATATACGTTCCCTCAAAGTGACATAAGTTTTGTCTCTCAGATTCCTACAGATCGGGAGATATTTGCCTTTTCAAAAATTGACTTTCGAATAATCTCGAAAAATTAAAATGTCTCTATCCTCCAAACTCTTGGACATACATTGACGTGACTCTGACATGAAGTTGACATATACGTTCCCTCAAAGTGACATAAGTTTTGTCTCTCAGATTCCAACAGATCGGGAGATATTTGTCTTTTTAAAAATTGACTTTCGAATATTCTCGAAAAATTAAAATATCTCTATCCTCCAAACGTTTGGACATACATTGACGTGACTCTGACATGAAGTTGACATATATGTTCCCTCAAAGTGACATAAGTGTTGTCTCTCAGATTCCTACAGATCGCGATTTATTTGAATTTTGAAAAATTGACTTTCGAATAATTTCGCAAAATTAAAATGCCTCTGTCCTCCAAACCCTTGGACATACATTGACGTGACTCTGACATGAAGTTGACATATACGTTCCCTCACAGTGACATAAGTTTTGTCTATCAGATTCCTACAGATCGGGAGATATTTGCCTTTTGAAAAATTGACTTTCGAATAATCTCGAAAAATTAAAATATCTCTATCCTCCAAACCCTTGGACATACATTGACGTGACTCTGACATGAAGTTGACATATACGTTCCCTCAAAGTGACATAAGTTTTGTCTCTCAGATTCCTACAGATCGGGAGATATTTGCCTTTTCAAAAATTGACTTTCGAATAATCTCGAAAAATTTAAATGCCTTTATCCTCCAAACCCTTGGACATACTTTGACGTGAATCTGACATGAAGTTGACATATACGTTCCGTCAAAGTGACATACGTTTTGTCTCTCAGATTCCTACAGATCGGGAGATATTTGCCTTTTCACAAATTGACTTTCGAATAATCTCGAAAAATTAAAATATCTCTATCCTCCAAACCCTTGGACATACATTGTCGTGACTCTGACATGAAGTTGACATATATGTTCCCTCAAAGTGACATAAGTTTTGTCTCCAAGATTCATACAGATTGGGAGATATTTGCCTTTTGAAAAATTGACTTTCGAATAATTTCGAAAAATTGAAATGTCTCTATCCTCCAAACCCTTGGACATACATTGACTTGACTCTGACACGAAGTTGACATATACGTTACCTCAAAGTGACATAAGGTTTGTCTCTCAGATTCCTACAGATCGGGAGATATTTGCCTTTTCAAAAATTGACTTTCGAATAATTTCGAAAAATTAAAATGTCTCTATCCTCCAAACCCTTCGACATACATTGACGTGACTCTGACATGAAGTTGACATATACGTTCCCTCAAAGTGACATAAGTGGTGTCTCTCAGATTTCTACAGATCGGGAGATATTTGCCTTTTCAAAAATTGACTTTCGAATAATCTCGAAAAATTAAAATGCCTCTGTCCTTCAAACCCTTGGACATACATTGACGTGACTCTGACATGAAGTTGACATATACGTTCCCTCAGAGTGACATAAGTTTTGTCTCACAGATTCCTACAGATCGGGAGATATTTGCCTTTTGAAAAATTGACTTTCGAATAACCTTGAAAAATGAAAATGTCTCTATCCTCTAAACCCTTGGACATAAATTGACGTGACTCTGACATGAAGTTGACATATACGTTCTCCCAAAGTGACATAAGTTTTGTCTCCCAGATTCCTACAGATCGGGAGATATTTGCCTTTTCAAAAATTGACTTTCGAATAATCACGAAAAATTGAAATGTCTCTATCCTCCAAACTCTTGGACATACATTGACGTGACTCTGACATGAAGTTGACATATACGTTCCCTCAAAGTGACATAAGTTTTAGCTCACAGATTCCTACAGATCGGGAGATATTTGACTTTTCAAAAATTGACTTTCTATAATCCCGAAAAATTAAAATGTGTTTATCCTCCAAACCCTTGGACATACATTGACGCGACTCTGCCATGAAGTTGACACGTTCGTTCCCTCAAAGTGACATAAGTTTTGTCTCTCAGATTCCTACAGATCGGGAGATATTTGCCTTTATAGAAATTGACTTTCGAATAATCTCGAAAAATTAAAATGTCTCTATACACCAAACCCTTGGACATACATTGACGTGAATCTGACATGAAGTTGACATATACGTTCCCTCAAAGTGACATAAGTTTTGTCTCTCAGATTGCTAAGATCGGTAGATATTTGCCTTTTCAATAAATGACTTTCGAATAATCTCGAAAAATTAAAATATCTCTATCCTCCAAACCCTTGGACATACATTGACAAGCCTCTGACATGAAGTTGACATATACGTTACCTCAAAGAGACATAAGGTTTGTCTCTCAGATTCCAACAGATCGGGAGATATTTGCCTTTTCATAAATTGACTTTCGAATAATCTCGAAAAATTAAAATGTCTTTATCCTCCAAACCCTTGGACATACATTGATGTGACTCTTACATGAAGTTGACATATACGTTACCTCAAAGTGACATAAGTTTTGTCTCTCAGATTCCAACAGATCGGGAGATATTTGCCTTTTCATAAATTGACTTTCGAATAATCTCGAAAAATTAAAATGTGTTTATCCTCCAAACCCTTTTTACATACATTGACGTGACTCTGACATGAAGTTGACATGTACGTTCCCTCAAAGTGACATAAGTTTTGTCTCTCAGATTCCTACAGATCGGGAGATATTTGCCTTTTCAAGAATTGACTTTCGAATAATCTCGAAAAATTAAAATATCTCTATCCTCCAAACCCTTGGACATACATTGACGTGCCTCTGACATGAAGTTGACATATACGTTACCTCAAAGTGACATAAGTTTTGTCTCTCAGATTCCAACAGATCGGGAGATATTTGCCTTTTCAAAAATTAACTTTCGAATAATCTCGAAAAATTAAAATGTCTCTATCCTCCAAACTCTTGGACATACATTGACGTGACTCTGACATGAAGTTGACATATACGTTCGCTCAAAGTGACATAAGTTTTGTCTCTCAGATTAATACAGATCGGGAGATATTTTTGCCTTTTAAAAAATTGACTTTCGAATAATCTCGAAAAATTAAAATATCTCTATCCTCCAAACCCTTTTACATACATTGACGTGACTCTGACATGAAGTTGACATATACGTACCCTCAAAGTGACATAAGTGTTGTCACTCAGATTTCTACAGATCGGGATATATTTGCCTTTTCAAAAATTGACTTTTGAATAATATCGAAAAATTAATATGTGTTTATCCTCGAAACCCTTGGACATACGTTGACGTGACTCTGACATGAAGTTGACATATACGTTACCTCAAAGTGACATAAGTGTTGTCACTCAGATTTCTACAGATCGGGAGATATTTGCCTTTTCAAAAATTGACTTTTGAATAATCTCGCAAAATTAAAATGCCTCTGTCCTCCAAACCTTTGGACATACATTGACGTGAATCTGACATGAAGTTGACATATACGTTCCCTCAAAGTGACATATTGTTTGTCTCTCAGTTTCCTACAGATCGGGAGATATTTGCCTTTTCAAATATTAACTATCAAATAATCTCGAAAAATTAAAATATCTCTATCCTCCAACCCCTTGGACATACATTGACGTGACTCTGACATGAAGTTGACATATACGTTCGCTCAAAGTGACATAAGGTTTGTCTCTCAGATTCCTACAGATCGGGAGATATTTGCCTTTTCAAAAATTGACTTTCGAATAATCTCGAAAAATTAAAATGTCTCTATCCTCCAAACTCTTGGACATACATTGACGTGACTCTGATATGAAGTTGACATATACGTTCCCTCAAAGTGACATAAGTTTTGTCTCTCAGATTCCAACAGATCGGGAGATATTTGCCTTTTTAAAAATTGACTTTCAAATATTCTCGAAAAATTAAAACATCTCTATCCTCCAAACCTTTGGACATACATTGAAGTGACTCTGACATGAAGTTGACATATATGTTCCCTCAAAGTGACATAAGTGTTGTCTCTCAGATTCCTACAGATCGCGATTTATTTGAATTTTGAAAAATTGACTTTCGAATAATCTCGCAAAATTAAAATGCCTCTGTCCTCCAAACCCTTGGACATACATTGACGTGACTCTGACATGAAGTTGACATATACGTTCCCTCAGAGTGACATAAGTTTTGTCTCACAGATTCCTACAGATCGGGAGATATTTGCCTTTTGAAAAATTGACTTTCGAATAACCTTGAAAAATTTAAACGTCTCTATCCTCCAAACCCTTTTACATAAATTGACGTGACTCTGACATGAAGTTGACATATACGTTCCCCCAAAGTGACATAAGTTTTGTCTCCCAGATTCCTAAAGATCGGGAGATATTTGCCTTTTTAAAAATTAACTTTCGAATAATCTCGAAAAATTAAAATGTCTCTATCCTACAATCCCTTTGACATACATTGACATGACTGTGACATGAAGTTGACATATACGTTCCCTCAGAGTGACATAAGTTTTAGCTCACAGATTCCTACAGATCGGGAGATATTTGACTTTTCAAAAATTGACTTTCTATAATCTCGAAAAATTAAAATGTGTTTATCCTCCAAACCCTTGGACATACATTGACGCGACTCTGCCATGAAGTTGACACGTACGTTCCCTCAAAGTGACATAAGTTTTGTCTCTCAGATTCCTACAGATCGGGAGATATTTGCCTTTACAGAAATTGACTTTCGAATAATCTCGAAAAATTAAAATGTCTCTATACACCAAACCCTTGGACATACATTGACGTGAATCTGACATGAAGTTGGCATATACGTTCCCTCAAAGTGACATAAGTTTTGTCTCTCAGATTGCTAAGATCGGTAGATATTTGCCTTTTCAATAATTGACTTTCGAATAATCTCGAAAAATTAAAATATCTCTATCCTCCAAACCCTTGGACATACATTGACAAGCCTCTGACATGAAGTTGACATATACGTTACCTCAAAGTGACATAAGTTTTGTCTCTCAGATTCCAACAGATCGGGAGATATTTGCCTTTTCATAAATTGACTTTCGAATAATCTCGAAAAATTAAAATGTCTTTATCCTCCAAACCCTTGGACATACATTGATGTGACTCTTACATGAAGTTGACATATACGTTACCTCAAAGTGACATAAGCTTTGTCTCTCAGATTCCAACAGATCGGGAGATATTTGCCTTTTTATAAATTGACTTTCGAATAATTTCGAAAAATTAAAATGTGTTTATCCTCCAAACCCTTTTTACATACATTGACGTGACTCTGACATGAAGTTGACATATACGTTCCCTCAAAGTGACATAAGTTTTGTCTCTCAGATTCCTACAGATCGGGAGATATTTGCCTTTTCAAGAATTGACTTTCGAATAATCTCGAAAAATTAAAATATCTCTATCCTCCAAACCCTTGGACATACATTGACGTGCCTCTGACATGAAGTTGACATATACGTTACCTCGAAGTGACATAAGTTTTGTCTCTCAGATTCCAACAGATCGGGAGATATTTGCCTTTTCAAAAATTGACTTTCGAAAAATCTCGAAAAATTAAAATGTCTCTATCCTCCAAACTCTTGGACATACATTGACGTGACTCTGACATGAAGTTGACATATACGTTCGCTCAAAGTGACATAAGTTTTGTCTCTCAGATTAATAAAGATCGGGAGATATTTTTGCCTTTTAAAAAATTGACTTTCGAATAATCTCGAAAAATTAAAATATCTCTATCCTCCAAACCCTTTTACATACATTGACGTGACTCTGACATGAAGTTGACATATACGTTCCCTCAAAGTGACATAAGTGTTGTCACTCAGATTTCTACAGATCGGGATATATTTGCCTTTTCAAAAATTGACTTTGGAATAATATCGAAAAATTAATATGTGTTTATCCTCGAAACCCTTGGACATACGTTGACGTGACTCTGACATGAAGTTGACATATACGTTCCCTCAAAGTGACATAAGTGTTGTCACTCAGATTTCTACAGATCGGGAGATATTTGCCTTTTCAAAAATTGACTTTTGAATAATCTCGCAAAATTAAAATGCCTCTGTCCTCCAAACCTTTGGACATACATTGACGTGAATCTGACATGAAGTTGACATATACGTTCCCTCAAAGTGACATATTGTTTGTCTCTCAGTTTCCTACAGATCGGGAGATATTTGCCTTTTCAAATATTAACTATCAAATAATCTCGAAAAATTAAAATATCTCTATCCTCCAACCCCTTGGACATACATTGACGTGACTCTGACATGAAGTTGACATATACGTTCCCTCAAAGTGACATAAGTTTTGTCTCTCAGATTCCTACAGATCGGGAGATATTTGCCTTTTCAAAAATAGACTTTCGAATAATCTCGAAAAATTAAAATGTCTCTATCCTCCAAACTCTTGGACATACATTGACGTGACTCTGATATGAAGTTGACATATACGTTCCCTCAAAGTGACATAAGTTTTGTCTCTCAGATTCCTACAGATCGGGAGATATTTGCCTTTTCAAAAATTGACTTTCGAATAATCTCGAAAAATTAAAGTGTCTCTATCCTCCAAACCCTTGGACATACATTGACGTGACTCTGGCATGAAGTTGACATATACGTTCCCTCAAAGTGACATAAGTTTCGTCTCTCAGGTTCCTTCAGATCGGCAGATATTTGTTTATTCAGAAATTGACTTTCGAATAATCTCGAAAAATTAAAATGTCTTTATACTCCAAACCCTTGGACATACATTGATGTGACTCTGACATGAAGTTGACATATACGTTCCCTCAAAGTGACATAAGGTTTGTCACTCAGATACCTACAGATCGGGAGATATTTGCCTTTTCAAAAATTGACTTTCGAATAATCTCGAAAAATTAAACTGTCTCTATCCTCCAAACCCTTGGACATACATTGACGAGACTCTGACATGAAGTTAACATATGCGTTACCCCAAAGTGACATAAGGTTTGTCTCTCAGATTCTTACAGATCGGGAGATATTTGCCTTTTGAAAAATTGACTTTCTAATAATCTTGAAAAATTAAAATGTCTCTATCCTCCAAACCCTTGGACATACATTGACGTGACTCTGACATGAAGTTGACATATACGTTCCCTCAAAGTGACATAAGTTTTGTCTCTCAGATTCCTACAGATCGGGAGATATTTGCCTTTTCAAAAATTGACTTTCTATAATCTCGAAAAATTAAAATATGTTTATCCTCCAAACCCTTGGACATACATTGACGTGACTCTGACATGAAGTTGACATGTACGTTCCCTCAAAGTGACATAAGTTTTGTCTCTCAGATTCCTAAGATCGGGAGATATTTGCCTTTTCAAAAATTGACTTTCGAATAATCTCGAAAAATTAAAATATCTCTATCCTCCAAACCCTTGGACATACATTGACTAGACTCTGACATGAAGTTGACATATACGTTACCTCAAAGTGACATAAGTTTTGTCTCTCAGATTCCAACAGATCGGGAGATATTTGCGTTTTCAAAAATTGACTTTCGAATAATCTCGAAAAATTAAAATGTCTCTATCCTCCAAACCCTTGGACATACATTGACGTGACTCTGGCATGAAGTTGACATATACGTTCCCTCAAAGTGACATTAGTTTCGTCTCTCAGGTTCCTTCAGATCGGGAGATATTTGTTTTTTCAAAAATTGACTATCGAATAATCTCGAAAAATTAAAATGTCTTTATCCTCCAAACCCTTGGACATACATTGATGTGACTCTTGCATGAAGTTGACATATACGTTCCCTCAAAGTGACATAAGGTTTGTCTCTCAGATTCCAACAGATCGGGAGATATTTGCCTTTTCAAAAATTGACTTTCGAATAATCTCGAAAAATTAAAATGTCTCTATCCTCCAAACTCTTGGACATACATTGACGTGACTCTGACATGAAGTTGATATATACGTTCGCTCAAAGTGACATAAGTTTTGTCTTTCAGATTCCTACAGATCGGGAGATATTTGCCTTTTCAAAAATTGACTTTCGAATAATCTCGAAAAATTAAAATATCTCTATCCTCGAAACCCTTTTACATACATTGACGTGACTCTGAAATGAAGTTGACATATACGTTCCCTCAAAGTGACATAAGTGTTGTCACTCAGATTTCTACAGATCGGGATATATTTGCCTTTTCAAAAATTGACTTTGGAATAATATCGAAAAATTAATATGTGTTTATCCTCGAAACCCTTGGACATACGTTGACGTGACTCTGACATGAAGTTGACATATACGTTCCCTCAAAGTGACATAAGTGTTGTGTCTCAGATTTCTACAGATTGGGATATATTTGCCTTTTCAGAAATTGACTTTTGAATAATCTCGAAAAATTAAATTGTCTCCATCCTAGAAACCCTTGGACATACATTGACATGACTCTGACATGAAGTTGACATATACGTTACCTCAAAGTGACATAAGGTTTGTCTCTCAGATTCCTACAGATCGGGAGATATTTGCCTTTTCAAAAATTGACTTTCGAATAATCTCGAAAAATTAAAATGTCTCTATCCTCCAAACCCTTGGACATACATTGACGTGACTCTGGCATGAAGTTGACATATACGTTCCCTCAAAGTGACATTAGTTTCGTCTCTCAGGTTCCTTCAGATCGGGAGATATTTGTTTTTTTCAAAAATTGACTTTCGAATAATCTCGAAAAATTAAAATGTCTTTATCCTCCAAACCCTTGGACATACATTGATGTGACTCTTGCATGAAGTTGACATATACGTTCCCACAAAGTGACATAAGGTTTGTCTCTCAGATTCCTACAGATCGGGAGATATTTGCCTTTTGAAAAATTGACTTTCGAATAATCTTGAAAAATTAAAATGTCTCTATCCTCCAAACCCTTGGACATACATTGACGTGACTCTGACATGAAGTTGACATATACGTTCGCTCAAAGTGACATAAGTTTTGTCTCTCAGATTCCTACAGATCGGGAGATATTTGCCTTTTCAAGAATTGACTTTCTATAATCTCGAAAAATTAAAATGTGTTTATCCTCCAAACCCTTTTTACATACATTGACGTGACTCTGACATGAAGTTGACATGTACGTTCCCTCAAAGTGACATAAGTTTTGACTCTCAGATTCCTAAGATCGGGAGATATTTGCCTTTTCAAAAATTGACTTTCGAATAATCTCGAAAAATTAAAATATCTCTATCCTCCAAACCCTTGCACATACATTGACGTGCCTCTGACATGAAGTTGACATATACGTTACCTCAAAGTGACATAAGTTTTGTCTCTCAGATTCCAACAGATCGGGAGATATTTGCCTTTTCAAAAATTGACTTTCGAATAATCTCGAAAACTTAAAATGTCTCTATCCTCCAAACTCTTGGACATACATTGACGTGACTCTGACATGAAGTTGACATATACGTTCGCTCAAAGTGACATAAGTTTTGTCTCTCAGATTAATACAGATCGGGAGATATTTGCCTTTTAAAAAATTGACTTTCGAATAATCTCGAAAAATTAAAATATCTCTATCCTCCAAACAATTTTACATACATTGACGTGACTCTGACATGAAGTTGACATATACGTTCCCTCAAAGTGACATAAGTGTTGTCACTCAGATTTCTACAGATCGGGATATATTTGCCTTTTCAAAAATTGACTTTGGAATAATATCGAAAAATTAATATGTGTTTATCCTCGAAACCCTTGGACATACGTTGACGTGACTCTGACATGAAGTTGACATATACGTTCCCTCAAAGTGACATAAGTGTTGTCACTCAGATTTCTACAGATCGGGAGATATTTGCCTTTTCAAAAATTGACTTTTGAATAATCTCGCAAAATTAAAATGCCTCTGTCATCCAAACCCTTGGACATACATTGGCGTGAATCTGACATGAAGTTGACATATACGTTCCCTCAAAGTGACATATTGTTTGTCTTTCAGTTTCCTACAGATCGGGAGATATTTGCCTTTTCAAATATTAACTATCAAATAATCTCGAAAAATTAAAATATCTCTATCCTCCAACCCCTTGGACATTTATTGACGTGACTCTGACATGAAGTTGACATATACGTTCCCTCAAAGTGACATAAGTTTTGTCTCTCAGATTCCTACAGATCGGGAGATATTTGCCTTTTCAAAAATTGACTTTCGAATAATCTCGAAAAATTAAAATGTCTCTATCCTCCAAACTCTTGGACATACATTGACGTGACTCTGACATGAAGTTGACATATACGTTCCCTCAAAGTGACATATGTTTTGTCTCTCAGATTCCAACAGATCGGGAGATATTTGTCTTTTTAAAAATTGACTTTCGAATATTCTCGAAAAATTAAAATATCTCTATCCTCCAAACCTTTGGACATACATTGACGTGACTCTGACATGAAGTTGACATATATGTTCCCTCAAAGTGACATAAGTGTTGTCTCTCAGATTCCTACAGATCGCGATTTATTTGAATTTTGAAAAATTGACTTTCGAATAATCTCGCAAAATTAAAATGCCTCTGTCCTCCAAACCCCTGGACATACATTGACGTGACTCTGACATGAAGTTGACATATACGTTCCCTCACAGTGACATAAGTTTTGTCTATCAGATTAGTACAGATCGGGAGATATTTGCCTTTTGTAAAATTGACTTTCGAATAATTTCGAAAAATTCAAATATCTCTATCCTCCAAAACCTTGGACATACATTGACGTGACTCTGACATGAAGTTGACATATGCGTTCCCTCAAAGTGACATAAGTTTTGTCTCTCAGATTCGTACAGATCGGGAGATATTTGCCTTTTCAGAAATTGACTTTCGAATAATCTCGAAAAATTTAAATGCCTTTATCCTCCAAACCCTTGGACATACTTTGACGTGAATCTGACATGAAGTTGACATATACGTTCCGTCAAAGTGACATTGGTTTTGTCTCTCAGATTCCTACAGATCGGGAGATATTTGCCTTTTCACAAATTGACTTTCGAATAATCTCGAAAAATTAAAATATTTCTATCCTCCAAACCCTTGGACATACATTGTCGTGACTCTGACATGAAGTTGACATATATGTTCCCTCAAAGTGACATAAGTTTTGTCTCTCAGATTCATACAGATTGGGAGATATTTGCCTTTTGAAAAATTGACTTTCGAATAATTTCGAAAAATTGAAATGTCTCTATCCTCCAAACCCTTGGACATACATTGACGTGACTCTGACACGAAGTTGACATATACGTTACCTCAAACTGACATAAGGTTTGTCTCTCAGATTCCTACAGATCGGGAGATATTTGCTTTTTCAAAAATTGACTTTCGAATAATTTCGAAAAATTAAAATGTCTCTATCCTCCAAACCCTTCGACATACATTGACGTGACTCTGACATGAAGTTGACATATACGTTCCCTCAAAGTGACATAAGGTTTGTCTCTCAGATTCCTACAGATCGGGAGATATTTGCCTTTTCAGAAATTGACTTTCGAATAATCACGAAAAATTAAAATGTCTCCATCCTAGAAACCCTTGGACATACATTGACATGACTCTGACATGAAGTTGACATATACGTTACCTCAAAGTGACATAAGGTTTGTCTCTCAGGTTCCTACAGATCGGAAGATATTTGCCTTTTCAGAAATTGACATTCGAATAATCTCGAAAAATTAAAATGTCTTTATCCTCCAAACCCTTGGACATACATTGATGTGACTCTGACATGAAGTTGACATATACGTTCCCTCAAAGTGACATAAGTGGTGTCTCTCATATTTCTACAGATCGGGAGATATTTGCCTTTTCAGAAATTGACTTTCGAATAATCTCGAAAAATTAAAATGCCTCTGTCCTTCAAACCCTTGGACATACATTGACGTGACTCTGACATGAAGTTGACATATACGTTCCCTCAGAGTGACATAAGTTTTGTCTCACAGATTCCTACAGATCGGGAGATATTTGCCTTTTGAAAAATTGACTTTCGAATAACCTTGAAAAATTAAAATGTCTCTATCCTCCAAACCCTTGGACATACATTGACGTGACTCTGACATGAAGTTGACATATACGTTCCCTCAAAGTGACATAAGTTTTAGCTCACAGATTCCTACAGATCGGGAGATATTTGACTTTTCAAAAATTGACTTTCTATAATCTCGAAAAATTAAAATGTGTTTATCCTCCAAACCCTTGGACATACATTGACGCGACTCTGCCATGAAGTTGACACGTACGTTCCCACAAAGTGACATAAGTTTTATCTCTCAGATTCCTACAGATCGGGAGATATTTGCCTTTACAGAAATTGACTTTCGAATAATCTCGAAAAATTAAAATGTCTCTATACACCAAACCCTTGGACATACATTGACGTGAATCTGACATGAAGTTGACATATACGTTCCCTCAAAGTGACATAAGTTTTGTCTCTCAGATTGCTAAGATCGGGAGATATTTGCGTTTTAAAAAATTGACTTTCGAATAATCTCGAAAAATTAAAATATCTCTATCCTCCAAACCCTTGGACATACATTGACAAGCCTCTGACATGAAGTTGACATATACGTTACCTCAAAGTGACATAAGTTTTGTCTCTCAGATTCCAACAGATCGGGAGATATTTGCCTTTTCATAAATTGACTTTCGAATAATCTCGAAAAATTGAAATGTCTTTATCCTCCAAACCCTTGGACATACATTGATGTGACTCTTACATGAAGTTGACATATACGTTACCTCAAAGTGACATAAGTTTTGTCTCTCAGATTCCAACAGATCGGGAGATATTTGCCTTTTCATAAATTGACTTTCGAATAATCTCGAAAAATTAAAATGTGTTTATCCTCCAAACCCTTTTTACATACATTGACGTGACTCTGACATGAAGTTGACATGTACGTTCCCTCAAAGTGACATAAGTTTTGTCTCTCAGATTCCTAAGATCGGGAGATATTTGCCTTTTCAAAAATTGACTTTCGAATAATCTCGAAAAATTAAAATATCTCTATCCTCCAAACCCTTGGACATACATTGACGTGCCTCTGACATGAAGTTGACATATACGTTACCTCAAAGTGACATAAGTTTTGTCT
Source organism: Zootermopsis nevadensis (assembly GCF_977971745.1). Lineage (NCBI taxonomy): Eukaryota > Metazoa > Arthropoda > Insecta > Blattodea > Termopsidae > Zootermopsis > Zootermopsis nevadensis. The sequence goes on along the minus strand of NW_028259199.1, from coordinate 1,665,095 downwards.
CTCAGATTCCAACAGATCGGGAGATATTTGCCTTTTCAAAAATTGACTTTCGAATAATCTCGAAAAATTAAAATGTCTCTATCCTCCAAACTCTTGGACATACATTGACGTGACTCTGACATGAAGTTGACATATACGTTCGCTCAAAGTGACATAAGTTTTGTCTCTCAGATTAATACAGATCGGGAGATATTTGCCTTTTAAAAAATTGACTTTCTAATAATCTCGAAAAATTAAAATATCTCTATCCTCCAAACCCTTTTACATACATTGACGTGACTCTGACATGAAGTTGACATATACGTTCCCTCAAAGTGACATAAGTGTTGTCACTCAGATTTCTACAGATCGGGATATATTTGCCTTTTCAAAAATTGACTTTGGAATAATATCGAAAAATTAATATGTGTTTATCCTCGAAACCCTTGGACATACGTTGACGTGACTCTGACATGAAGTTGACATATACGTTCCCTCAAAGTGACATAAGTGTTGTCACTCAGATTTCTACAGATCGGGAGATATTTGCCTTTTCAAAAATTGACTTTTGAATAATCTCGCAAAATTAAAATGCCTCTGTCCTCCAAACCCTTGGACATACATTGACGTGAATCTGACATGAAGTTGACATATACGTTCCCTCAAAGTGACATATTGTTTGTCTCTCAGTTTCCTACAGATCGGGAGATATTTGCCTTTTCAAATATTAACTATCAAATAATCTAGAAAAATTAAAATATCTCTATCCTCCAACAACTTGGACATTTATTGACGTGACTCTGACATGAAGTTGACATATACGTTCCCTCAAAGTGACATAAGTTTTGTCTCTCAGATTCCTACAGATCGAGAGATATATGCCTTTTCAAAAATTGACTTTCGAATAATCTCGAAAAATTAAAATGTCTCTATCCTCCAAACTCTTGGACATACATTGACGTGACTCTGACATGAAGTTGACATATACGTTCCCTCAAAGTGACATAAGTTTTGTCTCTCAGATTCCAACAGATCGGGAGATATTTGTCTTTTTAAAAATTGACTTTCGAATATTCTCGAAAAATTAAAATATCTCTATCCTCCAAACCTTTGGACATACATTGACGTGACTCTGACATGAAGTTGACATATATGTTCCCTCAAAGTGACATAAGTGTTGTCTCTCAGATTCCTACAGATCGCGATTTATTTGAATTTTGAAAAATTGACTTTCGAATAATCTCGCAAAATTAAAATGCCTCTGTCCTCCAAACCCTTGGACATACATTGACGTGACTCTGACATGAAGTTGACATATACGTTCCCTCACAGTGACATAAGTTTTGTCTATCAGATTCCTACAGATCGGGAGATATTTGCCTTTTGAAAAATTGACTTTCGAATAATTTCGAAAAATTAAAATATCTCTATCCTCCAAACCCTTGGACATACATTGACGTGACTCTGACATGAAGTTGACATATAAGTTCCCTCAAAGTGACATAAGTTTTGTCTCTCAGATTCCTACAGATCGGGAGATATTTGCCTTTTCAGAAATTGACTTTCGAATAATCTCGAAAAATTTAAATGCCTTTATCCTCCAAACCCTTGGACATACTTTGACGTGAATCTGACATGAAGTTGACATATACGTTCCGTCAAAGTGACATACGTTTTGTCTCTCAGATTCCTACAGATCGGGAGATATTTGCCTTTTCACAAATTGACTTTCTAATAATCTCGAAAAATTAAAATATCTCTATCTTCCAAACCCTTGGACATACATTGTCGTGACTCTGACATGAAGTTGACATATATGTTCCCTCAAAGTGACATAAGTTTTGTCTCTCAGATTCATACAGATTGGGAGATATTTGCCTTTTGAAAAATTGACTTTCGAATAATTTCGAAAAATTGAAATGTCTCTATCCTCCAAACCCTTGGACATACATTGACGTGACTCTGACACGAAGTTGACATATACGTTACCTCAAAGTGACATAAGGTTTGTCTCTCAGATTCCTACAGATCGGGAGATATTTGCCTTTTCAAAAATTGACTTTCGAATAATTTCGAAAAATTAAAATGTCTCTATCCTCCAAACCCTTCGACATACATTGACGTGACTCTGACATGAAGTTGACATATACGTTCCCTCAAAGTGACATAAGGTTTGTCTCTCAGATTCCTACAGATCGGGAGATATTTGCCTTTTCAGAAATTGACTTTCGAATAATCACGAAAAATTAAAATGTCTCCATCCTAGAAACCCTTGGACATACATTGACATGACTCTGACATGAAGTTGACATATACGTTACCTCAAAGTGACATAAGGTTTGTCTCTCAGGTTCCTACAGATCGGGAGATATTTGCCTTTTCAGAAATTGACTTTCGAATAATCTCGAAAAATTAAAATGCCTCTGTCCTCCAAACCCTTGGACATACATTGACGTGACTCTGACATGAAGTTGACATATACGTTCCCTCAGAGTGACATAAGTTTTGTCTCACAGATTCCTACAGATCGGGAGATATTTGCCTTTTGAAAAATTGACTTTCGAATAACCTTGAAAAATTAAAATGTCTCTATCCTCCAAACCCTTGGACATACATTGACGTGACTCTGACATGAAGTTGACATATACGTTCCCTCAAAGTGACATAAGTTTTAGCTCACAGATTCCTACAGATCGGGAGATATTTGACTTTTCAAAAATTGACTTTCTATAATCTCGAAAAATTAAAATGTGTTTATCCTCCAAACCCTTGGACATACATTGACGCGACTCTGCCATGAAGTTGACACGTACGTTCCCTCAAAGTGACATAAGTTTTGTCTCTCAGATTCATACAGATCGGGAGATATTTGCCTTTACAGAAATTGACTTTCGAATAATCTCGAAAATTTAAAATGTCTCTATACACCAAACCCTTGGACATACATTGACGTGAATCTGACATGAAGTTGACATATACGTTCCCTCAAAGTGACATAAGTTTTGTCTCTCAGATTGCTAAGATCGGGAGATATTTGCCTTTTCAAAAATTGACTTTCGAATAATCTCGAAAAATTAAAATATCTCTGTCCTCCAAACCCTTGGACATACATTGACAAGCCTCTGACATGAAGTTGACATATACGTTACCTCAAAGTGACATAAGTTTTGTCTCTCAGATTCCAACAGATCGGGAGATATTTGCCTTTCATAAATTGACTTTCGAATAATCTCGAAAAATTGAAATGTCTTTATCCTCCAAACCCTTGGACATACATTGATGTGACTCTTACATGAAGTTGACATATACGTTACCTCAAAGTGACATAAGTTTTGCCTCTCAGATTCCAACAGATCGGGAGATATTTGCCTTTTCATAAATTGACTTTCGAATAATCTCGAAAAATTAAAATGTGTTTATCCTCCAAACCCTTTTTACATACATTGACGTGACTCTGACATGAAGTTGACATGTACGTTCCCTCAAAGTGACATAAGTTTTGTCTCTCAGATTCCTAAGATCGGGAGATATTTGCCTTTTCAAAAATTGACTTTCGAATAATCTCGAAAAATTAAAATATCTCTATCCTCCAAACCCTTTGACATACATTGACGTGCCTCTGACATGAAGTTGACATATACGTTACCTCAAAGTGACATAAGTTTTGTCTCTCAGATTAGAACAGATCGGGAGATATTTGCCTTTTCAAAAATTGACTTTCGAATAATCTCGAAAAATTAAAATGTCTCTATCCTCCAAACTCTTGGACATACATTGACGTGACTCTGACATGAAGTTGACATATACGTTCGCTCAAAGTGACATAAGTTTTGTCTCTCAGATTAATACAGATCGGGAGATATTTGCCTTTTAAAAAATTGACATTCTAATAATCTCGAAAAATTAAAATATCTCTATCCTCCAAACCCTTTTACATACATTGACGTGACTCTGACATGAAGTTGACATATACGTTCCCTCAAAGTGACATAAGTGTTGTCACTCAGATTTCTACAGATCGGGATATATTTGCCTTTTCAAAAATTGACTTTGGAATAATATCGAAAAATTAATATGTGTTTATCCTCGAAACCCTTGGACATACGTTGACGTGACTCTGACATGAAGTTGACATATACGTTCCCTCAAAGTGACATAAGTGTTGTCACTCAGATTTCTACAGATCGGGAGATATTTGCCTTTTCAAAAATTGACTTTTGAATAATCTCGCAAAATTAAAATGCCTCTGTCCTCCAAACCCTTGGACATACATTGACGTGAATCTGACATGAAGTTGACATATACGTTCCCTCAAAGTGACATTTTGTTTGTCTCTCAGTTTCCTACAGATCGGGAGATATTTGCCTTTTCAAATACTAACTATCAAATAATCTCGAAAAATTAAAATATCTCTATCCTCCAACCCCTTGGACATTTATTGACGTGACTCTGACATGAAGTTGACATATACGTTCCCTCAAAGTGACATAAGTTTTGTCTCCCAGATTCCTACAGATCGGGATATATTTGCCTTTTCAAAAATTGACTTTCGAATAATCTCGAAAAATTAAAATGTCTCTATCCTCCAAACTCTTGGACATACATTGACGTGACTCTGACATGAAGTTGACATATACGTTCCCTCAAAGTGACATAAGTTTTGTCTCTCAGATTCCAACAGATCGGGAGATATTTGTCTTTTTAAAAATTGACTTTCGAATATTCTCGAAAAATTAAAATATCTCTATCCTCCAAACCTTTGGACATACATTGACGTGACTCAGACATGAAGTTGACATATATGTTCCCTCAAAGTGACATAAGTGTTGTCTCTCAGATTCCTACAGATCGCGATTTATTTGAATTTTGAAAAATTGACTTTCGAATAATCTCGCAAAATTAAAATGCCTCTGTCCTCCAAACCCTTGGACATACATTGACGTGACTCTGACATGAAGTTGACATGTAGGTTCCCTCACAGTGACATAAGTTTTGTCTATCAGATTCCTACAGATCGGGAGATATTTGCCTTTTGAAAAATTGACTTTCGAATAATTTCGAAAAATTAAAATATCTCTATCCTCCAAACCCTTGGACATACATTGACGTGACTCTGACATGAAGTTGACATATACGTTCCCTCAAAGTGACATAAGTTTTGTCTCTCAGATTCCTACAGATCGGGAGATATTTGCCTTTTCAGAAATTGACTTTCGAATAATCTCGAAAAATTTAAATGCCTTTATCCTCCAAACCCTTGGACATACTTTGACGTAATCTGACATGAAGTTGACATATACGTTCCGTCAAAGTGACATACGTTTTGTATCTCAGATTCCTACAGATCGGGAGATATTTGCCTTTTCACAAATTGACTTTCGAATAATCTCGAAAAATTAAAATATCTCTATCCTCCAAACCCTTGGACATACATTGTCGTGACTCTGACATGAAGTTGACATATATGTTCCCTCAAAGTGACATAAGTTTTGTCTCTCAGATTCATACAGATTGGGAGATATTTGCCTTTTGAAAAATTGACTTTCGAATAATTTCGAAAAATTGAAATGTCTCTATCCTCCAAACCCTTGGACATACATTGACGTGACTCTGACACGAAGTTGACATATACGTTACCTCAAAGTGACATAAGGTTTGTCTCTCAGATTCCTACAGATCGGGAGATATTTGCCTTTTCAACAATTGACTTTCGAATAATTTCGAAAAATTAAAATGTCTCTATCCTCCAAACCCTTCGACATACATAAACGTGACTCTGACATGAAGTTGACATATACGTTCCCTCAAAGTGACATAAGATTTGTCTCTCAGATTCCTACAGATCGGGAGATATTTGCCTTTTCAGAAATTGACTTTCGAATAATCACGAAAAATTAAAATGTCTCCATCCTAGAAACCCTTGGACATACATTGACATGACTCTGACATGAAGTTGACATATACGTTACCTCAAAGTGACATAAGGTTTGTCTCTCAGGTTCCTACAGATCGGGAGATATTTGCCTTTTCAGAAATTGACATTCGAATAATTTCGAAAAATTAAAATGTCTTTATCCTCCAAACCCTTGGACATACATTGATGTGACTCTGACATGAAGTTGACATATACGTTCCCTCAAAGTGACATAAGTGGTGTCTCTCAGATTTCTACAGATCGGGAGATATTTGCCTTTTCAAAAATTGACTTTCGAATAATCTCGAAAAATTAAAATGCCTCTGTCCTTCAAACCCTTGGACATACATTGACGTGACTCTGACATGAAGTTGACATATACGTTCCCTCAGAGTGACATAAGTTTTGTCTCACAGATTCCTACAGATCGGGAGATATTTGCCTTTTGAAAAATTGACTTTCGAATAACCTTGAAAAATTAAAATGTCTCTATCCTATAAACCCTTGGACATAAATTGACGTGACTCTGACATGAAGTTGACATATACGTTCGCCCAAAGTGACATAAGTTTTGTCTCCCAGATTCCTACAGATCGGGAGATATTTGCTTTTTCAAAAATTGACTTTCGAATAATCTCGAAAAATTGAAATGTCTCTATCCTCCAAACTCTTGGACATACATTGACGTGACTCTGACATGAAGTTGACATATACGTTCCCTCAAAGTGACATAAGTTTTAGCTCACAGATTCCTACAGATCGGGAGATATTTGACTTTTCAAAAATTGACTTTCTATAATCTCGAAAAATTAAAATGTGTTTATCCTCCAAACCCTTGGACATACATTGACGCGACTCTGCCATGAAGTTGACACGTACGTTCCCTCAAAGTGACATAAGTTTTGTCTCTCAGATTCCTACAGATCGGGAGATATTTGCCTTTACAGAAATTGACTTTCGAATAATCTCGAAAAATTAAAATGTCTCTATACACCAAACCCTTGGACATACATTGACGTGAATCTGACATGAAGTTGACATATACGTTCCCTCAAAGTGACATAAGTTTTGTCTCTCAGATTGCTAAGATCGGGAGATATTTGCCTTTTCATAAATTGACTTTCGAATAATCTCGAAAAATTAAAATGTCTTTATCCTCCAAACTCTTGGACATACATTGATGTGACTCTTACATGAAGTTGACATATACGTTACCTCAAAGTGACATAAGTTTTGTCTCTCAGATTCCAACAGATCGGGAGATATTTGCCTTTTCATAAATTGACTTTCGAATAATCTCGAAAAATTAAAATGTGTTTATCCTCCAAACCCTTTTTACATACATTGACGTGACTCTGACATGAAGTTGACATGTACGTTCCCTCAAAGTGACATAAGTTTTGTCTCTCAGATTCCTACAGATCGGGAGATATTTGCCTTTTCAAGAATTGACTTTCGAATAATCTCGAAAAATTAAAATATCTCTATCCTCCAAACCCTTGGACATACATTGACGTGCCTCTGACATGAAGTTGACATATACGTTACCTCAAAGTGACATAAGTTTTGTCTCTCAGATTCCAACAGATCGGGAGATATTTGCCTTTTCAAAAATTGACTTTCGAATAATCTCGAAAAATTAAAATGTCTCTATCCTCCAAACTCTTGGACATACATTGACGTGACTCTGACATGAAGTTGACATATACGTTCGCTCAAAGTGACATAAGTTTTGTCTCTCAGATTAATACAGATCGGGAGATATTTTTGCCTTTTAAAAAATTGACTTTCGAATAATCTCGAAAAATTAAAATATCTCTATCCTCCAAACCCTTTTACATACATTGACGTGACTCTGACATGAAGTTGACATATACGTTCCCTCAAAGTGACATAAGTGTTGTCACTCAGATTTCTACAGATCGGGATATATTTGCCTTTTCAAAAATTGACTTTGGAATAATATCGAAAAATTAATATGTGTTTATCCTCGAAACCCTTTGACATACGTTGACGTGACTCTGACATGAAGTTGACATATACGTTCCCTCAAAGTGACATAAGTGTTGTCACTCAGATTTCTACAGATCGGGAGATATTTGCCTTTTCAAAAATTGACTTTTGAATAATCTCGCAAAATTAAAATGCCTCTGTCCTCCAAACCTTTGGACATACATTGACGTGAATCTGACATGAAGTTGACATATACGTTCCCTCAAAGTGACATATTGTTTGTCTCTCAGTTTCCTACAGATCGGGAGATATTTGCCTTTTCAAATATTAACTATCAAATAATCTCGAAAAATTAAAATATCTCTATCCTCCAACCCCTTGGACATACATTGACGTGACTCTGACATGAAGTTGACATATACGTTCCCTCAAAGTGACATAAGTTTTGTCTATCAGATTCCTACAGATCGGGAGATATTTGCCTTTTGAAAAATTGACTTTAGAATAATTTCGAAAAATTAAAATATCTCTATCCTCCAAACCCTTGGACATACATTGACGTGACTCTGACATGAAGTTGACATATACGTTCCCTCAAAGTGACATAAGTTTTGCCTCTCAGATTCCTACAGATCGGGAGATATTTGCCTTTTCAGAAATTGACTTTCGAATAATCTCGAAAAATTTAAATGCCTTTATCCTCCAAACCCTTGGACATACTTTGACGTGAATCTGACATGAAGTTGACATATACGTTCCGTCAAAGTGACATACGTTTTGTCTCTCAGATTCCTACAGATCGGGAGATATTTGCCTTTTCACAAATTGACTTTCGAATAATCTCGAAAAATTAAAATATCTCTATCCTCCATACCCTTGGACATACATTGTCGTGACTCTGACATGAAGTTGACATATATGTTCCCTCAAAGTGACATAAGTTTTGTCTCTCAGATTCATACAGATTGGGAGATATTTGCCTTTTGAAAAATTGACTTTCGAATAATTTCGAAAAATTGAAATGTCTCTATCCTCCAAACCCTTGGACATACATTGACGTGACTCTGACACGAAGTTGACATATACGTTACCTCAAAGTGACATAAGGTTTGTCTCTCAGATTCCTACAGATCGGGAGATATTTGCCTTTTCAAAAATTGACTTTCGAATAATTTCGAAAAATTAAAATGTCTATATCCTCCAAACCCTTCGACATACATTGACGTGACTCTGACATGAAGTTGACATATACGCTCCCTCAAAGTGACATAAAGTTTGTCTCTCAGATTCCTACAGATCGGGAGATATTTGCCTTTTCAGAAATTGACTTTCGAATAATCACGAAAAATTAAAATGTCTCCATCCTAGAAACCCTTGGACATACATTGACATGACTCTGACATGAAGTTGACATATACGTTACCTCAAAGTGACATAAGGTTTGTCTCTCAGGTTCCTACAGATCGGGAGATATTTGCCTTTTCAGAAATTGACATTCGAATAATTTCGAAAAATTAAAATGTCTTTATCCTCCAAACCCTTGGACATACATTGATGTGACTTTGACATGAAGTTGACATATACGTTCCCTCAAAGTGACATAAGTGGTGTCTCTCAGATTTCTACAGATCGGGAGATATTTGCCTTTTCAAAAATTGACTTTCGAATAATCTCGAAAAATTAAAATGCCTCTGTCCTTCAAACCCTTGGCATACATTGACGTGACTCTGACATGAAGTTGACATATACGTTCCCTCAGAGTGACATAAGTTTTGTCTCACAGATTCCTACAGATCGGGAGATATTTGCCTTTTGAAAAATTGACTTTCGAATAACCTTGAAAAATTAAAATGTCTCTATCCTCCAAACCCTTGGACATAAATTGACGTGACTCTGACATGAAGTTGACATATACGTTCCCCCAAAGTGACATAAGTTTTGTCTCCCAGATTCTTACAGATCGGGAGATATTTGCCTTTTCAAAAATTGACTTTCGAATAATCTCGAAAAATTAAAATGTCTCTATCCTCCAAACTCTTGGACATACATTGACGTGACTCTGACATGAAGTTGACATATACGTTCCCTCAAAGTGACATAAGTTTTAGCTCACAGATTCCTACAGATCGGGAGATATTTGACTTTTCAAAAATTGACTTTCTATAATCTCGAAAAATTAAAATGTGTTTATCCTCCAAACCCTTGGACATACATTGACGCGACTCTGCCATGAAGTTGACACGTACGTTCCCTCAAAGTGACATAAGTTTTGTCTCTCAGATCCCTACAGATCGGGAGATATTTGCCTTTACAGAAATTGACTTTCGAATAATCTCGAAAAATTAAAATGTCTCTATACACCAAACCCTTGGACATACATTGACGTGAATCTGACATGAAGTTGACATATACGTTCCCTCAAAGTGACATTAGTTTTGTCTCTCAGATTGCTAAGATCGGGAGATATTTGCCTTTTCAATAATTGACTTTCGAATAATCTCGAAAAATTAAAATATCTCTATCCTCCAAACCCTTGGACATACATTGACAAGCCTCTGACATGAAGTTGACATTTACGTTACCTCAAAGTGACATAAGGTTTGTCTCTCAGATTTCAACAGATCGGGAGATATTTGCCTTTTCATAAATTGACTTTCGAATAATCTCGAAAAATTAAAATGTCTTTATCCTCCAAACCCTTGGACATACATTGATGTGACTCTTACATGAAGTTGACATATACGTTACCTCAAAGTGACATAAGTTTTGTCTCTCAGATTCCAACAGATCGGGAGATATTTGCCTTTTCATAAATTGACTTTCGAATAATCTCGAAAAATTAAAATGTGTTTATCCTCCAAACCCTTTTTACATACATTGACGTGACTCTGACATGAAGTTGACATGTACGTTCCCTCAAAGTGACATAAGTTTTGTCTCTCAGATTCCTAAGATCGGGAGATATTTGCCTTTTCAAAAATTGACTTTCGAATAATCTCGAAAAATTAAAATATCTCTATCCTCCAAACCCTTTGACATACATTGACGTGCCTCTGACATGAAGTTGACATATACGTTACCTCAAAGTGACATAAGTTTTGTCTCTCAGATTCCAACAGATCGGGAGATATTTGCCTTTTCAAAAATTGACTTTCGAATAATCTCGAAAAATTAAAATGTCTCTATCCTCCAAACTCTTGGACATACATTGACGTGACTCTGACATGAAGTTGACATATACGTTCGCTCAAAGTGACATAAGTTTTGTCTCTCAGATTAATACAGATCGGGAGATAATTTTGCCTTTTAAAAAATTGACTTTCGAATAATCTCGAAAAATTAAAATATCTCTATCCTCCAAACCCTTTTACATACATTGACGTGACTCTGACATGAAGTTGACATATACGTTCCCTCAAAGTGACATAAGTGTTGTCACTCAGATTTCTACAGATCGGGATATATTTGCCTTTTCAAAAATTGACTTTGGAATAATATCGAAAAATTAATATGTGTTTATCCTCGAAACCCTTGGACATACGTTGACGTGACTCTGACATGAAGTTGACATATACGTTCCCTCAAAGTGACATAAGTGTTGTCACTCAGATTTCTACAGATGGGGAGATATTTGCCTTTTCAAAAATTGACTTTTGAATAATCTCGCAAAATTAAAATGCCTCTGTCCTCCAAACCTTTGGGCATACATTGACGTGAATCTGACATGAAGTTGACATATACGTTCCCTCAAAGTGACATATTGTTTGTCTCTCAGTTTCCTACAGATCGGGAGATATTTGCCTTTTCAAATATTAACTATCAAATAATCTCGAAAAATTAAAATATCTCTATCCTCCAACCCCTTGGACATACATTGACGTGACTCTGACATGAAGTTGACATATACGTTCCCTCAAAGTGACATAAGTTTTGTCTCTCAGATTCCTACAGATCGGGAGATATTTGCCTTTTCAAAATTGACTTTCGAATAATCTCGAAAAATTAAAATGTCTCTATCCTCCAAACTCTTGGACATACATTGACGTGACTCTGATATGAAGTTGACATATACGTTCCCTCAAAGTGACATAAGTTTTGTCTCTCAGATTCCAACAGATCGGGAGATATTTGCCTTTTTAAAAATTGACTTTCGAATATTCTCGAAAAATTAAAATATCTCTATCCTCCAAACCTTTGTACATACATTGACGTGACTCTGACATGAAGTTGACATATATGTTACCTCAAAGTGACATAAGTGTTGTCTCTCAGATTAATACAGATCGCGATTTATTTGAATTTTGAAAAATTGACTTTCGAATAATCTCGCAAAATTTAAATGCCTCTGTCCTCCAAACCCTTGGACATACATTGACGTGACTCTGACATGAAGTTGACATATACGTTCCCTCAGAGTGACATAAGTTTTGTCTCACAGATTCCTACAGATCGGGAGATATTTGCCTTTTGAAAAATTGACTTTCGAATAACCTTGAAAAATTAAAATGTCTCTATCCTCCAAACCCTTGGACATAAATTGACGTGACTCTGACATGAAGTTGACATATACGTTCCCCCAAAGTGACATAAGTTTTGTCTCCCAGATTCCTAAAGATCGGGAGATATTTGCCTTTTCAAAAATTAACTTTCGAATAATCTCGAAAAATTAAAATGTCTCTATCCTACAATCCCTTTGACATACAGTGACATGACTGTGACATGAAGTTGACATATACGTTCCCTCAAAATGACATAAGTTTTAGCTCACAGATTCCTACAGATCGGGAGATATTTGACTTTTCAAAAATTGACTTTCTATAATATCGAAAAATTAAAATGTGTTTATCCTCCAAACCCTTGGACATACATTGACGCGACTCTGCCATGAAGTTGACACGTACGTTCCCTCAAAGTGACATAAGTTTTGTCTCTCAGATTCCTACAGATCGGGAGATATTTGCCTTTACAGAAATTGACTTTCGAATAATCTCGAAAAATTAAAATGTCTCTATACACCAAACCCTTGGACATACATTGACGTGAATCTGACATGAAGTTGACATATACGTTCCCTCAAAGTGACATAAGTTTTGTCTCTCAGATTGCTAAGATCGGGAGATATTTGCCTTTTCAATAATTGACTTTCGAATAATCTCGAAAAATTAAAATATCTCTATCCTCCAAACCCTTGGACATACATTGACAAGCCTCTGACATGAAGTTGACATATACGTTACCTCAAAGTGACATAAGTTTTGTCTCTCAGATTCCAACAGATCGGGAGATATTTGCCTTTTCATAAATTGACTTTCGAATAATCTCGAAAAATTAAAATGTCTTTATCCTCCAAACCCTTGGACATACATTGATGTGACTCTTACATGAAGTTGACATATACGTTACCTCAAAGTGACATAAGTTTTGTCTCTCAGATTCCAACAGATCGGGAGATATTTGCCTTTTCATAAATTGACTTTCGAATAATTTCGAAAAATTAAAATGTGTTTATCCTCCAAACCCTTTTTACATACATTGACGTGACTCTGACATGAAGTTGACATGTACGTTCCCTCAAAGTGACATAAGTTTTGTCTCTCAGATTCCTACAGATCGGGAGATATTTGCCTTTTCAAAAATTGACTTTCTATAATCTCGAAAAATTAAAATGTGTTTATCCTCCAAACCCTTGGACATACATTGACGCGACTCTGCCATAAAGTTGACACGTACGTTCCCTCAAAGTGACATAAGTTTTGTCTCTCAGATCCCTACAGATCGGGAGATATTTGCCTTTACAGAAATTGACTTTCGAATAATCTCGAAAAATTAAAATGTCTCTATACACCAAACCCTTGGACATACATTGACGTGAATCTGACATGAAGTTGACATATACGTTCCCTCAAAGTGACATTAGTTTTGTCTCTCAGATTGCTAAGATCGGGAGATATTTGCCTTTTCAATAATTGACTTTCGAATAATCTCGAAAAATTAAAATATCTCTATCCTCCAAACCCTTGGACATACATTGACAAGCCTCTGACATGAAGTTGACATTTACGTTACCTCAAAGTGACATAAGGTTTGTCTCTCAGATTTCAACAGATCGGGAGATATTTGCCTTTTCATAAATTGACTTTCGAATAATCTCGAAAAATTAAAATGTCTTTATCCTCCAAACCCTTGGACATACATTGATGTGACTCTTACATGAAGTTGACATATACGTTACCTCAAAGTGACATAAGTTTTGTCTCTCAGATTCCAACAGATCGGGAGATATTTGCCTTTTCATAAATTGACTTTCGAATAATCTCGAAAAATTAAAATGTGTTTATCCTCCAAACCCTTTTTACATACATTGACGTGACTCTGACATGAAGTTGACATGTACGTTCCCTCAAAGTGACATAAGTTTTGGTCTCAGATTCCTACAGATCGGGAGATATTTGCCTTTTCAAGAATTGACTTCGAATAATCTCGAAAAATTAAAATATCTCTATCCTCCAAACCCTTGGACATACATTGACGTGACTCAGACATGAAGTTGACATATATGTTCCCTCAAAGTGACATAAGTGTTGTCTCTCAGATTCCTACAGATCGCGATTTATTTGAATTTTGAAAAATTGACTTTCGAATAATCTCGCAAAATTAAAATGCCTCTGTCCTCCAAACCCTTGGACATACATTGACGTGACTCTGACATGAAGTTGACATGTACGTTCCCTCACAGTGACATAAGTTTTGTCTATCAGATTCCTACAGATCGGGAGATATTTGCCTTTTGAAAAATTGACTTTCGAATAATTTCGAAAAATTAAAATATCTCTATCCTCCAAACCCTTGGACATACATTGACGTGACTCTGACATGAAGTTGACATATACGTTCCCTCAAAGTGACATAAGTTTTGTCTCTCAGATTCCTACAGATCGGGAGATATTTGCCTTTTCAGAAATTGACTTTCGAATAATCTCGAAAAATTTAAATGCCTTTATCCTCCAAACCCTTGGACATACTTTGACGTAATCTGACATGAAGTTGACATATACGTTCCGTCAAAGTGACATACGTTTTGTATCTCAGATTCCTACAGATCGGGAGATATTTGCCTTTTCACAAATTGACTTTCGAATAATCTCGAAAAATTAAAATATCTCTATCCTCCAAACCCTTGGACATACATTGTCGTGACTCTGACATGAAGTTGACATATATGTTCCCTCAAAGTGACATAAGTTTTGTCTCTCAGATTCATACAGATTGGGAGATATTTGCCTTTTGAAAAATTGACTTTCGAATAATTTCGAAAAATTGAAATGTCTCTATCCTCCAAACCCTTGGACATACATTGACGTGACTCTGACACGAAGTTGACATATACGTTACCTCAAAGTGACATAAGGTTTGTCTCTCAGATTCCTACAGATCGGGAGATATTTGCCTTTTCAAAAATTGACTTTCGAATAATTTCGAAAAATTAAAATGTCTCTATCCTCCAAACCCTTCGACATACATAAACGTGACTCTGACATGAAGTTGACATATACGTTCCCTCAAAGTGACATAAGATTTGTCTCTCAGATTCCTACAGATCGGGAGATATTTGCCTTTTCAGAAATTGACTTTCGAATAATCACGAAAAATTAAAATGTCTCCATCCTAGAAACCCTTGGACATACATTGACATGACTCTGACATGAAGTTGACATATACGTTACCTCAAAGTGACATAAGGTTTGTCTCTCAGGTTCCTACAGATCGGGAGATATTTGCCTTTTCAGAAATTGACATTCGAATAATTTCGAAAAATTAAAATGTCTTTATCCTCCAAACCCTTGGACATACATTGATGTGACTCTGACATGAAGTTGACATATACGTTCCCTCAAAGTGACATAAGTGGTGTCTCTCAGATTTCTACAGATCGGGAGATATTTGCCTTTTCAAAAATTGACTTTCGAATAATCTCGAAAAATTAAAATGCCTCTGTCCTTCAAACCCTTGGACATACATTGACGTGACTCTGACATGAAGTTGACATATACGTTCCCTCAGAGTGACATAAGTTTTGTCTCACAGATTCCTACAGATCGGGAGATATTTGCCTTTTGAAAAATTGACTTTCGAATAACCTTGAAAAATTAAAATGTCTCTATCCTATAAACCCTTGGACATAAATTGACGTGACTCTGACATGAAGTTGACATATACGTTCGCCCAAAGTGACATAAGTTTTGTCTCCCAGATTCCTACAGATCGGGAGATATTTGCCTTTTCAAAAATTGACTTTCGAATAATCTCGAAAAATTGAAATGTCTCTATCCTCCAAACTCTTGGACATACATTGACGTGACTTTGACATGAAGTTGACATATACGTTCCCTCAAAGTGACATAAGTTTTAGCTCACAGATTCCTACAGATCGGGAGATATTTGACTTTTCAAAAATTGACTTTCTATAATCTCGAAAAATTAAAATGTGTTTATCCTCCAAACCCTTGGACATACATTGACGCGACTCTGCCATGAAGTTGACACGTACGTTCCCTCAAAGTGACATAAGTTTTGTCTCTCAGATTCCTACAGATCGGGAGATATTTGCCTTTACAGAAATTGACTTTCGAATAATCTCGAAAAATTAAAATGTCTCTATACACCAAACCCTTGGACATACATTGACGTGAATCTGACATGAAGTTGACATATACGTTCCCTCAAAGTGACATAAGTTTTGTCTCTCAGATTGCTAAGATCGGGAGATATTTGCCTTTTCAATAATTGACTTTCGAATAATCTCGAAAAATTAAAATATCTCTATCCTCCAAACCCTTGGACATACATTGACAAGCCTCTGACATGAAGTTGACATATACGTTACCTCAAAGTGACATAAGGTTTGTCTCTCAGATTCCAACAGATCGGGAGATATTTGCCTTTCCATAAATTGACTTTCGAATAATCTCGAAAAATTAAAATGTCTTTATCCTCCAAACCCTTGGACATACATTGATGTGACTCTTACATGAAGTTGACATATACGTTACCTCAAAGTGACATAAGTTTTGTCTCTCAGATTCCAACAGATCGGGAGATATTTGCCTTTTCATAAATTGACTTTCGAATAATCTCGAAAAATTAAAATGTGTTTATCCTCCAAACCCTTTTTACATACATTGACGTGACTCTGACATGAAGTTGACATGTACGTTCCCTCAAAGTGACATAAGTTTTGTCTCTCAGATTCCTACAGATCGGGAGATATTTGCCTTTTCAAGAATTGACTTTCGAATAATCTCGAAAAATTAAAATATCTCTATCCTCCAAACCCTTGGACATACATTGACGTGCCTCTGACATGAAGTTGACATATACGTTACCTCAAAGTGACATAAGTTTTGTCTCTCAGATTCCAACAGATCGGGAGATATTTGCCTTTTCAAAAATTGACTTTCGAATAATCTCGAAAAATTAAAATGTCTCTATCCTCCAAACTCTTGGACATACATTGACGTGACTCTGACATGAAGTTGACATATACGTTCGCTCAAAGTGACATAAGTTTTGTCTCTCAGATTAATACAGATCGGGAGATATTTTTGCCTTTTAAAAAATTGACTTTCGAATAATCTCGAAAAATTAAAATATCTCTATCCTCCAAACCCTTTTACATACATTGACGTGACTCTGACATGAAGTTGACATATACGTTCCCTCAAAGTGACATAAGTGTTGTCACTCAGATTTCTACAGATCGGGATATATTTGCCTTTTCAAAAATTGACTTTGGAATAATATCGAAAAATTAATATGTGTTTATCCTCGAAACCCTTTGACATACATTGACGTGACTCTGACATGAAGTTGACATATACGTTCCCTCAAAGTGACATAAGTGTTGTCACTCAGATTTCTACAGATCGGGAGATATTTGCCTTTTCAAAAATTGACTTTTGAATAATCTCGCAAAATTAAAATGCCTCTGTCCTCCAAACCTTTGGACATACATTGACGTGAATCTGACATGAAGTTGACATATACGTTCCCTCAAAGTGACATATTGTTTGTCTCTCAGTTTCCTACAGATCGGGAGATATTTGCCTTTTCAAATATTAACTATCAAATAATCTCGAAAAATTAAAATATCTCTATCCTCCAACCCCTTGGACATACATTGACGTGACTCTGACATGAAGTTGACATATACGTTCCCTCAAAGTGACATAAGTTTTGTCTATCAGATTCCTACAGATCGGGAGATATTTGCCTTTTGAAAAATTGACTTTCGAATAATTTCGAAAAATTAAAATATCTCTATCCTCCAAACCCTTGGACATACATTGACGTGACTCTGACATGAAGTTGACATATACGTTCCCTCAAAGTGACATAAGTTTTGCCTCTCAGATTCCTACAGATCGGGAGATATTTGCCTTTTCAGAAATTGACTTTCGAATAATCTCGAAAAATTTAAATGCCTTTATCCTCCAAACCCTTGGACATACTTTGACGTGAATCTGACATGAAGTTGACATATACGTTCCGTCAAAGTGACATACGTTTTGTCTCTCAGATTCCTACAGATCGGGAGATATTTGCCTTTTCACAAATTGACTTTCGAATAATCTCGAAAAATTAAAATATCTCTATCCTCCATACCCTTGGACATACATTGTCGTGACTCTGACATGAAGTTGACATATATGTTCCCTCAAAGTGACATAAGTTTTGTCTCTCAGATTTATACAGATTGGGAGATATTTGCCTTTTGAAAAATTGACTTTCGAATAATTTCGAAAAATTGAAATGTCTCTATCCTCCAAACCCTTGGACATACATTGACGTGACTCTGACACGAAGTTGACATATACGTTACCTCAAAGTGACATAAGGTTTGTCTCTCAGATTCCTACAGATCGGGAGATATTTGCCTTTTCAAAAATTGACTTTCGAATAATTTCGAAAAATTAAAATGTCTATATCCTCCAAACCCTTCGACATACATTGACGTGACTCTGACATGAAGTTGACATATACGCTCCCTCAAAGTGACATAAAGTTTGTCTCTCAGATTCCTACAGATCGGGAGATATTTGCCTTTTCAGAAATTGACTTTCGAATAATCACGAAAAATTAAAATGTCTCCATCCTAGAAACCCTTGGACATACATTGACATGACTCTGACATGAAGTTGACATATACGTTACCTCAAAGTGACATAAGGTTTGTCTCTCAGGTTCCTACAGATCGGGAGATATTTGCCTTTTCAGAAATTGACATTCGAATAATTTCGAAAAATTAAAATGTCTCTATCCTCCAAACTCTTGGACATACATTGACGTGACTCTGACATGAAGTTGACATATACGTTCGCTCAAAGTGACATAAGTTTTGTCTCTCAGATTAATACAGATCGGGAGATATTTTTGCCTTTTAAAAAATTGACTTTCGAATAATCTCGAAAAATTAAAATATCTCTATCCTCCAAACCCTTTTACATACATTGACGTGACTCTGACATGAAGTTGACATATACGTTCCCTCAAAGTGACATAAGTGTTGTCACTCAGATTTCTACAGATCGGGATATATTTGCCTTTTCAAAAATTGACTTTGGAATAATATCGAAAAATTAATATGTGTTTATCCTCGAAACCCTTTGACATACGTTGACGTGACTCTGACATGAAGTTGACATATACGTTCCCTCAAAGTGACATAAGTGTTGTCACTCAGATTTCTACAGATCGGGAGATATTTGCCTTTTCAAAAATTGACTTTTGAATAATCTCGCAAAATTAAAATGCCTCTGTCCTCCAAACCTTTGGACATACATTGACGTGAATCTGACATGAAGTTGACATATACGTTCCCTCAAAGTGACATATTGTTTGTCTCTCAGTTTCCTACAGATCGGGAGATATTTGCCTTTTCAAATATTAACTATCAAATAATCTCGAAAAATTAAAATATCTCTATCCTCCAACCCCTTGGACATACATTGACGTGACTCTGACATGAAGTTGACATATACGTTCCCTCAAAGTGACATAAGTTTTGTCTATCAGATTCCTACAGATCGGGAGATATTTGCCTTTTGAAAAATTGACTTTCGAATAATTTCGAAAAATTAAAATATCTCTATCCTCCAAACCCTTGGACATACATTGACGTGACTCTGACATGAAGTTGACATATACGTTCCCTCAAAGTGACATAAGTTTTGCCTCTCAGATTCCTACAGATCGGGAGATATTTGCCTTTTCAGAAATTGACTTTCGAATAATCTCGAAAAATTTAAATGCCTTTATCCTCCAAACCCTTGGACATACTTTGACGTGAATCTGACATGAAGTTGACATATACGTTCCGTCAAAGTGACATACGTTTTGTCTCTCAGATTCCTACAGATCGGGAGATATTTGCCTTTTCACAAATTGACTTTCGAATAATCTCGAAAAATTAAAATATCTCTATCCTCCATACCCTTGGACATACATTGTCGTGACTCTGACATGAAGTTGACATATATGTTCCCTCAAAGTGACATAAGTTTTGTCTCTCAGATTCATACAGATTGGGAGATATTTGCCTTTTGAAAAATTGACTTTCGAATAATTTCGAAAAATTGAAATGTCTCTATCCTCCAAACCCTTGGACATACATTGACGTGACTCTGACACGAAGTTGACATATACGTTACCTCAAAGTGACATAAGGTTTGTCTCTCAGATTCCTACAGATCGGGAGATATTTGCCTTTTCAAAAATTGACTTTCGAATAATTTCGAAAAATTAAAATGTCTATATCCTCCAAACCCTTCGACATACATTGACGTGACTCTGACATGAAGTTGACATATACGCTCCCTCAAAGTGACATAAAGTTTGTCTCTCAGATTCCTACAGATCGGGAGATATTTGCCTTTTCAGAAATTGACTTTCGAATAATCACGAAAAATTAAAATGTCTCCATCCTAGAAACCCTTGGACATACATTGACATGACTCTGACGTGAAGTTGACATATACGTTACCTCAAAGTGACATAAGGTTTGTCTCTCAGGTTCCTACAGATCGGGAGATATTTGCCTTTTCAGAAATTGACATTCGAATAATTTCGAAAAATTAAAATGTCTTTATCCTCCAAACCCTTGGACATACATTGATGTGACTCTGACATGAAGTTGACATATACGTTCCCTCAAAGTGACATAAGTGGTGTCTCTCAGATTTTTACAGATCGGGAGATATTTGCCTTTTCAAAAATTGACTTTCGAATAATCTCGAAAAATTAAAATGCCTCTGTCCTTCAAACCCTTGGACATACATTGACGTGACTCTGACATGAAGTTGACATATACGTTCCCTCAGAGTGACATAAGTTTTGTCTCACAGATTCCTACAGATCGGGAGATATTTGCCTTTTGAAAAATTGACTTTCGAATAACCTTGAATAATTAAAATGTCTCTATCCTCCAAACCCTTGGACATAAATTGACGTGACTCTGACATGAAGTTGACATATACGTTCCCCCAAAGTGACATAAGTTTTGTCTCCCAGATTCTTACAGATCGGGAGATATTTGCCTTTTCAAAAATTGACTTTCGAATAATCTCGAAAAATTGAAATGTCTCTATCCTCCAAACTCTTGGACATACATTGACGTGACTCTGACATGAAGTTGACATATACGTTCCCTCAAAGTGACATAAGTTTTAGCTCACAGATTCCTACAGATCGGGAGATATTTGACTTTTCAAAAATTGACTTTCTATAATCTCGAAAAATTAAAATGTGTTTATTCTCCAAACCCTTGGACATACATTGACGCGACTCTGCCATGAAGTTGACACGTACGTTCCTCAAAGTGACATAAGTTTTGTCTCTCAGATCCCTACAGATCGGGAGATATTTGCCTTTACAGAAATTGACTTTCGAATAATCTCGAAAAATTAAAATGTCTCTATACACCAAACCCTTGGACATACATTGACGTGAATCTGACATGAAGTTGACATATACGTTCCCTCAAAGTGACATTAGTTTTGTCTCTCAGATTGCTAAGATCGGGAGATATTTGCCTTTTCAATAATTGACTTTCGAATAATCTCGAAAAATTAAAATATCTCTATCCTCCAAACCCTTGGACATACATTGACAAGCCTCTGACATGAAGTTGACATTTACGTTACCTCAAAGTGACATAAGGTTTGTCTCTCAGATTTCAACAGATCGGGAGATATTTGCCTTTTCATAAATTGACTTTCGAATAATCTCGAAAAATTAAAATGTCTTTATCCTCCAAACCCTTGGACATACATTGATGTGACTCTTACATGAAGTTGACATATACGTTACCTCAAAGTGACATAAGTTTTGTCTCTCAGATTCCAACAGATCGGGAGATATTTGCCTTTTCATAAATTGACTTTCGAATAATCTCGAAAAATTAAAATGTGTTTATCCTCCAAACCCTTTTTACATACATTGACGTGACTCTGACATGAAGTTGACATGTACGTTCCCTCAAAGTGACATAAGTTTTGGTCTCAGATTCCTACAGATCGGGAGATATTTGCCTTTTCAAGAATTGACTTTCGAATAATCTCGAAAAATTAAAATATCTCTATCCTCCAAACCCTTGGACATACATTGACGTGCCTCTGACATGAAGTTGACATATACGTTACCTCAAAGTGACATAAGTTTTGTCTCTCAGATTCCAACAGATCGGGAGATATTTGCCTTTTCAAAAATTGACTTTCGAATAATCTCGAAAAATTAAAATGTCTCTATCCTCCAAACTCTTGGACATACATTGACGTGACTCTGACATGAAGTTGACATATACGTTCGCTCAAAGTGACATAAGTTTTGTCTCTCAGATTAATACAGATCGGGAGATATTTTTGCCTTTTAAAAAATTGACTTTCGAATAATCTCGAAAAATTAAAATATCTCTATCCTCCAAACCCTTTTACATACATTGACGTGACTCTGACATGAAGTTGACATATACGTTCCCTCAAAGTGACATAAGTGTTGTCACTCAGATTTCTACAGATCGGGATATATTTGCCTTTTCAAAAATTGACTTTGGAATAATATCGAAAAATTAATATGTGTTTATCCTCGAAACCCTTGGACATACGTTGACGTGACTCTGACATGAAGTTGACATATACGTTCCCTCAAAGTGACATAAGTGTTGTCACTCAGATTTCTACAGATGGGGAGATATTTGCCTTTTCAAAAATTGACTTTTGAATAATCTCGCAAAATTAAAATGCCTCTGTCCTCCAAACCTTTGGACATACATTGACGTGAATCTGACATGAAGTTGACATATACGTTCCCTCAAAGTGACATATTGTTTGTCTCTCAGTTTCCTACAGATCGGGAGATATTTGCCTTTTCAAATATTAACTATCAAATAATCTCGAAAAATTAAAATATCTCTATCCTCCAACCCCTTGGACATACATTGACGTGACTCTGACATGAAGTTGACATATACGTTCCCTCAAAGTGACATAAGTTTTGTCTCTCAGATTCCTACAGATCGGGAGATATTTGCCTTTTCAAAATTGACTTTCGAATAATCTCGAAAAATTAAAATGTCTCTATCCTCCAAACTCTTGGACATACATTGACGTGACTCTGATATGAAGTTGACATATACGTTCCCTCAAAGTGACATAAGTTTTGTCTCTCAGATTCCAACAGATCGGGAGATATTTGCCTTTTTAAAAATTGACTTTCGAATATTCTCGAAAAATTAAAATATCTCTATCCTCCAAACCTTTGGACATACATTGACGTGACTCTGACATGAAGTTGACATATATGTTCCCTCAAAGTGACATAAGTGTTGTCTCTCAGATTCCTACAGATCGCGATTTATTTGAATTTTGAAAAATTGACTTTCGAATAATCTCGCAAAATTTAAATGCCTCTGTCCTCCAAACCCTTGGACATACATTGACGTGACTCTGACATGAAGTTGACATATACGTTCCCTCAGAGTGACATAAGTTTTGTCTCACAGATTCCTACAGATCGGGAGATATTTGCCTTTTGAAAAATTGACTTTCGAATAACCTTGAAAAATTAAAATGTCTCTATCCTCCAAACCCTTGGACATAAATTGACGTGACTCTGACATGAAGTTGACATATACGTTCCCCCAAAGTGACATAAGTTTTGTCTCCCAGATTCCTAAAGATCGGGAGATATTTGCCTTTTCAAAAATTAACTTTCGAATAATCTCGAAAAATTAAAATGTCTCTATCCTACAATCCCTTTGACATACAGTGACATGACTGTGACATGAAGTTGACATATACGTTCCCTCAAAATGACATAAGTTTTAGCTCACAGATTCCTACAGATCGGGAGATATTTGACTTTTCAAAAATTGACTTTCTATAATCTCGAAAAATTAAAATGTGTTTATCCTCCAAACCCTTGGACATACATTGACGCGACTCTGCCATGAAGTTGACACGTACGTTCCCTCAAAGTGACATAAGTTTTGTCTCTCAGATTCCTACAGATCGGGAGATATTTGCCTTTACAGAAATTGACTTTCGAATAATCTCGAAAAATTAAAATGTCTCTATACACCAAACCCTTGGACATACATTGACGTGAATCTGACATGATGTTGACACATACGTTCCCTCAAAGTGACATAAGTTTTGTCTCTCAGATTGCTAAGATCGGGAGATATTTGCCTTTTCAATAATTGACTTTCGAATAATCTCGAAAAATTAAAATATCTCTATCCTCCAAACCCTTGGACATACATTGACAAGCCTCTGACATGAAGTTGACATATACGTTACCTCAAAGTGACATAAGTTTTGTCTCTCAGATTCCAACAGATCGGGAGATATTTGCCTTTTCATAAATTGACTTTCGAATAATCTCGAAAAATTAAAATGTCTTTATCCTCCAAACCCTTGGACATACATTGATGTGACTCTTACATGAAGTTGACATATACGTTACCTCAAAGTGACATAAGTTTTGTCTCTCAGATTCCAACAGATCGGGATATATTTGCCTTTTCATAAATTGACTTTCGAATAATTTCGAAAAATTAAAATGTGTTTATCCTCCAAACCCTTTTTACATACATTGACGTGACTCTGACATGAAGTTGACATGTACGTTCCCTCAAAGTGACATAAGTTTTGTCTCTCAGATTCCTACAGATCGGGAGATATTTGCCTTTTCAAAAATTGACTTTCTATAATCTCGAAAAATTAAAATGTGTTTATCCTCCAAACCCTTGGACATACATTGACGCGACTCTGCCATGAAGTTGACACGTACGTTCCTACAAAGTGACATAAGTTTTGTCTCTCAGATCCCTACAGATCGGGAGATATTTGCCTTTACAGAAATTGACTTTCGAATAATCTCGAAAAATTAAAATGTCTCTATACACCAAACCCTTGGACATACATTGACGTGAATCTGACATGAAGTTGACATATACGTTCCCTCAAAGTGACATTAGTTTTGTCTCTCAGATTGCTAAGATCGGGAGATATTTGCCTTTTCAATAATTGACTTTCGAATAATCTCGAAAAATTAAAATATCTCTATCCTCCAAACCCTTGGACATACATTGACAAGCCTCTGACATGAAGTTGACATTTACGTTACCTCAAAGTGACATAAGGTTTGTCTCTCAGATTTCAACAGATCGGGAGATATTTGCCTTTTCATAAATTGACTTTCGAATAATCTCGAAAAATTAAAATGTCTTTATCCTCCAAACCCTTGGACATACATTGATGTGACTCTTACATGAAGTTGACATATACGTTACCTCAAAGTGACATAAGTTTTGTCTCTCAGATTCCAACAGATCGGGAGATATTTGCCTTTTCATAAATTGACTTTCGAATAATCTCGAAAAATTATAATGTGTTTATCCTCCAAACCCTTTTTACATACATTGACGTGACTCTGACATGAAGTTGACATGTACGTTCCCTCAAAGTGACATAAGTTTTGGTCTCAGATTCCTACAGATCGGGAGATATTTGCCTTTTCAAGAATTGACTTTCGAATAATCTCGAAAAATTAAAATATCTCTATCCTCCAAACCCTTGGACATACATTGACGTGCCTCTGACATGAAGTTGACATATACGTTACCTCAAAGTGACATAAGTTTTGTCTCTCAGATTCCAACAGATCGGGAGATATTTGCCTTTTCAAAAATTGACTTTCGAATAATCTCGAAAAATTAAAATGTCTCTATCCTCCAAACTCTTGGACATACATTGACGTGACTCTGACATGAAGTTGACATATACGTTCGCTCAAAGTGACATAAGTTTTGCCTCTCAGATTAATACAGATCGGGAGATATTTTTGCCTTTTAAAAAATTGACTTTCGAATAATCTCGAAAAATTAAAATATCTCTATCCTCCAAACCCTTTTACATACATTGACGTGACTCTGACATGAAGTTGACATATACGTTCCCTCAAAGTGACATAAGTGTTGTCACTCAGATTTCTACAGATCGGGATATATTTGCCTTTTCAAAAATTGACTTTGGAATAATATCGAAAAATTAATATGTGTTTATCCTCGAAACCCTTGGACATACGTTGACGTGACTCTGACATGAAGTTGACATATACGTTCCCTCAAAGTGACATAAGTGTTGTCACTCAGATTTCTACAGATGGGGAGATATTTGCCTTTTCAAAAATTGACTTTTGAATAATCTCGCAAAATTAAAATGCCTCTGTCCTCCAAACCTTTGGACATACATTGACGTGAATCTGACATGAAGTTGACATATACGTTCCCTCAAAGTGACATATTGTTTGTCTCTCAGTTTCCTACAGATCGGGAGATATTTGCCTTTTCAAATATTAACTATCAAATAATCTCGAAAAATTAAAATATCTCTATCCTCCAACCCCTTGGACATACATTGACGTGACTCTGACATGAAGTTGACATATACGTTCCCTCAAAGTGACATAAGTTTTGTCTCTCAGATTCCTACAGATCGGGAGATATTTGCCTTTTCAAAATTGACTTTCCAATAATCTCGAAAAATTAAAATGTCTCTATCCTCGAAACTCTTGGACATACATTGACGTGACTCTGATATGAAGTTGACATATACGTTCCCTCAAAGTGACATAAGTTTTGTCTCTCAGATTCCAACAGATCGGGAGATATTTGCCTTTTTAAAAATTGACTTTCGAATATTCTCGAAAAATTAAAATATCTCTATCCTCCAAACCTTTGGACATACATTGACGTGACTCTGACATGAAGTTGACATATATGTTCCCTCAAAGTGACATAAGTGTTGTCTCTCAGATTCCTACAGATCGCGATTTATTTGAATTTTGAAAAATTGACTTTCGAATAATCTCGCAAAATTTAAATGCCT
Organism: Zootermopsis nevadensis; assembly: GCF_977971745.1. Classification (NCBI taxonomy): domain Eukaryota; kingdom Metazoa; phylum Arthropoda; class Insecta; order Blattodea; family Termopsidae; genus Zootermopsis; species Zootermopsis nevadensis. Next base: position 1,637,804 of record NW_028259199.1, on the reverse strand, counting down.
CTGTCCTCCAAACCCTTGGACATACATTGACGTGACTCTGACATGAAGTTGACATATACGTTCCCTCAGAGTGACATAAGTTTTGTCTCACAGATTCCTACAGATCGGGAGATATTTGCCTTTTGAAAAATTGACTTTCGAATAACCTTGAAAAATTAAAATGTCTCTATCCTCCAAACCCTTGGACATAAATTGACGTGACTCTGACATGAAGTTGACATATACGTTCCCCCAAAGTGACATAAGTTTTGTCTCCCAGATTCCTAAAGATCGGGAGATATTTGCCTTTTCAAAAATTAACTTTCGTATAATCTCGAAAAATTAAAATGTCTCTATCCTACAATCCCTTTGACATACAGTGACATGACTGTGACATGAAGTTGACATATACGTTCCCTCAAAATGACATAAGTTTTAGCTCACAGATTCCTACAGATCGGGAGATATTTGACTTTTCAAAAATTGACTTTCTATAATCTCGAAAAATTAAAATGTGTTTATCCTCCAAACCCTTGGACATACATTGACGCGACTCTGCCATGAAGTTGACACGTACGTTCCCTCAAAGTGACATAAGTTTTGTCTCTCAGATTCCTACAGATCGGGAGATATTTGCCTTTACAGAAATTGACTTTCGAATAATCTCGAAAAATTAAAATGTCTCTATACACCAAACCCTTGGACATACATTGACGTGAATCTGACATGAAGTTGACATATACGTTCCCTCAAAGTGACATAAGTTTTGTCTCTCAGATTGCTAAGATCGGGAGATATTTGCCTTTTCAATAATTGACTTTCGAATAATCTCGAAAAATTAAAATATCTCTATAATCCAAACCCTTGGACATACATTGACAAGCCTCTGACATGAAGTTGACATATACGTTACCTCAAAGTGACATAAGTTTTGTCTCTCAGATTCCAACAGATCGGGAGATATTTGCCTTTTCATAAATTGACTTTCGAATAATCTCGAATAATAAAAATGTCTTTATCCTCCAAACCCTTGGACATACATTGATGTGACTCTTACATGAAGTTGACATATACGTTACCTCAAAGTGACATAAGTTTTGTCTCTCAGATTCCAACAGATCGGGAGATATTTGCCTTTTCATAAATTGACTTTCGAATAATTTCGAAAAATTAAAATGAGTTTATCCTCCAAACCCTTGTTACATACATTGACGTGACTCTGACATGAAGTTGACATGTACGTTCCCTCAAAGTGACATAAGTTTTGTCTCTCAGATTAATACAGATCGGGAGATATTTGCCTTTTCAAGAATTGACTTTCGAATAATCTCGAAAAATTAAAATATCTCTATCCTCCAAACCCTTGGACATACATTGACGTGCCTCTGACATGAAGTTGACATATACGTTACCTCAAAGTGACATAAGTTTTGTCTCTCAGATTTCAACAGATCGGGAGATATTTGCCTTTTCAAAAATTGACTTTCGAATAATCTCGAAAAATTTAAATGTCTCTATCCTCCAAACTCTTGGACATACATTGACGTGACTCTGACATGAAGTTGACATATACGTTCGCTCAAAGTGACATAAGTTTTGTCTCTCAGATTAATACAGATCGGGAGATATTTTTGCCTTTTAAAAAATTGACTTTCGAATAATCTCGAAAAATTAAAATATCTCTATCCTCCAAACCCTTTTACATACATTGACGTGACTCTGACATGAAGTTGACATATACGTTCCCACAAAGTGACATAAGTGTTGTCACTCAGATTTCTACAGATCGGGATATATTTGCCTTTTCAAAAATTGACTTTGGAATAATATCGAAAAATTAATATGTGTTTATCCTCGAAACCCTTGGACATACGTTGACGTGACTCTGACATGAAGTTGACATATACGTTCCCTCAAAGTGACATAAGTGTTGTCACTCAGATTTCTACAGATCGGGAGATATTTGCCTTTTCAAAAATTGACTTTTGAATAATCTCGCAAAATTAAAATGCCTCTGTCCTCCAAACCTTTGGACATACATTGACGTGAATCTGACATGAAGTTGACATATACGTTCCCTCAAAGTGACATATTGTTTGTCTCTCAGTTTCCTACAGATCGGGAGATATTTGCCTTTTCAAATATTAACTATCAAATAATCTCGAAAAATTAAAATATCTCTATCCTCCAACCCCTTGGACATACATTGACGTGACTCTGACATGAAGTTGACATATACGTTCCCTCAAAGTGACATAAGTTTTGTCTCTCAGATTCCTACAGATCGGGAGATATTTGCCTTTTCAAAAATTGACTTTCGAATAATCTCGAAAAATTAAAATGTCTCTATCCTCCAAACTCTTGGACATACATTGACGTGACTCTGATATGAAGTTGACATATACGTTCCCTCAAAGTGACATAAGTTTTGTCTCTCAGATTCCTACAGATCGGGAGATATTTGCCTTTTCAAAAATTGACTTTCGAATATTCTCGAAAAATTAAAATATCTCTATCCTCCAAACCTTTGGACATACATTGACGTGACTCTGACACGAAGTTGACATATATGTTCCCTCAAAGTGACATAAGTGTTGTCTCTCAGATTCCTACAGATCGCGATTTATTTGAATTTTGAAAAATTGACTTTCGAATAATCTCGCAAAATTAAAATGCCTCTGTCCTCCAAACCCTTGGACATACATTGACGTGACTCTGACATGAAGTTGACATATACGTTCCCTCACTGTGACATAAGTTTTGTCTATCAGATTCCTACAGATCGGGAGATATTTGCCTTTTGAAAAATTGACTTTCGAATAATTTCGAAAAATTAAAATATCTCTATCCTCCAAACCCTTTTACATACATTGACGTGACTCTGACATGAAGTTGACATTTACGTTCCCTCAAAGTGACATAAGTTTTGTCTCTCAGATTCCTACAGATCGGGAGATATTTGCTTTTTCAGAAATTGACTTTCGAATAATCTCGAAAAATTTAAATGCCTTTATCCTCCAAACCCTTGGACATACTTTGACGTGAATCTGACATGAAGTTGACATATACGTTCCGTCAAAGTGACATACGTTTTGTCTCTCAGATTCCTACAGATCGGGATATATTTGCCTTTTGAAAAATTGACTTTCGAATAATTTCGAAAAATTGAAATGTCTCTATCCTCCAAACCCTTGGACATACATTGACGTGACTCTGACATGAAGTTGACATATACGTTCCCTCAAAGTGACATAAGGTTTGTCTCTCAGATTCCTACAGATCGGGAGATATTTGCCTTTTCAGAAATTGACTTTCGAATAATCACGAAAAATTAAAATGTCTCCATCCTAGAAACCCTTGGACATACATTGACATGACTCTGACATGAAGTTGACATATACGTTACCTCAAAGTGACATAAGGTTTGTCTTTCAGGTTCCTACAGATCGGGAGATATTTGCGTTTTCAGAAATTGACATTCGAATAATCTCGAAAAATTAAAATGTCTTTATCCTCCAAACCCTTGGACATACATTGATGTGACTCTGACATGAAGTTGACATATACGTTCCCCCAAAGTGACATAAGTGGTGTCTCTCAGATTTCTACAGATCGGGAAATATTTGCCTTTTCAATAATTGACGTGGCTCTGACATGAAGTTGACATATACATTCCCTCAGAGTGACATAAGTTTTGTCTCACAGATTCCTACAGATCGGGAGATATTTGCCTTTTGAAAAATTGACTTTCGAATAACCTTGAAAAATTAAAATGTCTCTATCCTCCAAACCCTTGGACATAAATTGACGTGACTCTGACATGAAGTTGACATATACGTTCCCCCAAAGTGACATAAGTTTTGTCTCCCAGATTCCTACAGATCGGGAGATATTTGCCTTTTCAAAAATTGACTTTCGAATAATCTCGAAAAATTGAAATGTCTCTATCCTCCAAACTCTTGGACATACATTGACGTGACTCTGACATGAAGTTGACATATACGTTCCCTCAAAGTGACATAAGTTTTAGCTCACAGATTCCTACAGTTCGGGAGATATTTGACTTTTCAAAAATTGACTTTCTATAATCTCGAAAAATTAAAATGTGTTTATCCTCCAAACCCTTGGACATACATTGATGCGACTCTGCCATGAAGTTGACACGTACGTTCCCTCAAAGTGACATAAGTTTTTCACTCAGATTGCTAAGATCGGGAGATATTTGCCTTTTCAAAAATTGACTTTCGAATAATCTCGAAAAATTAAAATATCTCTATCCTCCAAACCCTTGGACATACATTGACAAGCCTCTGACATGAAGTTGACATATACGTTACCTCAAAGTGACATAAGTTTTGTCTCTCAGATTCCAACAGATCGGGAGATATTTGCCTTTTCATAAATTGACTTTCGAATAATCTCGAAAAATTAAAATGTCTTTATCCTCCAAACCCTTGGACATACATTGATGTGACTCTTACATGAAGTTGACTTATACGTTACGTCAAAGTGACATAAGTTTTGTCTCTCAGATTCCAACAGATCGGGAGATATTTGCCTTTTCATAAATTGACTTTCGAATAATCTCGAAAAATTAAAATATCTCTATCCTCCAAACCCTTTTACATACATTGACGTGACTCTGACATGAAGTTGACATATACGTTCCCTCAAAGTGACATAAGTGTTGTCACTCAGATTTCTACAGATCGGGAGATATTTGCCTTTTCATAAATTGACTTTCGAATAATCTCGAAAAATTAAAATGTCTTTATCCTCCAAACCCTTGGACATACATTGACGTGACTCTGACATGAAGTTGACATATACGTTCCCTCACTGTGACATAAGTTTTGTCTATCAGATTCCTACAGATCGGGAGATATTTGCCTTTTGAAAAATTGACTTTCGAATAATTTCGAAAAATTAAAATATCTCTATCCTCAAACCCTTGGACATACATTGACGTGACTCTGACATGAAGTTGACATTTACGTTCCCTCAAAGTGACATAAGTTTTGTCTCTCAGATTCCTACAGATCGGGAGATATTTGCTTTTTCAGAAATTGACTTTCTAATAATCTCGAAAAATTTAAATGCCTTTATCCTCCAAACCCTTGGACATACTTTGACGTGAATCTGACATGAAGTTGACATATACGTTCCGTCAAAGTGACATACGTTTTGTCTCTCAGATTCCTACAGATCGGGATATATTTGCCTTTTGAAAAATTGACTTTCGAATAATTTCGAAAAATCGAAATGTCTCTATCCTCCAAACCCTTGGACATACATTGACGTGACTCTGACATGAAGTTGACATATACGTTCCCTCAAAGTGACATAAGGTTTGTCTCTCAGATTCCTACAGATCGGGAGATATTTGCCTTTTCAGAAATTGACTTTCGAATAATCACGAAAAATTAAAATGTCTCCATCCTAGAAACCCTTGGACATACATTGACATGACTCTGACATGAAGTTGACATATACGTTACCTCAAAGTGACATAAGGTTTGTCTTTCAGGTTCCTACAGATCGGGAGATATTTGCGTTTTCAGAAATTGACATTCGAATAATCTCGAAAAATTAAAATGTCTTTATCCTCCAAACCCTTGGACATACATTGATGTGACTCTGACATGAAGTTGACATATACGTTCCCCCAAAGTGACATAAGTGGTGTCTCTCAGATTTCTACAGATCGGGAAATATTTGCCTTTTCAAAAATTGACGTGGCTCTGACATGAAGTTGACATATACATTCCCTCAGAGTGACATAAGTTTTGTCTCACAGATTCCTACAGATCGGGAGATATTTGCCTTTTGAAAAATTGACTTTCGAATAACCTTGAAAAATTAAAATGTCTCTATCCTCCAAACCCTTGGACATAAATTGACGTGACTCTGACATGAAGTTGACATATACGTTCCCCCAAAGTGACATAAGTTTTGTCTCCCAGATTCCTACAGATCGGGAGATATTTGCCTTTTCAAAAATTGACTTTCGAATAATCTCGAAAAATTGAAATGTCTCTATCCTCCAAACTCTTGGACATACATTGACGTGACTCTGACATGAAGTTGACATATACGTTCCCTCAAAGTGACATAAGTGTTGTCACTCAGATTTCTACAGTTCGGGAGATATTTGACTTTTCAAAAATTGACTTTCTATAATCTCGAAAAATTAAAATGTGTTTATCCTCCAAACCCTTGGACATACATTGATGCGACTCTGCCATGAAGTTGACACGTACGTTCCCTCAAAGTGACATAAGTTTTTCACTCAGATTGCTAAGATCGGGAGATATTTGCCTTTTCAAAAATTGACTTTCGAATAATCTCGAAAAATTAAAATATCTCTATCCTCCAAACCCTTGGACATACATTGACAAGCCTCTGACATGAAGTTGACATATACGTTACCTCAAAGTGACATAAGTTTTGTCTCTCAGATTCCAACAGATCGGGAGATATTTGCCTTTTCATAAATTGACTTTCGAATAATCTCGAAAAATTAAAATGTCTTTATCCTCCAAACCCTTGGACATACATTGATGTGACTCTTACATGAAGTTGACTTATACGTTACGTCAAAGTGACATAAGTTTTGTCTCTCAGATTCCAACAGATCGGGAGATATTTGCCTTTTCATAAATTGACTTTCGAATAATCTCGAAAAATTAAAATATCTCTATCCTCCAAACCCTTTTACATACATTGACGTGACTCTGACATGAAGTTGACATATACGTTCCCTCAAAGTGACATAAGTGTTGTCACTCAGATTTCTACAGATCGGGAGATATTTGCCTTTTCATAAATTGACTTTCGAATAATCTCGAAAAATTAAAATGTCTTTATCCTCCAAACCCTTGGACATACATTGATGTTCCTCTTACATGAAGTTGACATATACGTTCCCTCAAAGTGACATTAGGTTTGTCTCTCAGATTCCTACAGATCGGGAGATATTTGCCTTTTCAAAAATTGACTTTCGAATAATCTCGAAAAATTAAAATGCCTCTGTCCTTCAAACCCTTGGACATACATTGACGTGACTCTGACATGAAGTTGACATATACGTTCCCTCAGAGTGACATAAGTTTTGTCTCACAGATTTCTACAGATCGGGAGATATTTGCCTTTTGAAAAATTGACTTTCTAATAATCTTGAAAAATTAAAATGTCTCTATCCTCCAAACCCTTGGACATACATTGACGTGACTCTGACATGAAGTTGACATATACGTTCGCTCAAAGTGACATAAGTTTTGTCTCTCAGATTCCTACAGATTGGGAGATATTTGCCTTTTCAAGAAATGACTTTCTATAATCTCGAAAAATTAAAATGTGTTTATCCTCCAAACCCTTTTTACATACATTGACGTGACTCTGACATGAAGTTGACATGTACGTTCCCTCAAAGTGACATAAGTTTTGTCTCTCAGATTCCAACAGATCGGGAGATATTTGCCTTTTCAAAAATTGACTTTCGAATAATCTCGAAAAATTAAAATGTCTCTATCCTCCAAACTCTTGGACATACATCGACGTGACTCTGACATGAAGTTGACATATACGTTCCCCCAAAGTGACATAAGTTTTGTCTCTCAGATTCCTACAGATCGGGAGATATTTGCCTTTTCAAAAATTGACTTTCGAATATTCTCGAAAAATTAAAATATCTCTATCCTCCAAACCTTTGGACATACATTGACGTGACTCTGACACGAAGTTGACATATATGTTCCCTCAAAGTGACATAAGTGTTGTCTCTCAGATTCCTACAGATCGCGATTTATTTGAATTTTGAAAAATTGACTTTCGAATAATCTCGCAAAATTAAAATGCCTCTGTCCTCCAAACCCTTGGACATACATTGACGTGACTCTGACATGAAGTTGACATATACGTTCCCTCACTGTGACATAAGTTTTGTCTATCAGATTCCTACAGATCGGGAGATATTTGCCTTTTGAAAAATTGACTTTCGAATAATTTCGAAAAATTAAAATATCTCTATCCTCCAAACCCTTTTACATACATTGACGTGACTCTGACATGAAGTTGACATTTACGTTCCCTCAAAGTGACATAAGTTTTGTCTCTCAGATTCCTACAGATCGGGAGATATTTGCTTTTTCAGAAATTGACTTTCGAATAATCTCGAAAAATTTAAATGCCTTTATCCTCCAAACCCTTGGACATACTTTGACGTGAATCTGACATGAAGTTGACATATACGTTCCGTCAAAGTGACATACGTTTTGTCTCTCAGATTCCTACAGATCGGGATATATTTGCCTTTTGAAAAATTGACTTTCGAATAATTTCGAAAAATTGAAATGTCTCTATCCTCCAAACCCTTGGACATACATTGACGTGACTCTGACATGAAGTTGACATATACGTTCCCTCAAAGTGACATAAGGTTTGTCTCTCAGATTCCTACAGATCGGGAGATATTTGCCTTTTCAGAAATTGACTTTCGAATAATCACGAAAAATTAAAATGTCTCCATCCTAGAAACCCTTGGACATACATTGACATGACTCTGACATGAAGTTGACATATACGTTACCTCAAAGTGACATAAGGTTTGTCTTTCAGGTTCCTACAGATCGGGAGATATTTGCGTTTTCAGAAATTGACATTCGAATAATCTCGAAAAATTAAAATGTCTTTATCCTCCAAACCCTTGGACATACATTGATGTGACTCTGACATGAAGTTGACATATACGTTCCCCCAAAGTGACATAAGTGGTGTCTCTCAGATTTCTACAGATCGGGAAATATTTGCCTTTTCAATAATTGACGTGGCTCTGACATGAAGTTGACATATACATTCCCTCAGAGTGACATAAGTTTTGTCTCACAGATTCCTACAGATCGGGAGATATTTGCCTTTTGAAAAATTGACTTTCGAATAACCTTGAAAAATTAAAATGTCTCTATCCTCCAAACCCTTGGACATAAATTGACGTGACTCTGACATGAAGTTGACATATACGTTCCCCCAAAGTGACATAAGTTTTGTCTCCCAGATTCCTACAGATCGGGAGATATTTGCCTTTTCAAAAATTGACTTTCGAATAATCTCGAAAAATTGAAATGTCTCTATCCTCCAAACTCTTGGACATACATTGACGTGACTCTGACATGAAGTTGACATATACGTTCCCTCAAAGTGACATAAGTTTTAGCTCACAGATTCCTACAGTTCGGGAGATATTTGACTTTTCAAAAATTGACTTTCTATAATCTCGAAAAATTAAAATGTGTTTATCCTCCAAACCCTTGGACATACATTGATGCGACTCTGCCATGAAGTTGACACGTACGTTCCCTCAAAGTGACATAAGTTTTTCACTCAGATTGCTAAGATCGGGAGATATTTGCCTTTTCAAAAATTGACTTTCGAATAATCTCGAAAAATTAAAATATCTCTATCCTCCAAACCCTTGGACATACATTGACAAGCCTCTGACATGAAGTTGACATATACGTTACCTCAAAGTGACATAAGTTTTGTCTCTCAGATTCCAACAGATCGGGAGATATTTGCCTTTTCATAAATTGACTTTCGAATAATCTCGAAAAATTAAAATGTCTTTATCCTCCAAACCCTTGGACATACATTGATGTGACTCTTACATGAAGTTGACTTATACGTTACGTCAAAGTGACATAAGTTTTGTCTCTCAGATTCCAACAGATCGGGAGATATTTGCCTTTTCATAAATTGACTTTCGAATAATCTCGAAAAATTAAAATATCTCTATCCTCCAAACCCTTTTACATACATTGACGTGACTCTGACATGAAGTTGACATATACGTTCCCTCAAAGTGACATAAGTGTTGTCACTCAGATTTCTACAGATCGGGAGATATTTGCCTTTTCATAAATTGACTTTCGAATAATCTCGAAAAATTAAAATGTCTTTATCCTCCAAACCCTTGGACATACATTGACGTGACTCTGACATGAAGTTGACATATACGTTCCCTCACTGTGACATAAGTTTTGTCTATCAGATTCCTACAGATCGGGAGATATTTGCCTTTTGAAAAATTGACTTTCGAATAATTTCGAAAAATTAAAATATCTCTATCCTCAAACCCTTGGACATACATTGACGTGACTCTGACATGAAGTTGACATTTACGTTCCCTCAAAGTGACATAAGTTTTGTCTCTCAGATTCCTACAGATCGGGAGATATTTGCTTTTTCAGAAATTGACTTTCTAATAATCTCGAAAAATTTAAATGCCTTTATCCTCCAAACCCTTGGACATACTTTGACGTGAATCTGACATGAAGTTGACATATACGTTCCGTCAAAGTGACATACGTTTTGTCTCTCAGATTCCTACAGATCGGGATATATTTGCCTTTTGAAAAATTGACTTTCGAATAATTTCGAAAAATCGAAATGTCTCTATCCTCCAAACCCTTGGACATACATTGACGTGACTCTGACATGAAGTTGACATATACGTTCCCTCAAAGTGACATAAGGTTTGTCTCTCAGATTCCTACAGATCGGGAGATATTTGCCTTTTCAGAAATTGACTTTCGAATAATCACGAAAAATTAAAATGTCTCCATCCTAGAAACCCTTGGACATACATTGACATGACTCTGACATGAAGTTGACATATACGTTACCTCAAAGTGACATAAGGTTTGTCTTTCAGGTTCCTACAGATCGGGAGATATTTGCGTTTTCAGAAATTGACATTCGAATAATCTCGAAAAATTAAAATGTCTTTATCCTCCAAACCCTTGGACATACATTGATGTGACTCTGACATGAAGTTGACATATACGTTCCCCCAAAGTGACATAAGTGGTGTCTCTCAGATTTCTACAGATCGGGAAATATTTGCCTTTTCAAAAATTGACGTGGCTCTGACATGAAGTTGACATATACATTCCCTCAGAGTGACATAAGTTTTGTCTCACAGATTCCTACAGATCGGGAGATATTTGCCTTTTGAAAAATTGACTTTCGAATAACCTTGAAAAATTAAAATGTCTCTATCCTCCAAACCCTTGGACATAAATTGACGTGACTCTGACATGAAGTTGACATATACGTTCCCCCAAAGTGACATAAGTTTTGTCTCCCAGATTCCTACAGATCGGGAGATATTTGCCTTTTCAAAAATTGACTTTCGAATAATCTCGAAAAATTGAAATGTCTCTATCCTCCAAACTCTTGGACATACATTGACGTGACTCTGACATGAAGTTGACATATACGTTCCCTCAAAGTGACATAAGTGTTGTCACTCAGATTTCTACAGTTCGGGAGATATTTGACTTTTCAAAAATTGACTTTCTATAATCTCGAAAAATTAAAATGTGTTTATCCTCCAAACCCTTGGACATACATTGATGCGACTCTGCCATGAAGTTGACACGTACGTTCCCTCAAAGTGACATAAGTTTTTCACTCAGATTGCTAAGATCGGGAGATATTTGCCTTTTCAAAAATTGACTTTCGAATAATCTCGAAAAATTAAAATATCTCTATCCTCCAAACCCTTGGACATACATTGACAAGCCTCTGACATGAAGTTGACATATACGTTACCTCAAAGTGACATAAGTTTTGTCTCTCAGATTCCAACAGATCGGGAGATATTTGCCTTTTCATAAATTGACTTTCGAATAATCTCGAAAAATTAAAATGTCTTTATCCTCCAAACCCTTGGACATACATTGATGTGACTCTTACATGAAGTTGACTTATACGTTACGTCAAAGTGACATAAGTTTTGTCTCTCAGATTCCAACAGATCGGGAGATATTTGCCTTTTCATAAATTGACTTTCGAATAATCTCGAAAAATTAAAATATCTCTATCCTCCAAACCCTTTTACATACATTGACGTGACTCTGACATGAAGTTGACATATACGTTCCCTCAAAGTGACATAAGTGTTGTCACTCAGATTTCTACAGATCGGGAGATATTTGCCTTTTCATAAATTGACTTTCGAATAATCTCGAAAAATTAAAATGTCTTTATCCTCCAAACCCTTGGACATACATTGATGTTCCTCTTACATGAAGTTGACATATACGTTCCCTCAAAGTGACATTAGGTTTGTCTCTCAGATTCCTACAGATCGGGAGATATTTGCCTTTTCAAAAATTGACTTTCGAATAATCTCGAAAAATTAAAATGCCTCTGTCCTTCAAACCCTTGGACATACATTGACGTGACTCTGACATGAAGTTGACATATACGTTCCCTCAGAGTGACATAAGTTTTGTCTCACAGATTTCTACAGATCGGGAGATATTTGCCTTTTGAAAAATTGACTTTCTAATAATCTTGAAAAATTAAAATGTCTCTATCCTCCAAACCCTTGGACATACATTGACGTGACTCTGACATGAAGTTGACATATACGTTCGCTCAAAGTGACATAAGTTTTGTCTCTCAGATTCCTACAGATTGGGAGATATTTGCCTTTTCAAGAAATGACTTTCTATAATCTCGAAAAATTAAAATGTGTTTATCCTCCAAACCCTTTTTACATACATTGACGTGACTCTGACATGAAGTTGACATGTACGTTCCCTCAAAGTGACATAAGTTTTGTCTCTCAGATTCCAACAGATCGGGAGATATTTGCCTTTTCAAAAATTGACTTTCGAATAATCTCGAAAAATTAAAATGTCTCTATCCTCCAAACTCTTGGACATACATCGACGTGACTCTGACATGAAGTTGACATATACGTTCCCCCAAAGTGACATAAGTTTTGTCTCCCAGATTCCTACAGATCGGGAGATATTTGCCTTTTCAAAAATTGACTTTCGAATAATCTCGAAAAATTGAAATGTCTCTATCCTCCAAACTCTTCGACATACATTGACGTGACTCTGACATGAAGTTGACATATACGTTCCCTCAAAGTGACATAAGTTTTAGCTCACAGATTCCTACAGATCGGGAGATATTTGACTTTTCAAAAATTGACTTTCTATAATCTCGAAAAATTAAAATGTGTTTATCCTCCAAACCCATGGACATACATTGACGCGACTCTGCCATGAAGTTGACACGTACGTTCCCTCAAAGTGACATAAGTTTTGTCTCTCAGATTCCTACAGATCGGGAGATATTTGCCTTTTCAGAAATTGACTTTCGAATAATCTCGAAAAATTAAAATGTCTCTATACACCAAACCCTTGGACATACATTGACGTGAATCTGACATGAAGTTGACATATACGTTCCCTCAAAGTGACATAAGTTTTGTCTCTCAGATTGCTAAGATCGGGAGATATTTGCCTTTTCAAAAATTGACTTTCGAATAATCTCGAAAAATTAAAATGTCTCTATCCTCCAAACCCTTGGTCATACAATGACGTGACTTTGACACGAAGTTGACATATACGTTCCCTTAAAGTGACATAAGTTTTGTCTCTCAGATTCCTACAGATCGGGAGATATTTGCCTTTTCAAAAATCGACTTTCGAATAATCTTGAAAAATTTAAATGTCTCTATCCTCCAAACCCTTGGACATACATTGACGTGTTTCTGACATGACGTTCACATACACGTTCCCTCAAAGTGACATAAGTTTTGTCTCTCGGATTCCTGCAGATCGGGAGATATTTGCCTTTTCAAAAATTGAATTTCGAAAAATCTCGAAAAATTAAAATGTCTTTATCCTCTAAACCCTTGGACATACATTGACGTGACTCTGACATGAAGTTGACATATACGTTCCCTCAAAGTGACATAAGTTTGTCTCTCAAATTCCTAGAGATCGGGATATATTTGCCTTTTCAAAAATTGACTTTCGAATAATATCGAAAAATTAAAATATCTCTATCCTCCAAACCCTTGGACATACATTGACGTGACTCTGACATGAAGTTGACATATGCATTCCCTCAAAGTGACATAAGTTTTGTCTCTCAGATTCTTACATATCGGGAGATATTTGCCTTTTAAGTATTTCACTTTCGAATAATCTCGAAAAATTTAAATGTCTCTATCCTCCAAACCCGTGGACATACATTTAAGTGACTCTGACATGAAGTTGACATATACGTTCCCTCAAAGTGTCATAAGTTTTGTCTCTCAAATTCATACAGATCGGGAGATATTTGCCTTTTCAAAAATTGACTTTCGAATAATCTCGGAAAATTAAAATGTCTCTATCCTCCAAACCCTTTTTACATATATAGACGTGACTCTGACATGAAGTTGACATATACTTTCCCTCAAAGTTACATAAGTTTTGACGCTCAGATTATTACAGATCGGGAGATATTTGCCTTTTCAAAAATTGACTTTAGTATAATCTCTAAAAATTAAAATGTCTCTATCCTCCAAACCCTTGGACATACATTGACGTGGCTCTGACATGAAGTTGACATATACGTTACCTCAAAGTGACATAAGGTTTGTCTCTCAGATTCCTACAGATCGGGAGATATTTGCCTTCAGAATAATTGACTTTCGAATAACCTCGAAAAATTTAAATGTCTCTATCCTCCAAACCCTTGGACATACATTTACGTGACTCTGACATGAAGTTGAAATACACCTTCCCTCAAAGTGACAAAAGTTTTGTCTCTTAGATTCCTACAGATCGGGAGATATTTGCCTTTTCAAAAATTGACGTGGCTCTGACATGAAGTTGACATATACATTCCCTCAGAGTGACATAAGTTTTGTCTCACAGATTCCTACAGATCGGGAGATATTTGCCTTTTGAAAAATTGACTTTCGAATAACCTTGAAAAATTAAAATGTCTCTATCCTCCAAACCCTTGGACATAAATTGACGTGACTCTGACATGAAGTTGACATATACGTTCCCCCAAAGTGACATAAGTTTTGTCTCCCAGATTCCTACAGATCGGGAGATATTTGCCTTTTCAAAAATTGACTTTCGAATAATCTCGAAAAATTGAAATGTCTCTATCCTCCAAACTCTTGGACATACATTGACGTGACTCTGACATGAAGTTGACATATACGTTCCCTCAAAGTGACATAAGTTTTAGCTCACAGATTCCTACAGTTCGGGAGATATTTGACTTTTCAAAAATTGACTTTCTATAATCTCGAAAAATTTAAATGTGTTTATCCTCCAAACCCTTGGACATACATTGATGCGACTCTGTCATGAAGTTGACACGTACGTTCCCTCAAAGTGACATAAGTGTTGTCACTCAGATTTCTACAGATCGGGATATATTTGCCTTTTCAAGAATTGACTTTGGAATAATATCGAAAAATTAATATGTGTTTATCCTCGAAACCCTTTGACATACGTTGACGTGACTCTGACATGAAGTTGACATATACGTTCCCTCAAAGTGACATAAGTGTTGTCACTCAGATTTCTACAGATCGGGAGATATTTGCCTTTTCATAAATTGACTTTCGAATAATCTCGAAAAATTAAAATGTCTTTATCCTCCAAACCCTTGGACATACATTGATGTGACTCTTACATGAAGTTGACTTATACGTTACGTCAAAGTGACATAAGTTTTGTCTCTCAGATTCCAACAGATCGGGAGATATTTGCCTTTTCATAAATTGACTTTCGAATAATCTCGAAAAATTAAAATATCTCTATCCTCCAAACCCTTTTACATACATTGACGTGACTCTGACATGAAGTTGACATATACGTTCCCTCAAAGTGACATAAGTGTTGTCACTCAGATTTCTACAGATCGGGAGATATTTGCCTTTTCATAAATTGACTTTCGAATAATCTCGAAAAATTAAAATGTCTTTATCCTCCAAACCCTTGGACATACATTGATGTTCCTCTTACATGAAGTTGACATATACGTTCCCTCAAAGTGACATTAGGTTTGTCTCTCAGATTCCTACAGATCGGGAGATATTTGCCTTTTCAAAAATTGACTTTCGAATAATCTCGAAAAATTAAAATGCCTCTGTCCTTCAAACCCTTGGACATACATTGACGTGACTCTGACATGAAGTTGACATATACGTTCCCTCAGAGTGACATAAGTTTTGTCTCACAGATTTCTACAGATCGGGAGATATTTGCCTTTTGAAAAATTGACTTTCTAATAATCTTGAAAAATTAAAATGTCTCTATCCTCCAAACCCTTGGACATACATTGACGTGACTCTGACATGAAGTTGACATATACGTTCGCTCAAAGTGACATAAGTTTTGTCTCTCACATTCCTACAGATCGGGAGATATTTGCCTTTTCAAGAATTGACTTTCTATAATCTCGAAAAATTAAAATGTGTTTATCCTCCAAACCCTTTTTACATACATTGACGTGACTCTGACATGAAGTTGACATGTACGTTCCCTCAAAGTGACATAAGTTTTGTCTCTCAGATTCCAACAGATCGGGAGATATTTGCCTTTTCAAAAATTGACTTTCGAATAATCTCGAAAAATTAAAATGTCTCTATCCTCCAAACTCTTGGACATACATCGACGTGACTCTGACATGAAGTTGACATATACGTTCCCCCAAAGTGGCATAAGTTTTGTCTCCCAGATTCCTACAGATCGGGAGATATTTGCCTTTTCAAAAATTGACTTTCGAATAATCTCGAAAAATTGAAATGTCTCTATCCTCCAAACTCTTGGACATACATTGACGTGACTCTGACATGAAGTTGACATATACGTTCCCTCAAAGTGACATAAGTTTTAGCTCACAGATTCCTACAGATCGGGAGATATTTGACTTTTCAAAAATTGACTTTCTATAATCTCGAAAAATTAAAATGTGTTTATCCTCCAAACCCATGGACATACATTGACGCGACTCTGCCATGAAGTTGACACGTACGTTCCCTCAAAGTGACATAAGTTTTGTCTCTCAGATTCCTACAGATCGGGAGATATTTGCATTTTCAGAAATTGACTTTCGAATAATCTCGAAAAATTAAAATGTCTCTATACACCAAACCCTTGGACATACATTGACGTGAATCTGACATGAAGTTGACATATACGTTCCCTCAAAGTGACATAAGTTTTGTCTCTCAGATTGCTAAGATCGGGAGATATTTGCCTTTTCAAAAATTGACTTTCGAATAATCTCGAAAAATTAAAATGTCTCTATCCTCCAAACCCTTGGTCATACAATGACGTGACTTTGACACGAAGTTGACATATACGTTCCCTTAAAGTGACATAAGTTTTGTCTCTCAGATTCCTACAGATCGGGAGATATTTGCCTTTTCAAAAATCGACTTTCGAATAATCTTGAAAAATTTAAATGTCTCTATCCTCCAAACCCTTGGACATACATTGACGTGTTTCTGACATGACGTTCACATACACGTTCCCACAAAGTGACATAAGTTTTGTCTCTCGGATTCCTGCAGATCGGGAGATATTTGCCTTTTCAAAAATTGAATTTCGAAAAATCTCGAAAAATTAAAATGTCTTTATCCTCTAAACCCTTGGACATACATTGACGTGACTCTGACATGAAGTTGACATATACGTTCCCTCAAAGTGACATAAGTTTGTCTCTCAAATTCCTACAGATCGGGATATATTTGCCTTTTCAAAAATTGACTTTCGAATAATATCGAAAAATTAAAATATCTCTATCCTCCAAACCCTTGGACATACATTGACGTGACTCTGACATGAAGTTGACATATGCGTTCCCTCAAAGTGACATAAGTTTTGTCTCTCAGATTCTTACATATCGGGAGATATTTGCCTTTTAAGTATTTCACTTTCGAATAATCTCGAAAAATTTAAATGTCTCTATCCTCCAAACCCGTGGACATACATTTAAGTGACTCTGACATGAAGTTGACATATACGTTCCTTCAAAGTGTCATAAGTTTTGTCTCTCAAATTCATACAGATCGGGAGATATTTGCCCTTTCAAAAATTGACTTTCGAATAATCTCGGAAAATTAAAATGTCTCTATCCTCCAAACCCTTTTTACATATATAGACGTGACTCTGACATGAAGTTGACATATACTTTCCCTCAAAGTTACATAAGTTTTGACGCTCAGATTATTACAGATCGGGAGATATTTGCCTTTTCAAAAATTGACTTTAGTATAATCTCTAAAAATTAAAATGTCTCTATCCTCCAAACCCTTGGACATACATTGACGTGGCTCTGACATGAAGTTGACATATACGTTACCTCAAAGTGACATAAGGTTTGTCTCTCAGATTCCTACAGATCGGGAGATATTTGCCTTCAGAATAATTGACTTTCGAATAACCTCGAAAAATTTAAATGTCTCTATCCTCCAAACCCTTGGACATACATTTACGTGACTCTGACATGAAGTTGAAATACACCTTCCCTCAAAGTGACAAAAGTTTTGTCTCTTAGATTCCTACAGATCGGGAGATATTTGCCTTTTCAAAAATTGACTTTCGAATAATCACGAAAAATTAAAATGTCTCCATCCTAGAAACCCTTGTACATACATTGACATGACTATGACATGAAGTTGACATATACGTTACCTCAAAGTTGCATAAGGTTTGTCTCTCAGGTTCCTACAGATCGGGAGATATTTGCCTTTTCAGAAATTGACATTCGAATAATCTCGAAAAATTAAAATGTCTTTATCCTCCAAACCCTTTGACATACATTGATGTGACTCTGACATGAAGTTGACATATACGTTCCCTCAAAGTGACATAAGTGGTGTCTCTCAGATTCCTACAGATCGGGAGATATTTGACTTTTCAAAAATTGACTTTCTATAATCTCGAAAAATTAAAATGTGTTTATCCTCCAAACCCTTGGACATACATTGACGCGACTCTGCCATGAAGTTGACACGTACGTTCCCTCAATGTGACATAAGTTTTTCACTCAGATTGCTAAGATCGGGAGATATTTGCCTTTTCAAAAATTGACTTTCGAATAATCTCGAAAAATTAAAATATCTCTATCCTCCAAACCCTTGGACATACATTGACAAGCCTCTGACATGAAGTTGACATATACGTTACCTCAAAGTGACATAAGTTTTGTCTCTCAGATTCCAACAGATCGGGAGATATTTGCCTTTTCATAAATTGACTTTCGAATAATCTCGAAAAATTAAAATGTCTTTATCCTCCAAACCCTTGGACATACATTGATGTGACTCTTACATGAAGTTGACTTATACGTTACCTCAAAGTGACATAAGTTTTGTCTCTCAGATTCCAACAGATCGGGAGATATTTGCCTTTTCATAAATTGACTTTCGAATAATCTCGAAAAATTAAAATATCTCTATCCTCCAAACCCTTTTACATACATTGACGTGACTCTGACATGAAGTTGACATATACGTTCCCTCAAAGTGACATAAGTGTTGTCACTCAGATTTCTACAGATCGGGAGATATTTGCCTTTTCATAAATTGACTTTCGAATAATCTCGAAAAATTAAAATGTCTTTATCCTCCAAACCCTTGGACATACATTGATGTTCCTCTTACATGAAGTTGACATATACGTTCCCTCAAAGTGACATTAGGTTTGTCTCTCAGATTCCTACAGATCGGGAGATATTTGCCTTTTCAAAAATTGACTTTCGAATAATCTCGAAAAATTAAAATGCCTCTGTCCTTCAAACCCTTGGACATACATTGACGTGACTCTGACATGAAGTTGACATATACGTTCCCTCAGAGTGACATAAGTTTTGTCTCACAGATTTCTACAGATCGGGAGATATTTGCATTTTGAAAAATTGACTTTCTAATAATCTTGAAAAATTAAAATGTCTCTATCCTCCAAACCCTTGGACATACATTGACGTGACTCTGACATGAAGTTGACATATACGTTCGCTCAAAGTGACATAAGTTTTGTCTCTCAGATTCCTACAGATCGGGAGATATTTGCCTTTTCAAGAATTGACTTTCTATAATCTCGAAAAATTAAAATGTGTTTATCCTCCAAACCCTTTTTACATACATTGACGTGACTCTGACATGAAGTTGACATGTACGTTCCCTCAAAGTGACATAAGTTTTGTCTCTCAGATTCCAACAGATCGGGAGATATTTGCCTTTTTAAAAATTGACTTTCGAATAATCTCGAAAAATTAAAATGTCTCTATCCTCCAAACTCTTGGACATACATCGACGTGACTCTGACATGAAGTTGACATATACGTTCCCCCAAAGTGACATAAGTTTTGTCTCCCAGATTCCTACAGATCGGGTGATATTTGCCTTTTCAAAAATTGACTTTCGAATAATCTCGAAAAATTCAAATGTCTCTATCCTCCAAACTCTTGGACATACATTGACGTGACTCTGACATGAAGTTGACATATACGTTCCCTCAAAGTGACATAAGTTTTAGCTCACAGATTCCTACAGATCGGGAGATATTTGACTTTTCAAAAATTGACTTTCTATAATCTCGAAAAATTAAAATGTGTTTATCCTCCAAACCCTTGGACATACATTGACGCGACTCTGCCATGAAGTTGACACGTACGTTCCCTCAAAGTGACATAAGTTTTGTCTCTCAGATTCCTACAGATCGGGAGATATTTGCCTTTTCAGAAATTGACTTTCGAATAATCTCGAAAAATTAAAATGTCTCTATACACCAAACCCTTGGACATACATTGACGTGAATCTGACATGAAGTTGACATATACGTTCCCTCAAAGTGACATAAGTTTTGTCTCTCAGATTGCTAAGATCGGGAGATATTTGCCTTTTCAAAAATTGACTTTCGAATAATCTCGAAAAATTAAAATGTCTCTATCCTCCAAACCCTTGGTCATACAATGACGTGACTTTGACACGAAGTTGACATATACGTTCCCTTAAAGTGACATAAGTTTTGTCTCTCAGATTCCTACACATCGGGAGATATTTGCCTTTTCAAAAATCGACTTTCGAATAATCTCGAAAAATTAAAATGTCTCTATCCTCCAAACTATTGGACATACATTGACGTGTTTCTGACATGACGTTCACATACACGTTCCCTCAAAGTGACATAAGTTTTGTCTCTCGGATTCCTGCAGATCGGGAGATATTTGCCTTTTCAAAAATTGAATTTCGAAAAATCTCGAAAAATTAAAATGTCTTTATCCTCTAAACCCTTGGACATACATTGACGTGACTCTGACATGAAGTTGACATATACGTTCCCTCAAAGTGACATAAGTTTGTCTCTCAAATTCCTACAGATCGGGATATATTTGCCTTTTCAAAAATTGACTTTCGAATAATATCGAAAAATTAAAATATCTCTATCCTCCAAACCCTTGGACATACATTGACGTGACTCTGACATGAAGTTGACATATACGTTCCCTCAAAGTGACATAAGTTTTGTCTCTCAGATTCTTACATATCGGGAGATATTTGCCTTTTAAGTATTTCACTTTCGAATAATCTCGAAAAATTTAAATGTCTCTATCCTCCAAACCCGTGGACATACATTTAAGTGACTCTGACATGAAGTTGACATATACGTTCCCTCAAAGTGTCATAAGTTTTGTCTCTCAAATTCATACAGATCGGGAGATATTTGCCTTTTCAAAAATTGACTTTCGAATAATCTCGGAAAATTAAAATGTCTCTATCCTCCAAACCCTTTTTACATATATAGACGTGACTCTGACATGAAGTTGACATATACTTTCCCTCAAAGTTACATAAGTTTTGACGCTCAGATTCCTACAGATCGGGAGATATTTGCCTTTTCAAAAATTGACTTTAGTATAATCTCTAAAAATTAAAATGTCTCTATCCTCCAAACCCTTGGATTTACATTGACGTGGCTCTGACATGAAGTTGACATATACGTTACCTCAAAGTGACATAAGGTTTGTCTCTCAAATTCCTACAGATCGGGAGATATTTGCCTTCAGAATAATTGACTTTCGAATAACCTCGAAAAATTTAAATGTCTCTATCCTCCAAACCCTTGGACATACATTTACGTGACTCTGACATGAAGTTGAAATACACCTTCCCTCAAAGTGACAAAAGTTTTGTCTCTTAGATTCCTACAGATCGGGAGATATTTGCCTTTTCAAAAATTGACTTTCGAATAATCACGAAAAATTAAAATGTCTCCATCCTAGAAACCCTTGTACATACATTGACATGACTATGACATGAAGTTGACATATACGTTACCTCAAAGTTACATAAGGTTTGTCTCTCAGGTTCCTACAGATCGGGAGATATTTGCCTTTTCAGAAATTGACATTCGAATAATCTCGAAAAATTAAAATGTCTTTATCCTCCAAACCCTTTGACATACATTGATGTGACTCTGACATGAAGTTGACATATACGTTCCCTCAAAGTGACATAAGTGGTGTCTCTCAGATTCCTACAGATCGGGAGATATTTGACTTTTCAAAAATTGACTTTCTATAATCTCGAAAAATTAAAATGTGTTTATCCTCCAAACCCTTGGACATACATTGACGTGACTCTGACATGAAGTTGACATGTACGTTCCCTCAAAGTGACATAAGTTTTGTCTCTCAGATTCCCAAGATCGGGAGATAATTGCATTTTCATAAATTGACTTTCGAATAATCTCGAAAAATTAAAATGTCTTTATCCACCAAACCCTTGGACATACATTGATGTGACTCTTACATGAAGTTGACTTATACGTTACCTCAAAGTGACATAAGTTTTGTCACTCAGATTCCAACAGATCGGGAGATATTTGCCTTTTCATAAATTGACTTTCGAATAATCTCGAAAAATTAAAATATTTCTATCCTCCAAACCCTTTTACATACATTGACGTGACTCTGACATGAAGTTGACATATACGTTCCCTCAAAGTGACATAAGTGTTGTCACTCAGATTTCTACAGATCGGGAGATATTTGCCTTTTCATAAATTGACTTTCGAATAACCTCGAAAAATTAAAATGTCTTTATCCTCCAAACCCTTTGACATACATTGATGTGACTCTTACATGAAGTTGACATATACGTTCCCTCAAAGTGACATTAGGTTTGTCTCTCAGATTCCTACAGATCGGGAGATATTTGCCTTTTCAAAAATTGACTTTCGAATAATCTCGAAAAATTAAAATGCCTCTGTCCTTCAAACCCTTGGACATACATTGACGTGACTCTGACATGAAGTTGACATAAACGTTCCCTCAGAGTGACATAAGTTTTGTCTCACAGATTTCTACAGATCGGGAGATATTTGCCTTTTGAAAAATTGACTTTCTAATAATCTTGAAAAATTAAAATGTCTCTATCCTCCAAACCCTTGGACATACATTGACGTGACTCTGACATGAAGTTGACATATACGTTCGCTCAAAGTGACATAAGTTTTGTCTCTCAGATTCCTACAGATCGGGAGATATTTGCCTTTTCAAGAATTGACTTTCTATAATCTCGAAAAATTAAAATGTCTGTATCCTCCAAACCGTTGGACATACATTGACGTGGCTCTGAAATGAAGTTGACATATAAGTTCCCTCAAAGTGACATAAGTTTTGTCTCTAAGATTTCTACAGATCGGGAGATATTTGCCTTTTCAAAAATTCACTTTCGAATAATCTCGAAAAATGTAAATGTTTCTATCCTCCAAACCTTTGGACATACATTGACGTGACTCTGACATGAAGTTGACATATACGTTCCCTCAAAGTGACATAAGTTTTGTCTCCCAGATTCCTACAGATCGGGAGATATTTGCCTTTTCAAAAATTGACTTTCGAATAATCTCGAAAAATTGAAATGTCTCTATCCTCCAAACTCTTGGACATACATTGACGTGACTCTGACATGAAGTTGACATATACGTTCCCTCAAAGTGACATAAGTTTTAGCTCACAGATTCCTACAGATCGGGAGATATTTGACTTTTCAAAAATTGACTTTCTATAATCTCGAAAAATTAAAATGTGTTTATCTTCCAAACCCTTGGACATACATTGACGCGACTCTGCCATGAAGTTGACACGTACGTTCCCTCAAAGTGACATAAGTTTTGTCTCTCAGATTCCTACAGATCGGGAGATATTTGCCTTTTCAGAAATTGACTTTCGAATAATCTCGAAAAATTAAAATGTCTCTATACACCAAACCCTTGGACATACATTGACGTGAATCTGACATGAAGTTGACATATACGTTCCCTCAAAGTGACATAAGTTTTGTCTCTCAGATTGCTAAGATCGGGAGATATTTGCCTTTTCAAAAATTGACTTTCGAATTATCTCGAAAAATTAAAATGTCTCTATCCTCCAAACCCTTGGTCATACAATGATGTGACTTTGACACGAAGTTGACATATACGTTCCCTTAAAGTAACATAAGTTTTGTCTCTCAGATTCCTACAGATCGGGAGATATTTGCCTTTTCAAAAATCGACTTTCGAATAATCTCGAAAAATTAAAATGTCTCTATCCTCCAAACCCTTGGACATACATTGACGTGTTGCTGACATGACGTTCACATACACGTTCCCTCAAAGTGACATAAGTTTTGTCTCTCGGATTCCTGCAGATCGGGAGATATTTGCCTTTTCAAAAATTGAATTTCGAAAAATCTCGAAAAATTAAAATGTCTTTATCCTCTAAACCCTTAGACATACATTGACGTGACTCTGACATGAAGTTGACATATACGTTCCCTCAAAGTGACATAAGTTTGTCTCTCAAATTCCTACAGATCGGGATATATTTGCCTTTTCAAAAATTGACTTTCGAATAATATCGAAAAATTAAAATATCTCTATCCTCCAAACCCTTGGACATACATTGACGTGACTCTGACATGAAGTTGACATATGCGTTCCCTGAAAGTGACATAAGTTTTGTCTCTCAGATTCTTACATATCGGGAGATATTTGCCTTTTAAGTATTTCACTTTCGAATAATCTCGAAAAATTTAAATGTCTCTATCCTCCAAACCCGTGGACATACATTTAAGTGACTCTGACATGAAGTTGACATATACGTTCCCTCAAAGTGTCATAAGTTTTGTCTCTCAAATTCATACAGATCGGGAGATATTTGCCTTTTCAAAAATTGACTTTCGAATAATCTTGGAAAATTTAAATGTCTCTATCCTCCAAACCCTTTTTACATATATTGACGTGACTCTGACATGAAGTTGACATATACTTTCCCTCAAAGTTACATAAGTTTTGACGCTCAGATTCCTACAGATCGGGAGATATTTGCCTTTTCAAAAATTGACTTTAGTATAATCTCTAAAAATTAAAATGTCTCTATCCTCCAAACCCTTGGACATACATTGACGTGGCTCTGACATGAAGTTGACATATACGTTACCTCAAAGTGACATAAGGTTTGTCTCTCAGATTCCTACAGATCGGGAGATATTTGCCTTCAGAATAATTGACTTTCGAATAACCTCGAAAAATTTAAATGTCTCTATCCTCCAAACCCTTGGACATACATTTACGTGACTCTGACATGAAGTTGAAATACACCTTCCCTCAAAGTGACAAAAGTTTTGTCTCTTAGATTCCTACAGATCGGGAGATATTTGCCTTTTCAAAAATTGACTTTCGAATAATCTCGAAAAATTAAAATGTCTCTATCCTCCAAACCCTTGGACATACATTTACGTGACTCTGACATGAAGTTGAAATATACCTTCCCTCAAAGTGACATAAGTTTTGTCTCTCAGATTCCTACAGATCGGGAGATATTTGCCTTTTTAAAAATTGACTTTCGAATAATCTCGGAAAATTAAAATGTCTCTATCCTCCAAACCCTTTTTAGATACATTTACGTGACTCTGACATTGAAGTTGACATATACGTTCCTTCAAAGTGACATCAGTTTTGTCTCTCACATTCCTACAGATCGGGAGATATTTGCCTTTCACAAATTGACTTTCGAATAATCTCGTAAAATTAATATGTCTCTTTCCTCCAAACCCTTGGACATACATTGACGTGACTCTGACATGAAGTTGACATATACGTTCGCTCAAAGTGACATAAGTTTTGTCTCTCAGATTCCTACAGATCGGGAGATATTTGCCTTTTCAAGAATTGACTTTCTATAATCTCGAAAAATTAAAATGTGTTTATCCTCCAAACCCTTTTTACATACATTGACGTGACTCTGACATGAAGTTGACATGTACGTTCCCTCAAAGTGACATAAGTTTTGTCTCTCAGATTCCAACAGATCGGGAGATATTTGCCTTTTTAAAAATTGACTTTCGAATAATCTCGAAAAATTAAAATGTCTCTATCCTCCAAACTCTTGGACATACATCGACGTGACTCTGACATGAAGTTGACATATACGTTCCCCCAAAGTGACATAAGTTTTGTCTCCCAGATTCCTACAGATCGGGTGATATTTGCCTTTTCAAAAATTGACTTTCGAATAATCTCGAAAAATTGAAATGTCTCTATCCTCCAAACTCTTGGACATACATTGACGTGACTCTGACATGAAGTTGACATATACGTTCCCTCAAAGTGACATAAGTTTTAGCTCACAGATTCCTACAGATCGGGAGATATTTGACTTTTCAAAAATTGACTTTCTATAATCTCGAAAAATTAAAATGTGTTTATCCTCCAAACCCTTGGACATACATTGACGCGACTCTGCCATGAAGTTGACACGTACGTTCCCTCAAAGTGACATAAGTTTTGTCTCTCAGATTCCTACAGATCGGGAGATATTTGCCTTTTCAGAAATTGACTTTCGAATAATCTCGAAAAATTAAAATGTCTCTATACACCAAACCCTTGGACATACATTGACGTGAATCTGACATGAAGTTGACATATACGTTCCCTCAAAGTGACATAAGTTTTGTCTCTCAGATTGCTAAGATCGGGAGATATTTGCCTTTTCAAAAATTGACTTTCGAATAATCTCGAAAAATTAAAATGTCTCTATCCTCCAAACCCTTGGTCATACAATGACGTGACTTTGACACGAAGTTGACATATACGTTCCCTTAAAGTGACATAAGTTTTGTCTCTCAGATTCCTACAGATCGGGAGATATTTGCCTTTTCAAAAATCGACTTTCGAATAATCTCGAAAAATTAAAATGTCTCTATCCTCCAAACCCTTGGACATACATTGACGTGTTTCTGACATGACGTTCACATACACGTTCCCTCAAAGTGACATAAGTTTTGTCTCTCGGATTCCTGCAGATCGGGAGATATTTGCCTTTTCAAAAATTGAATTTCGAAAAATCTCGAAAAATTAAAATGTCTTTATCCTCTAAACCCTTGGACATACATTGACGTGACTCTGACATGAAGTTGACATATACGTTCCCTCAAAGTGACATAAGTTTGTCTCTCAAATTCCTACAGATCGGGATATATTTGCCTTTTCAAAAATTGACTTTCGAATAATATCGAAAAATTAAAATATCTCTATCCTCCAAACCCTTGGACATACATTGACGTGACTCTGACATGAAGTTGACATATACGTTCCCTCAAAGTGACATAAGTTTTGTCTCTCAGATTCTTACATATCGGGAGATATTTGCCTTTTAAGTATTTCACTTTCGAATAATCTCGAAAAATTTAAATGTCTCTATCCTCCAAACCCGTGGACATACATTTAAGTGACTCTGACATGAAGTTGACATATACGTTCCCTCAAAGTGTCATAAGTTTTGTCTCTCAAATTCATACAGATCGGGAGATATTTGCCTTTTCAAAAATTGACTTTCGAATAATCTCGGAAAATTAAAATGTCTCTATCCTCCAAACCCTTTTTACATATATAGACGTGACTCTGACATGAAGTTGACATATACTTTCCCTCAAAGTTACATAAGTTTTGACGCTCAGATTCCTACAGATCGGGAGATATTTGCCTTTTCAAAAATTGACTTTAGTATAATCTCTAAAAATTAAAATGTCTCTATCCTCCAAACCCTTGGATTTACATTGACGTGGCTCTGACATGAAGTTGACATATACGTTACCTCAAAGTGACATAAGGTTTGTCTCTCAAATTCCTACAGATCGGGAGATATTTGCCTTCAGAATAATTGACTTTCGAATAACCTCGAAAAATTTAAATGTCTCTATCCTCCAAACCCTTGGACATACATTTACGTGACTCTGACATGAAGTTGAAATACACCTTCCCTCAAAGTGACAAAAGTTTTGTCTCTTAGATTCCTACAGATCGGGAGATATTTGCCTTTTCAAAAATTGACTTTCGAATAATCACGAAAAATTAAAATGTCTCCATCCTAGAAACCCTTGTACATACATTGACATGACTATGACATGAAGTTGACATATACGTTACCTCAAAGTTACATAAGGTTTGTCTCTCAGGTTCCTACAGATCGGGAGATATTTGCCTTTTCAGAAATTGACATTCGAATAATCTCGAAAAATTAAAATGTCTTTATCCTCCAAACCCTTTGACATACATTGATGTGACTCTGACATGAAGTTGACATATACGTTCCCTCAAAGTGACATAAGTGGTGTCTCTCAGATTCCTACAGATCGGGAGATATTTGACTTTTCAAAAATTGACTTTCTATAATCTCGAAAAATTAAAATGTGTTTATCCTCCAAACCCTTGGACATACATTGACGTGACTCTGACATGAAGTTGACATGTACGTTCCCTCAAAGTGACATAAGTTTTGTCTCTCAGATTCCCAAGATCGGGAGATAATTGCATTTTCATAAATTGACTTTCGAATAATCTCGAAAAATTAAAATGTCTTTATCCACCAAACCCTTGGACATACATTGATGTGACTCTTACATGAAGTTGACTTATACGTTACCTCAAAGTGACATAAGTTTTGTCACTCAGATTCCAACAGATCGGGAGATATTTGCCTTTTCATAAATTGACTTTCGAATAATCTCGAAAAATTAAAATATTTCTATCCTCCAAACCCTTTTACATACATTGACGTGACTCTGACATGAAGTTGACATATACGTTCCCTCAAAGTGACATAAGTGTTGTCACTCAGATTTCTACAGATCGGGAGATATTTGCCTTTTCATAAATTGACTTTCGAATAACCTCGAAAAATTAAAATGTCTTTATCCTCCAAACCCTTTGACATACATTGATGTGACTCTTACATGAAGTTGACATATACGTTCCCTCAAAGTGACATTAGGTTTGTCTCTCAGATTCCTACAGATCGGGAGATATTTGCCTTTTCAAAAATTGACTTTCGAATAATCTCGAAAAATTAAAATGCCTCTGTCCTTCAAACCCTTGGACATACATTGACGTGACTCTGACATGAAGTTGACATAAACGTTCCCTCAGAGTGACATAAGTTTTGTCTCACAGATTTCTACAGATCGGGAGATATTTGCCTTTTGAAAAATTGACTTTCTAATAATCTTGAAAAATTAAAATGTCTCTATCCTCCAAACCCTTGGACATACATTGACGTGACTCTGACATGAAGTTGACATATACGTTCGCTCAAAGTGACATAAGTTTTGTCTCTCAGATTCCTACAGATCGGGAGATATTTGCCTTTTCAAGAATTGACTTTCTATAATCTCGAAAAATTAAAATGTCTGTATCCTCCAAACCGTTGGACATACATTGACGTGGCTCTGAAATGAAGTTGACATATAAGTTCCCTCAAAGTGACATAAGTTTTGTCTCTAAGATTTCTACAGATCGGGAGATATTTGCCTTTTCAAAAATTCACTTTCGAATAATCTCGAAAAATGTAAATGTTTCTATCCTCCAAACCTTTGGACATACATTGACGTGACTCTGACATGAAGTTGACATATACGTTCCCTCAAAGTGACATAAGTTTTGTCTCCCAGATTCCTACAGATCGGGAGATATTTGCCTTTTCAAAAATTGACTTTCGAATAATCTCGAAAAATTGAAATGTCTCTATCCTCCAAACTCTTGGACATACATTGACGTGACTCTGACATGAAGTTGACATATACGTTCCCTCAAAGTGACATAAGTTTTAGCTCACAGATTCCTACAGATCGGGAGATATTTGACTTTTCAAAAATTGACTTTCTATAATCTCGAAAAATTAAAATGTGTTTATCTTCCAAACCCTTGGACATACATTGACGCGACTCTGCCATGAAGTTGACACGTACGTTCCCTCAAAGTGACATAAGTTTTGTCTCTCAGATTCCTACAGATCGGGAGATATTTGCCTTTTCAGAAATTGACTTTCGAATAATCTCGAAAAATTAAAATGTCTCTATACACCAAACCCTTGGACATACATTGACGTGAATCTGACATGAAGTTGACATATACGTTCCCTCAAAGTGACATAAGTTTTGTCTCTCAGATTGCTAAGATCGGGAGATATTTGCCTTTTCAAAAATTGACTTTCGAATTATCTCGAAAAATTAAAATGTCTCTATCCTCCAAACCCTTGGTCATACAATGATGTGACTTTGACACGAAGTTGACATATACGTTCCCTTAAAGTAACATAAGTTTTGTCTCTCAGATTCCTACAGATCGGGAGATATTTGCCTTTTCAAAAATCGACTTTCGAATAATCTCGAAAAATTAAAATGTCTCTATCCTCCAAACCCTTGGACATACATTGACGTGTTGCTGACATGACGTTCACATACACGTTCCCTCAAAGTGACATAAGTTTTGTCTCTCGGATTCCTGCAGATCGGGAGATATTTGCCTTTTCAAAAATTGAATTTCGAAAAATCTCGAAAAATTAAAATGTCTTTATCCTCTAAACCCTTAGACATACATTGACGTGACTCTGACATGAAGTTGACATATACGTTCCCTCAAAGTGACATAAGTTTGTCTCTCAAATTCCTACAGATCGGGATATATTTGCCTTTTCAAAAATTGACTTTCGAATAATATCGAAAAATTAAAATATCTCTATCCTCCAAACCCTTGGACATACATTGACGTGACTCTGACATGAAGTTGACATATGCGTTCCCTGAAAGTGACATAAGTTTTGTCTCTCAGATTCTTACATATCGGGAGATATTTGCCTTTTAAGTATTTCACTTTCGAATAATCTCGAAAAATTTAAATGTCTCTATCCTCCAAACCCGTGGACATACATTTAAGTGACTCTGACATGAAGTTGACATATACGTTCCCTCAAAGTGTCATAAGTTTTGTCTCTCAAATTCATACAGATCGGGAGATATTTGCCTTTTCAAAAATTGACTTTCGAATAATCTCGGAAAATTAAAATGTCTCTATCCTCCAAACCCTTTTTACATATATTGACGTGACTCTGACATGAAGTTGACATATACTTTCCCTCAAAGTTACATAAGTTTTGACGCTCAGATTCCTACAGATCGGGAGATATTTGCCTTTTCAAAAATTGACTTTAGTATAATCTCTAAAAATTAAAATGTCTCTATCCTCCAAACCCTTGGACATACATTGACGTGGCTCTGACATGAAGTTGACATATACGTTACCTCAAAGTGACATAAGGTTTGTCTCTCAGATTCCTACAGATCGGGAGATATTTGCCTTCAGAATAATTGACTTTCGAATAACCTCGAAAAATTTAAATGTCTCTATCCTCCAAACCCTTGGACATACATTTACGTGACTCTGACATGAAGTTGAAATACACCTTCCCTCAAAGTGACAAAAGTTTTGTCTCTTAGATTCCTACAGATCGGGAGATATTTGCCTTTTCAAAAATTGACTTTCGAATAATCTCGAAAAATTAAAATGTCTCTATCCTCCAAACCCTTGGACATACATTTACGTGACTCTGACATGAAGTTGAAATATACCTTCCCTCAAAGTGACATAAGTTTTGTCTCTCAGATTCCTACAGATCGGGAGATATTTGCCTTTTTAAAAATTGACTTTCGAATAATCTCGGAAAATTAAAATGTCTCTATCCTCCAAACCCTTTTTAGATACATTTACGTGACTCTGACATTGAAGTTGACATATACGTTCCTTCAAAGTGACATCAGTTTTGTCTCTCACATTCCTACAGATCGGGAGATATTTGCCTTTCACAAATTGACTTTCGAATAATCTCGTAAAATTAATATGTCTCTTTCCTCCAAACCCTTGGACATACATTGACGTGACCCTGACATGACGATGACATATATGTTCCCTCAAAGTGACATAAGGTTTGTCTCTGAGATTCCTACAGAACGGGAGATATTTGCCTTCTCAAAAATTGACTTTCGAGTAATCTCGAAAATTTAAAATGTCTCTATCCTCCAAACCCTTGGACATACATTGACGTGACTGTGACACGAAGATGACATATACGTTCGCTCAAAGTGACATAAGTTTTGTCACTCAGATTCCTACAGATCGGGAGATATTTGCCTTTTCAGAAATTGACTTTCGAAAAATCACGAAAAATTAAAATGTCTCCATCCTAGAAACCCTTGGACATACATTGACATGACTATGACATGAAGTTGACATATACGTTACCTCAAAGTTACATAAGGTTTGTCTCTCAGGTTCCTACAGATCGGGAGATATTTTCCTTTTCAGAAATTGACATTCGAATAATCTCGAAAAATTAAAATGTCTTTATCCTCCAAACCCTTTGACATACATTGATGTGACTCTGACATGAAGTTGACATATACGTTCCCTCAAAGTGACATAAGTGGTGTCTCTCAGATTCCTACAGATCGGGAGATATTTGACTTTTCAAAAATTGACTTTCTATAATCTCGTAAAATTTAAATGTGTTTATCCTCCAAACCCTTGGACATACATTGACGTGACTCTGACATGAAGTTGACATGTACGTTCCCTCAAAGTGACATAAGTTTTGTCTCTCAGATTCTTAAGATCGGGAGATAATTGCCTATTCAAAAATTGACTATCGAATAATCTCGAAAAATTGAAATATCTCTATCCCCCAAACCCTTGGCCATACATTGACTTGCCTCTGACATGAAGTTGACATATACGTTACCTCAAAGTGACATAAGTTTTGTCTCTCAGATTCCAACAGATCGGGAGATATTTGCTTTTTCAAAAATTGACTTTCGAATAATCTCGAAAAATTAAAATGTCTCTATCCTCCAAACTCTAGGACATACATTGACGTGACTCTGACATGAAGTTGACATATACGTTCGCTCAAAGTGACATAAGTTTTGTGTCTCAGATTCCTACAGATCGGGAGATATTTGCCTTTTAAAAAATTGACTTTCGAATAATCTCGAAAAATTAAAATATCTCTATCCTCCAAACCCTTTTACATACATTGACGTGACTCTGACATGAAGTAGACATATACGTTCCCTCAAAGTGACATAAGTGTTGTCACACAGATTTCTACAGATCGGGATATATTTGCCTTTTCAAAAATTGACTTTGGAATAATATCGAAAAATTAATATGTGTTTATCCTCGAAACCCTTGGACATACGTTGACGTGACTCTGACATGAAGTTGACATATAAGTTCCCTCAAAGTGACATAATTTTGTCTCTCAGTTTCCAACAGATCGTTAGATATTTGCCTTTTCAAAAATTGACTTTCAAATAATCTCGACAAATTAAAATGTCTCACTCCTCCAAACCCTTGGTTATACATTGACGTGACTCTGACAAGAAGTTGACATATACGTTCCCTCAAAGTGACATAAGTTTTGTCTCTCAGTTTCCAACAGATCGTTAGATATTTGCCTTTTCAAAAATTGACTTTCAAATAATCTCGACAAATTAAAATGTCTCACTCCTCCAAACCCTTGGTTATACATTGACGTGACTCTGACAAGAAGTTGACATATACGTTCCCTCAAAGTGACATAAGTTTAGTCTCTCAGATTCCTACAGATCAGGAGATATTTGCCTTTTTATAAAATGACTTTCGAATAATCTCGAAAAATCAAAATGTCTCTATCCTCCAAACCCTTTGACATATATTGAAGTGACTCTGACATGAAGTTTACATATACGTTCCCTCATTGTGACATATTGTTTGTCTCTCAGTTTCCTACAGATCGGGAGATATTTGCCTTTTCAAATATTAACTATCAAATAATCTCGAAAAATTAAAATATCTCTATCCTCCAACCCCTTGGACATACATTGACGTGACTCTGACATGAAGTTAACATATACGTTCCCTCAAAGTGACATAAGTTTTGTCTCTC
Source organism: Zootermopsis nevadensis (assembly GCF_977971745.1). Taxonomy (NCBI): domain Eukaryota; kingdom Metazoa; phylum Arthropoda; class Insecta; order Blattodea; family Termopsidae; genus Zootermopsis; species Zootermopsis nevadensis. The sequence continues at coordinate 1,603,697 of NW_028259199.1, read as the reverse complement.
AGATTCCTACAGATCGGGAGATATTTGCCTTTTCAAAAATTTGTCTTTCGAATAATCTCAAAAAATTAAAATGTCTCTATCCTCCAAGCTCTTGGACATACATTGACGTGACTCTGACATGAAGTTGACATATACGTTCCCTCAAAGTGACATAAGTTTTGTCTCTCAGATTCCAACAGATCGGGAGATAATTGCCTTTTCAAAAATTGACTTTCGAATATTCTCGAGAAATTAAAATATCTCTATCTTCCAAACCTTTGGACGTACATTGACGTGACTCTGACATGAAGTTGACATATAGTTTCCCTCAAAGTGACATAAGTGTTGTCTCTCAGATTCCAACAGGTCGGGATTTATTTGAATTTTAAAAAATTTACTTTCGAATAATCTCGCAAAATAAAAATGCCTCTGTCCTCCAAACCCTTGGACATACATTGACGTGACTCTGACATGAAGTTGACATATACGTTCCCTCACAGTGACATAAGTTTTGTCTATCAGATTCCTACAGATCGGGAGATATTTGCCTTTTGAAAAATTGACTTTCGAATAATTTCGAAAAATTAAAATATCTCTATCCTCCAAACCCTTGGACATACATTGACGTGACTCTGACATGAAGTTGACATATGCGTTCCCTCAAAGTGACATAAGTTTTGTCTCTCAGATTCCTACAGATCGGGAGATATTTGCCTTTTCAGAAATTGACTTTCGAATAATCTCGAAAAATTTAAATGCCTTTATCCTCCAAACCCTTTGACATACTTTGACGTGAATCTGACATGAAGTTGACATATACGTTCCGTCAAAGTGACATACGTTTTGTCTCTCAGATTCCTACAGATCGGGAGATATTTGCCTTTTCACAAATTGATTTTCGAATAATCTCGAAAAATTAAAATACCTCTATCCTCCAAACCCTTGGACATACATTGACGTGACTCTGACATGAAGTTGACATATATGTTCCCTCAAAGTGACATAAGTATTGTCTCTCAGATTCATACAGATCGGGAGATATTTGCCTTTTGAAAAATTGACTTTCGAATAATTTCGAAAAATTGAAATGTCTCTATCCTCCAAACCCTTGGACATACATTGACGTGACTCTGACATGAAGTTGACATATACGTTACCTCAAAGTGACATAAGGTTTGTCTCTCAGATTCCTACAGATCGGGAGATATTTGCCTTTTCAAAAATTGACTTTCGAATAATTTCGAAAAATTAAAATGTCTCTATCCTCCAAACCCTTGGACATACATTGACGTGACTCTGACATGAAGTTGACATATACGTTCCCTCAAAGTGACATAAGGTTTGTCTCTCAGATTCCTACATATCGGGAGATATTTGCCTTTTCAGAAATTGACTTTCGAATAATCACGAAAAATTAAAATGTCTCCATCCTAGAAACCCTTGGACATACATTGACATGACTCTGACATGAAGTTGACATATACGTTACTTCAAAGTGACATAAGGTTTGTCTCTCAGGTTCCTACAGATCGGGAGATATTTGCCTTTTCAGAAATTGACATTCGAATAACCTCGAAAAATTAAAATATCTTTATCCTCCAAACCCTTGGACATACAATGATGTGACTCTGACATGAAGTTGACATATACGTTCCCTCAAAGTGACATAAGTGGTGTCTCTCAGATTTTTACAGATCGGGAGATATTTGCCTTTTCAAAAATTGACTTTCGAATAATCTCGAAAAATTAAAATGCCTCTGTCCTTCAAACCCTTGGACATACATTGACGTGACTCGGACATGAAGTTGACATATACGTTCCCCCAAAGTGACATAAGTTCCGTCTCCAAGATTCCTACAGATCGGGAGATATTTGCCTTTTCAAAAATTGACTTTCGAATAATCTCGAAAAATTGAAATGTCTCTATCCTCCAAACTCTTGAACATACATTGACGTGACTCTGACATGAAGTTGACATATACGTTCCCTCAAAGTGACATAAGTTTTAGCTCACAGATTCCTACAGATCGGGAGATATTTGACTTTTCATAAATTGACTTTCTATAATCTCGAAAAATTAAAATGTGTTTATCCTCCAAACCCTTGGACATACATTGACGCGACTCTCCCATGAAGTTGACATATAGGTCCCTCAAAGTGACATAAGTTTTGTCTCTCAGATTCCTACAGATCGGGAGATATTTGCCTTTTCAGAAATTGACTTTCGAATAATCTCGAAAAATTAAAATGTCTCTATACTCCAAACCCTTGGACATACATTGAATTGAATCTGACATGAAGTTGACATATACGTTCCCTCAAGGTGACATAAGTTTTGTCTCTCAGATTGCTAAGATCGGGAGATATTTGACTTTTCAAAAATTGACTTTCGAATAATCTCGAAAAAATAAAATATCTCTATCCTCCAAACCCTTGGACATACATTGACAAGCCTCTGACATGAAGTTGACATATACGTTACCTCAAAGTGACATAAGTTTTGTCTCTCAGATTCCAACAGATCGGGAGATATTTGCCTTTTCAAAAATTGACTTTCGAATAATCTCGAAAAATTAAAATGTCTCTATCCTCGAAACTCTTGGACATACATTGACGTGACTCTGACATGAAGTTGAAATATACGTTCCCTCATAGTGACATAAGTGTTGTCACTCAGATTTCTACGGATCGGGATATATTTGCCTTTTCAAAAATTGACTTTGGAATAATATTGAAAAATTCATATGTGTTTATCCTCGAAACCCTTGGACATACATTGACGTGACTCTGACATGAAGTTGACATATAAGTTCCCTCAGAGTGACATAAGTTTTGTCTCTCAGATTCCTACAGATCGGGATATATTTGCCTTTTGAAAAATTGACTTTCGAATAACTTTGAAAAATTAAAATGTCTCTATCCTCTAAATCCTTGGACATACATTGACGTGACTCTGACATGAAGTTGACATATACGTTCCCTCAAAGTGACATAAGTTTTGTCTCTCAGATTCCTACAGATCGGGAGATATTTGCCTTTTCAAAAATTGACTTTCGAATAATCTCGAAGAATTTAAATGTCTCTATCCTCCAAACTCTAGGACATACATTGAATGACTCTGACACTAAGTTGACATATACGTTCCCTCAAAGTGACATAAGTTTTAGCTCTCAGGTTCCTACAGATCGGGAGATATTTGACTTTTCAAAAATTGACTTTCTATAATCTCGAAAAATTAAAATGTGTTTATCCTCCAAACCCTTGGACATACATTGACGTGACTCTGACATGAAGTTGACATGTACGTTCCCTCAAAGTGACATAAGTTTTGTCTCTCAGATTCCTAAGATCGGGAGATATTTGCCTTTTCAAATATTGACTATCGAATAATCTCGAAAAATTGTAATATCTCTATCCTCCAAACCCTTGGCCATACATTGGCTTGCCTCTGACATGAAGTTGACATATACGTTACCTCAAAGTGACATAAGTTTTGTCTCTCAGATTCCTACAGATCGGGATATATTTGCCTTTTCAAAAATTGACTTTGGAATAATATCGAAAAATTAATATGTGTTTATCCTCGAAACCCTTGGACATACGTTGACGTGACTCTGACATGAAGTTGACATATACGTTCCCTCAAAGTGACATAATTTTGTCTCTCAGATTCCTACAGATCGGGAGATATTTGCCTTTTCAAAAATTGACTTTCGAATAATCTCGAAAAATTAAAATATCTCTATCTTCCAAACCCTTGGAAATACATTGACGTGACTCTGACATGAAGTTGACATATACGTTCCCTCAAAGTGACATAAGTTTTGTCTCTCAGATTCCTACAGATCGGGAGATATTTGCCTTTTCAAAAATTGACTTTCAAATAATCTCGACAAATTAAAATGTCTCACTCCTCCAAACCCATGGTTATACATTGACGTGACTCTGACATGAAGTTGACATATACGTTCCCTCAAAGTGACATAAGTTTAGTCTCTCAGATTCCTACAGATCAGGAGATATTTGCCTTTTTATAAAATGACTTTCGAATAATCTCGAAAAATTAAAATGTCTCTATCCTCCAAACCCTTGGACATACATTGACGTGACTCAGACATGAAGTTGACATATACGTTCCCTCAAAGTGACATAAGTTTAGTCTCTCAGATTGCTACAGATCGGGAGATATTTGCCTTTTCAAAAATTGACTTTTGAATAATCTCGCAAAATTAAAATGCCTCTGTCCTCCAAACACTTGGACATACATTGACGTGAATCGGACATGAAGTTGACATATACGTTCCCTGAAAGTGACATATTGTTTGTCTCTCAGTTTCCTACAGATCGGGAGATATTTGCCTTTTCAAATATTAACTATCAAATAATCTCGAAAAATTAAAATATCTCTATCCTCCAACCCCTTGGACATACATTGACGTGACTCTGATATGAAGTTGACATATACGTTCCCTCAAAGTCACATAAGTTTTGTCTCTCAGATTCCTACAGATCGGGAGATATTTGCCTTTTCAAAAAATGACTTTCGAATAATCTCGAAAAATTAAAAAGTCTCTATCCTCCAAACTCTTGGACATTCATTGACGTGACACTGACATGAAGTTGACATATACGTTCCCTCAAAGTGACATAAGTTTTGTCTCTCAGATTTCAACAGATCGGGAGATATTTGCCTTTTCAAAAATTGACTTTCGAATATTCTCGAAAAATTAAAATATCTCTATCCTCCAAACTTTTGGACATACATTGACGTGACTCTGACATGAAGTTGACATATACGTTCCCTCAAAGTGACATAAGTGTTGTCTCTCAGATTCCTACAGATCGGGATTTATTTGATTTTTGAAAAATTGACTTTCGAATAATCCCGCAAAATTAAAATGCCTCTGTCCTCCAAACCCTTGGACATACATTGACGTCACTCTGACATGAAGTTGACATATACGTTCCCTCAAAGTGACATAAGTTTTGTCTATCAGATTCCTACAGTTCGGGAGATATTTGCCTTTTCACAAATTGACTTTCGAATAATCTCGAAAAATTAAAATACCTCTATCCTCCAAACCCTTGGACATACTTTGACGTGACTCTGACATGAAGTTGACATATATGTTCCCTCAAAGTGACATAAGTTTTGTCTCTCAGATTCCTACAGATCGGGAGATATTTGCCTTTTTATAAAATGACTTTCGAATAATTTCGAAAAATTGAAATGTCTCTATCCTCCAAACCCTTGGACATACATTGACGTGACTCTGACATGAAGTTGACATATACGTTACCTCAAAGTGACATAAGGTTTGTCTCTCAGATTCCTACAGATCGGGAGATATTTGCCTTTTCAAAAATTGACTTTCGAATAATTTCGAAAAATTAAAATGTCTCTATCCTCCAAACCCTTGGACATACATTGACGTGACTCTGACATGAAGTTGACATATACGTTCCCTCAAAGTTACATAAGGTTTGACTCTCAGATTCCTACAGATCGGGAGATATTTGCCTTTTCAGAAATTGACTTTCGAATAATCACGAAAAATTTAAATGTCTCCATCCTAGAAACCCTTGGACATACATTGACGTGACTCTGACATGAAGTAGACATATACGTTCCCTCAAAGTGACATAAGTGTTGTCACACAGATTTCTACAGATCGGGATATATTTGCCTTTTCAAAAATTGACTTTGGAATATTATCGAAAAATTAATATGTGTTTATCCTCGAAACCCTTGGACATACGTTGACGTGACTCTGACATGAAGTTGACATATAAGTTCCCTCAAAGTGACATAATTTTGTCTCTCAGTTTCCAACAGATCGTTAGATATTTGCCTTTTCAAAAATTGACTTTCAAATAATCTCGACAAATTAAAATGTCTCACTCCTCCAAACCCTTGGTTATACATTGACGTGACTCTGACAAGAAGTTGACATATACGTTCCCTCAAAGTGACATAAGTTTTGTCTCTCAGTTTCCAACAGATCGTTAGATATTTGCCTTTTCAAAAATTGACTTTCAAATAATCTCGACAAATTAAAATGTCTCACTCCTCCAAACCCTTGGTTATACATTGACGTGACTTTGACAAGAAGTTGACATATACGTTCCCTCAAAGTGACATAAGTTTAGTCTCTCAGATTCCTACAGATCAGGAGATATTTGCCTTTTTATAAAATGACTTTCGAATAATCTCGAAAAATCAAAATGTCTCTATCCTCCAAACCCTTTGACATATATTGAAGTGACTCTGACATGAAGTTTACATATACGTTCCCTCATTGTGACATATTGTTTGTCTCTCTGTTTCCTACAGATCGGGAGATATTTGCCTTTTCAAATATTAACTATCAAATAATCTCGAAAAATTAAAATATCTCTATCCTCCAACCCCTTGGACATACATTGACGTGACTCTGACATGAAGTTAACATATACGTTCCCTCAAAGTGACATAAGTTTTGTCTCTCAGATTCCTACAGATCGGGAGATATTTGCCTTTTCAAAAATTTGTCTTTCGAATAATCTCAAAAAATTAAAATGTCTCTATCCTCCAAGCTCTTGGACATACATTGACGTGACTCTGACATGAAGTTGACATATACGTTCCCTCAAAGTGACATAAGTTTTGTCTCTCAGATTCCAACAGATCGGGAGATAATTGCCTTTTCAAAAATTGACTTTCGAATATTCTCGAGAAATTAAAATATCTCTATCTTCCAAACCTTTGGACGTACATTGACGTGACTCTGACATGAAGTTGACATATAGTTTCCCTCAAAGTGACATAAGTGTTGTCTCTCAGATTCCAACAGGTCGGGATTTATTTGAATTTTAAAAAATTTACTTTCGAATAATCTCGCAAAATAAAAATGCCTCTGTCCTCCAAACCCTTGGACATACATTGACGTGACTCTGACATGAAGTTGACATATACGTTCCCTCACAGTGACATAAGTTTTGTCTATCAGATTCCTACAGATCGGGAGATATTTGCCTTTTGAAAAATTGACTTTCGAATAATTTCGAAAAATTAAAATATCTCTATCCTCCAAACCCTTGGACATACATTGACGTGACTCTGACATGAAGTTGACATATGCGTTCCCTCAAAGTGACATAAGTTTTGTCTCTCAGATTCCTACAGATCGGGAGATATTTGCCTTTTCAGAAATTGACTTTCGAATAATCTCGAAAAATTTAAATGCCTTTATCCTCCAAACCCTTTGACATACTTTGACGTGAATCTGACATGAAGTTGACATATACGTTCCGTCAAAGTGACATACGTTTTGTCTCTCAGATTCCTACAGATCGGGAGATATTTGCCTTTTCACAAATTGATTTTCGAATAATCTCGAAAAATCAAAATACCTCTATCCTCCAAACCCTTGGACATACATTGACGTGACTCTGACATGAAGTTGACATATATGTTCCCTCAAAGTGACATAAGTATTGTCTCTCAGATTCATACAGATCGGGAGATATTTGCCTTTTGAAAAATTGACTTTCGAATAATTTCGAAAAATTGAAATGTCTCTATCCTCCAAACCCTTGGACATACATTGACGTGACTCTGACATGAAGTTGACATATACGTTACCTCAAAGTGACATAAGGTTTGTCTCTCAGATTCCTACAGATCGGGAGATATTTGCCTTTTCAAAAATTGACTTTCGAATAATTTCGAAAAATTAAAATGTCTCTATCCTCCAAACCCTTGGACATACATTGACGTGACTCTGACATGAAGTTGACATATACGTTCCCTCAAAGTGACATAAGGTTTGTCTCTCAGATTCCTACATATCGGGAGATATTTGCCTTTTCAGAAATTGACTTTCGAATAATCACGAAAAATTAAAATGTCTCCATCCTAGAAACCCTTGGACATACATTGACATGACTCTGACATGAAGTTGACATATACGTTACTTCAAAGTGACATAAGGTTTGTCTCTCAGGTTCCTACAGATCGGGAGATATTTGCCTTTTCAGAAATTGACATTCGAATAACCTCGAAAAATTAAAATATCTTTATCCTCCAAACCCTTGGACATACAATGATGTGACTCTGACATGAAGTTGACATATACGTTCCCTCAAAGTTACATAAGTGGTGTCTCTCAGATTTTTACAGATCGGGAGATATTTGCCTTTTCAAAAATTGACTTTCGAATAATCTCGAAAAATTAAAATGCCTCTGTCCTTCAAACCCTTGGACATACATTGACGTGACTCGGACATGAAGTTGACATATACGTTCCCCCAAAGTGACATAAGTTCCGTCTCCAAGATTCCTACAGATCGGGAGATATTTGCCTTTTCAAAAATTGACTTTCGAATAATCTCGAAAAATTGAAATGTCTCTATCCTCCAAACTCTTGAACATACATTGACGTGACTCTGACATGAAGTTGACATATACGTTCCCTCAAAGTGACATAAGTTTTAGCTCACAGATTCCTACAGATCGGGAGATATTTGACTTTTCATAAATTGACTTTCTATAATCTCGAAAAATTAAAATGTGTTTATCCTCCAAACCCTTGGACATACATTGACGCGACTCTCCCATGAAGTTGACATATAGGTCCCTCAAAGTGACATAAGTTTTGTCTCTCAGATTCCTACAGATCGGGAGATATTTGCCTTTTCAGAAATTGACTTTCGAATAATCTCGAAAAATTAAAATGTCTCTATACTCCAAACCCTTGGACATACATTGAATTGAATCTGACATGAAGTTGACATATACGTTCCCTCAAGGTGACATAAGTTTTGTCTCTCAGATTGCTAAGATCGGGAGATATTTGACTTTTCAAAAATTGACTTTCGAATAATCTCGAAAAAATAAAATATCTCTATCCTCCAAACCCTTGGACATACATTGACAAGCCTCTGACATGAAGTTGACATATACGTTACCTCAAAGTGACATAAGTTTTGTCTCTCAGATTCCAACAGATCGGGAGATATTTGCCTTTTCAAAAATTGACTTTCGAATAATCTCGAAAAATTAAAATGTCTCTATCCTCGAAACTCTTGGACATACATTGACGTGACTCTGACATGAAGTTGAAATATACGTTCCCTCATAGTGACATAAGTGTTGTCACTCAGATTTCTACGGATCGGGATATATTTGCCTTTTCAAAAATTGACTTTGGAATAATATTGAAAAATTCATATGTGTTTATCCTCGAAACCCTTGGACATACATTGACGTGACTCTGACATGAAGTTGACATATAAGTTCCCTCAGAGTGACATAAGTTTTGTCTCTCAGATTCCTACAGATCGGGATATATTTGCCTTTTGAAAAATTGACTTTCGAATAACTTTGAAAAATTAAAATGTCTCTATCCTCTAAATCCTTGGACATACATTGACGTGACTCTGACATGAAGTTGACATATACGTTCCCTCAAAGTGACATAAGTTTTGTCTCTCAGATTCCTACAGATCGGGAGATATTTGCCTTTTCAAAAATTGACTTTCGAATAATCTCGAAGAATTTAAATGTCTCTATCCTCCAAACTCTAGGACATACATTGAATGACTCTGACACTAAGTTGACATATACGTTCCCTCAAAGTGACATAAGTTTTAGCTCTCAGGTTCCTACAGATCGGGAGATATTTGACTTTTCAAAAATTGACTTTCTATAATCTCGAAAAATTAAAATGTGTTTATCCTCCAAACCCTTGGACATACATTGACGTGACTCTGACATGAAGTTGACATGTACGTTCCCTCAAAGTGACATAAGTTTTGTCTCTCAGATTCCTAAGATCGGGAGATATTTGCCTTTTCAAATATTGACTATCGAATAATCTCGAAAAATTGTAATATCTCTATCCTCCAAACCCTTGGCCATACATTGGCTTGCCTCTGACATGAAGTTGACATATACGTTACCTCAAAGTGACATAAGTTTTGTCTCTCAGATTCCTACAGATCGGGATATATTTGCCTTTTCAAAAATTGACTTTGGAATAATATCGAAAAATTAATATGTGTTTATCCTCGAAACCCTTGGACATACGTTGACGTGACTCTGACATGAAGTTGACATATACGTTCCCTCAAAGTGACATAATTTTGTCTCTCAGATTCCTACAGATCGGGAGATATTTGCCTTTTCAAAAATTGACTTTCGAATAATCTCGAAAAATTAAAATATCTCTATCTTCCAAACCCTTGGAAATACATTGACGTGACTCTGACATGAAGTTGACATATACGTTCCCTCAAAGTGACATAAGTTTTGTCTCTCAGATTCCTACAGATCGGGAGATATTTGCCTTTTCAAAAATTGACTTTCAAATAATCTCGACAAATTAAAATGTCTCACTCCTCCAAACCCATGGTTATACATTGACGTGACTCTGACATGAAGTTGACATATACGTTCCCTCAAAGTGACATAAGTTTAGTCTCTCAGATTCCTACAGATCAGGAGATATTTGCCTTTTTATAAAATGACTTTCGAATAATCTCGAAAAATTAAAATGTCTCTATCCTCCAAACCCTTGGACATACATTGACGTGACTCAGACATGAAGTTGACATATACGTTCCCTCAAAGTGACATAAGTTTAGTCTCTCAGATTGCTACAGATCGGGAGATATTTGCCTTTTCAAAAATTGACTTTTGAATAATCTCGCAAAATTAAAATGCCTCTGTCCTCCAAACACTTGGACATACATTGACGTGAATCGGACATGAAGTTGACATATACGTTCCCTGAAAGTGACATATTGTTTGTCTCTCAGTTTCCTACAGATCGGGAGATATTTGCCTTTTCAAATATTAACTATCAAATAATCTCGAAAAATTAAAATATCTCTATCCTCCAACCCCTTGGACATACATTGACGTGACTCTGATATGAAGTTGACATATACGTTCCCTCAAAGTCACATAAGTTTTGTCTCTCAGATTCCTACAGATCGGGAGATATTTGCCTTTTCAAAAAATGACTTTCGAATAATCTCGAAAAATTAAAAAGTCTCTATCCTCCAAACTCTTGGACATTCATTGACGTGACACTGACATGAAGTTGACATATACGTTCCCTCAAAGTGACATAAGTTTTGTCTCTCAGATTTCAACAGATCGGGAGATATTTGCCTTTTCAAAAATTGACTTTCGAATATTCTCGAAAATTAAAATATCTCTATCCTCCAAACTTTTGGACATACATTGACGTGACTCTGACATGAAGTTGACATATACGTTCCCTCAAAGTGACATAAGTGTTGTCTCTCAGATTCCTACAGATCGGGATTTATTTGATTTTTGAAAAATTGACTTTCGAATAATCCCGCAAAATTAAAATGCCTCTGTCCTCCAAACCCTTGGACATACATTGACGTCACTCTGACATGAAGTTGACATATACGTTCCCTCAAAGTGACATAAGTTTTGTCTATCAGATTCCTACAGATCGGGAGATATTTGCCTTTTCACAAATTGACTTTCGAATAATCTCGAAAAATTAAAATATCTCTATCCTCCAAACCCTTGGACATACTTTGACGTGACTCTGACATGAAGTTGACATATATGTTCCCTCAAAGTGACATAAGTTTTGTCTCTCAGATTCCTACAGATCGGGAGATATTTGCCTTTTTATAAAATGACTTTCGAATAATTTCGAAAAATTGAAATGTCTCTATCCTCCAAACCCTTGGACATACATTGACGTGACTCTGACATGAAGTTGACATATACGTTACCTCAAAGTGACATAAGGTTTGTCTCTCAGATTCCTACAGATCGGGAGATATTTGCCTTTTCAAAAATTGACTTTCGAATAATTTCGAAAAATTAAAATGTCTCTATCCTCCAAACCCTTGGACATACATTGACGTGACTCTGACATGAAGTTGACATATACGTTCCCTCAAAGTTACATAAGGTTTGACTCTCAGATTCCTACAGATCGGGAGATATTTGCCTTTTCAGAAATTGACTTTCGAATAATCACGAAAAATTTAAATGTCTCCATCCTAGAAACCCTTGGACATACATTGACATGACTCTGACATGAAGTTGACATATACGTTACCTCAAAGTGACATAAGGTTTGTCTCTCAGGTTCCTACAGATCGGGAGATATTTCCCTTTTCAGAAATTGACATTCGAATAATCTCGAAAAATTAAAATGTCTTTATCCTCCAAACCCTTGGACATATATTGATGTGACTCTGACATGAAGTTGACATATACGTTCCCTCAAAGTGACATAAGTGGTGTCTCCCAGATTCCTACAGATCGGGAGATATTTGCCTTTTCAAAAATTGACTTTCGAATAATCTCGAAAAATTTATGTCTCTATCCTCCAAACTCTTGGACATACATTTACGTGACTCTGACATGAAGTTGACATATACGTTCCCTCAAAGTGACATAAGTTTTAACTCACAGATTCCTACAGATCGGAAGATATTTGACTTTTCAAAAATTGACTTTCTATAATCTCGAAAAATTAAAATGTGTTTATCCTCCAAACCCTTGGACATACGTTGACGTGACTCTACCATGAAGTTGACACGTACGTTCCCTCAAAGTGACATAAGTTTTGTCTCTCAGATTCCTACAGATCGGGAGATATTTGCCTTTTCAGAAATTGACTTTCGAATAATCTCGAAAAATTAAAATATCTCTATACTCCAAACCCTTGGACATACATTGACGTGAATCTGACATGAAGTTGACATATACGTTCCCTCAAAGTGACATAAGTTTTGTCTCTCAGATTGCTAAGATCGGGAGATATTTGCCTTTTCAAAAATTGACTTTCGAATAATCTCGAAAAATTAAAATATCTCTATCCTCCAAACACTTGGACATACATTGACAAGCCTCTGACATGAAGTTGACATATACGTTACCTCAAAGTGACATAAGTTTTGTCTCTCAGATTCCAACAGATCGGGAGATATTTGCCTTTTCAAAAATTGACTTTCGAATAATCTCGAAAAATTAAAATGTCTCTATCCTCCAAACTCTTGGACATACATTGACGTGACTCTGACATGAAGTTGACATATGCGTTCGCTCAAAGTGACATAAGTTTTGTCTCTCAGATTCCTACAGATCGGGAGATATTTGCCTTTTAAAAAATTGACTTTCGAATAATCTCGAAAAATTAAAATATCTCTATCCTCCAAAACCTTTTACATTCATTGACGTGACTCTGACATGAAGTTGACATATACGGTCCCTCAAAGTGACATAAGTGTTGTCACTCAGATTACTACAGATCGGGATATATTTGCCTTTTCAAAAATTGACTTTGGAATAATATCGAAAAATTAATATGTGTTTATCCTCGAAACCCTTGGACATACATTGACGTGACTCTGACATGAAGTTGACATATACGTTCCCTCAGAGTGATATAAGTTTTGTCTCTCAGATTCCTACAGATCGGGAGATATTAGCCTTTTGAAAAATTGACTTTCGAATAACGTTGAAAAATTAAAATGTCTCTATCCTCCAAACCCTTAGACATACATTGACGTGACTCTGACATGAAGTTGACATATACGTTCCCTCAAAGTGACATAAGTTTTGTCTCTCAGATTCCTACAGATCGGGAGATATTTGCCTTTTCAAAAATTGACTTTCGAATAATCTCGAAGAATTTAAATGTCTCTATCCTCCAAACTCTAGGACATACATTGACGTGACTCTGACACGAAATTGACATATACGTTCCCTCAAAGTGACATAAGTTTTAGCTCTCAGATTCCTACAGATCGGGAGATATTTGACATTTCAAAAATTGACTTTCTATAATCTCGAAAAATTAAAATGTGTTTATCCTCCAAACCCTTGGACATACATTGACGTGACTCTGACATGAAGTTGACATGTACTTTCCCTCAAAGTGACATAAGTTTTGTCTCTCAGATTCCTAAGATCGGGAGATATTTGCCTTTCCAAAAATTGACTATCGAATAATCTCGAAAAATTCAAATATCTCTATCCTCCAAACCCTTGGCCATACATTGACGTGCCTCTGACATGAAGTTGACATATACGTTACCTCAAAGTGACATAAGTTTTGTCTCTCAGATTCCAACAGATCGGGAGATATTTGCTTTTTCAAAAATTGACTTTCGAATAATCTCGAAAAATTAAAATGTCTCTATCCTCCAAACTCTTGGACATACATTTACGTGACTCTGACATGAAGTTGACATATACGTTCGCTCAAAGTGACATAAGTTTTGTCCCTCAGATTCATACAGATCGGGAGATATTTGCCTTTTAAAAAATTGACTTTCTAATAATCTCGAAAAATTAAAATATCTCTATCCTCCAAACCCTTTTACATACATTGACGTTACTCTGACATGAAGTTGACATATACGTTCCCTCAAAGTGACATAAGTGTTGTCACTCAGATTTCTACAGATCGGGATATATTTGCCTTTTCAAAAATTGACTTTGGAATAATATCGAAAAATTAATATTTGTTATCCTCGAAACCCTTGGACATACGTTGACGTGACTCTGACATGAAGTTGACATATACGTTCCCTCAAAGTGACATAATTTTGTCTCTCAAATTCCTACAGATCGGGAGATATTTGCCTTTTCAAAAATTGACTTACGAATAATCTCGAAAAATTAAAATAACTCTATCTTCCAAAACCTTGGACATACATAGACGTGACTCTGACATGAAGTTGACATATACGTTCCCTCAAAGTGACATAAGTTTTGTCTCTCAGATTCCAACAGATCGTTAGATATTTGCCTTTTCAAAAATTGACTTTCAAATAATCTCGACAAATTAAAATGTCTCACTCCTCCAAACCCTTGGTTATACATTAACGTGACTCTGACATGAAGTTGACATATACGTTCCCTCAAAGTGACATAAGTTTAGTCTCTCAGATTCCTACAGATCAGGAGATATTTGCCTTTTTATAAAATGACTTTCGAATAATCTCGAAAAATTAAAATGTCTCTATCCTCCAAACCCTTGGACATACATTGACGTGACTCTTACATGAAGTTGACATATACGTTCCCTAAAAGTGACATAAGTTTTGTCTCTCAGATTCTTACAGATCGGGAGATATTTGCCTTTTCAAAAATTGACTTTTGAATAATCTCGCAAAATTAAAATGCCTCTGTCCTCCGAACACTTGGACATACATTGACGTGAATCGGACATGAAGTTGACATATACGTTCCCTCAAAGTGACATATTGTTTGTCTCTCAGTTTCCTACAGATCGGGAGATATTTGCCTTTTCAGAAATTGACTATCAAATAATCTCGAAAAATTAAAATATCTCCATCCTCCAACCCCTTGGACATACATTGACTTGACTCTGACATGAAGTTGACATATACGATCCCTCAAAGTGACATAAGTTTTGTCTCTCAGATTCCTACAGATCGGGAGATATTTGAATTTTCAATAATTGACTTTCGAATAATCTCGAAAAATTAAAATACCTCTATCCTCCAAACCTTTGGACATACATTGATGTGACTCTTACATGAAGTTGACATATACGTTCCCACAAAGTGACATAAGTGTTGTCTCTTAGATTCCTTCAGATCGGGAGATATTTGAATTTTCAAAAATTGACTTTCGAATAATCTCGAAAAATTAAAATGCCTCTATCCTCCAAACCCTTGGACATACTTTGACGTGAAACTGACATGAAGTTGACATATACGTTCCCTCAAAGTGACATACGTTTTGTCTCTCAGATTCCTACAGATCGGGAGACATTTGCCTTTTCACAAATTGACTTTCGAATAATCTCGAAAAATTATAATATCTCTATCCTCCAAACCCTTGGACATACATTGACGTGACTCTGACATGAGGTTGACATATACGTTACCTCAAAGTGACATAAGGTTTGTCTCTCAGATTCCTACAGATCGGGATATATTTGCCTTTGCAAAAATTGACTTTCGAATAATCTCGAAAAATTAAAATGTCTCTATTCTCCAAACCCTTGGACATACATTGACGTGACCCCTGACAGAAAGTTGACATATACGTTCCCTCAAAGTGACATAAGGTATGTCTCTCAGATTCCTACAGATCGGGATATATTTGCCTTTTCAGAAATTGACTTTCGAATAATCTCGAAAAATTTAAATGTCTCCATCCTAGAAACCCTTGGACATACAGTGACATGATTCTGACATGAAGTTGACATATACGTTACCTCAAAGTGACATAAGGTTTGTCTCTCAGGTTCCTACAGATCTGGAGATATTTGCCTTTTCAAAAATTTACTTTCGAATAATCTCGAAAAATTAAAATGCCTCTGTCCTTCAAACCCTTGGACATACATTGACGTGACTCTGACATGAAGTTGACATATACGTTCCCTCAGAGTGACATAAGTTTTGTCTCACAGATTCCTACAGATCGGGAGATATTTGCCTTTTCAAAAATTGACTTTCTTTAATCTCGAAAAATTAAAATGCATTTATCCTCCAAAGCTTAGACATACATTGACGTGACTCTGACATGATGTTGACATATACGTTCCCTCAAAGTGACATAATTTTGTCTCTCAGATTCCTACAGATCGGGAGATATTTGCCTTTTCAAAAATGGACCTTCGAATAATCTCGAAAAATTAAAATATCTCTATCCTCCAAACCCTTTTACATACATTGGCGTGACTCTGAAATGAAGGTTACATATACGTTCCCTCAAAGTGACATAATTTTGTCTCTCAGATTCCTACAGATCGGGAGATATTTGCCTTTTCAAAAATGGACCTTCGAATAATCTCGAAAAATTAAAATATCTCTGTCTTCCAAACCCTTGGACATACATTGACGTGACTCTGACATGAAGTTGACATATACGTTCCCTCAATGTGACATAAGTTTTGTCTCTCAGATTCCAACAGATCGTTAGATATTAGCCTTTTCAAAAATTGACTTTCAAATAATCTGGAAAAATTAAAATGTCTCACTCCTCCAAACCCTTGGTCATACATTGACGTGACTCTGACATGAAGTTGACATATACGTTCCCTCAAAGTGACATTAGTTTAGTCTCTCAGATTCCTACAGATCAGGAGATATTTGCCTTTTTATAAAATGACTTTCGAATAATCTCGAAAAATTAAAATGTCTCTATCCTCCAAACACTTGGACATACATTGACGTGAATCTGACACGAAGTTGACATATACGTTCCCTCAAAGAGGCATATTGTTTGTCTCTCAGTTTCCTACAGATCGGGAGATATTTGCCTTTTCAGAAATTGACTATCAAATAATCTCAAAAAATTAAAATATCTCCATTCTCCAACCCCTTGGACATACATTGATGTGACTCTGACATGAAGTTGACATATACGTTCCCTCAAATTGACATAAGTGTTGTCTCTCAGATTCCTTCAGATCGGGAGATATTTTAATTTTCAAAATTTGACTTTCGAATAATCTCGCAAAATGAAAATGCCTCTGTCCTCCAAACCCTTGGACATACATTGACGTGACTCTGACATGAAGTTGAAATATACGTTCCTTCAAAGTGACATAAGTTTTGTCTCTCAGATTCCTACAGATCGGGAGATATTTGCCTTTTGAAAAATTGACTTTCGAATAATTTCGAAAAATTGAAATGTCTCTATCCTCCAAACCCTTGAACATACCTTGACGTGACTCTGACATGAGGTTGACATATACGTTACCTCAAAGTGACATAAGGTTTGTCTCTCAGATTCCTACAGATCGGGATATATTTGCCTTTCAAAAATTGAAATTCGAATAATCTCGAAAAATTAAAATGTCTCTATCCTCCAAACCCTTGGACATACATTGACGTGACTCTGACAGGAAGTTGACATATACGTTCCCTCAAAGTGACATAAGGTATGTCTCTCAGATTCCTACAGATCGGGATATATTTGCCTTTTCAGAAATTGACTTTCGAATAATCTCGAAAAATTTAAATGTCTCCATCCTAGAAACCCTTGGACATACATTGACATGACTCTGACATGACGTTGACATATACGTTACCTCAAAGTGACATAAGGTTTGTCTCTCAGGTTCCTACAGATCGGGAGATATTTGCCTTTTCAAAAATTGACTTTCGAATAATCTCGAAAAATTAAAATGTCTCTATCCTCCAAACCCTTGGACATACATTGACGTGACTCTGGCATGAAGTTGACATATACGTTCCCTCAAAGTGACATAAGTTTCGTCTCTCAGGTTCCTACAGATCGGGAGATATTTGTTTTTTCAGAAATTGACTTTCGAATAATCTCGAAAAATTAAAATGTCTTTATCCTCCAAACCCTTGGACATACATTGATGTGACTCTGACATAAAGTTGACATATACGTTCCCTCAAAGTGACATAAGGTTTGTCTCTCAGATTCCTACAGATCGGGAGATATTTGCCTTTTCAAAAATTGACGTTCGAATAATCTCGAAAAATTAAAATGCCTCTGTCCTTCAAACCCTTGGACATACATTGACGTGACTCTGACATGAAGTTGACATATACGTTCCCTCAGAGTGACATAAGTTTTGTCTCACAGATTCCTACAGATCGGGAGATATTTGCCTTTTCAAAAATTGACTTTCTTTAATCTCGAAAAATTAAAATGTATTTATCCTCCAAACCCTTGGACATACATTGACGTGACTCTGACATGATGTTGACATATACGTTCGCTCAAAGTGACATAAGTTTTGCCTCTCAGATTCCTACAGATCGGGAGATATTTGCCTTTTAAAAAATTGACTTTCGAATAATCTCGAAAAATTAAAATATCTCTATCCTCCAAACCCTTTTACATACATTGACGTGACTCTGACATGAAGTTGACATATACGTTCCCTCAAAGTGACATAAGTGCTGTCACTCAGATTTCTACAGATCGGGATATATTTGCCTTTTGAAAAATTGACTTTGGAATAATATCGAAAAATTAACATGTGTTTATCCTCGAAACCCTTGGACATACGTTGACGTGACTCTGACATGAAGTTGACATATACCTTCCCTCAAAGTGACATAATTTTGTCTCTCAGATTCCTACAGATCGGGAGATATTTGCCTTTTCAAAAATTGACTTTCGAATAATCTCGAAAAATTAAAATGCCTCTATCCTCCAAACCCTTGGACATACTTTGACGTGAATCTGATATGAAGTTGACATATACGTTCCCTCAAAGTGACATACGTTTTGCCTCTCAGATTCCTACAGATCGGGAGATATTTGCCTTTTCACAAATTGACTTTCGAATAATCTCGAAAAATTAAAATATCTATATCCTCCAAATACTTGGACATACATTGTCGTGACTCTGACATTAAGTTGACATATACGTTCCTTCAAAGTGACATAAGTTTTGTCTCTCAGATTCCTACAGATCGGGAGATATTTGCCTTTTGAAAAATTGACTTTCGAATAATTTCGAAAAATTGAAATATCTCTATCCTCCAAACCCTTGAACATACATTAACGTGACTCTGACATGAAGTTGACATATACGTTACCTCAAAGTGACATAAGGTTTGTCTCTCAGATTCCTACAGATCGCGATATATTTGCCTTTTCAAAAATTGACTTTCGAATAATCTCGAAAAATTAAAATGTCTCTATCCTCCAAACCCTTGGACATACATTGACGTGACTCTGACATGAAGTTGACATATACGTTCCCTCAATGTGACATAAGGTATGTCTCTCAGATTCCTACAGATCGGGAGATATTTGCCTTTTCAAAAATTGACTTTCGAATAATCTCGAAAAATTAAAATGTCTCTATCCTCCAAACCCTTGGACATACATTGACATGACTCTGACACTAAGTTGACATGTACGTTCCCTCAAAGTGACATAAGTTTTGTCTCTCAGATTCCTAAGATCGGGAGATATTTGCCTTTTCAAATATTGACTATCGAATAATCTCGAAAAATTGTAATATCTCTATCCTCCAAACCCTTAGCCATACATTGACTTGCCTCTGACATGAAGTTGACATATACGTTACCTCAAAGTGACATAAGTTTTGTCTCTCAGATTCCTACAGATCGGGAAATATTTGCTTTTTCAAAAATTGACTTTCGAATAATCTCGAAAAATTAGAATATCTCTATCCTCCAAACCCTTTTACATACATTGACGTGACTCTGACATGAAGTAGACATATACTTTCCCTCAAAGTGACATAAGTGTTGTCACTCAGATTTCTACAGATCGGGATATATTTGCCTTTTCAGAAATTGACTTTGGAATAATATCGAAAAATTAATATGTGTTTATCCTCGAAACCCTTGGACATACGTTGACGTGACTCTGACATGAAGTTGACATATACGTTCCCTCAAAGTGACATAATTTTGTCTCTCAGATTCCTACAGATCGGGAGATATTTGCCTTTTCAAAAATTGACTTTCGAATAATCTCGAAAAATTAAAATATCTCTATCTTCCAAACCCTTGGAAATACATTGACGTGACTCTGACATGAAGTTGACATATACGTTCCCTCAAAGTGACATAAGTTTTGTCTCTCAGATTCCTACAGATCGGGAGATATTTGCCTTTTCAAAAATTGGCTTTCAAATAATCTCGACAAATTAAAATGTCTCACTCCTCCAAACCCATGGTTATACATTGACGTGACTCTGACATGAAGTTGACATATATGTTCCCTCAAAGTGACATAAGTTTAGTCTCTCAGATTCCTACAGATCAGGAGATATTTGCCTTTTTATAAAATGACTTTCGAATAATCTCGAAAAATTAAAATGTCTCTATCCTCCAAACCCTTTTACATACATTGACGTGACTCAGACATGAAGTTGACATATACGTTCCCTCAAAGTGACATAAGTTTAGTCTCTCAGATTCCTACAGATCGGGAGATATTTGCCATTTCAAAAATTGACTTTTGAATAATCTCGCAAAATTAAAATTCCTCTGTCCTCCAAACACTTGGACATACATTGACGTGAATCGGACATGAAGTTGACATATACGTTCCCTCAAAGTGACATATTGTTTGTCTCTCAGTTTCCTACAGATCGGGAGATATTTGAATTCAAATATTAACTATCAAATAATCTCGAAAAATTAAAATATCTCTATCCTCCAACCCCTTGGACATACATTGACGTGACTCTGACATGAAGTTGACATATACGTTCCCTCAAAGTCACATAAGTTTTGTCTCTCAGATTCCTACAGATCGGGAGATATTTGCCTTTTCAAAAAATGACTTTCGAATAATCTCGAAAAATTAAAAAGTCTCTATCCTCCAAACTCTTGGACATTCATTGACGTGACACTGACATGAAGTTGACATATACGTTCCCTCAAAGTGACATAAGTTTTGTCTCTCAGATTTCAACAGATCGGGAGATATTTGCCTTTTCAAAAATTGACTTTCGAATATTCTCGAAAAATTAAAATATCTCTATCCTCCAAACTTTTGGACATACATTGACGTGACTCTGACATGAAGTTGACATATACGTTCCCTCAAAGTGACATAAGTGTTGTCTCTCAGATTCCTACAGATCGGGATTTATTTGATTTTTGAAAAATTGACTTTCGAATAATCTCGCAAAATTAAAATGCCTCTGTCCTCCAAACCCTTGGACATACATTGACGTGACTCTGACATGAAGTTGACATATACGTTCCCTCAAAGTGACATAAGTTTTGCCTCTCAGATTCCTACAGATCGGGAGATATTTGCCTTTTAAAAAATTGACTTTCGAATAATCTCGAAAAATTAAAATATCTCTATCCTCCAAACCCTTTTACATACATTGACGTGACTCTGACATGAAGTTGACATATACGTTCCCTCAAAGTGACATAAGTGCTGTCACTCAGATTTCTACAGATCGTTATATATTTGCCTTTTGAAAAATTGACTTTGGAATAATATCGAAAAATTAACATGTGTTTATCCTCGAAACCCTTGGACATACGTTGACGTGACTCTGACATGAAGTTGACATATACCTTCCCTCAAAGTGACATAATTTTGTCTCTCAGATTCCTACAGATCGGGAGATATTTGCCTTTTCAAAAATTGACTTTCGAATAATCTCGAAAAATTAAAATGCCTCTATCCTCCAAACCCTTGGACATACTTTGACGTGAATCTGATATGAAGTTGACATATACGTTCCCTCAAAGTGACATACGTTTTGCCTCTCAGATTCCTACAGATCGGGAGATATTTGCCTTTTCACAAATTGACTTTCGAATAATCTCGAAAAATTAAAATATCTATATCCTCCAAATACTTGGACATACATTGTCGTGACTCTGACATTAAGTTGACATATACGTTCCTTCAAAGTGACATAAGTTTTGTCTCTCAGATTCCTACAGATCGGGAGATATTTGCCTTTTGAAAAATTGACTTTCGAATAATTTCGAAAAATTGAAATATCTCTATCCTCCAAACCCTTGAACATACATTAACGTGACTCTGACATGAAGTTGACATATACGTTACCTCAAAGTGACATAAGGTTTGTCTCTCAGATTCCTACAGATCGCGATATATTTGCCTTTTCAAAAATTGACTTTCGAATAATCTCGAAAAATTAAAATGTCTCTATCCTCCAAACCCTTAGACATACATTGACGTGACTCTGACATGAAGTTGACATATACGTTCCCTCAATGTGACATAAGGTATGTCTCTCAGATTCCTACAGATCGGGAGATATTTGCCTTTTCAAAAATTGACTTTCGAATAATCTCGAAAAATTAAAATGTCTCTATCCTCCAAACCCTTGGACATACATTGACATGACTCTGACACTAAGTTGACATATACGTTCCCTCAAAGTGACATAAGTTTTAGCTCTCAGGTTCCTACAGATCGGGAGATATTTGACTTTTCAAAAATTGACTTTCTATAATCTCGAAAAATTAAAATGTGTTTATCCTCCAAACCCTTGGACATACATTGACGTGACTCTGACATGAAGTTGACATGTACGTTCCCTCAAAGTGACATAAGTTTTGTCTCTCAGATTCCTAAGATCGGGAGATATTTGCCTTTTCAAATATTGACTATCGAATAATCTCGAAAAATTGTAATATCTCTATCCTCCAAACCCTTGGCCATACATTGACTTGCCTCTGACATGAAGTTGACATATACGTTACCTCAAAGTGACATAAGTTTTGTCTCTCAGATTCCTACAGATCGGGAGATATTTGCTTTTTCAAAAATTGACTTTCGAATAATCTCGAAAAATTAGAATATCTCTATCCTCCAAACCCTTTTACATACATTGACGTGACTCTGACATGAAGTAGACATATACTTTCCCTCAAAGTGACATAAGTGTTGTCACTCAGATTTCTACAGATCGGGATATATTTGCCTTTTCAGAAATTGACTTTGGAATAATATCGAAAAATTAATATGTGTTTATCCTCGAAACCCTTGGACATACGTTGACGTGACTCTGACATGAAGTTGACATATACGTTCCCTCAAAGTGACATAATTTTGTCTCTCAGATTCCTACAGATCGGGAGATATTTGCCTTTTCAAAAATTGACTTTCGAATAATCTCGAAAAATTAAAATATCTCTATCTTCCAAACCCTTGGAAATACATTGACGTGACTCTGACATGAAGTTGACATATACGTTCCCTCAAAGTGACATAAGTTTTGTCTCTCAGATTCCTACAGATCGGGAGATATTTGCCTTTTCAAAAATTGGCTTTCAAATAATCTCGACAAATTAAAATGTCTCACTCCTCCAAACCCATGGTTATACATTGACGTGACTCTGACATGAAGTTGACATATATGTTCCCTCAAAGTGACATAAGTTTAGTCTCTCAGATTCCTACAGATCAGGAGATATTTGCCTTTTTATAAAATGACTTTCGAATAATCTCGAAAAATTAAAATGTCTCTATCCTCCAAACCCTTTTACATACATTGACGTGACTCAGACATGAAGTTGACATATACGTTCCCTCAAAGTGACATAAGTTTAGTCTCTCAGATTCCTACAGATCGGGAGATATTTGCCTTTTCAAAAATTGACTTTTGAATAATCTCGCAAAATTAAAATTCCTCTGTCCTCCAAACACTTGGACATACATTGACGTGAATCGGACATGAAGTTGACATATACGTTCCCTCAAAGTGACATATTGTTTGTCTCTCAGTTTCCTACAGATCGGGAGATATTTGAATTCAAATATTAACTATCAAATAATCTCGAAAAATTAAAATATCTCTATCCTCCAACCCCTTGGACATACATTGACGTGACTCTGACATGAAGTTGACATATACGTTCCCTCAAAGTCACATAAGTTTTGTCTCTCAGATTCCTACAGATCGGGAGATATTTGCCTTTTCAAAAAATGACTTTCGAATAATCTCGAAAAATTAAAAAGTCTCTATCCTCCAAACTCTTGGACATTCATTGACGTGACACTGACATGAAGTTGACATATACGTTCCCTCAAAGTGACACAAGTTTTGTCTCTCAGATTTCAACAGATCGGGAGATATTTGCCTTTTCAAAAATTGACTTTCGAATATTCTCGAAAAATTAAAATATCTCTATCCTCCAAACTTTTGGACATACATTGACGTGACTCTGACATGAAGTTGACATATACGTTCCCTCAAAGTGACATAAGTGTTGTCTCTCAGATTCCTACAGATCGGGATTTATTTGATTTTTGAAAAATTGACTTTCGAATAATCTCGCAAAATTAAAATGCCTCTGTCCTCCAAACCCTTGGACATACATTGACGTGACTCTGACATGAAGTTGACATATACGTTCCCTCAAAGTGACATAAGTTTTGTCTATCAGATTCCTACAGATCGGGAGATATTTGCCTTTTTATAAAATGACTTTCGAATAATTTCGAAAAATTGAAATGTCTCTATCCTCCAAACCCTTGGACATACATTGACGTGACTCTGACATGAAGTTGACATATAAGTTACCTCAAAGTGACATAAGGTTTGTCTCTCAGATTCCTACAGATCGGGAGATATTTGCCTTTTCAAAAATTGACTTTCGAATAATTTCGAAAAATTAAAATGTCTCTATCCTCCAAACCCTTGGACATACATTGACGTGACTCTGACATGAAGTTGACATATACGTTCCCTCAAAGTTACATAAGGTTTGACTCTCAGATTCCTACAGATCGGGAGATATTTGCCTTTTCAGAAATTGACTTTCGAATAATCACGAAAAATTAAAATGTCTCCATCCTAGAAACCCTTGGACATACATTGACATGACTCTGACATGAAGTTGACATATACGTTACCTCAAAGCGACATAAGGTTTGTCTCTCAGGTTCCTACAGATCGGGAGATATTTCCCTTTTCAGAAATTGACATTCGAATAATCTCGAAAAATTAAAATGTCTTTATCCTCCAAACCCTTGGACATATATTGATGTGACTCTGACATGAAGTTGACATATACGTTCCCTCAAAGTGACATAAGTGGTGTCTCTCAGATTTCTACAGATCGGGAGAAATTTGCCTTTTGAAAA
Source organism: Zootermopsis nevadensis (assembly GCF_977971745.1). Taxonomy (NCBI): domain Eukaryota; kingdom Metazoa; phylum Arthropoda; class Insecta; order Blattodea; family Termopsidae; genus Zootermopsis; species Zootermopsis nevadensis. The sequence goes on along the minus strand of NW_028259199.1, from coordinate 1,578,133 downwards.
ATTGACTTTCGATTAACCTTGAAAAATTAAAATGTCTCTATCCTCCAAACCCTTGGACATACATTGACGTGACTCTGACATGAAGTTGACATATACGTCCCCTCGAAGTGACATAAGTTTTGTCTCCCAGATTCCTACAGATCGGGAGATATTTGCCTTTTCAAAAATTGACTTTCGAATAATCTCGAAAAATTTATGTCTCTATCCTCCAAACTCTTGGACATACATTTACGTGACTCTGACATGAAGTTGACATATACGTTCCCTCAAAGTGACATAAGTTTTAACTCACAGATTCCTACAGATCGGAAGATATTTGACTTTTCAAAAATTGACTTTCTATAATCTCGAAAAATTAAAATGTGTTTATCCTCCAAACCCTTGGACATACATTGACGTGACTCTGCCATGAAGTTGACACGTACGTTCCCTCAAAGTGACATAAGTTTTGTCTCTCAGATTCCTACAGATCGGGAGATATTTGCCTTTTCAGAAATTGACTTTCGAATAATCTCGAAAAATTAAAATATCTCTATACTCCAAACCCTTAGACATACATTGACGTGAATCTGACATGAAGTTGACATATACGTTCCCTCAAAGTGACATAAGTTTTGTCTCTCAGATTGCTAAGATCGGGAGATATTTGCCTTTTCAAAAATTGACTTTCGAATAATCTCGAAAAATTAAAATATCTCTATCCTCCAAACACTTGGACATACATTGACAAGCCTCTGACATGAAGTTGACATATACGTTACCTCAAAGTGACATAAGTTTTGTCTCTCAGATTCCAACAGATCGGGAGATATTTGCCTTTTCAAAAATTGACTTTCGAATAATCTCGAAAAATTAAAATGTCTCTATCCTCCAAACTCTTGGACATACATTGACGTGACTCTGACATGAAGTTGACATATGCGTTCGCTCAAAGTGACATAATTTTTGTCTCTCAGATTCCTACAGATCGGGAGATATTTGCCTTTTAAAAAATTGACTTTCGAATAATCTCGAAAAATTAAAATATCTCTATCCTCCAAAACCTTTTACATTCATTGACGTGACTCTGACATGAAGTTGACATATACGGTCCCTCAAAGTGACATAAGTGTTGTCACTCAGATTACTACAGATCGGGATATATTTGCCTTTTCAAAAATTGACTTTGGAATAATATCGAAAAATTAATATGTGTTTATCCTCGAAACCCTTGGACATACATTGACGTGACTCTGACATGAAGTTGACATATACGTTCCCTCAGAGTGATATAAGTTTTGTCTCTCAGATTCCTACAGATCGGGAGATATTAGCCTTTTGAAAAATTGACTTTCGAATAACGTTGAAAAATTAAAATGTCTCTATCCTCCAAACCCTTAGACATACATTGACGTGACTCTGACATGAAGTTGACATATACGTTCCCTCAAAGTGACATAAGTTTTGTCTCTCAGATTCCTACAGATCGGGAGATATTTGCCTTTTCAAAAATTGACTTTCGAATAATCTCGAAGAATTTAAATGTCTCTATCCTCCAAACTCTAGGACATACATTGACGTGACTCTGACACGAAGTTGACATATACGTTCCCTCAAAGTGACATAAGTTTTAGCTCTCAGATTCCTACAGATCGGGAGATATTTGACATTTCAAAAATTGACTTTCTATAATCTCGAAAAATTAAAATGTGTTTATCCTCCAAACCCTTGGACATACATTGACGTGACTCTGACATGAAGTTGACATGTACTTTCCCTCAAAGTGACAAAAGTTTTGTCTCTCAGATTCCTAAGATCGGGAGATATTTGCCTTTCCAAAAATTGTCTATCGAATAATCTCGAAAAATTCAAATATCTCTATCCTCCAAACCCTTGGCCATACATTGACGTGCCTCTGACATGAAGTTGACATATACTTTACCTCAAAGTGACATAAGTTTTGTCTCTCAGATTCCAACAGATCGGGAGATATTTGCTTTTTCAAAAATTGACTTTCGAATAATCTCGAAAAATTAAAATGTCTCTATCCTCCAAACTCTTGGACATACATTTACGTGACTCTGACATGAAGTTGACATATACGTTCACTCAAAGTGACATAAGTTTTGTCCCTCAGATTCATACAGATCGGGAGATATTTGCGTTTTAAAAAATTGACTTTCTAATAATCTCGAAAAATTAAAATATCTCTATCCTCCAAACCCTTTTACATACATTGACGTTACTCTGACATGAAGTTGACATATACGTTCCCTCAAAGTGACATAAGTGTTGTCACTCAGATTTCTACAGATCGGGATATATTTGCCTTTTCAAAAATTGACTTTGGAATAATATCGAAAAATTAATATTTGTTATCCTCGAAACCCTTGGACATACGTTGACGTGACTCTGACATGAAGTTGACATATACGTTCCCTCAAAGTGATATAATTTTGTCTCTCAAATTCCTACAGATCGGGAGATATTTGCCTTTTCAAAAATTGACTTACGAATAATCTCGAAAAATTAAAATATCTCTATCTTCCAAAACCTTGGACATACATTGACGTGACTCTGACATGAAGTTGACATATACGTTCCCTCAAAGTGACATAAGTTTTGTCTCTCAGATTCCAACAGATCGTTAGATATTTGCCTTTTCAAAAATTGACTTTCAAATAATCTCGACAAATTAAAATGTCTCACTCCTCCAAACCCTTGGTTATACATTAACGTGACTCTGACATGAAGTTGACATATACGTTCCCTCAAAGTGACATAAGTTTAGTCTCTCAGATTCCTACAGATCAGGAGATATTTGCCTTTTTATAAAATGACTTTCGAATAATCTCGAAAAATTAAAATGTCTCTATCCTCCAAACCCTTGGACATACATTGACGTGACTCTTACATGAAGTTGACATATACGTTCCCTCAAAGTGACATAAGTTTTGTCTCTCAGATTCCTACAGATCGGGAGATATTTGCCTTTTCAAAAATTGACTTTTGAATAATCTCGCAAAATTAAAATGCCTCTGTCCTCCAAACACTTGGACATACATTGACGTGAATCGGACATGAAGTTGACATATACGTTCCCTCAAAGTGACATATTGTTTGTCTCTCAGTTTCCTACAGATCGGGAGATATTTGCCTTTTCAGAAATTGACTATCAAATAATCTCGAAAAATTAAAATATCTCCATCCTCCAACCCCTTGGACATACATTGACTTGACTCTGACATGAAGTTGACATATACGATCCCTCAAAGTGACATAAGTTTTGTCTCTCAGATTCCTACAGATCGGGAGATATTTGAATTTTCAATAATTGACTTTCGAATAATCTCGAAAAATTAAAATACCTCTATCCTCCAAACCTTTTTACATACATTGATGTGACTCTTACATGAAGTTGACATATACGTTCCCACAAAGTGACATAAGTGTTGTCTCTTAGATTCCTTCAGATCGGGAGATATTTGAATTTTCAAAAATTGACTTTCGAATAATCTCGCAAAATGAAAATGCCTCTGTCCTCCAAACCCTTGGACATACACTGACATGACTCTGACATGAAGTTGAAATATACGTTCCCTCAAAGTGACATAAGTTTTGTCTCTCAGATTGATACAGATCGGGAGATATTTGCCTTTTCAAAAATTGACTTTCGAATAATCTCGAAAAATTAAAATGCCTCTATCCTCCAAACCCTTGGACATACTTTGACGTGAAACTGACATGAAGTTGACATATACGTTCCCTCAAAGTGACATACGTTTTGTCTCTCAGATTCCTACAGATCGGGAGACATTTGCCTTTTCACAAATTGACTTTCGAATAATCTCGAAAAATTATAATATCTCTATCCTCCAAACCCTTGGACATACATTGACGTGACTCTGACATGAAGTTGAAATATACGTTCCTTCAAAGTGACATAAGTTTTGTCTCTCAGATTCCTACAGATCGGGAGATATTTGCCTTTTGAAAAATTGACTTTCGAATAATTTCGAAAAATTGAAATGTCTCTATCCTCCAAACCCTTGAACATACATTGACGTGACTCTGACATGAGGTTGACATATACGTTACCTCAAAGTGACATAAGGTTTGTCTCTCAGATTCCTACAGATCGGGATATATTTGCCTTTGCAAAAATTGACTTTCGAATAATCTCGAAAAATTAAAATGTCTCTATCCTCCAAACCCTTGGACATACATTGACGTGACTCTGACAGAAAGACGACATATACGTTCCCTCAAAGTGACATAAGGTATGTCTCTCAGATTCTTACAGATCGGGATATATTTGCCTTTTCAGAAATTGACTTTCGAATAATCTCGAAAAATTTAAATGTCTCCATCTTAGAAACCCTTGGACATACAGTGACATGATTCTGACATGAAGTTGACATATACGTTACCTCAAAGTGACATAAGGTTTGTCTCTCAGGTTCCTACAGATCGGGAGATATTTGCCTTTTCAATAATTGACTTTCGAATAATCTCGAAAAATTAAAATGTCTCTATCCTCCAAACCCTTGGACATACATTGATGTGACTCTGACATAAAGTTGACATATACGTTCCCTCAAAGTGACATAAGGTTCGTCTCTCAGATTCCTACAGATCTGGAGATATTTGCCTTTTCAAAAATTTACTTTCGAATAATCTCGAAAAATTAAAATGCCTCTGTCCTTCAAACCCTTGGACATACATTTACGTGACTCTGACATGAAGTTGACATATACGTTCCCTCAGAGTGACATAAGTTTTGTCTCACAGATTCCTACAGATCGGGAGATATTTGCCTTTTCAAAAATTGACTTTCTTTAATCTCGAAAAATTAAAATGCATTTATCCTCCAAACCCTTAGACATACATTGACGTGACTCTGACATGATGTTGACATATACGTTCGCTCAAAGTGACATAAGTTTTGTTTCTCAGATTCCTACAGATCGGGAGATATTTGCCTTTTAAAAAATTGACTTTCGAATAATCTCGAAAAATTAAAATATCTCTATCCTCCAAACCCTTTTACATACATTGACGTGACTCTGACATGAAGTTGACATATACGTTCCCTCAAAGTGTCATAATTTTGTCTCTCAGATTCCTACAGATCGGGAGATATTTGCCTTTTCAAAAATGGACCTTCGAATAATCTCGAAAAATTAAAATATCTCTATCTTCCAAACCCTTGGACATACATTGACGTGACTCTGACATGAAGTTGACATATACGTTCCCTCAAAGTGACATAAGTTTTGTCTCTCAGATTCCAACAGATCGTTAGATATTAGCCTTTTCAAAAATTGACTTTCAAATAATCTCGAAAAATTAAAATGTCTCACTCCTCCAAACCCTTGGTCATACATTGACGTGACTCTGACATGAAGTTGACATATACGTTCCCTCAAAGTGACATTAGTTTAGTCTCTCAGATTCCTACAGATCAGGAGATATTTGCCTTTTTATAAAATGACTTTCGAATAATCTCGAAAAATTAAAATGTCTCTATCCTCCAAACACTTGGACATACATTGACGTGAATCTGACACGAAGTTGACATATACGTTCCCTCAAAGAGGCATATTGTTTGTCTCTCAGTTTCCTACAGATCGGGAGATATTTGCCTTTTCAGAAATTGACTATCAAATAATCTCGAAAAATTAAAATATCTCCATTCTCCAACCCCTTGGACATACATTGACGTGACTCTGACATGAAGTTGACATATACGTTCCCTCAAAGTGACATAAGTGTTGTCTCTCAGATTCCTTCAGATCGGGAGATATTTTAATTTTCAAAAATTGACTTTCGAATAATCTCGCAAAATGAAAATGCCTCTGTCCTCCAAACCCTTGGACATACATTGACGTGACTCTGACATGAAGTTGAAATATACGTTCCTTCAAAGTGACATAAGTTTTGTCTCTCAGATTCCTACAGATCGGGAGATATTTGCCTTTTGAAAAATTGACTTTCGGATAATTTCGAAAAATTGAAATGTCTCTATCCTCCAAACCCTTGAACATACATTGACGTGACTCTGACATGAGGTTGACATATACGTTACCTCAAAGTGACCTAAGGTTTGTCTCTCAGATTCCTACAGATCGGGATATATTTGCCTTTCAAAAATTGACTTTCGAATAATCTCGAAAAATTAAAATGTCTCTATCCTCCAAACCCTTGGACATACATTGACGTGACTCTGACAGGAAGTTGACATATACGTTCCCTCAAAGTGACATAAGGTATGTCTCTCAGATTCCTACAGATCGGGATATATTTGCCTTTTCAGAAATTGACTTTCGAATAATCTCGAAAAATTTAAATGTCTCCATCCTAGAAACCCTTGGACATACATTGACATGACTCTGACATGAAGTTGACATATACGTTACCTCAAAGTGACATAAGGTTTGTCTCTCAGGTTCCTACAGATCGGGAGATATTTGCCTTTTCAAAAATTGACTTTCGAATAATCTCGAAAAATTAAAAAGTCTCTATCCTCCAAACCCTTGGACATACATTGACGTGACTCTGGCATGAAGTTGACATATACGTTCCCTCAAAGTGACATAAGTTTCGTCTCTCAGGTTCCTACAGATCGGGAGATATTTGTTTTTTCAGAAATTGACTTTCGAATAATCTCGAAAAATTAAAATGTCTTTATCCTCCAAACCCTTGGACATACATTGATGTGACTCTGACATAAAGTTGACATATACGTTCCCTCAAAGTGACATAAGGTTTGTCTCTCAGATTCCTACAGATCGGGAGATATTTGCCTTTTCAAAAATTGACTTTCGAATAATCTCGAAAAATTAAAATGCCTCTGTCCTTCAAACCCTTGGACATACATTGACGTGACTCTGACATGAAGTTGACATATACGTTCCTTCAGAGTGACATAAGTTTTGTCTCACAGATTCCTACAGATCGGGAGATATTTGCCTTTTCAAAAATTGACTTTCTTTAATCTCGAAAAATTAAAATGTCTTTATCCTCCAAACCCTTGGACATACATTGATGTGACTCTGACATAAAGTTGACATATACGTTCCCTCAAAGTGACATAAGGTTTGTCTCTCAGATTCCTACAGATCGGGAGATATTTGCCTTTTCAAAAATGGACCTTCGAATAATCTCGAAAAATTAAAATATCTCTATCTTCCAAACCCTTGGACATACATTGACATGACTCTGACATGAAGTTGACATATACGTTCCCTCAAAGTGACATAAGTTTTGTCTCTCAGATTCCAACAGATCGTTAGATATTAGCCTTTTCAAAAATTGACTTTCAAATAATCTCGAAAAATTAAAATGTCTCACTCCTCCAAACCCTTGGTCATACATTGACGTGACTCTGACATGAAGTTGACATATACGTTCCCTCAAAGTGACATTTGTTTAGTCTCTCAGATTCCTACAGATCAGGAGATATTTGCCTTTTTATAAAATGACTTTCGAATTATCTCGAAAAATTAAAATGTCTCTATCCTCCAAACACTTGGACATACATTGACGTGAATCTGACACGAAGTTGACATATACGTTCCCTCAAAGTGACATATTGTTTGTCTCTCAGTTTCCAATAGATCGGGAGATATTTGCCTTTTCAGAAATTGACTATCAAATAATCTCGAAAAATTAAAATGCCTCTGTCCTTCAAACCCTTGGACATACATTGACGTGACTCTGACATGAAGTTGACATATACGTTCCCTCAAAGTGACATAAGTGTTGTCTCACAGATTCCTTCAGATCGGGAGATATTTGAATTTTCAAAAATTGACTTTCGAATAATCTCGCAAAATGAAAATGCCTCTGTCCTCCAAACCCTTGGACATACATTGACGTGACTCTGACATGAAGTTGAAATATACGTTCCCTCAAAGTGACATAAGTTTTGTCCCTCAGATTGATACAGATCGGGAGATATTTGCCTTTTCAAAAATTGACTTTCGAATAATCTCGAAAAATTAAAATGCCTCTATCCTCCAAACCCTTGGACATACTTTGACGTGAATCTGATATGAAGTTGACATATACGTTCCCTCAAAGTGACATACGTTTTGCCTCTCAGATTCCTACAGATCGGGAGATATTTGCCTTTTCACAAATTGACTTTCGAATAATCTCGAAAAATTAAAATATCTATATCCTCCAAATCCTTGGACATACATTGTCGTGACTCTGACATTAAGTTGACATATACGTTCCTTCAAAGTGACATAAGTTTTGTCTCTCAGATTCCTACAGATCGGGAGATATTTGCCTTTTGAAAAATTGACTTTCGAATAATTTCGAAAAATTGAAATATCTCTATCCTCCAAACCCTTGAACATACATTAACGTGACTCTGACATGAAGTTGACATATACGTTACCTCAAAGTGACATAAGGTTTGTCTCTCAGATTCCTACAGATCGCGATATATTTGCCTTTTCAAAAATTGACTTTCGAATAATCTCGAAAAATTAAAATGTCTCTATCCTCCAAACCCTTGGACATACATTGACGTGACTCTGACATGAAGTTGACATATACGTTCCCTCAAAGTGACATAAGGTATGTCTCTCAGATTCCTACAGATCGGGAGATATTTGCCTTTTCAAAAATTGACTTTCGAATAATCTCGAAAAATTAAAATGTCTCCATCCAAGGAAACCCTTGGACATACATTGACATGACTCTGACATGAAGTTGACATATACGTTACCTCAAAGTGACATAAGGTTTGTCTCTCAGATTCCTACAGATCGGGATATATTTGCCTTTTCAAAAATTGACTTTCGAATAATCTCGAAAAATTAAAATGTCTCTATCCTCCAAACCCTGGACATACATTGACGTGACTCTGGCATAAAGTTGACATATACGTTCCCTCAAAGTGACATAAGTTTTGTCTCTCAGGTTCCTACAGATCGGGAGATATTTGTTTTTTCAGAAATTGACTTTCGAATAATCTCGAAAAATAAAAATGTCTTTATCCTCCAAACCCTTTTACATACATAGATGTGACTCTGACATGAAGTTGACATATACGTTCCCTCAAAGTGACATAAGTGGTGTCTCTCAGATTCCTACAGATCGGGAGATATTTGCCTTTTCAAAAATTGACTTTCGAATAATCTCGAAAAATTAAAATGCCTCTGTCCTTCAAACCCTTGGACATACTTTGACGTGACTCTGACATGAAGTTGACATATACGTTCCCTCAAAGTTACATAAGTGTTGTCTCTCAGATTCCTACAGATCGGGAGAAATTTGAATTTTCAAAAATTGACTTTCGAATAATCTCGAAAAAGTAAAATACCTCTATCCTCCAAACCTTTGGACATACATTGACGTGACTCTGACATGAAGTTGACATATACGTTCCCTCAAAGTTACATAAGTGTTGTCTCTCAGATTCCTTCAGATCGGAAGATATTTGAATTTTCAAAAATTGACTTTCTATAATCTCGAAAAATTAAAATGTGTTTATCCTCCAAACCCTTGGACATACATTGACGTGACTCTGACATGAAGTTGACATATACGTTCCCTCAAAGTGACATAAGTGTTGTCTCAAAGATTCCTTCAGATCGGGAGATATTTGAATTTTCAAAAATTGACTTTCGAATAATCTCGCAAAATGAAAATGCCTCTGTCCTCCAAACCCTTGGACATACATTGACGTGACTCTGACATGAAGTTGACATATACGTTCCCTCAAAGTTACATAAGGTTTGACTCTCAGATTCCTACAGATCGGGAGATATTTGCCTTTTCAGAAATTGACTTTCGAATAATCACGAAAAATTAAAATGTCTCCATCCTAGAAACCCTTGGACATACATTGACATGACTCTGACATGAAGTTGACATATACGTTACCTCAAAGTGACATAAGGTTTGTCTCTCAGGTTCCTACAGATCGGGAGATATTTCCCTTTTCAGAAATTGACATTCGAATAATCTCGAAAAATTAAAATGTTTTTATCCTCCAAACCCTTGGACATATATTGATGTGACTCTGACATGAAGTTGACATATACGTTCCCTCAAAGTGACATAAGTGGTGTCTCTCAGATTTCTACAGATCGGGAGATATTTGCCTTTTGAAAAATTGACTTTCGAATAACCTTGAAAAATTAAAATGTCTCTATCCTCCAAACCCTTGGACATACATTGACGTGACTCTGACATGAAGTTGACATATACGTTCCCTCAAAGTGACATAAGTTTTGTCTCCCAGATTCCTACAGATCGGGAGATATTTGCCTTTTCAAAAATTGACTTTCGAATAATCTCGAAAAATTTATGTCTCTATCCTCCAAACTCTTGGACATACATTTACGTGACTCTGACATGAAGTTGACATATACGTTCCCTCAAAGTGACATAAGTTTTAGCTCACAGATTCCTACAGATCGGGAGATATTTGACTTTTCAAAAATTGACTTTCTATAATCTCGAAAAATTAAAATGTGTTTATCCTCCAAACCCTTGGACATACATTGACGTGACTCTGCCATGAAGTTGACACGTACGTTCCCTCAAAGTGACATAAGTTTTGTCTCTCAGATTCCTACAGATCGGGAGATATTTGCCATTTCAGAAATTGACTTTCGAATAATCTCGAAAAATTAAAATATCTCTATACTCCAAACCCTTGGACATACATTGACGTGAATCTGACATGAAGTTGACATATACGTTCCCTCAAAGTGACATAAGTTTTGTCTCTCAGATTGCTAAGATCGGGAGATATTTGCCTTTTCAAAAATTGACTTTCGAATAATCTCGAAAAATTAAAATATCTCTATCCTTCAAAACCTTTTACATTCATTGACGTGACTCTGACATGAAGTTGACATATACGTTCCCTCAAAGTGACATAAGTGTTGTCACTCAGATTACTACAGATCGGGATATATTTGCCTTTTCAAAAATTGACTTTGGAATAATATCGAAAAATTAATATGTGTTTATCCTCGAAACCCTTGGACATACATTGACGTGACTCTGACATGAAGTTGACATATACGTTCCCTCAAAGTGACATAAGTTTTGTCTCTCAGATTCCTACAGATCGGGAGATATTTGCCTTTTCAAAAATTGACTTTCGAATAATCTCGAAGAATTTAAATGTCTCTATCCTCCAAACTCTAGGACATACATTGACGTGACTCTGACACGAAGTTGACATATACGTTCCCTCAAAGTGACATAAGTTTTAGCTCTCAGATTCCTACAGATCGGGAGATATTTGACATTTCAAAAATTGACTTTCTATATTCTCGAAAAATTAAAATGTGTTTATCCTCCAAACCCTTGGACATACATTGACGTGACTCTGCCATGAAGTTGACACGTACGTTCCCTCAAAGTGACATAAGTTTTGTCTCTCAGATTCCTACAGATCGGGAGATATTTGCCTTTTCAGAAATTGACTTTCGAATAATCTCGAAAAATTAAAATATCTCTATACTCCAAACCCTTGGACATACATTGACGTGAATCTGACATGAAGTTGACATATACGTTCCCTCAAAGTGACATAAGTTTTGTCTCTCAGATTGCTAAGATCGGGAGATATTTGCCTTTTCAAACATTGACTTTCGAATAATCTCGAAAAATTAAAATATCTCTATCCTCCAAACACTTGGACATACATTGACAAGCCTCTGACATGAAGTTGACATATACGTTACCTCAAAGTGACATAAGTTTTGTCTCTCAGATTCCAACAGATCGGGAGATATTTGAATTTTCAAAAATTGACTTTCGAATAATCTCGAAAAATTAAAATGTCTCTATCCTCCAAACTCTTGGACATACATTGACGTGACTCTGACATGAAGTTGACATATGCGTTCGCTCAAAGTGACATAAGTTTTGTCTCTCAGATTCCTACAGATCGGGAGATATTTGCCTTTTAAAAAATTGACTTTCGAATAATCTCGAAAAATTAAAATATCCCTATCCTCCAAAACCTTTTACATTCATTGACGTGACTCTGACATGAAGTTGACATATACGGTCCCTCAAAGTGACATAAGTGTTGTCACTCAGATTACTACAGATCGGGATATATTTGCCTTTTCAAAAATTGACTTTGGAATAATATCGAAAAATTAATATGTGTTTATCCTCGAAACCCTTGGACATACATTGACGTGACTCTGACATGAAGTTGACATATACGTTCCCTCAGAGTGATATAAGTTTTGTCTCTCAGATTCCTACAGATCGGGAGATATTAGCCTTTTGAAAAATTGACTTTCGAATAACGTTGAAAAATTAAAATGTCTCTATCCTCCAAACCCTTAGACATACATTGACGAGACTCTGACATGAAGTTGACATATACGTTCCCTCAAAGTGACATAAGTTTTGTCTCTCAGATTCCTACAGATCGGGAGATATTTGCCTTTTCAAAAATTGACTTTCGAATAATCTCGAAGAATTTAAATGTCTCTATCCTCCAAACTCTAGGACATACATTGACGTGACTCTGACACGAAGTTGACATATACGTTCCCTCAAAGTGACATAAGTTTTAGCTCTCAGATTCCTACAGATCGGGAGATATTTGACATTTCAAAAATTGACTTTCTATAATCTCGAAAAATTAAAATGTGTTTATCCTCCAAACCCTTGGACATACATTGACGTGACTCTGACATGAAGTTGACATGTACTTTCCCTCAAAGTGACATAAGTTTTGTCTCTCAGATTCCTAAGATCGGGAGATATTTGTCTTTCCAAAAATTGACTATCGAATAATCTCGAAAAATTCAAATATCTCTATCCTCCAAACCCTTGGCCATACATTGACGTGCCTCTGACATGAAGTTGACATATACGTTCGCTCAAAGTGACATAAGTTTTGTCCCTCAGATTCATACAGATCGGGAGATATTTGCGTTTTAAAAAATTGACTTTCTAATAATCTCGAAAAATTAAAATATCTCTATCCTCCAAACCCTTTTACATACATTCACGTTACTCTGACATGAAGTTGACATATACGTTCCCTCAAAGTGACATAAGTGTTGTCACTCAGATTTCTACAGATCGGGATATATTTGCCTTTTCAAAAATTGACTTTGGAATAATATCGAAAAATTAATATTTGTTATCCTCGAAACCCTTGGACATACGTTGACGTGACTCTGACATGAAGTTGACATATACGTTCCCTCAAAGTGACATAATTTTGTCTCTCAAATTCCTACAGATCGGGAGATATTTGCCTTTTCAAAAATTGACTTACGAATAATCTCGAAAAATTAAAATATCTCTATCTTCCAAAACCTTGGACATACATTGACGTGACTCTGACATGAAGTTGACATATACGTTCCCTCAAAGTGACATAAGTTTTGTCTCTCAGATTCCAACAGATCGTTAGATATTTGCCTTTTTATAAAATGACTTTCGAATAATCTCGAAAAATTAAAATGTCTCTATCCTCCAAACCCTTGGACATACATTGACGTGACTCTTACATGAAGTTGACATATACGTTCCCTCAAAGTGACATAAGTTTTGTCTCTCAGATTCCTACAGATCGGGAGATATTTGCCTTTACAAAAATTGACGTTTGAATAATCTCGCAAAATTAAAATGCCTCTGTCCTCCAAACACTTGGACATACATTGACGTGAATCGGACATGAAGTTGACATATACGTTCCCTCAAAGTGACATATTGTTTGTCTCTCAGTTTCCTACAGATCGGGAGATATTTGCCTTTTCAGAAATTGACTATCAAATAATCTCGAAAAATTAAAATATCTCCATCCTCCAACCCCTTGGACATACATTGACTTGACTCTGACATGAAGTTGACATATACGATCCCTCAAAGTGACATAAGTTTTGTCTCTCAGATTCCTACAGATCGGGAGATATTTGAATTTTCAATAATTGACTTTCGAATAATCTCGAAAAATTAAAATACCTCTATCCTCCAAACCTTTGGACATACATTGATGTGACTCTTACATGAAGTTGACATATACGTTCCCACAAAGTGACATAAGTGTTGTCTCTTAGATTCCTTCAGATCGGGAGATATTTGAATTTTCAAAAATTGACTTTCGAATTATCTCGCAAAATGAAATTGCCTCTGTCCTCCAAACCTTTGGACATACACTGACATGACTCTGACATGAAGTTGAAATATACGTTCCCTCAAAGTGACATAAGTTTTGTCTCTCAGATTGATACAGATCGGGAGATATTTGCCTTTTCAAAAATTGACTTTCGAATAATCTCGAAAAATTAAAATGCCTCTATCCTCCAAACCCTTGGACATACTTTGACGTGAAACTGACATGAAGTTGACATATACGTTCCCTCAAAGTGACATACGTTTTGTCTCTCAGATTACTACAGATCGGGAGACATTTGCCTTTTCACAAATTGACTTTCGAATAATCTCGAAAAATTATAATATCTCTATCCTCCAAACCCTTGGACATACATTGACGTGACTCTGACATGAAGTTGAAATATACGTTCCTTCAAAGTGACATAAGTTTTGTCTCTCAGATTCCTACAGATCGGGAGATATTTGCCTTTTGAAAAATTGACTTTCGAATAATTTCGAAAAATTGAAATGTCTCTATCCTCCAAACCCTTGAACATACATTGACGTGACTCTGACATGAGGTTGACATATACGTTACCTCAAAGTGACATAAGGTTTGTCTCTCAGATTCCTACAGATCGGGATATATTTGCCTTTGCAAAAATTGACTTTCGAATAATCTCGAAAAATTAAAATGTCTCTATCCTCCAAACCCTTGGACATACATTGACGTGACTCTGACAGAACGTTGACACATACGTTCCCTCAAAGTGACATAAGGTATGTCTCTCAGATTCCTACAGATCGGGATATATTTGCCTTTTCAGAAATTGACTTTCGAATAATCTCGAAAAATTTAAATGTCTCCATCCTAGAAACCCTTGGACATACAGTGACATGATTCTGACATGAAGTTGACATATACGTTACCTCAAAGTGACATAAGGTTTGTCTCTCAGGTTCCTACAGATCGGGAGATATTTGTCTTTTCAATAATTGACTTTCGAATAATCTCGAAAAATTAAAATGTCTCTATCCTCCAAACCCTTCGACATACATTGACGTGACTCTGGCATGAAGTTGACATATACGTTCCCTCAAAGTGACATAAGTTTCGTCTCTCAGGATCCTACAGATCGGGAGATATTTGTTTTTTCAGAAATTTACTTTCGAATAATCTCGAAAAATTAAAATGTCTTTATCCTCCAAACCCTTGGACATACATTGATGTGACTCTGACATAAAGTTGACATATACGTTCCCTCAAAGTGACATAAGGTTTGTCTCTCAGATTTCTACAGATCTGGAGATATTTGCCTTTTCAAAAATTTACTTTCGAATAATCTCGAAAAATTAAAATGCCTCTGTCCTTCAAACCCTTGGACATACATTGACGTGACTCTGACATGAAGTTGACATATACGTTCCCTCAGAGTGACATAAGTTTTGTCTCACAGATTCCTACAGATCGGGAGATATTTGCCTTTTCAAAAATTGACTTTCTTTAATCTCGAAAAATTAAAATGCATTTATCCTCCAAACCCTTAGACATACATTGACGTGACTCTGACATGATGTTGACATATACGTTCGCTCAAAGTGACATAAGTTTTGTTTCTCAGATTCCTACAGATCGGGAGATATTTGCCTTTTAAAAAATTGACTTTCGAATAATCTCGAAAAATTAAAATATCTCTATCCTCCAAACCCTTTTACATACATTGACGTGACTCTGACATGAAGTTGACATATACGTTCCCTCAAAGTGACATAATTTTGTCTCTCAGATTCCTACAGATCGGGAGATATTTGCCTTTTCAAAAATGGACCTTCGAATAATCTCGAAAAATTAAAATATCTCTATCTTCCAAACCCTTGGACATACATTGACGTGACTCTGACATGAAGTTGACATATACGTTCCCTCAAAGTGACATAAGTTTTGTCTCTCAGATTCCAACTGATCGTTAGATATTAGCCTTTTCAAAAATTGACTTTCAAATAATCTCGAAAAATTAAAATGTCTCACTCCTCCAAACCCTTGGTCATACATTGACGTGACTCTGACATGAAGTTGACATATACGTTCCCTCAAAGTGACATTAGTTTAGTCTCTCAGATTCCTACAGATCAGGAGATATTTGCCTTTTTATAAAATGACTTTCGAATAATCTCGAAAAATTAAAATGTCTCTATCCTCCAAACACTTGGACATACATTGACGTGAATCTGACACGAAGTTGACATATACGTTCCCTCAAAGAGGCATATTGTTTGTCTCTCAGTTTCCTACAGATCGGGAGATATTTGCCTTTTCAGAAATTGACTATCAAATAATCTCGAAAATTAAAATATCTCCATTCTCCAACCCCTTGGACATACATTGACGTGACTCTGACATGAAGTTGACATATACGTTCCCTCAAAGTGACATAAGTGTTGTCTCTCAGATTCCTTCAGATCGGGAGATATTTTAATTTTCAAAAATTGACTTTCGAATAATCTCGCAAAATGAAAATGCCTCTGTCCTCCAAACCCTTGGACATACATTGACGTGACTCTGACATGAAGTTGAAATATACGTTCCTTCAAAGTGACATAAGTTTTGTCTCTCAGATTCCTACAGATCGGGAGATATTTGCCTTTTGAAAAATTGACTTTCGGATAATTTCGAAAAATTGAAATGTCTCTATCCTCCAAACCCTTGAACATACATTGACGTGACTCTGACATGAGGTTGACATATACGTTACCTCAAAGTGACCTAAGGTTTGTCTCTCAGATTCCTACAGATCGGGATATATTTGCCTTTCAAAAATTGACTTTCGAATAATCTCGAAAAATTAAAATGTCTCTATCCTCCAAACCCTTGGACATACATTGACGTGACTCTGACAGGAAGTTGACATATACGTTCCCTCAAAGTGACATAATGTATGTCTCTCAGATTCCTACAGATCGGGATATATTTGCCTTTTCAGAAATTGACTTTCGAATAATCTCGAAAAATTTAAATGTCTCCATCCTAGAAACCCTTGGACATACATTGACATGACTCTGACATGAAGTTGACATATACGTTACCTCAAAGTGACATAAGGTTTGTCTCTCAGGTTCCTACAGATCGGGAGATATTTGCCTTTTCAAAAATTGACTTTCGAATAATCTCGAAAAATTAAAATGTCTTTATCCTCCAAACCCTTGGACATACATTGACGTGACTCTGGCATGAAGTTGACATATACGTTCCCTCAAAGTGACATAAGTTTCGTCTCTCAGGTTCCTACAGATCGGGAGATATTTGTTTTTTCAGAAATTGACTTTCGAATAATCTCGAAAAATTAAAATGTCTTTATCCTCCAAACCCTTGGACATACATTGATGTGACTCTGACATAAAGTTGACATATACGTTCCCTCAAAGTGACATAAGGTTTGTCTCTCAGATTCCTACAGATCGGGAGATATTTGCCTTTTCAAAAATTGACTTTCGAATAATCTCGAAAAATTAAATGCCTCTGTCCTTCAAACCCTTGGACATACATTGACGTGACTCTGACATGAAGTTGACATATACGTTCCCTCAAAGTGACATAAGTTTTGTCTCACAGATTCCTACAGATCGGGAGATATTTGCCTTTTCAAAAATTGACTTTCTTTAATCTCGAAAAATTAAAATGTATTTATCCTCCAAACCCTTGGACATACATTGACGTGACTCTGACATGATGTTGACATATACGTTCGCTCAAAGTGACATAAGTTTTGCCTCTCAGATTCCTACAGATCGGGAGATATTTGCCTTTTAAAAAATTGACTTTCGAATAATCTCGAAAAATTAAAATATCTCTATCCTCCAAACCCTTTTACATACATTGACGTGACTCTGACATGAAGTTGACATATACGTTCCCTCAAAGTGACATAAGTGCTGTCACTCAGATTTCTACAGATCGGGATATATTTGCCTTTTGAAAAATTGACTTTGGAATAATATCGAAAAATTAATATGTGTTTATCCTCGAAACCCTTGGACATACGTTGACGTGACTCTGACATGAAGTTGACATATACCTTCCCTCAAAGTGACATAATTTTGTCTCTCAGATTCCTACAGATCGGGAGATATTTGCCTTTTCAAAAATGGACCTTCGAATAATCTCGAAAAATTAAAATATCTCTATCTTCCTAACCCTTGGACATACATTGACGTGACTCTGACATGAAGTTGACATATACGTTCCCTCAAAGTGACATAAGTTTTGTATCTCAGATTCCAACAGATCGTTAGATATTAGCCTTTTCAAAAATTGACTTTCAAATAATCTCGAAAAATTAAAATGTCTCACTCCTCCAAACCCTTGGTCATACATTGACGTGACTCTGACATGAAGTTGACATATACGTTCCCTCAAAGTGACATTTGTTTAGTCTCTCAGATTCCTACAGATCAGGAGATATTTGCCTTTTTATAAAATTACTTTCGAATAATCTCGAAAAATTAAAATGTCTCTATCCTCCAAACACTTGGACATACATTGACGTGAATCTGACACGAAGTTGACATATACGTTCTCTCAAAGTGACATATTGTTTGTCTCTCAGTTTCCAATAGATCGGGAGATATTTGCCTTTTCAGAAATTGACTATCAAATAATCTCGAAAAATTAAAATATCTCCATTCTCCAACCCCTTGGACATACATTGACGTGACTCTGACATGAAGTTGACATATACGTTCCCTCAAAGTGACATAAGTGTTGTCTCACAGATTCCTTCAGATCGGGAGATATTTGAATTTTCAAAAATTGACTTTCGAATAATCTCGCAAAATGAAAATGCCTCTGTCCTCCAAACCCTTGGACATACATTGACGTGACTCTGACATGAAGTTGAAATATACGTTCCCTCAAAGTGACATAAGTTTTGTCCCTCAGATTGATACAGATCGGGAGATATTTGCCTTTTCAAAAATTGACTTTCGAATAATCTCGAAAAATTAAAATGCCTCTATCCTCCAAACCCTTGGACATACTTTGACATGAATCTGATATGAAGTTGACATATACGTTCCCTCAAAGTGACATACGTTTTGCCTCTCAGATTCCTACAGATCGGGAGATATTTGCCTTTTCACAAATTGACTTTCGAATAATCTCGAAAAATTAAAATATCTATATCCTCCAAATCCTTGGACATACATTGTCGTGACTCTGACATTAAGTTGACATATACGTTCCTTCAAAGTGACATAAGTTATGTCTCTCATATTCCTACAGATCGGGAGATATTTGCCTTTTGAAAAATTGACTTTCGAATAATTTCGAAAAATTGAAATATCTCTATCCTCCAAACCCTTGAACATACATTAACGTGACTCTGACATGAAGTTGACATATACGTTACCTCAAAGTGACATAAGGTTTGTCTCTCAGATTCCTACAGATCGCGATATATTTGCCTTTTCAAAAATTGACTTTCGAATAATCTCGAAAAATTAAAATGTCTCTATCCTCCAAACCCTTGGACATACATTGACGTGACTCTGACATGAAGTTGACATATACGTTCCCTCAAAGTGACATAAGGTATGTCTCTCAGATTCCTACAGAACGGGAGATATTTGCCTTTTCAAAAATTGACTTTCGAATAATCTCGAAAAATTAAAATGTCTCCATCCTAGAAACCCTTGGACATACATTGACATGACTCTGACATGAAGTTGACATATACGTTACCTCAAAGTGACATAAGGTTTGTCTCTCAGATTCCTACAGATCGGGATATATTTGCCTTTTCAAAAATTGACTTTCGAATAATCTCGAAAAATTAAAATGTCTCTTTCCTCCAAACCCTGGACATACATTGACGTGACTCTGGCATAAAGTTGACATATACGTTCCCTCAAAGTGACATAAGTTTTGTCTCTCAGGTTCCTACAGATCGGGAGATATTTGTTTTTTCAGAAATTGACTTTCGAATAATCTCGAAAAATAAAAATGTCTTTATCCTCCAAACCCTTTTACATATATAGATGTGACTCTGACATGAAGTTGACATATACGTTCCCTCAAAGTGACATAAGTGGTGTCTCTCAGATTCCTACAGATCGGGAGATATTTGCCTTTTCAAAAATTGACTTTCGAATAATCTCGAAAAATTAAAATGCCTCTGTCCTTCAAACCCTTGGACATACTTTGACGTGACTCTGACATGAAGTTGACATATACGTTCCCTCAAAGTGACATAAGTGTTGTCACTCAGATTTCTACAGATTGGGATATATTTGCCTTTTCAAAAATTGACTTTGGAATAATATCCAAAAATTAATATGTGTTTATCCTCGAAACCCTTGGACATACATTGACATGACTCTGACATGAAGTTGACATATACGTTCCCTCAAAGTGACGTAAGTTTTGTCTCTCAGATTCCTACAGATCGGGAGATATTTGAATTTTCAAAAATTGACTTTCGAATAATCTCGAAAAAGTAAAATACCTCTATCCTCCAAACCTTTGGACATACATTGGCGTGACTCTGACATGAAGTTGACATATACGTTCCCTCAAAGTTACATAAGTGTTGTCTCTCAGATTCCTTCAGATCGGAAGATATTTGAATTTTCAAAAATTGACTTTCTATAATCTCGAAAAATTAAAATGTGTTTATCCTCCAAACCCTTGGACATACATTGACGTGACTCTGACATGACGTTGACATATACGTTCCCTCAAAGTGACATAAGTTTTGTCTCAAAGATTCCTTCAGATCGGGAGATATTTGAATTTTCAAAAATTGACTTTCGAATAATCTCGCAAAATGAAAATGCCTCTGTCCTCCAAACCCTTGGTCATACATTGACGTGACTCTGACATGAAGTTGACATATACGTTCCCTCAAAGTTACATAAGGTTTGACTCTCAGATTCCTACAGATCGGGAGATATTTGCCTTTTCAGAAATTGACTTTCGAATAATCACGAAAAATTAAAATGTCTCCATCCTAGAAACCCTTGGACATACATTGACATGACTCTGACATGAAGTTGACATATACGTTACCTCAAAGTGACATAAGGTTTGTCTCTCAGGTTCCTACAGATCGGGAGATATTTCCCTTTTCAGAAATTGACATTCGAATAATCTCGAAAAATTAAAATGTTTTTATCCTCCAAACCCTTGGACATATATTGATGTGACTCTGACATGAAGTTGACATATACGTTCCCTCAAAGTGACATAAGTGGTGTCTCTCAGATTTCTACAGATCGGGAGATATTTGCCTTTTGAAAAATTGACTTTCGAATAACCTTGAAAAATTAAAATGTCTCTATCCTCCAAACCCTTGGACATACATTGACGTGACTCTGACATGAAGTTGACATATACGTTCCCTCAAAGTGACATAAGATTTGTCTCCCAGATTCCTACAGATCGGGAGATATTTGCCTTTTCAAAAATTGACTTTCGAATAATCTCGAAAAATTTATGTCTCTATCCTCCAAACTCTTGGACATACATTTACGTGACTCTGACATGAAGTTGACATATACGTTCCCTCAAAGTGACATAAGTTTTAGCTCACAGATTCCTACAGATCGGGAGATATTTGACTTTTCAAAAATTGACTTTCTATAATCTCGAAAAATTAAAATGTGTTTATCCTCCAAACCCTTGGACATACATTGACGTGACTCTGCCATGAAGTTGATACGTACGTTCCCTCAAAGTGACATAAGTTTTGTCTCTCAGATTCCTACAGATCGGGAGATATTTGCCTTTTCAGAAATTGACTTTCGAATAATCTCGAAAAATTAAAATATCTCTATACTCCAAACCCTTGGACATACATTGACGTGAATCTGACATGAAGTTGACATATACGTTCCCTCAAAGTGACATAAGTTTTGTCTCTCAGATTGCTAAGATCGGGAGATATTTGCCTTTTCAAAAATTGACTTTCGAATAATCTCGAAAAATTAAAATATCTCTATCCTTCAAAACCTTTTACATTCATTGACGTGACTCTGACATGAAGTTGACATATACGTTCCCTCAAAGTGACATAAGTGTTGTCACTCAGATTACTACAGATCGGGATATATTTGCCTTTTCAAAAATTGACTTTGGAATAATATCGAAAAATTAATATGTGTTTATCCTCGAAACCCTTGGACATACATTGACGTGACTCTGACATGAAGTTGACATATACGTTCCCTCAAAGTGACATAAGTTTTGTCTCTCAGATTCCTACAGATCGGGAGATATTTGCCTTTTCAAAAATTGACTTTCGAATAATCTCGAAGAATTTAAATGTCTCTATCCTCCAAACTCTAGGACATACATTGACGTGACTCTGACACGAAGTTGACATATACGTTCCCTCAAAGTGACATAAGTTTTAGCTCTCAGATTCCTACAGATCGGGAGATATTTGACATTTCAAAAATTGACTTTCTATAATCTCGAAAAATTAAAATGTGTTTATCCTCCAAACCCTTGGACATACATTGACGTGACTCTGACATGAATTTGACATGTACTTTCCCTCAAAGTGACATAAGTTTTGTCTCTCAGATTCCTAAGATCGGGAGATATTTGCCTTTCCAAAAATTGACTATCGAATAATCTCGAAAAATTCAAATATCTCTATCCTCCAAACCCTTGGCCATACATTGACGTGCCTCTGACATGAAGTTGACATATACGTTACCTCAAAGTGACATAAGTTTTGTCTCTCAGATTCCAACAGATCGGGAGATATTTGCTTTTTTCAAAAATTGACTTTCGAATAATCTCGAAAAATTAAAATGTCTCTATCCTCCAAACCCTTCGACATACATTGACGTGACTCTGACATGAAGTTGACATATACGTTACCTCAAAGTGACATAAGTTTTGCCTCTCAAATTCCTACAGATCGGGAGATATTTGCCTTTTACAAAAATTTACTTTCGAATAATCTCGAAAAATTTAAATCTCTATTCTCCAAACCCATGGACATACAATGACGTGACTCTGACATGAAGTTGACATATACGTTCCCTCAAAGTGACATAAGGTTTGTCTTTCAGATTCCTACAGATCGGAGGATATTTGCCTTTTCAGAAATTGACTTTCGAATAATCTCGAAAAATTAAAATGTCTCTCTCCTCGAAACCCTAGGACATACATTGACGTGACTCTGACATGAAGTTGACATATACGTTACCTCAAAGTGACATATGGTTTGTCTCTCAGATTCTTACAGATCGGGAGATATTTGCCTTTTCAAAATTTGACTTTGGAATAATATCGAAAATTTAAAATGTGTTTATCCTCTAAACCCTTGGACATACATTGACGTGACTCTGACATGAAGTTGACATATACGTTCCCTCAAAGTGACATAAGTTTTGTCTCTCAGATTCGTACAGATCGGGAGATATTTGCCTTTTCAGAAATTGACTTTCGAATAATCTCGAAAAATTTAAATGCCTCTATCCTCCAAACCCTTGGACATACTTTGACGTGAATCTGACATGAAGTTGACATATACGTTCCCTCAAAGTGACATAAGTTTTGTCTCTCAGATACCTACAGATCGGGAGATATTTGCCTTTTCAAAAATTGACTTTCGAATAATCTCGAAAAATTAAAATATCTCTATCCTCCAAACCCTTGGACATACATTGACGTGACTCTGACATGAAGTTGACATATACGTTCCCTCAAAGTGACATAAGTTTTGTCTCTCAGATACCTACAGATCGGGAGATATTTGCCTTTTCAAAAATTGACTTTCGAATAATCTCGAAAAATTAAAATATCTCTATCCTCCAAACCCTTGGACATACATTGACGTGCCTCTGACATGAAGTTGACATATACGTTCCTTCAAAGTGACATAAGTTTTGTCTTTCAGATTCCAACAGATCGGGAGATATTTGCCTTTTAAAAAATTGACTTTCGAATAATCTCGAAAAATTAAAATATCTCTATCCTCCAAACCCTTGGATATACATTGACGTGACTCTGACATCAAGTTGACATATACGTTCCCTCAAAGTGACATAAGTGTTGTCTCTCAGATTCCTACAGATCGGGAGATATTTGCCTTTTCAAAAATTGACTTTCGAATAATCTCGAAAAATTAAAATATATCTATCCTCCAAACCCTTGGACATACATTGACGTGACTCTGACATGAAGTTGACATAAACGTTCCTTCAAAGTGACATAAGTTTTGTCTCTCAGATTCCAACAGATCGGGAGATATTTGCCTTTTCAAAAATTGACTTTCGAATAATCTCGAAAAATTAAAATGTCTCACTCCTCCAAACCCTTGGACATACAATGACGTGACTCTGACATGAAGTTGACATATACGTTCCCTCAAAGTTACATAAGTGTTGTCTCTCAGATTAATTCAGATCGGAAGATATTTGAATTTTCAAAAATTGACTTTCTATAATCTCGAAAAATTAAAATGTGTTTATCCTCCAAACCATTGGACATACATTGACGTGACTCTGACATGAAGTTGACATATACGTTCCCTCAAAGTGACATAAGTGTTGTCTCTCAGATTCCTTCAGATCGGGAGATATTTGAATTTTCAAAAATTGACTTTCGAATAATCTCGCAAAATGAAAATGCCTCTGTCCTCCAAACCCTTGGACATACATTGACGTGACTCTGACATGAAGTTGACATATACGTTCCCTCAAAGTTACATAAGGTTTGACTCTCAGATTCCTACAGATCGGGAGATATTTGCCTTTTCAGAAATTGACTTTCGAATAATCACGAAAAATTAAAATGTCTCCATCCTAGAAACCCTTGGACATACATTGACATGACTCTGACATGAAGTTGACATATACGTTACCTCAAAGTGACATAAGGTTTGTCTCTCAGGTTCCTACAGATCGGGAGATATTTCCCTTTTCAGAAATTGACATTCGAATAATCTCGAAAAATTAAAATGTTTTTATCCTCCAAACCCTTGGACATATATTGATGTGACTCTGACATGAAGTTGACATATACGTTCCCTCAAAGTGACATAAGTGGTGTCTCTCAGATTTCTACAGATCGGGAGATATTTGCCTTTTGAAAAATTGACTTTCGAATAACCTTGAAAAATTAAAATGTCTCTATCCTCCAAACCCTTGGACATACATTGACGTGACTCTGACATGAAGTTGACATATACGTTCCCTCAAAGTGACATAAGTTTTGTCTCCCAGATTCCTACAGATCGGGAGATATTTGCCTTTTCAAAAATTGACTTTCGAATAATCTCGAAAAATTTATGTCTCTATCCTCCAAACTCTTGGACATACATTTACGTGACTCTGACATGAAGTTGACATATACGTTCCCTCAAAGTGACATAAGTTTTAGCTCACAGATTCCTACAGATCGGGAGATATTTGACTTTTCAAAAATTGACTTTCTATAATCTCGAAAAATTAAAATGTGTTTATCCTCCAAACCCTTGGACATACATTGACGTGACTCTGCCATGAAGTTGACACGTACGTTCCCTCAAAGTGACATAAGTTTTGTCTCTCAGATTCCTACAGATCGGGAGATATTTGCCTTTTCAGAAATTGACTTTCGAATAATCTCGAAAAATTAAAATATCCCTATACTCCAAACCCTTGGACATACATTGACGTGAATCTGACATGAAGTTGACATATACGTTCCCTCAAAGTGACATAAGTTTTGTCTCTCAGATTGCTAAGATCGGGAGATATTTGCCTTTTCAAAAATTGACTTTCGAATAATCTCGAAAAATTAAAATATCTCTATCCTTCAAAACCTTTTACATTCATTGACGTGACTCTGACATGAAGTTGACATATACGTTCCCTCAAAGTGACATAAGTGTTGTCACTCAGATTACTACAGATCGGGATATATTTGCCTTTTCAAAAATTGACTTTGGAATAATATCGAAAAATTAATATGTGTTTATCCTCGAAACCCTTGGACATACATTGACGTGACTCTGACATGAAGTTGACATATACGTTCCCTCAAAGTGACATAAGTTTTGTCTCTCAGATTCCTACAGATCGGGAGATATTTGCCTTTTCAAAAATTGATTTTCGAATAATCTCGAAGAATTTAAATGTCTCTATCCTCCAAACTCTAGGACATACATTGACGTGACTCTGACACGAAGTTGACATATACGTTCCCTCAAAGTGACATAAGTTTTAACTCTCAGATTCCTACAGATCGGGAGATATTTGACATTTCAAAAATTGACTTTCTATAATCTCGAAAAATTAAAATGTGTTTATCCTCCAAACCCTTGGACATACATTGACGTGACTCTGACATGAATTTGACATGTACTTTCCCTCAAAGTGACATAAGTTTTGTCTCTCAGATTCCTAAGATCGGGAGATATTTGCCTTTCCAAAAATTGACTATCGAATAATCTCGAAAAATTCAAATATCTCTATCCTCCAAACCCTTGGCCATACATTGACGTGCCTCTGACATGAAGTTGACATATACGTTACCTCAAAGTGACATAAGTTTTGTCTCTCAGATTCCAACAGATCGGGAGATATTTGCTTTTTCAAAAATTGACTTTCGAATAATCTCGAAAAATTAAAATGTCTCTATCCTCCAAACCCTTCGACATACATTGACGTGACTCTGACATGAAGTTGACATATACGTTACCTCAAAGTGACATCAGGTTTGCCTCTCAAATTCCTACAGATCGGGAAATATTTGCCTTTTACAAAAATTTACTTTCGAATAATCTCGAAAAATTTAAATCTCTATTCTCCAAACCCTTGGACATACATTGACGTGACTCTGACATGAAGTTGACATATACGTTCCCTCAAAGTGACATAATTTTTGTCTTTCAGATTCCTACAGATCGGAGGATATTTGCCTTTTCAGAAATTGACTTTCGAATAATCTCGAAAAATTAAAATGTCTCTCTCCTCGAAACCCTTGGACATACATTGACGTGACTCTGACATGAAGTTGACATATACGTTACCTCAAAGTGACATATGGTTTGTCTCTCAGATTCTTACAGATCGGGAGATATTTGCCTTTTCAAAAATTGACTTTGGAATAATATCGAAAAATTAAAATGTGTTTATCCTCTAAACCCTTGGACATACATTGACGTGACTCTGACATGAAGTTGACAAATACGTTCCCTCAAAGTGACATAAGTTTTGTCTCTCAGATTCGTACAGATCGGGAGATATTTGCCTTTTCAGAAATTGACTTTCGAATAATCTCGAAAAATTTAAATGCCTCTATCCTCCAAACCCTTGGACATACTTTGACGTGAATCTGACATGAAGTTGACATATACGTTCCCTCAAAGTGACATAAGTTTTGTCTCTCATATTCCTACAGATCGGGAGATATTTGCCTTTTCAAAAATTGACTTTCGAATAATCTCGAAAAATTAAAATATCTCTTTCCTCCAAACCCTTGGACATACATTGACGTGACTCTGACATGAAGTTGACATATACATTCCCTCAAAGTGACATAAGTTTTGTCTCTCAGATTCCTACAGATCGGGAGATATTTGCCTTTTGAAAAATTGACTTTAGAATAATTTGGAAAAATTTAAATGTCTCTATCCTCCAAACCCTTCGACATACATTGACGTGACTCTGACATGAAGTTGATATATACGTTACCTCAAAGTGACATTCGTTTTGCCTCTCAAATTCCTACAGATCAGGAGATATTTGCCTTTTACAAAAATTTACTTTCGAATAATCTCGAAAAATTTAAATCTCTATTCTCCAAACCCTTGGACATACATTGACGTGACTCTGACATGAAGTTGACATATACGTTCCCTCAAAGTGACATAAGGTTTGTCTTTCAGATTCCTACAGATCGGAGGATATTTGCCTTTTCAGAAATTGACTTTCGAATAATCTCGAAAAATTAAAATGCCTCTCTCCTCGAAACCCTTGGACATACATTGACGTGACTCTGACATGAAGTTGACATATACGTTACCTCAAAGTGACATATGGTTTGTCACTCAGATTCTTACAGATCGGGAGATATTTGCCTTTTCAAAAATTGACTTTCGAATAATCTCGAAAAATTAAAATGTCTCTATCCTCCAAACCCTTGGACATACATTGACGTGACTCTGACATGAAGTTGACATATACGTTCCTTCAAAGTGACATAAGTTTTGTCTCTCAGATTCCAACAGATCGGGAGATATTTGCCTTTTCAAAAATTGACTTTCGAATAATCTCGAAAAATTAAAATGTCTCACTCCTCCAAACGCTTGGACATACATTGACGTGACTCTGACATGAAGTTGACATATACGTTCCCTCAAAGTGACATAAGTTTTGTCTCTCAGATTCCTACAGATCGGGAGATATTTGCCTTTCCATAAATTGACTTTCGAATAATCTCGAAAAATTTAAATGTCTCTATCCTCCAAACCCTTGGACATACATTGACGTGACTCTGACATGTAGTTGACATATACGTTCCCTCAAAGTGACATAAGTGTTGTCTCTCAGATTCCTACAGATCGGGAGATATTTGCCTTTTCAAAAATTGACTTTCGAATAATCTCGAAAAATTAAAATATATCTATCCTCCAAACCCTTGGACATACATTGACGTGACTCTGACATGAAGTTGACATATACGTTCCTTCAAAGTGACATAAGTTTTGTCTCTCAGATTCCAACAGATCGGGAGATATTTGCCTTTTCAAAAATTGACTTTCGAATAATCTCGAAAAATTAAAATGTCTCACTCCTCCAAACGCTTGGACATACATTGACGTGACTCTGACATGAAGTTGACATATACGTTCCCTCAAAGTGACATAAGTTTTGTCTCTCAGATTCCTACAGATCGGGAGATATTTGCCTTTTCATAAATTGACTTTCGAATAATCTCGAAAAATTTAAATGTCTCTATCCTCCAAACCCTTGGACATACATTGACGTGACTCTGACATGTAGTTGACATATACGTTCCCTCAAAGTGACATAAGTGTTGTCTCTCAGATTCCTACAGATCGGGAGATATTTGCCTTTTCAAAAATTGACTTTCGAATAATCTCGAAAAATTAAAATATCTCTATCCTCCAAACCCTTGGACATACATTGACGTGACTCTGACATGAAGTTGACATATACGATCCCTCAAAGTGACATTAGTGTTGTCTCTCAGATTCCTACAGATCGGGATATATTTGCCTTTTCATAAATTGACTTTCGAATAATCTCAAAAAATTAAAATGCCTCTATCCTCCAAACCCTTGGACATACTTTGACGTGAATCTGACATGAAGTTGACATATACGTTCCCTCAAAGTGACATAAGTTTTGTCTCTCAGATACCTACAGATCGGGAGATATTTGCCTTTTCAAAAATTGACTTTCGAATAATCTCGAAACATTTAAATGTCTCTATCCTCCAAACTCTTGGACATACATTGACGTGACTCTGACATGAAGTTGACATATACGTTCCTTCAAAGTGACATAAGTTTTGTCTCTCAGATTCCAACAGATCGGGAGATATTTGCCTTTTCAAAAATTGACTTTCGAATAATCTCGAAAAATTAAAATTTCTCTATCCTCCAAACTCTTGGACATACATTGACGTGACTCTGACATGAAGTTGACATATACGTTCCCTCAAAGTGACATAAGTGTTGTCTCTCAGATTCCTACAGATCGGGATATATTTGCCTTTTCAAAAATTGACTTTGGAATAATATAGAAAAATTAAAATCTGTTTGTCCTCTAAACCCTTGGACATACAATGACGTGACTCTGACATGAAGTTGGCATATACGTTCCCTCAAAGTGACATAAGGTTTGTCTCTCAGATTCCTACAGATCGGGAGATATTTGCTTTTTCAGAAAATGACTTTCGAATAATCTAGAAAAATTAAAATGCCTCTATCCTCCAAACCCTAGGACATACTTTGCCGTGAATCATACATGAAGTTGACATATACGTTCCCTCAAAGTGACATAAGTTTTGTCTCTCAGATACCTACAGATCGGGAGATATTTGCCTTTTCAAAAATTGACTTTCGAATAATCTCGAAAAATTAAAATGTCTCACTCCTCCAAACGCTTGGACATACATTGACGTGACTCTGACATGAAGTTGACATATACGTTCCCTCAAAGTGACATAAGTTTTGTCTCTCAGATTCCTACAGATCGGGAGATATTTGCCTTTTCATAAATTGACTTTCGAATAATCTCGAAAAATTTAAATGTCTCTATCCTCCAAACCCTTGGACATACATTGACGTGACTCTGACATGTAGTTGACATATACGTTCCCTCAAAGTGACATAAGTGTTGTCTCTCAGATTCCTACAGATCGGGAGATATTTGCCTTTTCAAAAATTGACTTTCGAATAATCTCGAAAAATTAAAATATCTCTATCCTCCAAACCCTTGGACATACATTGACGTGACTCTGACATGAAGTTGACATATACGATCCCTCAAAGTGACATTAGTGTTGTCTCTCAGATTCCTACAGATCGGGATATATTTGCCTTTTCATAAATTGACTTTCGAATAATCTCAAAAAATTAAAATGCCTCTATCCTCCAAACCCTTGGACATACTTTGACGTGAATCTGACATGAAGTTGACATATACGTTCCCTCAAAGTGACATAAGTTTTGTCTCTCAGATACCTACAGATCGGGAGATATTTGCCTTTTCAAAAATTGACTTTCGAATAATCTCGAAACATTTAAATGTCTCTATCCTCCAAACTCTTGGACATACATTGACGTGACTCTGACATGAAGTTGACATATACGTTCCTTCAAAGTGACATAAGTTTTGTCTCTCAGATTCCAACAGATCGGGAGATATTTGCCTTTTCAAAAATTGACTTTCGAATAATCTCGAAAAATTAAAATTTCTCTATCCTCCAAACTCTTGGACATACATTGACGTGACTCTGACATGAAGTTGACATATACGTTCCCTCAAAGTGACATAAGTGTTGTCTCTCAGATTCCTACAGATCGGGATATATTTGCCTTTTCAAAAATTGACTTTGGAATAATATCGAAAAATTAAAATGTGTTTGTCCTCTAAACCCTTGGACATACATTGACGTGACTCTGACATGAAGTTGGCATATACGTTCCCTCAAAGTGACATAAGTTTTGTCTCTCAGATTCCTACAGATCGGGAGATATTTGCCTTTTCAGAAATTGACTTTCGAATAATCTAGAAAAATTAAAATGCCTCTATCCTCCAAACCCTTGGACATACTTTGACGTGAATCTTACATGAAGTTGACATATACGTTCCCTCAAAGTGACATAAGTTTTGTCTCTCAGATACCTACAGATCGGGAGATATTTGCCTTTTCAAAAATTGACTTTCGAATAATCACGAAAAATTAAAATGTCTCACTCCTCCAAACCCTTGGACATACATTGACGTGACTCTGACATGAAGTTGACATATACGTTCCTTCAAAGTGACATAAGTGTTGTCTCTCAGATTCCTACAGATCGGGAGATATTTGCCTTTTCAAAAATTGACTTTCGAATAATCTCGCAAAATTAAAATGCCTCTGTCCTCCAAACACTTGGACATACATTGACGTGAATCTGACATGAAGTTGACATATACGTTCCCTCAAAGTGACATATTGTTTGCCTCTCAGTTTCCTACAGATCGGGAGATATTTGCCTTTTCAATAATTGACTATCAAATAATCTCGAAAAATTAAAATATCTCTTTCCTCCAACCCCTTGGACATACATTGACGTGACTTTGACATGAAGTTGACATATACGTTCCCTCAAAGTGACATAAGTTTTGTCTCTCAGATTCCTACAGATCGGGAGATATTTGAATTTTCAAAAATTGACTTTCGAATAATCTCGAAAAATGAAAATATCACTATCCTCCAAACCTTGGGACATACATTGACGTGACTCTGACATGAAGTTGACATATACGTTCCCTCAAAGTGACATAAGTGTTGTCTCTCAGATTCCTTCAGATCGGGAGATAATTGAATTTTCAAAAATTGACTTTCCAATAATCTCGCAAAATTAAAATGCCTCAGTCCTCCAAACCCTTGGACATACAATGACGTGACTCTGACATGAAGTTGACATATACATTCCCTCAAAGTGACATTAGGTTTGTCTCTCAGATTCCTACAGATCGGGAGATATTTGCCTTTTGAAAAATTGACTTTAGAATAATTTCGAAAAATTAAAATGTCTCTATCCTCCAAACCCTTCGACATACATTGACGTGACTCTGACATGAAGTTGACATATACGTTACCTCAAAGTGACATAAGTTTTGCCTCTCAAATTCCTACAGATCGGGAGATATTTGCCTTTTACAAAAATTGACTTTCGAATAATCTCGAAAAATTTAAATCTCTATTCTCCAAACCCTTGGACATACATTGACGTGACTCTGACATGAAGTTTACATATACGTTCCCTCAAAGTGACATAAGGTTTGTCTTTCAGATTTCTACAGATCGGAGGATATTTGCCTTTTCATAAATTGACTTTCGAATAATCTCGAAAAATTTAAATGTCTCTATCCTCCAAACCCTTGGACATACATTGACGTGACTCTGACATGAAGTTGACATATACGTTCCCTCAAAGTGACATAAGTGTTGTCTCTCAGATTCCTACAGATCGGGAGATATTTGCCTTTTCAAAAATTGACTCTCAAATAATCTCGAAAAATTAAAATATCTCTATCCTCCAAACCCTTGGACATACATTGACGTGCCTCTGACCTGAAGTTGACATATACGTTCCCTCAAAGTGACATAAGTTTTGTCTCTCAGATTCCTACAGATCGGGAGATATTTGCCTTTTCAAAAATTGACTTTCGAATAATCTCGAAAAATTAAAATATCTCTATCCTCCAAACCCTTGGACATACATTGACGTGACTCTGACATGAAGTTTACATATACGTTCCCTCAAAGTGACAAAAGGTTTGTCTTTCAGATTCCTACAGATCGGATGATATTTGCCTTTTCATAAATTGACTTTCGAATAATCTCGAAAAATTTAAATGTCTCTATCCTCCAAACCCTTCGACATACATTGACGTGACTCTGACATGAAGTTGACATATACGTTCCCTCAAAGTGACATAAGTGTTGTCTCTCAGATTCCTTCAGATCGGGAGATATTTGCCTTTTCAAAAATTGACTTTCAAATAATCTCGAAAAATTAAAATATCTCTATCCTCCAAACCCTTGGACATACATTGACGTGCCTCTGACCTGAAGTTGACATATACGTTCCCTCAAAGTGACATAAGTTTTGTCTCTCAGATTCCCACAGATCGGGAGATATTTGCCTTTTTAAAAATTGACTTTCGAATAATCTCGAAAAATTAAAATGCCTCTATTCTCCAAACCCTTGGACATACTTTGACGTGAATCTGACATGAAGTTGACATATACGTTCCCTCAAAGTGACATAAGTATTGTCTCTCAGATACCTACAGATCGGGAGATATTTGCCTTTTCAAAAATTGACTTTCGAATAATTTCGAAAAATTAAAATAACTCTATCCTCCAAACCCTTGGACATACATTGACGTGACTTTGACATGAAGTTGACATATACGTTCCTTCAAAGTGACATAAGTTTTGTCTTTCAGATTCCTACAGATCGGGAGATATTTGCCTTTTCAAAAATTGACTTTCGAATAATCTCGAAAAATTAAAATTTCTCTATCCTCCAAACTCTTGGACATACATTGACGTGACTCTGACATGAAGTTGACATATACGTTCCCTCAAAGTGACATAAGTTTTGTCTCTCAGATTCCTACAGATCGGAAGATATTTGCTTCTTAAAAAATTGACTTTCGAATAATCTCGAAAAATTAAAATATCTCTATCCTCCAAATCCTTGGACATACATTGACATGACTCTGACATGAAGTTGACATATACGTTCCCTCAAAGTGACATAAGTGTTGTCTCTCAGATTCCTACAGATCGGGATATATTTGCCTTTTCAAAAATTGACTTTCGAATAATCTCGAAAAATTAAAATATATCTATCCTCCAAACCCTTGGACATACATTGACGTGACTCTGACATGAAGTTGACATATACGTTCCTTCAAAGTGACATAAGTTTTGTCTCTCAGATTCCAACAGATCGGGAGATATTTGCCTTTTCAAAAATTGACTTTCGAATAATCTCGAAAAATTAAAATGTCTCACTCCTCCAAACCCTTGGACATACATTGACGTGACTCTGACATGAAGTTGACATATACGTTCCCTCAAAGTGACATAAGTTTTGTCTCTCAGATTCCTACAGATCGGAGGATATTTGCCTTTTCAAAAATTGACTTTCGAATAATCTCGAAATATTAAAATATCTCTATCCTCCAAACCCTTGGACATACATTGACGTGACTCTGACATGAAGTTGACATATACGTTCCCTCAAAGTGACATTAGTGTTGTCTCTCAGATTCCTACAGATCGGGATATATTTGCCTTTTTAAAAATTGACTTTCGAATAATCTCAAAAAATTAAAATGCCTCTATCCTCCAAACCCTTGGACATACTTTGACGTGAATCTGACATGAAGTTGACATATACGTTCCCTCAAAGTGACATAAGTTTTGTATCTCAGATACCTACAGATCGGGAGTTATTTGAATTTTCAAAAATTGACTTTCGAATAATCTCGAAACATTTAAATGTCTCTATCCTCCAAACTCTTGGACATACATTGACGTAACTCTGACATGAAGTTGACATATACGTTCCTTCAAAGTGACATAAGTTTTGTCTCTCAGATTCCAACAGATCGGGAGATATTTGCCTTTTCAAAAATTGACTTTCGAATAATCTTGAAAAATTAAAATTTCTCTATCCTCCAAACTCTTGGACATACATTGACGTGACTCTGACATGAAGTTGACATATACGTTCCCTCAAAGTGACATAAGTGTTGTCTCTCAGATTCCGACAGATCGGGATATATTTGCCTTTTCAAAAATTGACTTTGGAATAATATCGAAAAATTAAAATGTGTTTATCCTCTAAACCCTTGGACATACATTGACGTGACTCTGACATGAAGTTGGCATATACGTTCCCTCAAAGTGACATAAGTTTTGTCTCTCAGATTCCTACAGATCGGGAGATATTTGCCTTTTCAGAAATTGACTTTCGAATAATCTCGAAAAATTAAAATGCCTCTATCCTCCAAAACCTTGGACATACTTTGACGTGAATCTGACATGAAGTTGACATATACGTTCCCTCAAAGTGACATAAGTTTTGTCTCTCAGATACCTACAGATCGGGAGATATTTGCCTTTTCAAAAATTGACTTTCGAATAATCTCGAAAAATTAAAATATATCTATTCTCCAAACCCTTGGACATACATTGACGTGACTCTCACATGAAGTTGACATATACGTTCCTTCAAAGTGACATAAGTTTTGTCTCTCAGATTCCTACTTATCGGGAGATATTTGCCTTTTCAAAAATTGACTTTCGAATAATCTCGAAAAATTAAAATGTCTCACTCCTCCAAACCCTTGGACATACATTGACGTGACTCTGACATGAAGTTGACATATACGTTCCCTCAAAGTGACATAAGTGTTGTCTCTCAGATTCCTACAGATCGGGAGATATTTGCCTTTTCAAAAATTGACTTTCGAATATTCTCGCAAAATTAAAATGCCTCTGTCCTCCAAACCCTTGGACATACATTGACGTGAATCTGACATGAAGTTGACATATACGTTCCTTCAAAGTGACATAAGTTTTGTCTTTCAGATTCCAACAGATCGGGAGATATTTGCCTTTTCAGAAATTGACTTTCGAATAATCTCGAAAAATTAAAATTTCTCTATCCTCCAAACTCTTGGACATACATTGACGTGACTCTGACATGAAGTTGACATTTACGTTCCCTCAAAGTGACATAAGTTTTGTCTCTCAGATTCCTACAGATCGGAAGATATTTGCTTCTTAAAAAATTCACTTTCGAATAATCTAGAAAAATTAAAATATCTCTATCCTCTAAACCCTTGGTCATACATTGACGTGACTCTGACATGAAGTTGACATATACGTTCCCTCAAAGTGACATAAGTGTTGTCTCTCAGATTCCTACAGATCGGGAGATTTTTGCCTTTTCAAAAATTGACTTTCGAATAATCTCGCAAAATTAAAATGCCTCTGTCCTCCAAACACTTGGACATACATTGACGTGAATCTGACATGAAGTTGACATATACGTTCCCTCAAAGTGACATATTGTTTGCCTCTCAGTTTCCTACAGATCGGGAGATATTTGCCTTTTCAATAATTGACTGTCAAATAATCTCGAAAAATTAAAATATATCTTTCCTCCAACCCCTTGGACATACATTGACGTGACTTTGACATGAAGTTGACATATACGTTCCCTCAAAGTGACATAAGTTTTGTCTCTCAGATTCCTACAGATCGGGAGATATTTGAATTTTCAAAAATTGACTTTCGAATAATCTCGAAAAATGAAAATATCTCTATCCTCCAAACCTTGGGACATACATTGACGTGACTCTGACATGAAGTTGACATATACGTTCCCTCAAAGTGACATAAGTGTTGTCTCTCAGATTCCTTCAGATCGGGAGATAATTGAATTTTCAAAAATTGACTTTCCAATAATCTCGCAAAATTAAAATGCCTCAGTCCTCCAAACCCTTGGACATACATTGACGTGACTCTGAAATGAAGTTGACATATACATTCCCTCAAAGTGACATAAGTTTTGTCTCTCAGATTCCTACAGATCGGGAGATATTTGCCTTTTGAAAAATTGACTTTAGAATAATTTCGAAAAATTAAAATGTCTCTATCCTCCAAACCCTTCGACATACATTGACGTGACTCTGACATGAAGTTGACATATACGTTACCTCAAAGTGACATAAGTTTTGCCTCTCAAATTCCTACAGATCGGGAGATATTTGCCTTTTACAAAAATTGACTTTCGAATAATCTCGAAAAATTAAAATATCTCTATCCTCCAAACCCTTGGACATACATTGACGTGAATCTGACATGAAGTTGACATATACGTTCCTTCAAAGTGACATAAGTTTTGTCTTTCAGATTCCAACAGATCGGGAGATATTTGCCTTTTCAAAAATTGACTTTCGAATAATCTCGAAAAATTAAAATTTCTCTATCCTCCAAACCCTTGGACATACATTGACGTGACTCTGACATGAAGTTGACATATACGTTCCCTCAAAGTGACATAAGTTTTGTCTCTCAGATTCCTACAGATCGGAAGATATTTGCTTCTAAAAAATTCACTTTCGAATAATCTCGAAAAATTAAAATATCTCTATCCTCCAAACCCTTGGACATACATTGACGTGACTCTGACATGAAGTTGACATATACGTTCCCTCAAAGTGACATAAGTGTTGTCTCTCAGATTCCTACAGATCGGGAGATATTTGCCTTTTCAAAAATTGAC
The DNA here is from genome assembly GCF_977971745.1 of Zootermopsis nevadensis. Classification (NCBI taxonomy): domain Eukaryota; kingdom Metazoa; phylum Arthropoda; class Insecta; order Blattodea; family Termopsidae; genus Zootermopsis; species Zootermopsis nevadensis. Next base: position 1,540,493 of record NW_028259199.1, on the reverse strand, counting down.
TTTCGAATAATCTCGCAAAATTAAAATGCCTCTGTCCTCCAAACACTTGGACATACATTGACGTGAATCTGACATGAAGTTGACATATACGTTCCCTCAAAGTGACATATTGTTTGCCTCTCAGTTTCCTACAGATCGGGAGATATTTGCCTTTTCAATAATTGACTATCAAATAATCTCGAAAAATTAAAATATCTCTTTCCTCCAACCCCTTGGACATACATTGACGTGACTTTGACATGAAGTTGACATATACGTTCCCTCAAAGTGACATAAGTTTTGTCTCTCAGATTCCTACAGATCGGGAGATATTTGAATTTTCAAAAATTGACTTTCGAATAATCTCGAAAAATGAAAATATCTCTATCCTCCAAACCTTAGGACATACATTGACGTGACTCTGACAGGAAGTTGACATATACGTTCCCTCAAAGTGACATAAGTGTTGTCTCTCAGATTCCTTCAGATCGGGAGATAATTGAATTTTCAAAAATTGACTTTCCAATAATCTCGCAAAATTAAAATGCCTCAGTCCTCCAAACCCTTGGACATACATTGACGTGACTCTGACATGAAGTTGACATATACATTCCCTCAAAGTGACATAAGTTTTGTCTCTCAGATTCCTACAGATCGGGAGATATTTGCCTTTTGAAAAATTGACTTTAGAATAATTTCGAAAAATTAAAATGTCTCTATCCTCAAAACCCTTCGACATACATTGACGTGACTCTGACATGAAGTTGACATATACGTTACCTCAAAGTGACATAAGTTTTGCCTCTCAAATTCCTACAGATCGGGAGATATTTGCCTTTTACAAAAATTGACTTTCGAATAATCTCGAAAAATTTAAATCTCTATTCTCCAAACCCTTGGACATACATTGACGTGACTCTGACATGAAGTTGACATATACGTTCCCTCAAAGTGACATAAGGTTTGTCTTTCAGATTCCTACAGATCGGAGGATATTTGCCTTTTCATAAATTGACTTTCGAATAATCTCGAAAAATTTAAATGTCTCTATCCTCCAAACCCTTGGACATACATTGACGTGACTCTGACATGAAGTTGACATATACGTTCCCTCAAAGTGACATAAGTGTTGTCTCTCAGATTCCTACAGATCGGGAGATATTTGCCTTTTCAAAAATTGACTTTCGAATAATCTCGAAAAATTAAAATATCTCTATCCTCCAAACCCTTGGACATACATTGACGTGACTCTGACATGAAGTTGACATATACGTTCCCTCAAAGTGACATTAGTGTTGTCTCTCAGATTCCTACAGATCGGGATATATTTGCCTTTTCAAAAATTGACTTTCGAATAATCTCAAAAAATTAAAATGCCTCTATCCTCCAAACCCTTAGACATACTTTGACGTGAATCTGACATGAAGTTGACATATACGTTCCCTCAAAGTGACATAAGTTTTGTCTCTCAGATACCTACAGATCGGGAGATATTTGCCCTTTCAAAAATTGACTTTCGAATAATCTCGAAAAATTAAAATATCTCTATCCTCCAAACCCTTGGACATACATTGACGTGACTCTGACATGAAGTTGACATATACGTTCCCTCAAAGTGACATAAGTTTTGTCTCTCAGATTCCTACAGATCGGAAGATATTTGCTTCTTAAAAAATTGACTTTCGAATAATCTCGAAAAATTAAAATATCTCTATCCTCCAAACCCTTGGACATACATTGACGTGACTCTGACATGAAGTTAACATATACGTTCCCTCAAATTGACATAAGTGTTGTCTCTCAGATTCCTACAGATCGGGATATATTTGCCTTTTCAAAAATTGACTTTCGAATAATCTCGAAAAATTAAAATGTCTCACTCCTCCAAACCCTTGGACATACATTGACGTGACTCTGACATGAAGTTGACATATACGTTCCCTCAAAGTGACATCAGTTTTGTCTCTCAGATTCCTACAGATCGGGAGATATTTGCCTTTTCATAAATTGACTTTCGAATAATCTCGAAAAATTTAAATGTCTCTATCCTCCAAACCCTTGGACATACATTGACGTGACTCTGACATGAAGTTGACATATACGTTCCCTCAAAGTGACATAAGTGTTGTCTCTCAGATTCCTACAGATCGGGAGATTTTTGCCTTTTCAAAAATTGACTTTCGAATAATCTCGCAAAATTAAAATGCCTCTGTCCTCCAAACACTTGGACATACATTGACGTGAATCTGAAATGAAGTTGACATATACGTTCCCTCAAAGTGACATATTGTTTGCCTCTCAGTTTCCTACAGATCGGGAGATATTTGCCTTTTCAATAATTGACTATCAAATAATCTCGAAAAATTAAAATATCTCTTTCCTCCAACCCCTTGGACATACATTGACGTGACTTTGACATGAAGTTGACATATACGTTCCCTCAAAGTGACATAAGTTTTGTCTCTCAGATTCCTACAGATCGGGAGATATTTGAATTTTCAAAAATTGACTTTCGAATAATTTCGAAAAATTAAAATATCTCTATCCTCCAAACCTTTGGACATACATTGACGTGACTCTGACATGAAGTTGACATATACGTTCCCTCAAAGCGACATAAGTGTTGTCTCTCAGATTCCTTCAGATCGGGAGATAATTGAATTTTCAAAAATTGACTTTCCAATAATCTCGCAAAATTAAAATGCCTCAGTCCTCCAAACCCTTGGACATACATTGACGTGACTCTGACATGAAGTTGACATATACATTCCCTCAAAGTGACATAAGTTTTGTCTCTCAGATTCCAACAGATCGGGAGATATTTGCCTTTTGAAAAATTGACTTTAGAATAATTTCGAAAAATTAAAATGTCTCTATCCTCCAAACCCTTCGACATACATTGACGTGACTCTGACATGAAGTTGACATATACGTTACCTCAAAGTGACATAAGTTTTGCCTCTCAAATTCCTACAGATCGGGAGATATTTGCCTTTTACAAAAATTCACTTTCGAATAATCTCGAAAAATTTAAATCTCTATTCTTCAAACCCTTGGACATACATTGACGTGACTCTGACATGAAGTTGACATATGCGTTCCCTCAAAGTGACATAAGGTTTGTCTTTCAGATTCCTACAGATCGGAGGATATTTGCCTTTTCACATATTGACTTTCGAATAATCTCGAAAAATTAAAATGTCTCTCTCCTCGAAACCCTTGGACATACATTGACGTGACACTGACATGAAGTTGACATATACGTTACCTCAAAGTGACATATGGTTTGTCTCTCAGATTCTTACAGATCGGGAGATATTTGCCTTTCCAAAAATTGACTTTCGAATAATCTCGATAAATTAAAATGTCTCTATCCTCCAAACCCTTGGACATACATTGACGTGACTCTGACATAAAGTTGACATATACGTACCCTCAAAATGACATAAGTGTTGTGTCTCAGATTCCTACAGATCGGGAGATATTTGCCTTTTCAAAAATTGACTTTCAAATAATCTCGAAAAATTAAAATATCTCTATCCTCCAAACCCTTGGACATACATTGACGTGCCTCTGACGAGAAGTTGACATATACGTTACCTCAAAGTGACATAAGTTTTGTCTCTCAGATTCCTACAGATCGGGAGATATTTGGCTTTTCAAAAATTGACTTTCGAATAATCTCGAAAAATTAAAATATCTCTATCCTCCAAACCCTTGGAAGAACATTGACGTGACTTTGACATGAAGTTAACATTTACGTTCCTTCAAAGTGACATTAGTGTTGTCTCTCAGATTCCTACAGATCGGGATATATTTGCCTTTTCAAAAATTGACTTTCGTATAATCTCAAAAAAATAAAATGCCTCTATCCTCCAAACCCTTGGACATACTTTGATGTGAATCTGACATGAAGTTGACATATACGTTCCCTCAAAGTGACATAAGTTTTGTCTCTCAGATACCTACAGATCGGGAGATATTTGCCTTTTCATAAATTGACTTTCGAATAATCTCGAAAAATTAAAATATCTCTATCCTCCAAACCCTTGGACATACTTTGACGTGACTCTGACATGAAGTTGACATATACGTTCCTTCAAAGTGACATAAGTTTTGTCTCTCAGATTCCTACAGATCGGGAGATATTTGCCTTTTGAAAAATTGACTTTCGAATAATCTCGAAAAATTAAAATGTCTCTATCCTCCAAACCCTTGGACATACATTGACGTGACTCTGACATGAAGTTGACATATACGTTCCCTCAAAGTGACATAAGTTTTGTCTCTGAGATTATACAGATCGGGAGATATTTGCCTTTTCAAAATTGACTTTCGAATAATCTCGAAACATTTAAATGTCTCTATCCTCCAAACTCTTGGACATACATTGACGTGACTCTGACATGAAGTTGACATATACGTTCCTTCAAAGTGACATAAGTTTTGTCTCTCAGATTCCAACAGATCGGGAGATATTTGCCTTTTCAAAAATTGACTTTCGAATAATTTCGAAAAATTAAAATTTCTCTATCCTCCAAACTCTTGGACATACATTGACGTGACTCTGACATGAAGTTGACATATACGTTCCCTCAAAGTGACATAAGTTTTGTCTCTCAGATTCCTACAGATCGGAAAATATTTGCTTTTTAAAAAATTGACTTTCGAATAATCTCGAAAAATTAAAATATCTCTATCCTCCAATCCCTTGGACATACATTGACGTGACTCTGACATGAAGTTGACATATACGTTCCCTCAAAGTGACATAAGTGTTGTCTCTGATTCCTACAGATCGGGATATATTTGCCTTTTCAAAAATTGACTTTGGAATAATATCGAAAAATTAAAATGTGTTTATCCTCTAAACCCTTTTACATACATTGACGTGACTCTGACATGAAGTTGGCATATACGTTCCCTCAAAGTGACATAAGTTTTGTCTCTCAGATTCCTACAGATCGGGAGATATTTGCCTTTTCAGAAATTGACTTTCGAATAATCTCGAAAAATTAAAATGCCTCTATCCTCCAAACCCTTGGACATACTTTGACGTGAATCTGACATGAAGTTGACATATACGTTCCCTCAAAGTGACATAAGTTTTGTCTCTCAGATACCTACAGATTGGGAGATATTTGCCTTTTCAAAAATTGACTTTCGAATAATCTCGAAAAATTAAAATATATCTATCCTCCAAACCCTTGGACATACATTCACGTGACTCTGACATGAAGTTGACATATACGTTCCTTCAAAGTGACATAAGTTTTGTCTCTCAGATTCCAACAGATCGGGAGATATTTGCCTTTTCAAAAATTGTCTTTCGAATAATCTCGAAAAATTAAAATGTCTCACTCCTCCAAACCCTTGGACATACATTGACGTGACTCTGACATGAAGTTGACATATACGTTCCCTCAAAGTGACATAAGTTTTGTCTCTCAGATTCCTACAGATCGGGAGATATTTGATTTTTCATAAATTGACTTTCGAATAATCTCGAAAAATTTAAATGTCTCTATCCTCCAAACCCTTGGACATACATTGACGTGACTCTGACATGAAGTTGACATATACGTTCCCTCAAAGTGACATAAGTGTTGTCTCTCACGTTCCTACAGATCGGGAGATATTTGCCTTTTCAAAAATTGACTTTCGAATAATCTCGCAAAATTAAAATGCCTCTGTCCTCCAAACACTTGGACATACATTGACGTGAATCTGACATGAAGTTGACATATACGTTTCCTCAAAGTGACATATTGTTTGCCTCTCAGTTTCCTACAGATCGGGAGATATTTGCCTTTTCAATAATTGACTATCAAATAATCTCGAAAAATTAAAATATCTCTTTCCTCCAACCCCTTGGACATACATTGACGTGACTTTGACATTAAGTTGACATATACGTTCCCTCAAAGTGACATAAGTTTTGTCTCTCAGATTCCTACAGATCGGGAGATATTTGAATTTTCAAAAATTGACTTTCGAATAATCTCGAAAAATTAAAATATCTCTATCCTCCAAACCTTGGGACATACATTGACGTGACTCTGACATGAAGTTGACATATACGTTCCCTGAAAGTGACATAAGTGTTGTCTCTCAGATTCCTTCAGATCGGGAGATAATTGAATTTTCAAAAATTGACTTTCCAATAATCTCGCAAAATTAAAATGCCTCAGTCCTCCAAACCCTTGGACATACATTGACGTGACTCTGACATGAAGTTGACATATACATTCCCTCAAAGTGACATAAGTTTTGTCTCCCAGATTCCTACAGATCGGGATATATTTGCCTTTTCAAAAATTGACTCTCGAATAATCTCAAAAAATTAAAATGCCTCTATCCTCCAAACCCTTGGACATACTTTGACGTGACTCTGACATGAAGTTGACATATACGTTACCTCAAAGTGACATAAGTTTTGCCTCTCAAATTCCTACAGATCGGGAGATATTTGCCTTTTACAAAAATTGACTTTCGAATAATCTCGAAAAATTTAAATCTCTATTCTCCAAACCCTTGGACATACATTGACGTGACTCTGACATGAAGTTGACATATACGTTCCCTCAAAGTGACATAAGGTTTGTCTTTCAGATTCCTACAGATCGGAGGATATTTGCCTTTTCAGAAATTGACTTTCGAATAATCTCGAAAAATTAAAATGTCCCTCTCCTCGAAACCCTTGGACATACATTGACGTGACTCTGACATGAAGTTGACATATACGTTACCTCAAAGTGACATATGGTTTGTCTCTCAGATTCTTACAGATCGGGAGATATTTGCCTTTTCAAAAATTGACTTTCGAATAATCTCGAAAAATTAAAATGTCTCTATCTTCCAAACCCTTTGACATACATTGACGTGACTCTGACATAAAGTTGACATATACGTACCCTCAAAATGACATAAGTTTTGTCTCTCAGATTCCTACAGATCGGGAGATATTTGCCTTTTCAAAAATTGACTTTCGAATAATCTCGAAAATTTAAAATATCTCTATCCTCCAAACCCTTGGACATACATTGACGTGACTCTGACATGAAGTTGACATATACGTTCCCTCAAAGTGACATTAGTGTTGTCTCTCAGATTCCTACAGATCGGGATATATTTGCCTTTTCAAAAATTGACTCTCGAATAATCTCAAAAAATTAAAATGCCTCTATCCTCCAAACCCTTGGACATACTTTGACGTGAATCTGACATGAAGTTGACATATAAGTTCCCTCAAAGTGACATAAGTTTTGTCTCTCAGATCCCTACAGATCGGGAGATATTTGCCTTTTCAAAAATTGAATTTCGAATAATCTCGAAGAATTAAAATATCAATATCCTCCAAACCCTTGGACATACATTGACGTGACTCTGACATGAAGTTGACATATACGTTCCTTCAAAGTTACATAAGTTTTGTCTCTCAGATTCCAACAGATCGGGAGATATTTGCCTTTTCAAAAATTGACTTTCGAATAATCTCGAAAAATTAAAATGTCTCACTCCTCCAAAAGCTTGGACATACATTGACATGACTCTGACATGAAGTTGACATATACGTTCCCTCAAAGTGACATAAGTTTTGTCTCTCAGATTATACAGATCGGGAGATATTTGCCTTTTCAAAAATTGACTTTCGAATAATCTCGAAACATTTAAATGTCTCTATCCTCCAAACTCTTGGACATACATTGACGTGACTCTGACATGAAGTTGACATATACGTTCCCTCAGAGTGACATCAGGTTTACTCTCAGATTCCTACAGATCGGGAGATATTTGCCTTTTCAAAAAAAGGCTTTCGAATAAACTCGAAAAATTAAAATATATCTATCCTCCAAACCCTTGGACATACATTGACGTGCCTCTGACATGAAGTTGACATATACGTTCCCTCAAAGTGACAAAAGTTTTGTCTCTCAGATTCCTACAGATCGGGAGATATTTGCCTTTTGAAAAATTGACTTTCGAATAATCTCGAAAAATTAAAATGTCTCTATTCTCCAAACCCTTGGACATACATTGACGTGACTCTGACATGAAGTTGACATATACGTTCCCTCAAAGTGACATAAGTTTTGTCTCTCAGATTATACAGATCGGGAGATATTTGCCTTATCAAAAATTGACTTTCGAAAAATCTCGAAAAATTTAAATGTCTCTATCCTCCAAACTCTTGGACATACATTGACGTGACTCTGACATGAAGTTGACATATACGTTCCCTCAAAGTGACATAAGTTTTGTCTCTCAGATACCTACAGATCGGGAGATATTTGCCTTTTCATAAATTGACTTTCGAATAATCTCGAAAAATTAAAATATCTCTATCCTCCAAACCCTTGGACATACATTGACGTGACTCTGACATGAAGTTGACATATACGTTCCTTCAAAGTGACATAAGTTTTGTCTCTCAGATTCCTACAGATCGGGAGATATTTGCCTTTTGAAAAATTGACTTTCGAATAATCTCGAAAAATTAAAATGTCTCTATCCTCCAAACCCTTGGACATACATTGACGTGACTCTGACATGAAGTTGACATATACGTTCCCTCAAAGTGACATAAGTTTTGTCTCTGAGATTATACAGATCGGGAGATATTTGCCTTTTCAAAATTGACTTTCGAATAATCTCGAAACATTTAAATGTCTCTATCCTCCAAACTCTTGGACATACATTGACGTGACTCTGACATGAAGTTGACATATACGTTCCTTCAAAGTGACATAAGTTTTGTCTCTCAGATTCCAACAGATCGGGAGATATTTGCCTTTTCAAAAATTGACTTTCGAATAATCTCGAAAAATTAAAATTTCTCTATCCTCCAAACTCTTGGACATACATTGACGTGACTCTGACATGAAGTTGACATATACGTTCCCTCAAAGTGACATAAGTTTTGTCTCTCAGATTCCTACAGATCGGAAAAAATTTGCTTTTTAAAAAATTGACTTTCGAATAATCTCGAAAAATTAAAATATCTCTATCCTCCAAACCCTTGGACATACATTGACGTGACTCTGACATGAAGTTGACATATACGTTCCCTCAAAGTGACATAAGTGTTGTCTCTCAGATTCCTACAGATCGGGATATATTTGCCTTTTCAAAAATTGACTTTGGAATAATATCGAAAAATTAAAATGTGTTTATCCTCTAAACCCTTGGACATACATTGACGTGACTCTGACATGAAGTTGGCATATACGTTCCCTCAAAGTGACATAAGTTTTGTCTCTCAGATTCCTACAGATCGGGAGATATTTGCCTTTTCAGAAATTGACTTTCGAATAATCTCGAAAAATTAAAATGCCTCTATCCTCCAAACCCTTGGACATACTTTGACGTGAATCTGACATGAAGTTGACATATACGTTCCCTCAAAGTGACATAAGTTTTGTCTCTCAGATACCTACAGATCGGGAGATATTTGCCTTTTCAAAAATTGACTTTCGAATAATCTCGAAAAATTAAAATATATCTATCCTCCAAACCCTTGGACATACATTCACGTGACTCTGACATGAAGTTGACATATACGTTCCTTCAAAGTGACATAAGTTTTGTCTCTCAGATTCCAACAGATCGGGAGATATTTGCCTTTTCAAAAATTGACTTTCGAATAATCTCGAAAAATTAAAATGTCTCACTCCTCCAAACCCTCGGACATACATTGACGTGACTCTGACATGAAGTTGACATATACGTTCCCTCAAAGTGACATAAGTTTTGTCTCTCAGATTCCTACAGATCGGGAGATATTTGATTTTTCATAAATTGACTTTCGAATAATCTCGAAAAATTTAAATGTCTCTATCCTCCAAACCCTTGGACATACATTGACGTGACTCTGACATGAAGTTGACATATACGTTCCCTCAAAGTGACATAAGTGTTGTCTCTCAGATTCCTACAGATCGGGATATATTTGCCTTTTCAAAAATTGACTTTCGAATAATCTCGAAAAATTAAAATGTCTCACTCCTCCAAACCCTTGGACATACATTGACGTGACTCTGACATGAAGTTGACATATACGTTCCCTCAAAGTGACATCAGTTTTGTCTCTCAGATTCCTACAGATCGGGAGATATTTGCCTTTTCATAAATTGACTTTCGAATAATCTCGAAAAATTTAAATGTCTCTATCCTCCAAACCCTTGGACATACATTGACGTGACTCTGACATGAAGTTGACATATACGTTCCCTCAAAGTGACATAAGTGTTGTCTCTCAGATTCCTACAGATCGGGAGATTTTTGCCTTTTCAAAAATTGACTTTCGAATAATCTCGCAAAATTAAAATGCCTCTGTCCTCCAAACACTTGGACATACATTGACGTGAATCTGAAATGAAGTTGACATATACGTTCCCTCAAAGTGACATATTGTTTGCCTCTCAGTTTCCTACAGATCGGGAGATATTTGCCTTTTCAATAATTGACTATCAAATAATCTCGAAAAATTAAAATATCTCTTTCCTCCAACCCCTTGGACATACATTGACGTGACTTTGACATGAAGTTGACATATACGTTCCCTCAAAGTGACATAAGTTTTGTCTCTCAGATTCCTACAGATCGGGAGATATTTGAATTTTCAAAAATTGACTTTCGAATAATTTCGAAAAATTAAAATATCTCTATCCTCCAAACCTTTGGACATACATTGACGTGACTCTGACATGAAGTTGACATATACGTTCCCTCAAAGCGACATAAGTGTTGTCTCTCAGATTCCTTCAGATCGGGAGATAATTGAATTTTCAAAAATTGACTTTCCAATAATCTCGCAAAATTAAAATGCCTCAGTCCTCCAAACCCTTGGACATACATTGACGTGACTCTGACATGAAGTTGACATATACATTCCCTCAAAGTGACATAAGTTTTGTCTCTCAGATTCCAACAGATCGGGAGATATTTGCCTTTTGAAAAATTGACTTTAGAATAATTTCGAAAAATTAAAATGTCTCTATCCTCCAAACCCTTCGACATACATTGACGTGACTCTGACATGAAGTTGACATATACGTTACCTCAAAGTGACATAAGTTTTGCCTCTCAAATTCCTACAGATCGGGAGATATTTGCCTTTTACAAAAATTCACTTTCGAATAATCTCGAAAAATTTAAATCTCTATTCTTCAAACCCTTGGACATACATTGACGTGACTCTGACATGAAGTTGACATATGCGTTCCCTCAAAGTGACATAAGGTTTGTCTTTCAGATTCCTACAGATCGGAGGATATTTGCCTTTTCACATATTGACTTTCGAATAATCTCGAAAAATTAAAATGTCTCTCTCCTCGAAACCCTTGGACATACATTGACGTGACACTGACATGAAGTTGACATATACGTTACCTCAAAGTGACATATGGTTTGTCTCTCAGATTCTTACAGATCGGGAGATATTTGCCTTTCCAAAAATTGACTTTCGAATAATCTCGATAAATTAAAATGTCTCTATCCTCCAAACCCTTGGACATACATTGACGTGACTCTGACATAAAGTTGACATATACGTACCCTCAAAATGACATAAGTGTTGTGTCTCAGATTCCTACAGATCGGGAGATATTTGCCTTTTCAAAAATTGACTTTCAAATAATCTCGAAAAATTAAAATATCTCTATCCTCCAAACCCTTGGACATACATTGACGTGCCTCTGACGAGAAGTTGACATATACGTTACCTCAAAGTGACATAAGTTTTGTCTCTCAGATTCCTACAGATCGGGAGATATTTGGCTTTTCAAAAATTGACTTTCGAATAATCTCGAAAAATTAAAATATCTCTATCCTCCAAACCCTTGGAAGAACATTGACGTGACTTTGACATGAAGTTAACATTTACGTTCCTTCAAAGTGACATTAGTGTTGTCTCTCAGATTCCTACAGATCGGGATATATTTGCCTTTTCAAAAATTGACTTTCGTATAATCTCAAAAAAATAAAATGCCTCTATCCTCCAAACCCTTGGACATACTTTGATGTGAATCTGACATGAAGTTGACATATACGTTCCCTCAAAGTGACATAAGTTTTGTCTCTCAGATACCTACAGATCGGGAGATATTTGCCTTTTCATAAATTGACTTTCGAATAATCTCGAAAAATTAAAATATCTCTATCCTCCAAACCCTTGGACATACTTTGACGTGACTCTGACATGAAGTTGACATATACGTTCCTTCAAAGTGACATAAGTTTTGTCTCTCAGATTCCTACAGATCGGGAGATATTTGCCTTTTGAAAAATTGACTTTCGAATAATCTCGAAAAATTAAAATGTCTCTATCCTCCAAACCCTTGGACATACATTGACGTGACTCTGACATGAAGTTGACATATACGTTCCCTCAAAGTGACATAAGTTTTGTCTCTGAGATTATACAGATCGGGAGATATTTGCCTTTTCAAAATTGACTTTCGAATAATCTCGAAACATTTAAATGTCTCTATCCTCCAAACTCTTGGACATACATTGACGTGACTCTGACATGAAGTTGACATATACGTTCCTTCAAAGTGACATAAGTTTTGTCTCTCAGATTCCAACAGATCGGGAGATATTTGCCTTTTCAAAAATTGACTTTCGAATAATTTCGAAAAATTAAAATTTCTCTATCCTCCAAACTCTTGGACATACATTGACGTGACTCTGACATGAAGTTGACATATACGTTCCCTCAAAGTGACATAAGTTTTGTCTCTCAGATTCCTACAGATCGGAAAATATTTGCTTTTTAAAAAATTGACTTTCGAATAATCTCGAAAAATTAAAATATCTCTATCCTCCAATCCCTTGGACATACATTGACGTGACTCTGACATGAAGTTGACATATACGTTCCCTCAAAGTGACATAAGTGTTGTCTCTGATTCCTACAGATCGGGATATATTTGCCTTTTCAAAAATTGACTTTGGAATAATATCGAAAAATTAAAATGTGTTTATCCTCTAAACCCTTTTACATACATTGACGTGACTCTGACATGAAGTTGGCATATACGTTCCCTCAAAGTGACATAAGTTTTGTCTCTCAGATTCCTACAGATCGGGAGATATTTGCCTTTTCAGAAATTGACTTTCGAATAATCTCGAAAAATTAAAATGCCTCTATCCTCCAAACCCTTGGACATACTTTGACGTGAATCTGACATGAAGTTGACATATACGTTCCCTCAAAGTGACATAAGTTTTGTCTCTCAGATACCTACAGATTGGGAGATATTTGCCTTTTCAAAAATTGACTTTCGAATAATCTCGAAAAATTAAAATATATCTATCCTCCAAACCCTTGGACATACATTCACGTGACTCTGACATGAAGTTGACATATACGTTCCTTCAAAGTGACATAAGTTTTGTCTCTCAGATTCCAACAGATCGGGAGATATTTGCCTTTTCAAAAATTGTCTTTCGAATAATCTCGAAAAATTAAAATGTCTCACTCCTCCAAACCCTTGGACATACATTGACGTGACTCTGACATGAAGTTGACATATACGTTCCCTCAAAGTGACATAAGTTTTGTCTCTCAGATTCCTACAGATCGGGAGATATTTGATTTTTCATAAATTGACTTTCGAATAATCTCGAAAAATTTAAATGTCTCTATCCTCCAAACCCTTGGACATACATTGACGTGACTCTGACATGAAGTTGACATATACGTTCCCTCAAAGTGACATAAGTGTTGTCTCTCACGTTCCTACAGATCGGGAGATATTTGCCTTTTCAAAAATTGACTTTCGAATAATCTCGCAAAATTAAAATGCCTCTGTCCTCCAAACACTTGGACATACATTGACGTGAATCTGACATGAAGTTGACATATACGTTTCCTCAAAGTGACATATTGTTTGCCTCTCAGTTTCCTACAGATCGGGAGATATTTGCCTTTTCAATAATTGACTATCAAATAATCTCGAAAAATTAAAATATCTCTTTCCTCCAACCCCTTGGACATACATTGACGTGACTTTGACATTAAGTTGACATATACGTTCCCTCAAAGTGACATAAGTTTTGTCTCTCAGATTCCTACAGATCGGGAGATATTTGAATTTTCAAAAATTGACTTTCGAATAATCTCGAAAAATTAAAATATCTCTATCCTCCAAACCTTGGGACATACATTGACGTGACTCTGACATGAAGTTGACATATACGTTCCCTGAAAGTGACATAAGTGTTGTCTCTCAGATTCCTTCAGATCGGGAGATAATTGAATTTTCAAAAATTGACTTTCCAATAATCTCGCAAAATTAAAATGCCTCAGTCCTCCAAACCCTTGGACATACATTGACGTGACTCTGACATGAAGTTGACATATACATTCCCTCAAAGTGACATAAGTTTTGTCTCCCAGATTCCTACAGATCGGGATATATTTGCCTTTTCAAAAATTGACTCTCGAATAATCTCAAAAAATTAAAATGCCTCTATCCTCCAAACCCTTGGACATACTTTGACGTGACTCTGACATGAAGTTGACATATACGTTACCTCAAAGTGACATAAGTTTTGCCTCTCAAATTCCTACAGATCGGGAGATATTTGCCTTTTACAAAAATTGACTTTCGAATAATCTCGAAAAATTTAAATCTCTATTCTCCAAACCCTTGGACATACATTGACGTGACTCTGACATGAAGTTGACATATACGTTCCCTCAAAGTGACATAAGGTTTGTCTTTCAGATTCCTACAGATCGGAGGATATTTGCCTTTTCAGAAATTGACTTTCGAATAATCTCGAAAAATTAAAATGTCCCTCTCCTCGAAACCCTTGGACATACATTGACGTGACTCTGACATGAAGTTGACATATACGTTACCTCAAAGTGACATATGGTTTGTCTCTCAGATTCTTACAGATCGGGAGATATTTGCCTTTTCAAAAATTGACTTTCGAATAATCTCGAAAAATTAAAATGTCTCTATCTTCCAAACCCTTTGACATACATTGACGTGACTCTGACATAAAGTTGACATATACGTACCCTCAAAATGACATAAGTTTTGTCTCTCAGATTCCTACAGATCGGGAGATATTTGCCTTTTCAAAAATTGACTTTCGAATAATCTCGAAAATTTAAAATATCTCTATCCTCCAAACCCTTGGACATACATTGACGTGACTCTGACATGAAGTTGACATATACGTTCCCTCAAAGTGACATTAGTGTTGTCTCTCAGATTCCTACAGATCGGGATATATTTGCCTTTTCAAAAATTGACTCTCGAATAATCTCAAAAAATTAAAATGCCTCTATCCTCCAAACCCTTGGACATACTTTGACGTGAATCTGACATGAAGTTGACATATAAGTTCCCTCAAAGTGACATAAGTTTTGTCTCTCAGATCCCTACAGATCGGGAGATATTTGCCTTTTCAAAAATTGAATTTCGAATAATCTCGAAGAATTAAAATATCAATATCCTCCAAACCCTTGGACATACATTGACGTGACTCTGACATGAAGTTGACATATACGTTCCTTCAAAGTTACATAAGTTTTGTCTCTCAGATTCCAACAGATCGGGAGATATTTGCCTTTTCAAAAATTGACTTTCGAATAATCTCGAAAAATTAAAATGTCTCACTCCTCCAAAAGCTTGGACATACATTGACATGACTCTGACATGAAGTTGACATATACGTTCCCTCAAAGTGACATAAGTTTTGTCTCTCAGATTATACAGATCGGGAGATATTTGCCTTTTCAAAAATTGACTTTCGAATAATCTCGAAACATTTAAATGTCTCTATCCTCCAAACTCTTGGACATACATTGACGTGACTCTGACATGAAGTTGACATATACGTTCCCTCAGAGTGACATCAGGTTTACTCTCAGATTCCTACAGATCGGGAGATATTTGCCTTTTCAAAAAAAGGCTTTCGAATAAACTCGAAAAATTAAAATATATCTATCCTCCAAACCCTTGGACATACATTGACGTGCCTCTGACATGAAGTTGACATATACGTTCCCTCAAAGTGACAAAAGTTTTGTCTCTCAGATTCCTACAGATCGGGAGATATTTGCCTTTTGAAAAATTGACTTTCGAATAATCTCGAAAAATTAAAATGTCTCTATTCTCCAAACCCTTGGACATACATTGACGTGACTCTGACATGAAGTTGACATATACGTTCCCTCAAAGTGACATAAGTTTTGTCTCTCAGATTATACAGATCGGGAGATATTTGCCTTATCAAAAATTGACTTTCGAAAAATCTCGAAAAATTTAAATGTCTCTATCCTCCAAACTCTTGGACATACATTGACGTGACTCTGACATGAAGTTGACATATACGTTCCCTCAAAGTGACATAAGTTTTGTCTCTCAGATACCTACAGATCGGGAGATATTTGCCTTTTCATAAATTGACTTTCGAATAATCTCGAAAAATTAAAATATCTCTATCCTCCAAACCCTTGGACATACATTGACGTGACTCTGACATGAAGTTGACATATACGTTCCTTCAAAGTGACATAAGTTTTGTCTCTCAGATTCCTACAGATCGGGAGATATTTGCCTTTTGAAAAATTGACTTTCGAATAATCTCGAAAAATTAAAATGTCTCTATCCTCCAAACCCTTGGACATACATTGACGTGACTCTGACATGAAGTTGACATATACGTTCCCTCAAAGTGACATAAGTTTTGTCTCTGAGATTATACAGATCGGGAGATATTTGCCTTTTCAAAATTGACTTTCGAATAATCTCGAAACATTTAAATGTCTCTATCCTCCAAACTCTTGGACATACATTGACGTGACTCTGACATGAAGTTGACATATACGTTCCTTCAAAGTGACATAAGTTTTGTCTCTCAGATTCCAACAGATCGGGAGATATTTGCCTTTTCAAAAATTGACTTTCGAATAATCTCGAAAAATTAAAATTTCTCTATCCTCCAAACTCTTGGACATACATTGACGTGACTCTGACATGAAGTTGACATATACGTTCCCTCAAAGTGACATAAGTTTTGTCTCTCAGATTCCTACAGATCGGAAAAAATTTGCTTTTTAAAAAATTGACTTTCGAATAATCTCGAAAAATTAAAATATCTCTATCCTCCAAACCCTTGGACATACATTGACGTGACTCTGACATGAAGTTGACATATACGTTCCCTCAAAGTGACATAAGTGTTGTCTCTCAGATTCCTACAGATCGGGATATATTTGCCTTTTCAAAAATTGACTTTGGAATAATATCGAAAAATTAAAATGTGTTTATCCTCTAAACCCTTGGACATACATTGACGTGACTCTGACATGAAGTTGGCATATACGTTCCCTCAAAGTGACATAAGTTTTGTCTCTCAGATTCCTACAGATCGGGAGATATTTGCCTTTTCAGAAATTGACTTTCGAATAATCTCGAAAAATTAAAATGCCTCTATCCTCCAAACCCTTGGACATACTTTGACGTGAATCTGACATGAAGTTGACATATACGTTCCCTCAAAGTGACATAAGTTTTGTCTCTCAGATACCTACAGATCGGGAGATATTTGCCTTTTCAAAAATTGACTTTCGAATAATCTCGAAAAATTAAAATATATCTATCCTCCAAACCCTTGGACATACATTCACGTGACTCTGACATGAAGTTGACATATACGTTCCTTCAAAGTGACATAAGTTTTGTCTCTCAGATTCCAACAGATCGGGAGATATTTGCCTTTTCAAAAATTGACTTTCGAATAATCTCGAAAAATTAAAATGTCTCACTCCTCCAAACCCTCGGACATACATTGACGTGACTCTGACATGAAGTTGACATATACGTTCCCTCAAAGTGACATAAGTTTTGTCTCTCAGATTCCTACAGATCGGGAGATATTTGATTTTTCATAAATTGACTTTCGAATAATCTCGAAAAATTTAAATGTCTCTATCCTCCAAACCCTTGGACATACATTGACGTGACTCTGACATGAAGTTGACATATACGTTCCCTCAAAGTGACATAAGTGTTGTCTCTCACGTTCCTACAGATCGGGAGATATTTGCCTTTTCAAAAATTGACTTTCGAATAATCTCGCAAAATTAAAATGCCTCTGTCCTCCAAACACTTGGACATACATTGACGTGAATCTGACATGAAGTTGACATATACGTTTCCTCAAAGTGACATATTGTTTGCCTCTCAGTTTCCTACAGATCGGGAGATATTTGCCTTTTCAATAATTGACTATCAAATAATCTCGAAAAATTAAAATATCTCTTTCCTCCAACCCCTTGGACATACATTGACGTGACTTTGACATGAAGTTGACATATACGTTCCCTCAAAGTGACATAAGTTTTGTCTCTCAGATTCCTACAGATCGGGAGGTATTTGAATTTTCAAAAATTGACTTTCGAATAATCTCGAAAAATTAAAATATCTCTATCCTCCAAACCTTGGGACATACATTGACGTGACTCTGACATGAAGTTGACATATACGTTCCCTCAAAGTGACATAAGTGTTGTCTCTCAGATTCCTTCAGATCGGGAGATAATTGAATTTTCAAAAATTGACTTTCCAATAATCTCGCAAAATTAAAATGTCCCTCTCCTCGAAACCCTTGGACATACATTGACGTGACTTTGACATGAAGTTGACATATACGTTCCCTCAAAGTGACATAAGTTTTGCCTCTCAAATTCCTACAGATCGGGAGATATTAGCCTTTTACAAAAATTGACTTTCGAATAATCTCGAAAAATTTAAATCTCTATTCTCCAAACCCTTGGACATACATTGACGTGACTCTGACATGAAGTTGACATATACGTTCCCTCAAAGTGACATCAGGTTTGTCTTTCAGATTCCTACAGATCGGAGGATATTTGCCTTTTCAGAAATTGACTTTCGAATAATCTCGAAAAATTAAAATGTCCCTCTCCTCGAAACCCTTGGACATACATTGACGTGACTCTGACATGAAGTTGACATATACGTTACCTCAAAGTGACATATGGTTTGTCTCTCAGATTCTTACAGATCGGGAGATATTTGCCTTTTCAAAAATTGACTTTCGAATAATCTCGAAAAATTAAAATGTCTCTATCTTCCAAACCCTTTGACATACATTGACGTGACTCTGACATAAAGTTGACATATACGTACCCTCAAAATGACATAAGTTTTGTTTCTCAGATTCCTACAGATCGGGAGATATTTGCCTTTTCAAAAATTGACTTTCGAATAATCTCGAAAATTTAAAATATCTCTATCCTCCAAACCCTTGGACATACATTGACGTGACTCTGACATGAAGTTGACATATACGTTCCCTCAAAGTGACATTAGTGTTGTCTCTCAGATTCCTACAGATCGGGATATATTTGCCTTTTCAAAAATTGACTCTCGAATAATCTCAAAAAATTAAAATGCCTCTATCCTCCAAACCCTTGGACATACTTTGACGTGAATCTGACATGAAGTTGACATATAAGTTCCCTCAAAGTGACATAAGTTTTGTCTCTCAGATCCCTACAGATCGGGAGATATTTGCCTTTTCAAAAATTGAATTTCGAATAATCTCGAAGAATTAAAATATCAATATCCTCCAAACCCTTGGACATACATTGACGTGACTCTGACATGAAGTTGACATATACGTTCCTTCAAAGTTACATAAGTTTTGTCTCTCAGATTCCAACAGATCGGGAGATATTTGCCTTTTCAAAAATTGACTTTCGAATAATCTCGAAAAATTAAAATGTCTCACTCCTCCAAAAGCTTGGACATACATTGACATGACTCTGACATGAAGTTGACATATACGTTCCCTCAAAGTGACATAAGTGTTGTCTCTCAGATTCCTACAGATCGGGAGATATTTGCCTTTTGAAAAATTGACTTTCGAATAATCTCGAAAAATTAAAATGTCTCTATCCTCCAAACCCTTGGACATACATTGACGTGACTCTGACATGAAGTTGACATATACGTTCCCTCAAAGTGACATAAGTTTTGTCTCTCAGATTATAGAGATCGGGAGATATTTGCCTTTTCAAAAATTGACTTTCGCATAATCTCGAAACATTTAAATGTCTCTATTCTCCAAACCCTTGGACATACATTGACGTGACTCTGACATGAAGTTGACATATACGTTCCCTCAAAGTGACATAAGTTTTGTCTCTCAGATTCCTACAGATCGGGAGATATTTGCCTTTTGAAAAATTGACTTTCGAATAATCTCGAAAAATTAAAATGTCTCTATTCTCCAAACCCTTGGACATACATTGACGTGACTCTGACATGAAGTTGACATATACGTTCCCTCAAAGTGACATAAGTTTTGTCTCTCAGATTATACAGATCGGGAGATATTTGCCTTTTCAAAAATTGACTTTCGAAAAATCTCGAAAAATTTAAATGTCTCTATCCTCCAAACTCTTGGACATACATTGACGTGACTCTGATATGAAGGTGGCATATACGTTCCCTCAAAGTGACATAAGTTTTGTCTCTCAGATTCCTACAGATCGGGAGATATTTGAATTTTCAAAAATTGACTTTCTATAATCTCGAAAAATTAAAATGTGTTTATCCTCCAAACCCTTTTACATACATTGACGTGACTCTGACATGAAGTTGACATATACGTTCCCTGAAAGTGACATAAGTTTTGTCTCTCAGATTCCTACAGATCGGGAGATATTTGCCTTTTCAGAAATTGACTTTCGAATAATCTTGAAAAATTTAAATGTCTCTATACTCCAAACCCTTTGACATACATTGACGTGCCTCTGACTTGCAGTTGACATATACGTTACCTCAAAGTGACATAAGTTTTGTCTCTCAGATTCCAACAGATCGGGAGATATTTGCCTTTTCAAAAATTGACTTTCGAATAATCTCGAAAAATTAAAATGTCTCTATCCTCCAAACTCTTGGACATACATTGACGTGACTCTGACATGAAGTTGACATATACGTTCCCTCAAAGTGACATAAGTTATGTCTCTCAGATTCCTACAGATCGGGAGATATTTGCCTTTTCAAAAATTGTCTTTCGAATAATATCGAAAAATTAAAATGTCTCTATCCTCCAAACCCTTGGACATACATTGACGTGAGTCTGACATGAAGTTGACATATACGTTCCCTCAAAGTGACATAAGTTTTGTCTCTCAGATTATACAGATCGGGAGATATTTGCCTTTTCAAAATTGACTTTCGAATAATCTCGAAACATTTAAATGTCTCTATCCTCCAAACTCTTGGACATACATTGACGTGACTCTGACATGAAGTTGACATATACGTTCCCTCAGAGTGACATCAGGTTTACTCTCAGATTCCTACAGATCGGGAGATATTTGCCTTTTCAAAAAAAGGCTTTCGAATAAACTCGAAAAATTAAAATATATCTATCCTCCAAACCCTTGGACATACATTGACGTGCCTCTGACATGAAGTTGACATATACGTTCCCTCAAAGTGACAAAAGTTTTGTCTCTCAGATTCCTACAGATCGGGAGATATTTGCCTTTTGAAAAATTGACTTTCGAATAATCTCGAAAAATTAAAATGTCTCTATTCTCCAAACCCTTGGACATACATTGACGTGACTCTGACATGAAGTTGACATATACGTTCCCTCAAAGTGACATAAGTTTTGTCTCTCAGATTATACAGATCGGGAGATATTTGCCTTTTCAAAAATTGACTTTCGAAAAATCTCGAAAAATTTAAATGTCTCTATCCTCCAAACTCTTGGACATACATTGACGTGACTCTGACATGAAGTTGACATATACGTTCCCTCAAAGTGACATAAGTTTTGTCTCTCAGATACCTACAGATCGGGAGATATTTGCCTTTTCATAAATTGACTTTCGAATAATCTCGAAAAATTAAAATATCTCTATCCTCCAAACCCTTGGACATACATTGACGTGACTCTGACATGAAGTTGACATATACGTTCCTTCAAAGTGACATAAGTTTTGTCTCTCAGATTCCTACAGATCGGGAGATATTTGCCTTTTGAAAAATTGACTTTCGAATAATCTCGAAAAATTAAAAAGTCTCTATCCTCCAAACCCTTGGACATACATTGACGTGACTCTGACATGAAGTTGACATATACGTTCCCTCAAAGTGACATAAGTTTTGTCTCTGAGATTATACAGATCGGGAGATATTTGCCTTTTCAAAATTGACTTTCGAATAATCTCGAAACATTTAAATGTCTCTATCCTCCAAACTCTTGGACATACATTGACGTGACTCTGACATGAAGTTGACATATACGTTCCTTCAAAGTGACATAAGTTTTGTCTCTCAGATTCCAACAGATCGGGAGATATTTGCCTTTTCAAAAATTGACTTTCGAATAATCTCGAAAAATTAAAATTTCTCTATCCTCCAAACTCTTGGACATACATTGACGTGACTCTGACATGAAGTTGACATATACGTTCCCTCAAAGTGACATAAGTTTTGTCTCTCAGATTCCTACAGATCGGAAAATATTTGCTTTTTAAAAAATTGACTTTCGAATAATCTCGAAAAATTAAAATATCTCTATCCTCCAAACCCTTGGACATACATTGACGTGACTCTGACATGAAGTTGACATATACGTTCCCTCAAAGTGACATAAGTGTTGTCTCTCAGATTCCTACAGATCGGGATATATTTGCCTTTTCAAAAATTGACTTTGGAATAATATCGAAAAATTAAAATGTGTTTATCCTCTAAACCCTTGGACATACATTGACGTGACTCTGACATGAAGTTGGCATATACGTTCCCTCAAAGTGACATAAGTTTTGTCTCTCAGATTCCTACAGATCGGGAGATATTTGCCTTTTCAGAAATTGACTTTCGAATAATCTCGAAAAATTAAAATGCCTCTATCCTCCAAACCCTTGGACATACTTTGACGTGAATCTGACATGAAGTTGACATATACGTTCCCTCAAAGTGACATAAGTTTTGTCTCTCAGATACCTACAGATCGGGAGATATTTGCCTTTTCAAAAATTGACTTTCGAATAATCTCGAAAAATTAAAATATATCTATCCTCCAAACCCTTGGACATACATTCACGTGACTCTGACATGAAGTTGACATATACGTTCCTTCAAAGTGACATAAGTTTTGTCTCTCAGATTCCAACAGATCGGGAGATATTTGCCTTTTCAAAAATTGACTTTCGAATAATCTCGAAAAATTAAAATGTCTCACTCCTCCAAACCCTTGGACATACATTGACGTGACTCTGACATGAAGTTGACAACTACGTTCCCTCAAAGTGACATAAGTTTTGTCTCTCAGATTCCTACAGATCGGGAGATATTTGATTTTTCATAAATTGACTTTCGAATAATCTCGAAAAATTTAAATGTCTCTATCCTCCAAACACTTGGACATACATTGACGTGACTCTGACATGAAGTTGACATATACGTTCCCTCAAAGTGACATAAGTGTTGTCTCTCACGTTCCTACAGATCGGGAGATATTTGCCTTTTCAAAAATTGACTTTCGAATAATCTCGCAAAATTAAAATGCCTCTGTCCTCCAAACACTTGGACATACATTGACGTGAATCTGACATGAAGTTGACATATACGTTTCCTCAAAGTGACATATTGTTTGCCTCTCAGTTTCCTACAGATCGGGAGATATTTGCCTTTTCAATAATTGACTATCAAATAATCTCGAAAAATTAAAATATCTCTTTCCTCCAACCCCTTGGACATACATTGACGTGACTTTGACATGAAGTTGACATATACGTTCCCTCAAAGTGACATAAGTTTTGTCTCTCAGATTCCTACAGATCGGGAGATATTTGAATTTTCAAAAATTGACTTTCGAATAATCTCGAAAAATTAAAATATCTCTATCCTCCAAACCTTGGGACATACATTGACGTGACTCTGACATGAAGTTGACATATACGTTCCCTCAAAGTGACATAAGTGTTGTCTCTCAGATTCCTTCAGATCGGGAGATAATTGAATTTTCAAAAATTGACTTTCCAATAATCTCGCAAAATTAAAATGCCTCAGTCCTCCAAACCCTTGGACATACATTGACGTGACTCTGACATGAAGTTGACATATACATTCCCTCAAAGTGACATAAGTTTTGTCTCCCAGATTCCTACAGATCGGGAGATATTTGCCTTTTGAAAAATTGACTTTAGAATAATTTCGAAAAATTAAAATGTCTCTATCCTCCAAACCCTTCGACATACATTGACGTGACTCTGACATGAAGTTGACATATACGTTACCTCAAAGTGACATAAGTTTTGCCTCTCAAATTCCTACAGATCGGGAGATATTTGCCTTTTACAAAAATTGACTTTCGAATAATCTCGAAAAATTTAAATCTCTATTCTCCAAACCCTTGGACATACATTGACGTGACTCTGACATGAAGTTGACATATACGTTCCCTCAAAGTGACATAAGGTTTGTCTTTCAGATTCCTACAGATCGGAGGATATTTGCCTTTTCAGAAATTGACTTTCGAATAATCTCGAAAAATTAAAATGTCCCTCTCCTCGAAACCCTTGGACATACATTGACGTGACTCTGACATGAAGTTGACATATACGTTCCCTCAAAGTGACATAAGTTTTGTCTCTCAGATTCCTACAGATCGGGAGATATTTGCCTTTTCAGAAATTGACTTTCGAATAATCTTGAAAAATTAAAATGTCTCTATACTCCAAACCCTTTGACATACATTGACGTGCCTCTGACTTGCAGTTGACATATACGTTACCTCAAAGTGACATAAGTTTTGTCTCTCAGATTCCAACAGATCGGGAGATATTTGCCTTTTCAAAAATTGACTTTCGAATAATCTCGAAAAATTTAAATGTCTCTATCCTCCAAACTCTTGGACATACATTGACGTGACTCTGACATGAAGTTGACATATACGTTCCCTCAAAGTGACATAAGTTATGTCTCTCAGATTCCTACAGATCGGGAGATATTTGCCTTTTCAAAAATTGACTTTCGAATAATATCGAAAAATTAAAAAGTCTCTATCCTCCAAACTCTTGGACATACATTGACGTGACTCTGACATGAAGTTGACATATACGTTCCCTCAAAGTGACATAAGTGTTGTCTCTCAGATTCCTACAGATCGGGATATATTTGCCTTTTCAAAAATTGACTTTGGAATAATATCGAAAAATTAAAATGTGTTTATCCTCTAAACCCTTGGACATACATTGACGTGACTCTGACATGAAGTTGACATATACGTTCCCTCAAAGTGACATAAGTTTTGTCTCTCAGATTCCTACAGATCGGGAGATATTTATGCCTTTTCAGAAATTGACTTTCGAATAATCTCGAAAAATTAAAATGTCTCTATCCTCCAAACCCTTCGACATACATTGACGTGACTCTGACATGAAGTTGACATATACGTACCTCAAAGTGACATAAGTTTTGCCTCTCAAATTCCTACAGATCGGGAGATATTTGCCTTTTACAAAAATTCACTTTCGAATAATCTCGAAAAATTTAAATCTCTATTCTTCAAACCCTTGGACATTCATTGACGTGACTCTGACATGAAGTTGACATATACGGTCCCTCAAAGTGACATAAGGTTTGTCTTTCAGATTCCTACAGATCGGAGGATATTTGCCTTTTCACAAATTGACTTTCGAATAATCTCGAAAAATTAAAATGTCTCTCTCCTCGAAACCCTTGGACATACATTGACGTGACTCTGACATGAAGTTGACATATACGTTACCTCAAAGTGACATATGGTTTGTCTCTCAGATTCTTACAGATCGGGAGATATTTGCCTTTCCAAAAATTGACTTTCGAATAATCTCGATAAATTAAAATGTCTCTATCCTCCAAACCCTTGGACATACATTGACGTGACTCTGACATAAAGTTGACATATACGTACCCTCAAAATGACATAAGTGTTGTGTCTCAGATTCCTACAGATCGGGAGATATTTGCCTTTTCAAAAATTGACTTTCGAATAATCTCGAAAAATTAAAAAATCTCTATCCTCCAAACCCTTGGAAGAACATTGACGTGACTTTGACATGAAGTTAACATATACGTTCCTTCAAAGTGACATTAGTGTTGTCTCTCAGATTCCTACAGATCGGGATATATTTGCCTTTTCAAAAATTGACTTTCGTATAATCTCAAAAAATTAAAATGCCTCTATCCTCCAAACCCTTGGACATACTTTGATGTGAATCTGACATGAAGTTGACATATACGTTCCCTCAAAGTGACATAAGTTTTGTCTCTCAGATACCTACAGATCGGGAGATATTTGCCTTTTCATAAATTGACTTTCGAATAATCTCGAAAAATTAAAATATCTCTATCCTCCAAACCCTTGGACATACATTGACGTGACTCTGACATGAAGTTGACATATACGTTCCTTCAAAGTGACATAAGTTTTGTCTCTCAGATTCCTACAGATCGGGACATATTTGCCTTTTGAAAAATTGACTTTCGAATAATCTCGAAAAATTTAAATGTCTCTATCCTCCAAACCCTTGGACATACATTGACGTGACTCTGACATGAAGTTGACATATACGTTCCCTCAAAGTGACATAAGTTTTGTCTCTGAGATTATACAGATCGGGAGATATTTACCTTTTCAAAATTGACTTTCGAATAATCTCGAAACATTTAAATGTCTCTATCCTCCAAACTCTTGGACATACATTGACGTGACTCTGACATGAAGTTGACATATACGTTCCTTCAAAGTGACATAAGTTTTGTCTCTCAGATTCCAACAGATCGGGAGATATTTGCCTTTTCAAAAATTGACTTTCGAATAATCTCGAAAAATTAAAATTTCTCTATCCTCCAAACTCTTGGACATACATTGACGTGACTCTGACATGAAGTTGACATATACGTTCCCTCAAAGTGACATAAGTTTTGTCTCCCAGATTCCTACAGATCGGGAGATATTTGCCTTTTGAAAAATTGACTTTAGAATAATTTCGAAAAATTAAAATGTCTCTATCCTCCAAACCCTTCGACATACATTGACGTGACTCTGACATGAAGTTGACATATACGTTACCTCAAAGTGACATAAGTTTTGCCTCTCAACTTCCTACAGA
This sequence comes from Zootermopsis nevadensis, assembly GCF_977971745.1. NCBI lineage: Eukaryota > Metazoa > Arthropoda > Insecta > Blattodea > Termopsidae > Zootermopsis > Zootermopsis nevadensis. The sequence continues at coordinate 1,513,336 of NW_028259199.1, read as the reverse complement.
TCGGGAGATATTTGCCTTTTACAAAAATTGACTTTCGAATAATCTCGAAAAATTTAAATCTCTATTCTCCAAACCCTTGGACATACATTGACGTGACTCTGACATGAAGTTGACATATACGTTCCCTCAAAGTGACATAAGGTTTGTCTTTCAGATTCCTACAGATCGGAGGATATTTGCCTTTTCAGAAATTGACTTTCGAATAATCTCGAAAAATTAAAATGTCCCTCTCCTCGAAACCCTTGGACATACATTGACGTGACTCTGACATGAAGTTGACATATACGTTACCTCAAAGTGACATATGGTTTGTCTCTCAGATTCTTACAGATCGGGAGATATTTGCCTTTTCAGAAATTGACTTTCGAATAATCTTGAAAAATTAAAATGTCTCTATACTCCAAACCCTTTGACATACATTGACGTGCCTCTGAATTGCAGTTGACATATACGTTACCTCAAAGTGACATAAGTTTTGTCTCTCAGATTCCAACAGATCGGGAGATATTTGCCTTTTCAAAAATTGACTTTCGAATAATCTCGAAAAATTTAAATGTCTCTATCCTCCAAACTCTTGGACATACATTGACGTGACTCTGACATGAAGTTGACATATACGTTCCCTCAAAGTGACATAAGTTATGTCTCTCAGATTCCTACAGATCGGGAGATATTTGCCTTTTCAAAAATTGACTTTCGAATAATATCGAAAAATTAAAAAGTCTCTATCCTCCAAACTCTTGGACATACATTGACGTGACTCTGACATGAAGTTGACATATACGTTCCCTCAAAGTGACATAAGTGTTGTCTCTCAGATTCCTACAGATCGGGATATATTTGCCTTTTCAAAAATTGACTTTGGAATAATATCGAAAAATTAAAATGTGTTTATCCTCTAAACCCTTGGACATACATTGACGTGACTCTGACATGAAGTTGACATATACGTTCCCTCAAAGTGACATAAGTTTTGTCTCTCAGATTCCTACAGATCGGGAGATATTTATGCCTTTTCGGAAATTGACTTTCGAATAATCTCGAAAAATTAAAATGTCTCTATCCTCCAAACCCTTCGACATACATTGACGTGACTCTGACATGAAGTTGACATATACGTACCTCAAAGTGACATAAGTTTTGCCTCTCAAATTCCTACAGATCGGGAGATATTTGCCTTTTACAAAAATTCACTTTCGAATAATCTCGAAAAATTTAAATCTCTATTCTTCAAACCCTTGGACATTCATTGACGTGACTCTGACATGAAGTTGACATATACGGTCCCTCAAAGTGACATAAGGTTTGTCTTTCAGATTCCTACAGATCGGAGGATATTTGCCTTTTCACAAATTGACTTTCGAATAATCTCGAAAAATTAAAATGTCTCTCTCCTCGAAACCCTTGGACATACATTGACGTGACTCTGACATGAAGTTGACATATACGTTACCTCAAAGTGACATATGGTTTGTCTCTCAGATTCTTACAGATCGGGAGATATTTGCCTTTCCAAAAATTGACTTTCGAATAATCTCGATAAATTAAAATGTCTCTATCCTCCAAACCCTTGGACATACATTGACGTGACTCTGACATAAAGTTGACATATACGTACCCTCAAAATGACATAAGTGTTGTGTCTCAGATTCCTACAGATCGGGAGATATTTGCCTTTTCAAAAATTGACTTTCGAATAATCTCGAAAAATTAAAAAATCTCTATCCTCCAAACCCTTGGAAGAACATTGACGTGACTTTGACATGAAGTTAACATATACGTTCCTTCAAAGTGACATTAGTGTTGTCTCTCAGATTCCTACAGATCGGGATATATTTGCCTTTTCAAAAATTGACTTTCGTATAATCTCAAAAAATTAAAATGCCTCTATCCTCCAAACCCTTGGACATACTTTGATGTGAATCTGACATGAAGTTGACATATACGTTCCCTCAAAGTGACATAAGTTTTGTCTCTCAGATACCTACAGATCGGGAGATATTTGCCTTTTCATAAATTGACTTTCGAATAATCTCGAAAAATTAAAATATCTCTATCCTCCAAACCCTTGGACATACATTGACGTGACTCTGACATGAAGTTGACATATACGTTCCTTCAAAGTGACATAAGTTTTGTCTCTCAGATTCCTACAGATCGGGACATATTTGCCTTTTGAAAAATTGACTTTCGAATAATCTCGAAAAATTTAAATGTCTCTATCCTCCAAACCCTTGGACATACATTGACGTGACTCTGACATGAAGTTGACATATACGTTCCCTCAAAGTGACATAAGTTTTGTCTCTGAGATTATACAGATCGGGAGATATTTACCTTTTCAAAATTGACTTTCGAATAATCTCGAAACATTTAAATGTCTCTATCCTCCAAACTCTTGGACATACATTGACGTGACTCTGACATGAAGTTGACATATACGTTCCTTCAAAGTGACATAAGTTTTGTCTCTCAGATTCCAACAGATCGGGAGATATTTGCCTTTTCAAAAATTGACTTTCGAATAATCTCGAAAAATTAAAATTTCTCTATCCTCCAAACTCTTGGACATACATTGACGTGACTCTGACATGAAGTTGACATATACGTTCCCTCAAAGTGACATAAGTTTTGTCTCCCAGATTCCTACAGATCGGGAGATATTTGCCTTTTGAAAAATTGACTTTAGAATAATTTCGAAAAATTAAAATGTCTCTATCCTCCAAACCCTTCGACATACATTGACGTGACTCTGACATGAAGTTGACATATACGTTACCTCAAAGTGACATAAGTTTTGCCTCTCAACTTCCTACAGATCGGGAGATATTTGCCTTTTACAAAAATTGACTTTCGAATAATCTCGAAAAATTTAAATCTCTATTCTCCAAACCCTTGGACATACATTGACGTGACTCTGACATGAAGTTGACATATACGTTCCCTCAAAGTGACATAAGGTTTGTCTTTCAGATTCCTACAGATCGGAGGATATTTGCCTTTTCAGAAATTGACTTTCGAATAATCTCGAAAAATTAAAATGTCCCTCTCCTCGAAACCCTTGGACATACATTGACGTGACTCTGACATGAAGTTGACATATACGTTACCTCAAAGTGACATATGGTTTGTCTCTCAGATTCTTACAGATCGGGAGATATTTGCCTTTTCAAAAATTGACTTTCGAATAATCTCGAAAAATTAAAATGTCTCTATCTTCCAAACCCTTTGACATACATTGACGTGACTCTGACATAAAGTTGACATATACGTACCCTCAAAATGACATAAGTTTTGTCTCTCAGATTCCTACAGATCGGGAGATATTTGCCTTTTCAAAAATTGACTTTCGAATAATCTCGAAAATTTAAAATATCTCTATCCTCCAAACCCTTGGACATACATTGACGTGACTCTGATATGAAGTTGACATATACGTTCCCTCAAAGTGACATTAGTGTTGTCTCTCAGATTCCTACAGATCGGGATATATTTGCCTTTTCAAAAATTGACTCTCGAATAATCTCAAAAAATTAAAATGCCTCTATCCTCCAAACCCTTGGACATACTTTGACGTGAATCTGACATGAAGTTGACATATAAGTTCCCTCAAAGTGACATAAGTTTTGTCTCTCAGATCCCTACAGATCGGGAGATATTTGCCTTTTCAAAAATTGAATTTCGAATAATCTCGAAGAATTAAAATATCAATATCCTCCAAACCCTTGGACATACATTGACGTGACTCTGACATGAAGTTGACATATACGTTCCTTCAAAGTTACATAAGTTTTGTCTCTCAGATTCCAACAGATCGGGAGATATTTGCCTTTTCAAAAATTGACTTTCGAATAATCTCGAAAAATTAAAATGTCTCACTCCTCCAAAAGCTTGGACATACATTGACATGACTCTGACATGAAGTTGACATATACGTTCCCTCAAAGTGACATAAGTGTTGTCTCTCAGATTCCTACAGATCGGGAGATATTTGCCTTTTGAAAAATTGACTTTCGAATAATCTCGAAAAATTAAAATGTCTCTATCCTCCAAACCCTTGGACATACATTGACGTGACTCTGACATGAAGTTGACATATACGTTCCCTCAAAGTGACATAAGTTTTGTCTCTCAGATTATAGAGATCGGGAGATATTTGCCTTTTCAAAAATTGACTTTCGAATAATCTCGAAACATTTAAATGTCTCTATCCTCCAAACTCTTGGACATACATTGACGTGACTCTGACATGAAGTTGACATATACGTTCCCTCAGAGTGACATCAGGTTTACTCTCAGATTCCTACAGATCGGGAGATATTTGCCTTTTCAAAAAAAGGCTTTCGAATAAACTCGAAAAATTAAAATATATCTATCCTCCAAACCCTTGGACATACATTGACGTGCCTCTGACATGAAGTTGACATATACGTTCCCTCAAAGTGACAAAAGTTTTGTCTCTCAGATTCCTACAGATCGGGAGATATTTGCCTTTTGAAAAATTGACTTTCGAATAATCTCGAAAAATTAAAATGTCTCTGTTCTCCAAACCCTTGGACATACATTGACGTGACTCTGACATGAAGTTGACATATACGTTCCCTCAAAGTGACATAAGTTTTGTCTCTCAGATTATACAGATCGGGAGATATTTGCCTTTTCAAAAATTGACTTTCGAAAAATCTCGAAAAATTTAAATGTCTCTATCCTCCAAACTCTTGGACATACATTGACGTGACTCTGATATGAAGGTGGCATATACGTTCCCTCAAAGTGACATAAGTTTTGTCTCTCAGATTCCTACAGATCGGGAGATATTTGAATTTTCAAAAATTGACTTTCTATAATCTCGAAAAATTAAAATGTGTTTATCCTCCAAACCCTTTGACATACATTGACATGACTCTGACATGAAGTTGACATATACGTTCCCTGAAAGTGACATAAGTTTTGTCTCTCAGATTCCTACAGATCGGGAGATATTTGCCTTTTCAGAAATTGACTTTCGAATAATCTTGAAAAATTAAAATGTCTCTATACTCCAAACCCTTTGACATACATTGACGTGCCTCTGACTTGCAGTTGACATATACGTTACCTCAAAGTGACATAAGTTTTGTCTCTCAGATTCCAACAGATCGGGAGATATTTGCCTTTTCAAAAATTGACTTTCGAATAATCTGGAAAAATTAAAATGTCTCTATCCTCCAAACTCTTGGACATACATTGACGTGACTCTGACATGAAGTTGACATATACGTTCCCTCAAAGTGACATAAGTTTTGTCTCTCAGATTCCTACAGATCGGGAGATATTTGCCTTTTCAAAAATTGACTTTCGAATAATATCGAAAAATTAAAAAGTCTCTATCCTCCAAACTCTTGGACATACATTGACGTGACTCTGACATGAAGTTGACATATACGTTCCCTCAAAGTGACATAAGTGTTGTCTCTCAGATTCCTACAGATCGGGATATATTTGCCTTTTCAAAAATTGACTTTGGAATAATATCGAAAAATTAAAATGTGTTTATCCTCTAAACCCTTGGACATACATTGACGTGACTCTGACATGAAGTTGACATATACGTTCCCTCAAAGTGACATAAGTTTTGTCTCTCAGATTCCTACAGATCGGGAGATATTTATGAATTTTCAGAAATTGACTTTCGAATAATCTCGAAAAATTAAAATGCCTCTATCCTCCAAACCCTTGGACATACTTTGACGTGAATCTGACATGAAGTTTACATATACGTTCCCTCAAAGTGACATAAGTTTTGTCTCTCAGATACCTACAGATCGGGAGATATTTGAATTTTCAAAAATTGACTTTCGAATAATCTCGAAAAATTAAAATATCTCTATCCTCCAAACCCTTGGACATACATTGACGTGACTCTGACATGAAGTTGACATATACGTTCCTTCAAAGTGACATAAGTTTTGTCTCTAAGATTCCAACAGATCGGGAGATATTTGCCTTTTCATAAATTGACTTTCGAATAATCTCGAAAAATTAAAATGTCTCATTCCTCCAAACCCTTAGACATACATTGACGTGACTCTGACATGAAGTTGACATATACGTTCCCTCAAAGTGACATAAGTTTTGTCTCTCAGATTCCTACAGATCGGGAGATATTTGCCTTTTCATAAATTGACTTTCGAATAATCTCGAAAAATTAAAATGTCTCTATCCTCCAAACCCTTGGACATACATTGACGTGACTCTGATATGAAGTTGACATATACGTTCCCTCAAAGTGACATAAGTGTTGTCTCTCAGATTCCTACAGATCGGGAGATATTTGCCTTTTCAAAAATTGACTTTCGAATAATCTCGCAAAATTAAAATGCCTCTGTCCTCCAAACACTTGGACATACATTGACGAGAATCTGACATGAAGTTGACATATACATTCCCTCAAAGTGCCATATTGTTTGTCTCTCAGTTTCCTACAAATCGGGAGATATTTGCCTTTTCAAAAATTGACTATCAAATAATCTCGAAAAATTAAAATATCTCTTTCCTCCAACCCCTTGGACATACATTGACGTGACTCTGACATGAAGTTGACATATACGTTCCCTCAGAGTGACATCAGGTTTGTTCTCAGATTCCTACAGATCGGGAGATATTTGTCTTTTCAAAAATTGACTTTCGAATAAACTCGAAAAATTAAAATATATCTATCCTCCAAACCCTTGGACATACATTGACGTGCCTCTGACATGAAGTTGACATATACGTTCCCTCAAAGTGACATAAGTTTTGTCTCTCAGATTCCTACAGATCGGGAGATATTTGCCTTTTGAAAAATTGACTTTCGAATAATCTCGAAAAATTAAAATGTCTCTATTCTCCAAACCCTTTGACATACATTGACGTGACTCTGACATGAAGTTGACATATACGTTCCCTCAAAGTGACATAAGTTTTGTCTCTCAGATTATACAGATCGGGAGATATTTGCCTTTTCAAATATTGACTTTCGAAAAATCACGAAAAATTTAAATGTCTCTATCCTCCAAACTCTTTTACATACATTGACGTGACTCTGATATGAAGGTCACATATACGTTCCCTCAAAGTGACATAAGTTTTGTCTCTCAGATTCCTACAGATCGGGAGATATTTGAATTTTCAAAAATTGACTTTCTATAATCTCGAAAAATTAAAATTTGTTTATCCTCCATACCCTTCGACATACATTGACGTGACTCTGACATAAAGTTGACATATACGTTCCCTCAAAGTGACATAAGGTTTGTCTCTCAGATACCTACAGATCGGGAGATATTTGACTTTTCAGAAATTGACTTTCGAATAATCTCGAAAAATTAAAATGTCTCTATACTCCAAACCCTTGGACATACATTGACGTGAATCTGACATGAAGTTGACATATACGTTCCCTCAAAGTGACATAAGTTTTGTCTCTCAGATTCCTACAGATCGGGAGTTATTTGCCTTTTCAGAAATTGACTTTCAAATAATCTCGAAAAAATAAAATATCTCTATTCTCCATCCCTTGGACATACATTGACGTGCCTCTGACTTGAAGTTGACATATACGTTACCTCAAAGTGACATAAGTTTTGTCTCTCAGATTCCAACAGATCGGGAGATACTTGCCTTTTCAAAAATTGACTTTTTAATAATCTCGAAAAATTTAAATGTCTCTATCCTCCAAACTCTTGGACATACATTGACGTGACTCTGACATGAAGTTGACATATACGTTCCCTCAAAGTGACATAAGTTTTGTCTTTCAGATTCCTACAAGTCGGGAGATATTTGCCTTTTAAAAAATTGACTTTAGAATAATCTCGAAAAATTAAAATATCTCTATCCTCCAAACCCTTGGACATACATTGACGTGCCTCTGACGAGAAGTTGACATATACGTTACCTCAAAGTGACATAAGTTTTGTCTCTCAGATTCCTACAGATCGGGAGATATTTGCCTTTTCAAAAATTGACTTTCGAATAATCTCGAAAAATTAAAATATCTCTATCCTCCAAACCCTTGGACATACTTTGACGTGACTCTGACATGAAGTTGACATATACGTTCCCTCAAAGTGACATTAGTGTTGTCTCTCAGATTCCTACAGATCGGGATATATTTGCCTTTTCAAAAATTGACTTTCGAATAATCTCAAAAAATTAAAATGCCTCTATCCTCCATACCCTTGGACATACTTTGACGTGAATCTGACATGAAGTTGACATATACGTTCCCTCAAAGTGACATAAGTTTTGTCTCTCAGATACCTACAGATCGGGAGATATTTCCTTTTCAAAAATTGAGTTTCGAATAATCTCGAAAAATTAAAATATCTCTATCCTCCAAACCCTAGGACATACATTGACGTGACTCTGACATGAAGTTGACATATACGTTCCTTCAAAGAGACATAAGTTTTGTCTCTCAGATTCCAACAGATCGGGAGATATTTGCCTTTTCAAAAATTGACTTTCGAATAATCTCGAAAAATTAAAATGTCTCACTCCTCCAAACGCTTTGACATACATTGACATGACTCTGACATGAAGTTGACATATACGTTCCCTCAAAGTGACATATTGTTTGTCTCTCAGTTTCCTACAGATCGGGAGATATTTGCCTTTTCAAAAATTGACTATCAAATAATATCGAAAAATTAAAATGTGTTTATCCTCTAAACCCTTGGACATACATTGACGTGACTCTGACATGAAGTTGACATATACGTTCCCTCAGAGTGACATAAGTTTTGTCTCTCAGATTCCTATAGATCGGGAGATATTTGCCTTTTGAAAAATTGACTTTCGAATAATCTCGAAAAATTAAAATGTCTCTATCCTCCAAACCCTTGGACATACATTTACGTGACTCTGACATGAAGTTGACATATACGTTCCCTCAAAGTGACATAAGTTTTGTCTCTCAGATTATACAGATCGGGAGATATTTGCCTTTTCAAAAATTGACTTTCGAATAATCTCGAAACATTTAAATGTCTCTATCCTCCAAACTCTTGGACATAAATTGACGTGACTCTGACATGAAGGTGACATATACGTTCCCTCAAAGTTACATAAGTTTTGTCTCTCAGATTTCTACAGATCGGGAGATATTTGAATTTTCAAAAATTGACTTTCTATAATCTCGAAAAATTAAAATGTGTTTATCCTCCAAACCCTTGGACATACATTGACGTGACTCTGACATGAAGTTGACATATACGTTCCCTGAAAGTGACATAAGTTTTGTCTCTCAGATTCCTACAGATCGGGAGATATTTGCCTTTTCAGAAATTGACTTTCGAATAATCTTGAAAAATTAAAATGTCTCTATACTCCAAACCCTTGGACATACATTGACGTGCCTCTGACTTGAAGATGACATATACGTTACCTCAAAGAGACATAAGTTTTGTCTCTCAGATTCCAACAGATCGGGAGATATTTGCCTTTTCAAAAATTGACTTTCGAATAATCTCGAAAAATTAAAATGTCTCACTCCTCCAAACCCTTGGACATACATTGACGTGACTCTGACATGAAGTTGACATATACGTTCCCTCAAAGTGACATAAGTTTTGTCTCTCAGATTCCTACAGATCGGGAGATATTTTCCTTTTCATAAATTGACTTTCGAATAATCTCGAAAAATTAAAATGTCTCTATCCTCCAAACCCTTGGACATACATTGACGTGACTCTGATATGAAGTTGACATATACGTTCCCTCAAAGTGACATAAGTGTTGTCTCTCAGATTCCTACAGATCGGGAGATATTTGCCTTTTCAAAAATTGACTATCAAATAATCTCGAAAAATTAAAATATCTCTTTCCTCCAACCCCTTGGACATAAATTGACGTGACTCTGACATGAAGTTGACATATACGTTCCCTCAAAGTGACATAAGTTTTGTCTCTCAGATTATACAGATCGGGAGATATTTGCCTTTTCAAAAATTGACTTTCGAATAATCTCGAAACATTTAAATGTCTCTATCCTCCAAACCCTTGGACATACATTGACGTGCCACTGACATGAAGTTGACATATACGTTCCCTCAAAGTGACATAAGTTTTGTCTCTCAGATTCTTATAGATCGGGAGTTATTTGCCTTTTGAAAAATTGACTTTCGAATAATCTCGAAAAATTAAAATGTCTCTATTCTCCAATCCCTTGGACATACATTGACGTGACTCTGACATGAAGTTGACATATACGTTCCCTCAAAGTGACATAAGTTTTGTCTCTCAGATTATACAGATCGGGAGATAATTGACTTTTCAAAAATTGACTTTCGAAAAATCTCGAAAAATTTAAATGTCTCTATCCTCCAAACTCTTTAACATACATTGACGTGACTCTGATATGAAGGTGACATATACGTTCCCTCAAAGTGACATAAGTTTTGTCTCTCAGATTCCTACAGATCGGGAGATATTTAAATTTTCATAAATTGACTTTCTATAATCTCGAAAAATTAAAATGTGTTTATCCTCCAAACCCTTCGACATACATTGACGTGACTCTGACATGAAGTTGAAATATACGTTCCCTCAAAGTGACATAAGCTTTGTCTCTCAGATTCCTACAGATCGGGAGATATTTGCCTTTTCAGAAATTGACTTTCGAATAATCTTGAAAAATTTAAATGTCTCTATACTCCAAACCCTTCTACATACATTGGCGTGCCTCTGACTTGAAGTTGACATATACGTTACCTCAAAGTGACATAAGTTTTGTCTCTCAGATTCCTACAGATCGGGAGATATTTGCCTTTTCAAAAATTGACTTTCGAATAATCTCGAAAAATTAAAATATCTCTATCCTCCAAACCCTTGGACATACATTGACGTGACTCTGACATGAAGTTGACATATACGTTCCCTCAAAGTGACATAAGTGTTGTCTCTCAGATTCCTACAGATCGGGATATATTTGCCTTTTCAAAAATTGGCTTTGGAATAATATCGAAAAATTAAAATGTATTTATCCTCTAAACCCTTGGACATACATTGACGTGACTCTGACATGAAGTTGACATATACGTTCCCTCAAAGTGACATAAGTTTTGTCTCTCAGATTCCTACAGATCGGGAGATATTTGCCTTTTCAGAAATTGACTTTCGAATAATCTTGAAAAATTAAAATGCCTATATCCTCCAAACCCTTGGACATACTTTGACGTGAATCTGACATGAAGTTGACATATACGTTCCCTCAAAGTGACATAAGTTTTGTCTCTCAGATACCTACAGATCGGGAGATATTTGCCTTTTCAAAAATTGACTATCGAATAATCTCGAAAAATTTAAATGTCTCATTCCTCCAAACCCTTGGACATACATTGACGTGACTCTGACATGAAGTTGACACATACGTTCCCTCAAAGTGACATAAGTTTTGTCTCTCAGATTTCTACAGATCGGGAGATATTTGCCTTTTCATAAATTGACTTTCGAATAATCTCGAAAAATTTAAATGTCTCTATCCTCCAAACCCTTGGACATACATTGACGTGACTCTGACATGAAGTTGACATATACGTTCCCTCAAAGTGACATATTGTTTGCCTCTCAGTTTGATACAGATCGGGAGATATTTGCCTTTTCAATAATTGACTATCAAATAATCTCGAAAAATTAAAATATCTCTTTCCTCCAACCCCTTGGACATACATTGACGTGACTTTGACATGAAGTTGACATATACGTTCCCTCAAAGTGACATAAGTTTTGTCTCTCAGATTCCTACAGATCGGGAGATATTTGAATTTTCTAAAATTGACTTTCGAATAATCTCGAAAAATTAAAATATCTCTATCCTCCAAACCTTGGGACATACATTGACGTGACTCTGACATGAAGTTGACATATACGTTCCCTCAAAGTGACATAAGTGTTGTCTCTCAGATTCCTTCAGATCGGGAGATAATTGAATTTTCAAAAATTGACTTTCCAATAATCTCGCAAAATTAAAATGCCTCATTCCTCCAAACCCTTGGACATACATTGACGTGACTCTGACATGAAGTTGACATATACATTCCCTCAAAGTGACATAAGTTTTGTCTCTCAGATTCCTACAGATCGGGAGATATTTGCCTTTTGAAAAATTGACTTCAGAATAATTTCGAAAAATTAAAATGTCTCTATCCTCCAAACCCTTCGACATACATTGACGTGACTCTGACATGAAGTTGACATATACGTTACCTCAAAGTGACATAAGTTTTGCCTCTCAAATTCCTACAGATCGGGAGATTTTGCATTTTACAAAAATTGACTTTCGAATAATCTCGAAAAATTTAAATCTCTATTCCCCAAACCCTTGGACATACATTGACGTGACTCTGACATGACGTTGACATATACGTTCCCTCAAAGTGACATAAGGTTTGTCTTTCAGATTCCTACAGATCGGAGGATATTTGCCTTTTCATAAATTGACTTTCGAATAATCTCGAAAAATTTAAATGTCTCTATCCTCCAAACCCTTGGACATACATTGACGTGACTCTGACATGAAGTTGACATATACGTTCCCTCAAAGTGACATAAGGTTTGTCTCTCAGATTCCTACAGATCGGGAGATATTTGCCTTTTCAAAAATTGACTTTTTAATAATCTCGAAAAATTAAAATGTCTCTATCTTCGAAACCCTTGGACATACATTGACGTGACTCTGACATGAAGTTGACATATACGTTACCTCAAAGTGACATAAGGTTTGTCTCTCAGATTCTTACAGATCGGGAGATATTTGCCTTTTCAAAAATTGATTTTCGAAGAATCTCGAAAAATTAAAATGTCTCTATCCTTCAAACCCTTGGACATACATTGACGTGACTCTGACATGAAGTTGACATGTACGTACCCTCAAAGTGACATAAGTGTTGTCTCACAAATTCTTACAGATCGGGAGATATTTGCCTTTTCAAAAATTGACTTTCAAATAATCTCGAAAAATTAAAATATCTCTATCCTCCAAACCCTTGGACATACCTTGACGTGCCTCTGACTTGAAGTTGACATATACGTTCCCTCAAAGTGACATAAGTTTTGTCTCTCAGATTCCTACAGATCGGGAGATATTTGCCTTTTCAAAAATTGACTTTCGAATAATCTCTAAGAATTAAAATATCTCTATCCTCCAAACCCTTGGACATACATTGACGTGACTCTGACATGAAGTTGATATACGTTCCCTCAAAGTGACATAAGTGTTGTCTCTCAGATTCCTACAGATCGGGATATATTTACCTTTTCGAAAATTGACTTTGGAATAATATCGAGAAATTAAAATGTGTTTATCCTCTAAACCCTTGGACGTACATTGACGTGACTCTGACATGAAGTTTACATATACGTTCCCTCAAAGTGACATAAGTTTTGTCTCTCAGATTCCTACAGATCGGGAGATATTTGCCTTTTCAGAAATTGACTTTCGAATAATCTTGAAAAATTAAAATGTCTCTATACTCCAAACCCTTATACATACATTGACGTGCCTCTGACTTGAAGATGACATATACGTTACCTCAAAGTGACATAAGTTTTGTCTCTCAGATTCCAACAGATCGGGAGATATTTGCCTTTCCAACAATTGACTTTCGAATAATCTCGAAAAATTAAAATGTCTCTATCCTCCAAACTCTTGGACATACATTGACGTGACTCTGACATGAAGTTGACATATACGTTCCCTCAAAGTGACATAAGTTTTGTCTCTCAGATTCCTACAGATCGGGAGATATTTGCCGTTTCAAAAATTGACTTTCGAATAATCTCGAAAAATTAAAATATCTCTATCCTCCAAACCCTTGGACATACATTGACGTGACTCTGACATGAAGTTGACATATACGTTCCCTCAAAGTGACATAAGTGTTGTCTCTCAGATTCCTACAGATCGGGATATATTTGCCTTTTCAAAAATTGACTTTGGAATAATATCGAAAAATTAAAATGTATTTATCCTCTAAATCCTTGGACATACATTGACGTGACTCTGACATAAAGTTGACATATACGGTCCCTCAAAGTGACATAAGTTTTGTCTCTCAGATACCTACAGATCGGGAGATATTTCCCTTTTCAAAAATTGACTTTCGAATAATCTCGAAAAATTAAAATATCTCTATCCTCCAAACCCTTGGACATACATTGACGTGACTCTGACATGAAGTTGACATATACGTTCCTTCAAAGTGACATAAGTTTTGTCTCTAAGATTCCAACAGATCGGGAGATATTTGCCTTTTCAAAAATTGACTTTCGAATAATCTCGAAAAATTAAAATGTCTCACTCCTCCAAACCCTTGGACATACATTGACGTGACTCTGACATGAAGTTGACATATACGTTCCCTCAATGTGACATAAGTTTTGTCTCTCAGATACCTACAGATCGGGAGATATTTTCCTTTTCATAAATTGACTTTCGAATAATCTCGAAAAATTAAAATGTCTCTATCCTCCAAACCCTTGGACATACATTGACGTGACTCTGATATGAAGTTGACATATACGTTCCCTCATAGTGACATAAGTGTTGTCTCTCAGATTCCTACAGATCGGGAGATATTTGCCTTTTCAAAAATTGACTTTCGAATAATCTCGCAAAATTAAAATGCCTCTGTCCTCCAAACACTTCTACATACATAGACGTGAATCTGACATGAAGTTGACATATACATTCCCTCAAAGTGACATATTGTTTGTCTCTCAGTTTCCTACAGATCGGGAGATATTTGCCTTTTCAAAAATTGACTATCAAATAATCTCGAAAAATTAAAATATCTCTTTCCTCCAACCCCTAGGACATACATTGACGTGACTCTGACATGAAGTTGACATATACGTTCCCTCAGAGTGACATCAGGTTTGTTCTCAGATTCCTACAGATCGGGAGATATTTGCCTTTTCAAAAATTGACTTTCGAATAAACTCGAAAAATTTAAATATATCTATCCTCCAAACCCTTGGACATACATTGACGTGCCACTGACATGAAGTTGACATATACGTTCCCTCAAAGTGACATAAGTTTTGTCTCTCAGATTCCTACAGATCGGGAGATATTTTCCTTTTCATAAATTGACTTTCGAATAATCTCGAAAAATTAAAATGTCTCTATCCTCCAAACCCTTGGACATACATTGACGTGACTCTGAAATGAAGTTGACATATACGTTCCCTCAAAGTGACATAAGTGTTGTCTCTCAGATTCCTACAGATCGGGAGATATTTGCCTTTTCAAAAATTGACTATCAAATAATCTCGAAAAATTAAAATATCTCTTTCCTCCAACCCCTTGGACATAAATTGACGTGACTCTGACATGAAGTTGACATATACGTTCCCTCAGAGTGACATCAGGTTTGTTCTCAGATTCCTACAGATCGGGAGGTATTAGCCTTTTCAAAAATTGACTTTCGAATAAACTCGAAAAATTAAAATATATTTATCCTCCAAACCCTTGGACATACATTGACGTGCCACTGACATGAAGTTGACATATACGTTCCCTCAAAGTGACATAGGTTTTGTCTCTCAGATTCATACAGATCGGGAGATATTTAAATTTTCAAAAATTGACTTTCTATAATCTCGAAAAATTAAAATGTGTTTATCCTCCAAACCCTTCGACATACATTGACGTGACTCTGACATGAAGTTGACATATACGTTCCCTCAAAGTGACATAAGCTTTGTCTCTCAGATTCCTACAGATCGGGAGATATTTGCCTTTTCAGAAATTGACTTTCGAATAATCTTGAAAAATTTAAATGTCTCTATACTCCAAACCCTTGGACATACATTGGCGTGCCTTTGACTTGAAGTTGACATATACGTTACCTCAAAGTGACATAAGTTTTGTCTCTCAGATTCCTACAGATCGGGAGATATTTGCCTTTTCAAAAATTGACTTTCGAATAATCTCGAAAAATTAAAATATCTCTATCCTCCAAACCCTTGGACATAATTGACGTGACTCTGACATGAAGTTGACATATACGTTCCCTCAAAGTGACATAAGTGTTGTCTCTCAGATTCCTACAGATCGGGAGATATTTGAATTTTCTAAAATTGACTTTCGAATAATCTCGAAAAATTAAAATATCTCTATCCTCCAAACCTTGGGACATACATTGACGTGACTCTGACATGAAGTTGACATATACGTTCCCTCAAAGTGACATAAGTGTTGTCTCTCAGATTCCTTCAGATCGGGAGATAATTGAATTTTCAAAAATTGACTTTCCAATAATCTCGCAAAATTTAAATGCCTCATTCCTCCAAACCCTTGGACATACATTGACGTGACTCTGACATGAAGTTGACATATACATTCCCTCAAAGTGACATAAGTTTTGTCTCTCAGATTCCTACAGATCGGGAGATATTTGCCTTTTGAAAAATTGACTTTAGAATAATTTCGAAAAATTAAAATGTCTCTATCCTCCAAACCCTTCGACATACATTGACGTGACTCTGACATGAAGTTGACATATACGTTACCTCAAAGTGACATAAGTTTTGCCTCTCAAATTCCTACAGATCGGGAGATATTTGCCTTTTACAAAAATTGACTTTCGAATAATCTCGAAAAATTTAAATCTCTATTCCCCAAACCCTTGGACATACATTGACGTGACTCTGACATGAAGTTGACATATACGTTCCCTCAAAGTGACATAAGGTTTGTATTTCAGATTCCTACAGATCGGAGGATATTTGCCTTTTCATAAATTGACTTTCGAATAATCTCGAAAAATTTAAATGTCTCTATCCTCCAAACCCTTGGACATACATTGACGTGGCTCTGACATGAAGTTGACATATACGTTCCCTCAAAGTGACATAATTGTTGCCTCTCAGATTCCTACAGATCGGGAGATATTTGCCTTTTCAAAAATTGACTTTCAAATAATCTCGAAAAATTAAAATATCTCTATCCTCCAAACCCTTGGACATACATTGACGTGCCTCTGACCTGAAGTTGACATATACGTTAGCTCAAAGTGACATAAGTTTTGTCTCTCAGATTCCTACAGATCGGGAGATATTTGCCTTTTCAAAAATTGACTTTCGAATAATCTCGAAAAATTAAAATATCTCTATCCTCCAAACCCTTGGAAATACATTGACGTGACTCTGACATGAAGTTGACATATACGTTCCCTCAAAGTGACATTAGTGTTGTCTCTCAGATTCCTACAGATCGGGATATATTTGCCTTTTCAAAAATTGACTTTCGAATAATCTCAAAAAATTAAAATGCCTCTATCCTCCAAACCCTTGGACATACTTTGACGTGAATCTGACATGAAGTTGACATATACGTTCCCTCAAAGTGATATAAGTTTTGTCTCTCAGATTAATACAGATCGGAAGATATTTGCTTTTTAAAAAATTGACTTTCGAATATTCTCGAAAAATTAAAATATCTCTATCCTCCAAACCCTTGGACATTCATTGACGTGACTCTGACATGAAGTTGACATATACGTTCCCTCAAAGTGACATAAGTGTTGTCTCTCAGATTCCTACAGATCGGGATATATTTGCCTTTTCAAGAATTGACTTTCGAATAATCTCGAAAAATTAAAATGTCTCTATCCTCCAAACTCTTGGACATACATTGACGTGACTCTGACATGAAGTTGACATATACGTTCCCTCAAAGTGACATAAGTTTTGTCTCTCAGATTCCTACAGATCGGGAGATATTTGGCTTTTCAAAAATTGACTTTAGATTAATTTCGAAAAATTGAAATGTCTCTATCCTCCAAACCCTTCGACATACATTGACGTGACTCTGACATGAAGTTGACATATACGTTACCTCAAAGTGACATAAGATTTGTCTCTCAGATTCCTACAGATCGGGAGATATTTGCCTTTTCAAAAATTGACTTTCGAATAATCTCGAAAAAATTAAATGTCTCTATCCTCCAAACCCTTGGACATACATCGACGTGACTCTGAAATGAAGTTGACATATACGTTCCCTCAAAGTGACATAAGGTTTGTCTCTCAGATTCCTACAGATCGGGAGATATTTGCCTTTTCAAAAATTGACTTTTTAATAATCTCGAAAAATTAAAATGTCTCTATCCTCGAAACCCTTGGACATACATTGACGTGACTCTGACATGAAGTTGACATATACGTTACCTCAAAGTGACATAAGGTTTGTCTCTCAGATTCTTACAGATCGGGAGATATTTGCCTTTTCAAAAATTGATTTTCGAAGAATCTCGAAAAATTCAAATGTCTCTATCCTTCAAACCCTTGGACATACATTGACGTGACTCTGACATGAAGTTGACATGTACGTACCCTCAAAGTGACATAAGTGTTGTCTCACAAATTCTTACAGATCGGGAGATATTTGCCTTTTCAAAAATTGACTTTCAAATAATCTCGAAAAATTAAAATATCTCTATCCTCCAAACCCTTGGACATACCTTGACGTGCCTCTGACTTGAAGTTGACATATACGTTCCCTCAAAGCGACATAAGTTTTGTCTCTCAGATTCCTACAGATCGGGAGATATTTGCCTTTTCAAAAATTGACTTTCGAATAATCTCTAAAAATTAAAATATCTCTATCCTCCAAACCCTTGGACATACATTGACGCGACTCTGACATGAAGTTGACATATACGTTCCCTCAAAGTGACATAAGTGTTGTCTCTCAGATTCCTACAGATCGGGATATATTTACCTTTTCAAAAATTGACTTTGGAATAATATCGAAAAATTAAAATGTGTTTATCCTCTAAACCCTTGGACGTACATTGACGTGACTCTGACATGAAGTTTACATATACGTTCCCTCAAAGTTACATAAGTTTTGTCTCTCAGATTCCTACAGATCGAGAGATATTTGCCTTTTCAAAAATTGACTTTCGAATAATCTCGAAACATTTAAATGCCTTTATCCTCCAAACCCTTGGACATACTTTGACGTGAATCTGACATGAAGTTGACATATAAGTTCCCTGAAAGTGACATAAGTTTTGTCTCTCAGATTCCTACAGATCGGGAGATATTTGCCTTTTCAGAAATTGACTTTCGAATAATCTTGAAAAATTAAAATGTCTCTATACTCCAAACCCTTATACATACATTGACGTGCCTCTGACTTGAAGATGACATATACGTTACCTCAAAGTGACATAAGTTTTGTCTCTCAGATTCCAACAGATCGGGAGATATTTGCCTTTCCAAAAATTGACTTTCGAATAATCTCGAAAAATTAAAATGTCTCTATCCTCCAAACTCTTGGACATACATTGACGTGACTCTGACATGAAGTTGACATATACGTTCCCTCAAAGTGACATAAGTTTTGTCTCTCAGATTCCTACAGATCGGGAGATATTTGCCGTTTCAAAAATTGACTTTCGAATAATCTCGAAAAATTAAAATATCTCTATCCTCCAAACCCTTGGACATACATTGAAGTGACTCTGACATGAAGTTGACATATACGTTCCCTCAAAGTGACATAAGTGTTGTCTCTCAGATTCCTACAGATCGGGATATATTTGCCTTTTCAAAAATTGACTTTGGAATAATTTCGAAAAATTAAAATGTGTTTATCCTCTAAACCCTTGGACATACATTGACGTGACTCTGACATAAAGTTGACATATACGTTCCCTCAAAGTGACATAAGTTTTGTTTCTCAGATACCTACAGATCGGGAGATATTTGCCTTTTCAAAAATTGACTTTCGAATAATCTCGAAAAATTAAAATATCTCTATCCTCCAAACCCTTGGACATACATTGACGTGACTCTGACATGAAGTTGACATATACGTTCCCTCAAAGTGACATAAGTTTTGTTTCTCAGATACCTACAGATCGGGAGATATTTGCCTTTTCAAAAATTGACTTTCGAATAATCTCGCAAAATTAAAATGCCTCTGTCCTCCAAACACTTCTACATACATTGACGTGAATCTGACATGAAGTTGACACATACATTCCCTCAAAGTGACATATTGTTTGTCTCTCAGTTTCCTACAGATCGGGAGATATTTGCCTTTTCAAAAATTGACTTTCGAATAATCTCGAAAAATTAAAATATCTCTTTCCTCCAACCCCTAGGACATACATTGACGTGACTCTGACATGAAGTTGACATATACGTTCCTTCAGAGTGACATCAGGTTTGTTATCAGATTCCTACAGATCGGGAGATATTTGCCTTTTCAAAAATTGACTTTCGAATAAACTCGAAAAATTAAAATATATCTATCCTCCAAACCCTTGGACATACATTGACGAGCCACTGACATGAAGTTGGATATACGTTCCCTCAAAGTGACATAAGTTTTGTCTCTCAGATTCCTACAGATCGGGAGATATTTTCCTTTTCTTAAATTGACTTTCGAATAATCTCGAAAAATTAAGATGTCTCTATCCTCCAAACCCTAGGACATACATTGACGTGACTCTGATATGAAGTTGACATATACGTTCCCTCAAAGTGACATAAGTGTTGTCTCTCAGATTCCTACAGATCGGGAGATATTTGCCTTTTCAAAAATTGACTATTAAATAATCTCGAAAAATTAAAATATCTCTTTCCTCCAACCCCTTGGACATAAATTGACGTGACTCTGACATGAAGTTGACATATACGTTCCCTCAGAGTGACATCTTTTTTGTTCTCAGATTCCTACAGATCGGGAGATATTTGCCTTTTCAAAAATTGACTTTCGAATAAACTCGAAAAATTAAAATATATCTATCCTCCAAACCCTTGGACATACATTGACGTGACTCTGATATGAAGTTGACATATACGTTCCCTCAAAGTGACATAAGTGTTGTCTCTCAGATTCCTACAGATCGGGAGATATTTGCCTTTTCAAAAATTGACTTTCGAATAATCTCGCAAAATTAAAATGCCTCTGTCCTCCAAACACTTCTACATACATTGACGTGAATCTGACATGAAGTTGACATATACATTCCCTCAAAGTGACATATTGTTTGTCTCTCAGTTTCCTACAGATCGGGAGATATTTGCCTTTTCAAAAATTGACTATCAAATAATCTCGAAAAATTAAAATATCTCTTTCCTCCAACCCCTAGGACATACATTGACGTGACTCTGACATGAAGTTGACATATACGTTCCCTCAGAGTGACATCAGGTTTGTTCTCAGATTCCTACAGATCGGGAGATATTTGCCTTTTCAAAAATTGACTTTCGAATAAACTCGAAAAATTAAAATATATCTATCCTCCAAACCCTTGGACATACATTGACGTGCCACTGACATGAAGTTGACATATACGTTCCCTCAAAGTGACATAAGTTTTGTCTCTCAGATTCCTACAGATCGGGAGATATTTTCCTTTTCATAAATTGACTTTCGAATAATCTCGAAAAATTAAAATGTCTCTATCCTCCAAACCCTTGGACATACATTGACGTGACTCTGATATGAAGTTGACATATACGTTCCCTCAAAGTGACATAAGTGTTGTCTCTCAGATTCCTACAGATCGGGAGATATTTGCCTTTTCAAAAATTGACTATCAAATAATCTCGAAAAATTAAAATATCTCTTTCCTCCAACCCCTTGGACATAAATTGACGTGACTCTGACATGAAGTTGACATATACGTTCCCTCAGAGTGACATCAGGTTTGTTCTCAGATTCCTACAGATCGGGAGATATCTGCCTTTTCAAAAATTGACTTTCGAATAAACTCGAAAAATTAAAATATATCTATCCTCCAAACCCTTGGACATACATTGACGTGCCACTGACATGAAGTTGACATATACGTTCCCTCAAAGTGACATAAGTTTTGTCTCTCAGATTCATACAGATCGGGAGATATTTGCCTTTTGAAAAATTGACTTTCGAATAATCTCGAAAAATTAAAATGTCTCTATTCTCCAAACCCTTGGACATACATTGACGTGACTCTGACATGAAGTTGACATATACGTTCCCTCAAAGTGACATAAGTTTTGTCTCTCAGATTATACAGATCGGGAGATATTTGACTTTTCAAATATTGACTTTCGAAAAATCTCGAAAAATTTAAATGTCTCTATCCTCCAAACTCTTGGACATACATTGACGTGACTCTGATATGAAGGTGACATATACGATCCCTCAAAGTGACATAAGTTTTGTCTCTCAGATTCCTACAGATCGGGAGATATTTAAATTTTCAAAAATTGACTTTCTATAATCTCGAAAAATTAAAATGTGTTTATCCTCCAAACCCTTCGACATACATTGACGTGACTCTGACATGAAGTTGACATATACGTTCCCTCAAAGTGACATAAGCTTTGTCTCTCAGATTCCTACAGATCGGGAGATATTTGCCTTTTCAGAAATTGACTTTCGAATAATCTTGAAAAATTTAAATGTCTCTATACTCCAAACCCTTGGACATACATTGGCGTGCCTCTGACTTGAAGTTGACATATACGTTACCTCAAAGTGACATAAGTTTTGTCTCTCAGATTCCTACAGATCGGGAGATATTTGCCTTTTCAAAAATTGACTTTCGAATAATCTCGAAAAATTAAAATATCTCTATCCTCCAAACCCTTGGACATACATTGACGTGACTCTGACATGAAGTTGACATATACGTTCCCTCAAAGTGACATAAGTGTTGTCTCTCAGATTCCTACGGATCGGGAGATATTTGAATTTTCTAAAATTGACTTTCGAATAATCTCGAAAAATTAAAATATCTCTATCCTCCAAACCTTGGGACATACATTGACGTGACTCTGACATGAAGTTGACATATACATTCCCTCAAAGTGACATAAGTGTTGTCTCTCAGATTCCTTCAGATCGGGAGATAATTGAATTTTCAAAAATTGACTTTCCAATAATCTCGCAAAATTAAAATGCCTCATTCCTCCAAACCCTTGGACATACATTGACGTGACTCTGACATGAAGTTGACATATACATTCCCTCAAAGTGACATAAGTTTTGTCTCTCAGATTCCTACAGATCGGGAGATATTTGCCTTTTACAAAAATTGACTTTCGAATAATCTCGAAAAATTTAAATCTCTATTCCCCAAACCCTTGGACATACATTAACGTGACTCTGACATGAAGTTGACATATACGTTCCCTCAAAGTGACATAAGGTTTGTCTTTCAGATTCCTACAGATCGGAGGATATTTGCCTTTTCATAAATTGACTTTCGAATAATCTCGAAAAATTTAAATGTCTCTATCCTCCAAACCCTTGGACATACATTGACGTGACTCTGACATGAAGTTGACATATACGTTCCCTCAAAGTGACATAATTGTTGCCTCTCACATTCCTACAGATCGGGAGATATTTGCCTTTTCAAAAATTGACTTTCAAATAATCTCGAAAAATTAAAATATCTCTATCCTCCAAACCCTTGGACATACATTGACGTGCCTCTGACCTGAAGTTGACATGTACGTTACCTCAAAGTGACATAAGTGTTGTCTCTCAGATTCCTACAGATCGGGATATATTTACCTTTTCACAAATTGACTTTGGAATAATATCGAAAAATTAAAATGTGTTTATCCTCTAAACCCTTGGACGTACATTGACGTGACTCTGACATGAAGTTTACATATACGTTCCCTCAAAGTGACATAAGTTTTGTCTCTCAGATTCCTACAGATCGAGAGATATTTGCCTTTTCAAAAATTGACTTTCGAATAATCTCGAAACATTTAAATGCCTTTATCCTCCAAACCCTTGGACATACTTTGACGTGAATCTGACATGAAGTTGACATATACGTTCCCTGAAAGTGACATAAGTTTTGTCTCTCAGATTCCTACAGATCGGGAGATATTTGCCTTTCCAAAAATTGACTTTCGAATAATCTCGAAAAATTAAAATGTCTCTATCCTCCAAACTCTTGGACATACATTGACGTGACTCTGACATGAAGTTGACATATACGTTCCCTCAAAGTGACATAAGTTTTGCCTCTAAAATTCCTACAGATCGGGAGATATTTGCCTTTTACAAAAATTGACTTTCGAATAATCTCGAAAAATTTAAATCTCTATTCCCCAAACCCTTGGACATACATTAACGTGACTCTGACATGAAGTTGACATATACTTTCCCTCAAAGTGACATAAGGTTTGTCTTTCAGATTCCTACAGATCGGAGGATATTTGCCTTTTCATAAATTGACTTTCGAATAATCTCGAAAAATTTAAATGTCTCTATCCTCCAAACCCTTGGACATACATTGACGTGACTCTGACATGAAGTTGACATATACGTTCCCTCAAAGTGACATAATTGTTGCCTCTCACATTCCTACAGATCGGGAGATATTTGCCTTTTCAAAAATTGACTTTCAAATAATCTCGAAAAATTAAAATATCTCTATCCTCCAAACCCTTGGACATACATTGACGTGCCTCTGACCTGAAGTTGACATGTACGTTACCTCAAAGTGACATAAGTTTTGTCTCTCAGATTCCTACAGATCGGGAGATATTTGCCTTTTCAAAAATTGACTTTCGAATAATCTCGAAAAATTAAAATATCTCTATCCTCCAAACCCTTGGAAATACATTGACGTGCCTCTGACCTGAAGTTGACATATACGTTCCCTCAAAGTGACATTAGTGTTGTCTCTCAGATTCCTACAGATCGGGATATATTTGCCTTTTCAAAAATTGACTTTCGAATAATCTCAAAAAATTAAAATGCCTCTATCCTCCAAACCCTTGGACATACTTTGACGTGAATCTGACATGAAGTTGACATATACGTTCCCTCAAAGTGACATAAGTTTTGTCTCTCAGATTTCTACAGATCGGAAGATATTTGCTTTTCAAAAAATTGACTTTCGAATATTCTCGAAAAATTAAAATATCTCTATCCTCCAAACCCTTGGACATACATTGACGTGACTCTGACATGAAGTTGACATATACGTTCCCACAAAGTGACATAAGTGTTGTCTCTCAGATTCCTACAGATCGGGATATATTTGCCTTTTCAAGAATTGACTTTCGAATAATCTCGAAAAATTTAAATGTCTCTATCCTCCAAACTCTTGGACATACATTGACGTGACTCTGACATGAAGTTGACATATACGTTCCCTCAAAGTGACATACGTTTTGTCTCTCACATTCCTACAGATCGGGAGATATTTGCCTTTTCAAGAATTGACTTTCGAATAATTTCGAAAAATTAAAATGTCTCTATCCTCCAAACCCTTCGACATACATTGACGTGACTCTGACATGAAGTTGACATATACGTTACCTCAAAGTGACATAAGATTTGTCTCTCAGATTCCTACAGATCGGGAGATATTTGCCTTTTCAAAGATTGACTTTCGAATAATCTCGAAAAATTTAAATGTCTCTATCCTCCAAACCCTTGGACATACATTGACGTGACTCTGAAATGAAGTTGACATATACGTTCCCTCAAAGTGACATAAGGTTTGTCTCTCAGATTCCTACAGATCGGGAGATATTTGCCTTTTCATAAATTGACTTTTTAATAATCTCGAAAAATTAAAATGTCTCTATCCTCGAAACCCTTGGACATACATTGACGTGACTCTGACATGAAGTTGACATATACGTTACCTCAAAGTGACATAAGGTTTGTCTCTCAGATTCTTACAGATCGGGAGATATTTGCCTTTTCAAAAATTGATTTTCGAAGAATCTCGAAAAATTAAAATGTCTCTATCCTTCAAACCCTTGGACATACATTGACGTGACTCTGACATGAAGTTGACATGTACGTACCCTCAAAGTGACATAAGTGTTGTCTCACAAATTCTAACAGATCGGGAGATATTTGCCTTTTCAAAAATTGACTTTCAAATAATCTCGAAAAATTAAAATATCTCTATCCTCCAAACCCTTGGACATACCTTGACGTGCCTCTGACTTGAAGTTGACATATACGTTCCCTCAAAGCGACATAAGTTTTGTCTCTCAGATTCCTACAGATCGGGAGATATTTGCCTTTTCAAAAATTGACTTTCGAATAATCTCTAAAAATTAAAATATCTCTATCCTCCAAACCCTTGGACATACATTGACGTGACTCTGACATGAAGTTGACATACACGTTCCCTCAAAGTGACATAAGTGTTGTCTCTCAGATTCCTACAGATCGGGATATATTTACCTTTTCACAAATTGACTTTGGAATAATATCGAAAAATTAAAATGTGTTTATCCTCTAAACCCTTGGACGTACATTGACGTGACTCTGACATGAAGTTTACATATACGTTCCCTCAAAGTGACATAAGTTTTGTCTCTCAGATTCCTACAGATCGAGAGATATTTGCCTTTTCAAAAATTGACTTTCGAATAATCTCGAAACATTTAAATGCCTTTATCCTCCAAACCCTTGGACATACTTTGACGTGAATCTGACATGAAGTTGACATATACGTTCCCTGAAAGTGACATAAGTTTTGTCTCTCAGATTCCTACAGATCGGGAGATATTTGCCTTTTCAGAAATTGACTTTCGAATAATCTTGAAAAATTAAAATGTCTCTATACTCCAAACCCTTATACATACATTGACGTGCCTCTGACTTGAAGATGACATATACGTTACCTCAAAGTGACATAAGTTTTGTCTCTCAGATTCCAACAGATCGGGAGATATTTGCCTTTCCAAAAATTGACTTTCGAATAATCTCGAAAAATTAAAATGTCTCTATCCTCCAAACTCTTGGACATACATTGACGTGACTCTGACATGAAGTTGACATATACGTTCCCTCAAAGTGACATAAGTTTTGCCTCTCAAATTCCTACAGATCGGGAGATATTTGCCTTTTACAAAAATTGACTTTCGAATAATCTCGAAAAATTTAAATCTCTATTCCCCAAACCCTTGGACATACATTAACGTGACTCTGACATGAAGTTGACATATACGTTCCCTCAAAGTGACATAAGGTTTGTCTTTCAGATTCCTACAGATCGGAGGATATTTGCCTTTTCATAAATTGACTTTCGAATAATCTCGAAAAATTTAAATGTCTCTATCCTCCAAACCCTTGGACATACATTGACGTGACTCTGACATGAAGTTGACATATACGTTCCCTCAAAGTGACATAATTGTTGCCTCTCACATTCCTACAGATCGGGAGATATTTGCCTTTTCAAAAATTGACTTTCAAATAATCTCGAAAAATTAAAATATCTCTATCCTCCAAACCCTTGGACATACATTGACGTGCCTCTGACCTGAAGTTGACATGTACGTTACCTCAAAGTGACATAAGTTTTGTCTCTCAGATTCCTACAGATCGGGAGATATTTGCCTTTTCAAAAATTGACTTTCGAATAATCTCGAAAAATTTAAATATCTCTATCCTCCAAACCCTTGGAAATACATTGACGTGCCTCTGACCTGAAGTTGACATATACGTTCCCTCAAAGTGACATTAGTGTTGTCTCTCAGATTCCTACAGATCGGGATATATTTGCCTTTTCAAAAATTGACTTTCGAATAATCTCAAAAAATTAAAATGCCTCTATCCTCCAAACCCTTGGACATACTTTGACGTGAATCTGACATGAAGTTGACATATACGTTCCCTCAAAGTGACATAAGTTTTGTCTCTCAGATTCCTACAGATCGGAAGATATTTGCTTTTCAAAAAATTGACTTTCGAATATTCTCGAAAAATTAAAATATCTCTATCCTCCAAACCCTTGGACATACATTGACGTGACTCTGACATGAAGTTGACATATACGTTCCCTCAAAGTGACATAAGTGTTGTCTCTCAGATTCCTACAGATCGGGATATATTTGCCTTTTCAAGAATTGACTTTCGAATAATCTCGAAAAATTTAAATCTCTATTCCCCAAACCCTTGGACATACATTAACGTGACTCTGACATGAAGTTGACATATACGTTCCCTCAAAGTGACATAAGGTTTGTCTTTCAGATTCCTACAGATCGGAGGATATTTGCCTTTTCATAAATTGACTTTCGAATAATCTCGAAAAATTTAAATGTCTCTATCCTCCAAACCCTTGGACATACATTGACGTGACTCTGACATGAAGTTGACATATACGTTCCCTCAAAGTGACATAATTGTTGCCTCTCACATTCCTACAGATCGGGAGATATTTGCCTTTTCAAAAATTGACTTTCAAATAATCTCGAAAAATTAAAATATCTCTATCCTCCAAACCCTTGGACATACATTGACGTGCCTCTGACCTGAAGTTGACATGTACGTTACCTCAAAGTGACATAAGTTTTGTCTCTCAGATTCCTACAGATCGGGAGATATTTGCCTTTTCAAAAATTGACTTTCGAATAATCTCGAAAAATTAAAATATCTCTATCCTCCAAACCCTTGGAAATACATTGACGTGCCTCTGACCTGAAGTTGACATATACGTTCCCTCAAAGTGACATTAGTGTTGTCTCTCAGATTCTTACAGATCGGGATATATTTGCCTTTTCAAAAATTGACTTTCGAATAATCTCAAAAAATTAAAATGCCTCTATCCTCCAAACCCTTGGACATACTTTGACGTGAATCTGACATGAAGTTGACATATACGTTCCCTCAAAGTGACATAAGTTTTGTCTCTCAGATTCCTACAGATCGGAAGATATTTGCTTTTCAAAAAATTGACTTTCGAATATTCTCGAAAAATTAAAATATCTCTATCCTCCAAACCCTTGGACATACATTGACGTGACTCTGACATGAAGTTGACATATACGTTCCCTCAAAGTGACATAAGTGTTGTCTCTCAGATTCCTACAGATCGGGATATATTTGCCTTTTCAAGAATTGACTTTCGAATAATCTCGAAAAATTTAAATGTCTCTATCCTCCAAACTCTTGGACATACATTGACGTGACTCTGACATGAAGTTGACATATACGTTCCCTCAAAGTGACATACGTTTTGTCTCTCACATTCCTACAGATCGGGAGATATTTGCCTTTTCAAGAATTGACTTTCGAATAATTTCGAAAAATTAAAATGTCTCTATCCTCCAAACCCTTCTACATACATTGACGTGACTCTGACATGAAGTTGACATATACGTTACCTCAAAGTGACATAAGTTTTGCCTCTCAAATTCCTACAGATCGGGAGATATTTGCCTTTTACAAAAATTGACTTTCGAATATTCTCGAAAAATTAAAATATCTCTATCCTCCAAACCCTTGGACATACATTGACGTGACTCTGACATGAAGTTGACATATACGTTACCTCAAAGTGACATAAGTTTTGCCTCTCAAATTCCTACAGATCGGAAGATATTTGCTTTTCAAAAAATTGACTTTCGAATAATCTCGAAAAATTTAAATGTCTCTATCCTCCAAACTCTTGGACATACATTGACGTGACT
Source organism: Zootermopsis nevadensis (assembly GCF_977971745.1). NCBI lineage: Eukaryota > Metazoa > Arthropoda > Insecta > Blattodea > Termopsidae > Zootermopsis > Zootermopsis nevadensis. The sequence continues at coordinate 1,483,891 of NW_028259199.1, read as the reverse complement.
CTGACATGAAGTTGACATATACGTTCCCTCAAAGTGACATACGTTTTGTCTCTCAGATTCCTACAGATCGGGAGATATTTGCCTTTTCAAAAATTGACTTTAGATTAATTTCGAAAAATTGAAATGTCTCTATCCTCCAAACCCTTCGACATACATTGACGTGACTCTGACATGAAGTTTACATATACGTTACCTCAAAGTGACATAAGATTTGTCTCTCAGATTCCTACAGATCGGGAGATATTTGCCTTTTCAAAGATTGACTTTCAAATAATCTCGAAAAATTAAAATATCTCTATCCTCCAAACCCTTGGACATACCTTGACGTGCCTCTGACTTGAAGTTGACATATACGTTCCCTCAAAGCGACATAAGTTTTGTCTCTCACATTCCTACAGATCGGGAGATATTTGCCTTTTCAAAAATTGACTTTCGAATAATCTCTAAAAATTAAAATATCTCTATCCTCCAAACCCTTGGACATACATTGACGTGACTCTGACATGAAGTTGACATACACGTTCCCTCAAAGTGACATAAGTGTTGTCTCTCAGATTCCTACAGATCGGGATATATTTACCTTTTCACAAATTGACTTTGGAATAATATCGAAAAATTAAAATGTGTTTATCCTCTAAACCCTTGGACGTACATTGACGTGACTCTGACATGAAGTTTACATATACGTTCCCTCAAAGTGACATAAGTTTTGTCTCTCAGATTCCTACAGATCGAGAGATATTTGCCTTTTCAAAAATTGACTTTAGAATAATCTCGAAACATTTAAATGCCTTTATCCTCCAAACCCTTGGACATACTTTGACGTGAATCTGACATGAAGTTGACATATACGTTCCCTGAAAGTGACATAAGTTTTGTCTCTCAGATTCCTACAGATCGGGAGATATTTGCCTTTTCAGAAATTGACTTTCGAATAATCTTGAAAAATTAAAATGTCTCTATACTCCAAACCCTTATACATACATTGACGTGCCTCTGACTTGAAGATGACATATACGTTACCTCAAAGTGACATAAGTTTTGTCTCTCAGATTCCAACAGATCGGGAGATATTTGCCTTTCCAAAAATTGACTTTCGAATAATCTCGAAAAATTAAAATGTCTCTATCCTCCAAACTCTTGGACATACATTGACGTGACTCTGACATGAAGTTGACATATACGTTCCCTCAAAGTGACATAAGTTTTGCCTCTCAAATTCCTACAGATCGGGAGATATTTGCCTTTTACAAAAATTGACTTTCGAATAATCTCGAAAAATTTAAATCTCTATTCCCCAAACCCTTGGACATACATTAACGTGACTCTGACATGAAGTTGACATATACGTTCCCTCAAAGTGACATAAGGTTTGTCTTTCAGATTCCTACAGATCGGAGGATATTTGCCTTTTCATAAATTGACTTTCGAATAATCTCGAAAAATTTAAATGTCTCTATCCTCCAAACCCTTGGACATACATTGACGTGACTCTGACATGAAGTTGACATATACGTTCCCTCAAAGTGACATAATTGTTGCCTCTCACATTCCTACAGATCGGGAGATATTTGATTTTTCAAAAATTGACTTTCAAATAATCTCGAAAAATTAAAATATCTCTATCCTCCAAACCCTTGGACATACATTGACGTGCCTCTGACCTGAAGTTGACATGTACGTTACCTCAAAGTGACATAAGTTTTGTCTCTCAGATTCCTACAGATCGGGAGATATTTGCCTTTTCAAAAATTGACTTTCGAATAATCTCGAAAAATTAAAATATCTCTATCCTCCAAACCCTTGGAAATACATTGACGTGCCTCTGACCTGAAGTTGACATATACGTTCCCTCAAAGTGACATTAGTGTTGTCTCTCAGATTCCTACAGATCGGGATATATTTGCCTTTTCAAAAATTGACTTTCGAATAATCTCAAAAAATTAAAATGCCTCTATCCTCCAAACCCTTGGACATACTTTGACGTGAATCTGACATGAAGTTGACATATACGTTCCCTCAAAGTGACATAAGTTTTGTCTCTCAGATTCCTACAGATCGGAAGATATTTGCTTTTCAAAAAATTGACTTTCGAATATTCTCGAAAAATTAAAATATCTCTATCCTCCAAACCCTTGGACATACATTGACGTGACTCTGACATGAAGTTGACATATACGTTCCCTCAAAGTGACATAAGTGTTGTCTCTCAGATTCCTACAGATCGGGATATATTTGCCTTTTCAAGAATTGACTTTCGAATAATCTCGAAAAATTTAAATTTCTATTCCCCAAACCCTTGGACATACATTAACGTGACTCTGACATGAAGTTGACATATACGTTCCCTCAAAGTGACATAAGGTTTGTCTTTCAGATTCCTACAGATCGGAGGATATTTGCCTTTTCATAAATTGACTTTCGAATAATCTCGAAAAATTTAAATGTCTCTATCCTCCAAACCCTTGGACATACATTGACGTGACTCTGACATGAAGTTGACATATACGTTCCCTCAAAGTGACATAATTGTTGCCTCTCACATTCCTACAGATCGGGAGATATTTGCCTTTTCAAAAATTGACTTTCAAATAATCTCGAAAAATTAAAATATCTCTATCCTCCAAACCCTTGGACATACATTGACGTGCCTCTGACCTGAAGTTGACATGTACGTTACCTCAAAGTGACATAAGTTTTGTCTCTCAGATTCCTACAGATCGGGAGATATTTGCCTTTTCAAAAATTGACTTTCGAATAATCTCGAAAAATTAAAATATCTCTATCCTCCAAACCCTTGGAAATACATTGACGTGCCTCTGACCTGAAGTTGACATATACGTTCCCTCAAAGTGACATTAGTGTTGTCTCTCAGATTCCTACAGATCGGGATATATTTGCCTTTTCAAAAATTGACTTTCGAATAATCTCAAAAAATTAAAATGCCTCTATCCTCCAAACCCTTGGACATACTTTGACGTGAATCTGACATGAAGTTGACATATACGTTCCCTCAAAGTGACATAAGTTTTGTCTCTCAGATTCCTACAGATCGGAAGATATTTGCTTTTCAAAAAATTGACTTTCGAATATTCTCGAAAAATTAAAATATCTCTATCCTCCAAATCCTTGGACATACATTGACGTGACTCTGACATGAAGTTGACATATACGTTCCCTCAAAGTGACATAAGTGTTGTCTCTCAGATTCCTACAGATCGGGAGATATTTGCCTTTTCAAGAATTGACTTTCGAATAATTTCGAAAAATTAAAATGTCTCTATCCTCCAAACCCTTCTACATACATTGACGTGACTCTGACATGAAGTTGACATATACGTTACCTCAAAGTGACATAAGTTTTGCCTCTCAAATTCCTACAGATCGGGAGATATTTGCCTTTTACAAAAATTGACTTTAGATTAATTTCGAAAAATTGAAATGTCTCTATCCTCCAAACCCTTGGACATACATTGACGTGCCTCTGACCTGAAGTTGACATGTACGTTACCTCAAAGTGACATAAGGTTTGTCTTTCAGATACCTACAGATCGGAGGATATTTGCCTTTTCATAAATTGACTTTCGAATAATCTCGAAAAATTTAAATGTCTCTATCCTCCAAACCCTTGGACATACATTGACGTGACTCTGACATGAAGTTGACATATACGTTCCCTCAAAGTGACATAATTGTTGCCTCTCACATTCCTACAGATCGGGAGATATTTGCCTTTTCAAAAATTGACTTTCAAATAATCTCGAAAAATTAAAATATCTCTATCCTCCAAACCCTTGGACATACATTGACGTGCCTCTGACCTGAAGTTGACATGTACGTTACCACAAAGTGACATAAGTTTTGTCTCTCAGATTCCTACAGATCGGGAGATATTTGCCTTTTCAAAAATTGACTTTCGAATAATCTCGAAAAATTAAAATATCTCTATCCTCCAAACCCTTGGAAATACATTGACGTGCCTCTGACCTGAAGTTGACATATACGTTCCCTCAAAGTGACATTAGTGTTGTCTCTCAGATTCCTACAGATCGGGATATATTTGCCTTTTCAAAAATTGACTTTCGAATAATCTCAAAAAATTAAAATGCCTCTATCCTCCAAACCCTTGGACATACTTTGACGTGAATCTGACATGAAGTTGACATATACGTTCCCTCAAAGTGACATAAGTTTTGTCTCTCAGATTCCTACAGATCGGAAGATATTTGCTTTTAAAAAAATTGACTTTCGAATATTCTCGAAAAATTAAAATGTCTCTATCCTCCAAACCCTTCGACATACATTGACGTGACTCTGACATGAAGTTGACATATACGTTACCTCAAAGTGACATAAGTTTTGCCTCTCAAATTCCTACAGATCGGGAGATATTTGCCTTTTACAAAAATTGACTTTCGAATAATCTCGAAAAATTTAAATCTCTATTCCCCAAACCCTTGGACATACATTAACGTGACTCTGACATGAAGTTGACATATACGTTCCCTCAAAGTGACATAAGGTTTGTCTTTGAGATTCCTACAGATCGGAGGATATTTGCCTTTTCATAAATTGACTTTCGAATAATCTCGAAAAATTTAAATGTCTCTATCCTCCAAACCCTTGGACATACATTGACGTGACTCTGACATGAAGTTGACATATACGTTCCCTCAAAGTGACATAATTGTTGCCTCTCACATTCCTACAGATCGGGAGATATTTGCCTTTTCAAAAATTGACTTTCAAATAATCTCGAAAAATTAAAATATCTCTATCCTCCAAACCCTTTGACATACATTGACGTGCCTCTGACCTGAAGTTGACATGTACGTTACCTCAAAGTGACATAAGTTTTGTCTCTCAGATTCCTACAGATCGGGAGATATTTGCCTTTTCAAAAATTGACTTTCGAATAATCTCGAAAAATTAAAATATCTCTATCCTCCAAACCCTTGCAAATACATTGACGTGCCTCTGACCTGAAGTTGACATATACGTTCCCTCAAAGTGACATTAGTGTTGTCTCTCAGATTCCTACAGATCGGGATATATTTGCCTTTTCAAAAATTGACTTTCGAATAATCTCAAAAAATTAAAATGTCTCTATCCTCCAAACCCTTGGACATACTTTGACGTGAATCTGACATGAAGTTGACATATACGTTCCCTCAAAGTGACATAAGTTTTTGTCTCTCAGATTCCTACAGATCGGAAGATATTTGCTTTTCAAAAAATTGACTTTCGAATATTCTCGAAAAATTAAAATATCTCTATCCTCCAAACCCTTGGACATACATTGACGTGACTCTGACATGAAGTTGACATATACGTTCCCTCAAAGTGACATAAGTGTTGTCTCTCAGATTCCTACAGATCGGGATATATTTGCCTTTTCAAGAATTGACTTTCGAATAATCTCGAAAAATTTAAATGTCTCTATCCTCCAAACTCTTGGACATACATTGACGTGACTCTGACATGAAGTTGACATATACGTTCCCTCAAAGTGACATACGTTTTGTCTCTCAGATTCCTACAGATCGGGAGATATTTGCCTTTTCAAGAATTGACTTTCGAATAATTTCGAAAAATTAAAATGTCTCTATCCTCCAAACCCTTCTACATACATTGACGTGACTCTGACATGAAGTTGACATATACGTTACCTCAAAGTGACATAAGTTTTGCCTCTCAAATTCCTACAGATCGGGAGATATTTGCCTTTTACAAAAATTGACTTTCGAATATTCTCGAAAAATTAAAATATCTCTATCCTCCAAACCCTTGGACATACATTGACGTGACTCTGACATGAAGTTGACATATACGTTACCTCAAAGTGACATAAGTTTTGCCTCTCAAATTCCTACAGATCGGAAGATATTTGCTTTTCAAAAAATTGACTTTCGAATATTCTCGAAAAATTAAAATATCTCTATCCTCCAAACCCTTGGACATACATTGACGTGACTCTGACATGAAGTTCACATATACGTTCCCTCAAAGTGACATAAGTGTTGTCTCTCAGATTCCCACAGATCGGGATATATTTGCCTTTTCAAGAATTGACTTTCGAATAATTTCGAAAAATTAAAATGTCTCTATCCTCCAAACCCTTCTACATACATTGACGTGACTCTGACATGAAGTTGACATATACGTTACCTCAAAGTGACATAAGTTTTGCCTCTCAAATTCCTACAGATCGGGAGATATTTGCCTTTTACAAAAATTGAATTTCGAATAATCTCGAAAAATTTAAATCTCTATTCCCCAAACCCTTGGACATACATTAACGTGACTCTGACATGAAGTTGACATATACGTTCCCTCAAAGTGACATAAGGTTTGTCTTTCAGATTCCTACAGATCGGAGGATATTTGCCTTTTCATAAATTGACTTTCGAATAATCTCGAAAAATTTAAATGTCTCTATCCTCCAAACCCTTGGACATACATTGACGTGACTCTGACATGAAGTTGACATATACGTTCCCTCAAAGTGACATAATTGTTGCCTCTCACATTCCTACAGATCGGGAGATATTTGAATTTTCAAAAATTGACTTTCAAATAATCTCGAAAAATTAAAATATCTCTATCCTCCAAACCCTTGGACATACATTGACGTGACTCTGACATGAAGTTGACATATACGTTCCCTCAAAGTGACATAAGTGTTGTCTCTCAGATTCCTACGGATCGGGAGATATTTGAATTTTCTAAAATTGACTTTCGAATAATCTCGAAAAATTAAAATATCTCTATCCTCCAAACCTTGGGACATACATTGACGTGACTCTGACATGAAGTTGACATATACGTTCCCTCAAAGTGACATAAGTGCTGTCTCTCAGATTCCTTCAGATCGGGAGATAATTGAATTTTCAAAAATTGACTTTCCAATAATCTCGCAAAATTAAAATGCCTCATTCCTCCAAACCCTTGGACATACATTGACGTGACTCTGACATGAAGTTGACATATACATTCCCTCAAAGTGACATAAGTTTTGTCTCTCAGATTCCTACAGATCGGGAGATATTTGCCTTTTGAAAAATTGACTTTCGAATAATTTCGAAAAATTAAAATGTCTCTATCCTCCAAACCCTTCTACATACATTGACGTGACTCTGACATGAAGTTGACATATACGTTACCTCAAAGTGACATAAGTTTTGCCTCTAAAATTCCTACAGATCGGGAGATATTTGCATTTTACAAAAATTGACTTTCGAATAATCTCGAAAAATTTAAATCTCTATTCCCCAAACCCTTGGACATACATTAACGTGACTCTGACATGAAGTTGACATATACGTTCCCTCAAAGTGACATAAGGTTTGTCTTTCAGATTCTTACAGATCGGAGGATATTTGCCTTTTCATAAATTGACTTTCGAATAATCTCGAAAAATTTAAATGTCTCTATCCTCCAAACCCTTGGACATACATTGACGTGACTCTGACATGAAGTTGACATATACGTTCCCTCAAAGTGACATAATTGTTGCCTCTCACATTCCTACAGATCGGGAGATATTTGCCTTTTCAAAAATTGACTTTCAAATAATCTCGAAAAATTAAAATATCTCTATCCTCCAAACCCTTGGACATACATTGACGTGCTTCTGACCTGAAGTTGACATGTACATTACCTCAAAGTGACATAAGTTTTGTCTCTCAGATTCCTACAGATCGGGAGATATTTGCCTTTTCAAAAATTGACTTTCGAATAATCTCGAAAAATTAAAATATCTCTATCCTCCAAACCCTTGGAAATACATTGACGTGCCTCTGACCTGAAGTTGACATATACGTTCCCTCAAAGTGACATTAGTGTTGTCTCTCAGATTCCTACAGATCGGGATATATTTGCCTTTTCAAAAATTGACTTTCGAATAATCTCAAAAAATTAAAATGCCTCTATCCTCCAAACCCTTGGACATACTTTGACGTGAATCTGACATGAAGTTGACATATACGTTCCCTCAAAGTGACATAAGTTTTGTCTCTCAGATTCCTACAAATCGGAAGATATTTGCTTTTCAAAAAATTGACTTTCGAATATTCTCGAAAAATTAAAATATCTCTATCCTCCAAACCCTTGGACATACATTGACGTGACTCTGACATGAAGTTGACATATACGTTCCCTCAAAGTGACATAAGTGTTGTCTCTCAGATTCCTACAGATCGGGATATATTTGCCTTTTCAAGAATTGACTTTCGAATAATCTCGAAAAATTTAAATGTCTCTATCCTCCAAACTCTTGGACATACATTGACGTGACTCTGACATGAAGTTGACATATACGTTCCCTCAAAGTGACATACGTTTTGTCTCTCAGATTCCTACAGATCGGGAGATATTTGCCTTTTCAAAAATTGACTTTAGATTAATTTCGAAAAATTGAAATGTCTCTATCCTCCAAACCCTTCGACATACATTGACGTGACTCTGACATGAAGTTGACATATACGTTACCTCAAAGTGACATAAGATTTGTCTCTCAGATTCCTACAGATCGGGAGATATTTGCCTTTTCAAAGATTGACTTTCGAATAATCTCGAAAAATTTAAATGTCTCTATCCTCCAAACCCTTGGACATACATTGACGTGACTCTGAAATGAAGTTGACATATACGTTCCCTCAAAGTGACATAAGGTTTGTCTCTCAGATTCCTACAGATCGGGAGATATTTGCCTTTTCATAAATTGACTTTTTAATAATCTCGAAAAATTAAAATGTCTCTATCCTCTAAACCCTTGGACATACATTGACGTGACTCTGACATGAAGTTGACATATACGTTACCTCAAAGTGACATAAGGTTTGTCTCTCAGATTCTTACAGATCGGGAGATATTTGCCTTTTCAAAAATTGATTTTCGAAGAATCTCGAAAAATTAAAATGTCTCTATCCTTCAAACCCTTGGACATACATTGACGTGACTCTGACATGAAGTTGACATGTACGTACCCTCAAAGTGACATAAGTGTTGTCTCACAAATTCTTACAGATCGGGAGATATTTGCCTTTTCAAAAATTGACTTTCAAATAATCTCGAAAAATTAAAATATCTCTATCCTCCAAACCCTTGGACATACCTTGACGTGCCTCTGACTTGAAGTTGACATATACGTTCCCTCAAAGCGACATAAGTTTTGTCTCTCAGATTCCTACAGATCGGGAGATATTTGCCTTTTCAAAAATTGACTTTCGAATAATCTCTAAAAATTAAAATATCTCTATCCTCCAAACCCTTGGACATACATTGACGTGACTCTGACATGAAGTTGACATACACGTTCCCTCAAAGTGACATAAGTGTTGTCTCTCAGATTCCTACAGATCGGGATATATTTACCTTTTCACAAATTGACTTTGGAATAATATCGAAAAATTAAAATGTGTTTATCCTCTAAACCCTTGGACGTACATTGACGTGACTCTGACATGAAGTTTACAAATACGTTCCCTCAAAGCGACATAAGTTTTGTCTCTCAGATTCCTACAGATCGAGAGATATTTGCCTTTTCAAAAATTGACTTTCGAATAATCTCGAAACATTTAAATGCCTTTATCCTCCAAACCCTTGGACATACTTTGACGTGAATCTGACATGAAGTTGACATATACGTTCCCTGAAAGTGACATAAGTTTTGTCTCTCAGATTCCTACAGATCGGGAGATATTTGCCTTTTCAGAAATTGACTTTCGAATAATCTTGAAAAATTAAAATGTCTCTATACTCCAAACCCTTATACATACATTGACGTGCCTCTGACTTGAAGATGACATATACGTTACCTCAAAGTGACATAAGTTTTGTCTCTCAGATTCCAACAGATCGGGAGATATTTGCCTTTCCAAAAATTGACTTTCGAATAATCTCGAAAAATTAAAATGTCTCTATCCTCCAAACTCTTGGACATACATTGACGTGACTCTGACATGAAGTTGACATATACGTTCCCTCAAAGTGACATACGTTTTGCCTCTCAAATTCCTACAGATCGGGAGATATTTGCCTTTTACAAAAATTGACTTTCGAATAATCTCGAAAAATTTAATCTCTATTCCCCAAACCCTTGGACATACATTAACGTGACTCTGACATGAAGTTGACATATACGTTCCCTCAAAGTGACATAAGGTTTGTCTTTCAGATTCCTACAGATCGGAGGATATTTGCCTTTTCATAAATTGACTTTCGAATAATCTCGAAAAATTTAAATGTCTCTATCCTCCAAACCCTTGGACATACATTGACGTGACTCTGACATGAAGTTGACATATACGTTCCCTCAAAGTGACATAATTGTTGCCTCTCACATTCCTACAGATCGGAGGATATTTGCCTTTTCATAAATTGACTTTCGAATAATCTCGAAAAATTAAAATATCTCTATCCTCCAAACCCTTGGACATACAGTGACGTGCCTCTGACCTGAAGTTGACATGTACGTTACCTCAAAGTGACATAAGTTTTGTCTCTCAGATTCCTACAGATCGGGAGATATTTGCCTTTTCAAAAATTGACTTTCGAATAATCTCGAAAAATTAAAATATCTCTATCCTCCAAACCCTTGGAAATACATTGACGTGCCTCTGACCTGAAGTTGACATATACGTTCCCTCAAAGTGACATTAGTGTTGTCTCTCAGATTCCTACAGATCGGGATATATTTGCCTTTTCAAAAATTGACTTTCGAATAATCTCAAAAAATTAAAATGCCTCTATCCTCCAAACCCTTGGACATACTTTGACGTGAATCTGACATGAAGTTGACATATACGTTCCCTCAAAGTGACATAAGTTTTGTCTCTCAGATTCCTACAGATCGGAAGATATTTGCTTTTCAAAAAATTGACTTTCGAATATTCTCGAAAAATTAAAATATCTCTATCCTCCAAACCCTTGGACATACATTGACGTGACTCTGACATGAAGTTGACATATACGTTCCCTCAAAGTGACATAAGTGTTGTCTCTCAGATTCCTACAGATCGGGATATATTTGCCTTTTCAAGAATTGACTTTCGAATAATCTCGAAAAATTTAAATCTCTATTCCCCAAACCCTTGGACATACATTAACGTGACTCTGACATGAAGTTGACATATACGTTCCCTCAAAGTGACATAAGGTTTGTCTTTCAGATTCCTACAGATCGGAGGATATTTGCCTTTTCATAAATTGACTTTCGAATAATCTCGAAAAATTTAAATGTCTCTATCCTCCAAACCCTTGGACATACATTGACGTGACTCTGACATGAAGTTGACATATACGTTCCCTCAAAGTGACATAATTGTTGCCTCTCACATTCCTACAGATCGGGAGATATTTGCCTTTTCAAAAATTGACTTTCAAATAATCTCGAAAAATTAAAATATCTCTATCCTCCAAACCCTTGGACATACATTGACGTGCCTCTGACCTGAAGTTGACATGTACGTTACCTCAAAGTGACATAAGTTTTGTCTCTCAGATTCCTACAGATCGGGAGATATTTGCCTTTTCAAAAATTGACTTTCGAATAATCTCGAAAAATTAAAATATCTCTATCCTCCAAACCCTTGGAAATACATTGACGTGCCTCTGACCTGAAGTTGACATATACGTTCCCTCAAAGTGACATTAGTGTTGTCTCTCAGATTCCTACAGATCGGGATATATTTGCCTTTTCAAAAATTGACTTTCGAATAATCTCAAAAAATTAAAATCCCTCTATCCTCCAAACCCTTGGACATACTTTGACGTGAATATGACATGAAGTTGACATATACGTTCCCTCAAAGTGACATAAGTTTTGTCTCTCAGATTCCTACAGATCGGAAGATATTTGCTTTTCAAAAAATTGACTTTCGAATATTCTCGAAAAATTAAAATATCTCTATCCTCCAAACCCTTGGACATACTTTGACGTGACTCTGACATGAAGTTGACATATACGTTCCCTCAAAGTGACATAAGTGTTGTCTCTCAGATTCCTACAGATCGGGATATATTTGCCTTTTCAAGAATTGACTTTCGAATAATCTCGAAAAATTTAAATGTCTCTATCCTCCAAACTCTTGGACATACATTGACGTGACTCTGACATGAAGTTGACATATACGTTCCCTCAAAGTGACATACGTTTTGTCTCTCAGATTCCTACAGATCGGGAGATATTTGCCTTTTCAAAAATTGACTTTAGATTAATTTCGAAAAATTGAAATGTCTCTATCCTCCAAACCCTTCGACATACATTGACGTGACTCTGACATGAAGTTGACATATACGTTACCTCAAAGTGACATAAGATTTGTCTCTCAGATTCCTACAGATCGGGAGATATTTGCCTTATCAAAGATTGACTTTCGAATAATCTCGAAAAATTTAAATGTCTCTATCCTCCAAACCCTTGGACATACATTGACGTGACTCTGAAATGAAGTTGACATATACGTTCCCTCAAAGTGACATAAGGTTTGTCTCTCAGATTCCTACAGATCGGGAGATATTTGCCTTTTCATAAATTGACTTTTTAATAATCTCGAAAAATTAAAATGTCTCTATCCTCGAAACCCTTGGACATACATTGACGTGACTCTGACATGAAGTTGACATATACGTTACCTCAAAGTGACATAAGGTTTGTCTCTCAGATTCTTACAGATCGGGAGATATTTGCCTTTTCAAAAATTGATTTTCGAAGAATCTCGAAAAATTAAAATGTCTCTATCCTTCAAACCCTTGGACATACATTGACGTGACTCTGACATGAAGTTGACATGTACGTACCCTCAAAGTGACATAAGTGTTGTCTCACAAATTCTTACAGATCGGGAGATATTTGCCTTTTCAAAAATTGACTTTCTAATAATCTCGAAAAATTAAAATATCTCTATCCTCCAAACCCTTGGACATACCTAGACGTGCCTCTGACTTGAAGTTGACATATACGTTCCCTCAAAGCGACATAAGTTTTGTCTCTCAGATTCCTACAGATCGGGAGATATTTGCCTTTTCAAAAATTGACTTTCGAATAATCTCTAAAAATTAAAATATCTCTATCCTCCAAACCCTTGGACATACATTGACGTGACTCTGACATGAAGTTGACATACACGTTCCCTCAAAGTGACATAAGTGTTGTCTCTCAGATTCCTACAGATCGGGATATATTTACCTTTTCACAAATTGACTTTGGAATAATATCGAAAAATTAAAATGTGTTTATCCTCTAAACCCTTGGACGTACATTGACGTGACTCTGACATGAAGTTTACATATACGTTCCCTCAAAGTGACATAAGTTTTGTCTCTCAGATTCCTACAGATCGAGAGATATTTGCCTTTTCAAAAATTGACTTTCGAATAATCTCGAAACATTTAAATGCCTTTATCCTCCAAACCCTTGGACATACTTTGACGTGAATCTGACATGAAGTTGACATATACGTTCCCTGAAAGTGACATAAGTTTTGTCTCTCAGATTCCTACAGATCGGGAGATATTTGCCTTTTCAGAAATTGACTTTCGAATAATCTTGAAAAATTAAAATGTCTCTATACTCCAAACCCTTATACATACATTGACGTGCCTCTGACTTGAAGATGACATATACGTTACCTCAAAGTGACATAAGTTTTGTCTCTCAGATTCCAACAGATCGGGAGATATTTGCCTTTCCAAAAATTGACTTTCGAATAATCTCGAAAAATTAAAATGTCTCTATCCTCCAAACTCTTGGACATACATTGACGTGACTCTGACATGAAGTTGACATATACGTTCCCTCAAAGTGACATAAGTTTTGCCTCTCAAATTCCTACAGATCGGGAGATATTTGCCTTTTACAAAAATTGACTTTCGAATAATCTCGAAAAATTTAAATGTCTCTATCCTCCAAACCCTTGGACATACATTGACGTGACTCTGACATGAAGTTGACATATACGTTCCCTCAAAGTGACATAATTGTTGCCTCTCACATTCCTACAGATCGGGAGATATTTGCCTTTTCAAAAATTGACTTTCAAATAATCTCGAAAAATTAAAATATCTCTATCCTCCAAACCCTTGGACATACATTGACGTGCCTCTGACCTGAAGTTGACATGTACGTTACCTCAAAGTGACATAAGTTTTGTCTCTCAGATTCCTACAGATCGGGAGATATTTGCCTTTTCAAAAATTGACTTTCGAATAATCTCGAAAAATTAAAATATCTCTATCCTCCAAACCCTTGGAAATACATTGACGTGCCTCTGACCTGAAGTTGACATATACGTTCCCTCAAAGTGACATTAGTGTTGTCTCTCAGATTCCTACAGATCGGGATATATTTGCCTTTTCAAAAATTGACTTTCGAATAATCTCAAAAAATTAAAATGCCTCTATCCTCCAAACCCTTGGACATACTTTGACGTGAATCTGACATGAAGTTGACATATACGTTCCCTCAAAGTGACATAAGTTTTGTCTCTCAGATTCCTACAGATCGGAAGATATTTGCTTTCCAAAAAATTGACTTTCGAATATTCTCGAAAAATTAAAATATCTCTATCCTCCAAACCCTTGGACATACATTGACGTGACTCTGACATGAAGTTGACATATACGTTCCCTCAAAGTGACATAAGTGTTGTCTCTCAGATTCCTACAGATCGGGAGATATTTGCCTTTTCAAAAATTGACTTTCAAATAATCTCGAAAAATTAAAATATCTCTATCCTCCAAACCCTTGGACATACATTGACGTGCCTCTGACCTGAAGTTGACATATACGTTACCTCAAAGTGACATAAGTTTTGTCTCTCAGATTCCTACAGATCGGGAGATATTTGTCTTTTCAAAAATTGACTTTCGAATAATCTCGAAAAATTAAAATGTCTCTATCCTCCAAACTCTTGGACATACATTGACGTGACTCTGACATGAAGTTGACATATACGTTCCCTCATAGTGACATAAGTGTTGTCTCTCAGATTCCTACAGATCGGGATATATTTGCCTTTTCAAGAATTGACTTTCGAATAATCTCGAAAAATTTAAATCTCTATTCCCCAAACCCTTGGACATACATTAACGTGACTCTGACATGAAGTTGACATATACGTTCCCTCAAAGTGACATAAGGTTTGTCTTTCAGATTCCTACAGATCGGAGGATATTTGCCTTTTCATAAATTGACTTTCGAATAATCTCGAAAAATTTAAATGTCTCTATCCTCCAAACCCTTGGACATACATTGACGTGACTCTGACATGAAGTTGACATATACGTTCCCTCAAAGTGACATAATTGTTGCCTCTCACATTCCTACAGATCGGGAGATATTTGCCTTTTCAAAAATTGACTTTCAAATAATCTCGAAAAATTAAAATATCTCTATCCTCCAAACCCTTGGACATACATTGACGTGCCTCTGACCTGAAGTTGACATGTACGTTACCTCAAAGTGACATAAGTTTTGTCTCTCAGATTCCTACAGATCGGGAGATATTTGCCTTTTCAAAAATTGACTTTCGAATAATCTCGAAAAATTAAAATATCTCTATCCTCCAAACCCTTGGAAATACATTGACGTGCCTCTGACCTGAAGTTGACATATACGTTCCCTCAAAGTGACATTAGTGTTGTCTCTCAGATTCCTACAGATCGGGATATATTTGCCTTTTCAAAAATTGACTTTCGAATAATCTCAAAAAATTAAAATCCCTCTATCCTCCAAACCCTTGGACATACTTTGACGTGAATATGACATGAAGTTGACATATACGTTCCCTCAAAGTGACATAAGTTTTGTCTCTCAGATTCCTACAGATCGGAAGATATTTGCTTTTCAAAAAATTGACTTTCGAATATTCTCGAAAAATTAAAATATCTCTATCCTCCAAACCCTTGGACATACTTTGACGTGACTCTGACATGAAGTTGACATATACGTTCCCTCAAAGTGACATAAGTGTTGTCTCTCAGATTCCTACAGATCGGGATATATTTGCCTTTTCAAGAATTGACTTTCGAATAATCTCGAAAAATTTAAATGTCTCTATCCTCCAAACTCTTGGACATACATTGACGTGACTCTGACATGAAGTTGACATATACGTTCCCTCAAAGTGACATACGTTTTGTCTCTCAGATTCCTACAGATCGGGAGATATTTGCCTTTTCAAAAATTGACTTTAGATTAATTTCGAAAAATTGAAATGTCTCTATCCTCCAAACCCTTCGACATACATTGACGTGACTCTGACATGAAGTTGACATATACGTTACCTCAAAGTGACATAAGATTTGTCTCTCAGATTCCTACAGATCGGGAGATATTTGCCTTATCAAAGATTGACTTTCGAATAATCTCGAAAAATTTAAATGTCTCTATCCTCCAAACCCTTGGACATACATTGACGTGACTCTGAAATGAAGTTGACATATACGTTCCCTCAAAGTGACATAAGGTTTGTCTCTCAGATTCCTACAGATCGGGAGATATTTGCCTTTTCATAAATTGACTTTTTAATAATCTCGAAAAATTAAAATGTCTCTATCCTCGAAACCCTTGGACATACATTGACGTGACTCTGACATGAAGTTGACATATACGTTACCTCAAAGTGACATAAGGTTTGTCTCTCAGATTCTTACAGATCGGGAGATATTTGCCTTTTCAAAAATTGATTTTCGAAGAATCTCGAAAAATTAAAATGTCTCTATCCTTCAAACCCTTGGACATACATTGACGTGACTCTGACATGAAGTTGACATGTACGTACCCTCAAAGTGACATAAGTGTTGTCTCACAAATTCTTACAGATCGGGAGATATTTGCCTTTTCAAAAATTGACTTTCTAATAATCTCGAAAAATTAAAATATCTCTATCCTCCAAACCCTTGGACATACCTAGACGTGCCTCTGACTTGAAGTTGACATATACGTTCCCTCAAAGCGACATAAGTTTTGTCTCTCAGATTCCTACAGATCGGGAGATATTTGCCTTTTCAAAAATTGACTTTCGAATAATCTCTAAAAATTAAAATATCTCTATCCTCCAAACCCTTGGACATACATTGACGTGACTCTGACATGAAGTTGACATACACGTTCCCTCAAAGTGACATAAGTGTTGTCTCTCAGATTCCTACAGATCGGGATATATTTACCTTTTCACAAATTGACTTTGGAATAATATCGAAAAATTAAAATGTGTTTATCCTCTAAACCCTTGGACGTACATTGACGTGACTCTGACATGAAGTTTACATATACGTTCCCTCAAAGTGACATAAGTTTTGTCTCTCAGATTCCTACAGATCGAGAGATATTTGCCTTTTCAAAAATTGACTTTCGAATAATCTCGAAACATTTAAATGCCTTTATCCTCCAAAACCTTGGACATACTTTGACGTGAATCTGACATGAAGTTGACATATACGTTCCCTGAAAGTGACATAAGTTTTGTCTCTCAGATTCCTACAGATCGGGAGATATTTGCCTTTTCAGAAATTGACTTTCGAATAATCTTGAAAAATTAAAATGTCTCTATACTCCAAACCCTTATACATACATTGACGTGCCTCTGACTTGAAGATGACATATACGTTACCTCAAAGTGACATAAGTTTTGTCTCTCAGATTCCAACAGATCGGGAGATATTTGCCTTTCCAAAAATTGACTTTCGAATAATCTCGAAAAATTAAAATGTCTCTATCCTCCAAACTCTTGGACATACATTGACGTGACTCTGACATGAAGTTGACATATACGTTCCCTCAAAGTGACATAAGTTTTGCCTCTCAAATTCCTACAGATCGGGAGATATTTGCCTTTTACAAAAATTGACTTTCGAATAATCTCGAAAAATTTAAATGTCTCTATCCTCCAAACCCTTGGACATACATTGACGTGACTCTGACATGAAGTTGACATATACGTTCCCTCAAAGTGACATAATTGTTGCCTCTCACATTCCTACAGATCGGGAGATATTTGCCTTTTCAAAAATTGACTTTCAAATAATCTCGAAAAATTAAAATATCTCTATCCTCCAAACCCTTGGACATACATTGACGTGCCTCTGACCTGAAGTTGACATGTACGTTACCTCAAAGTGACATAAGTTTTGTCTCTCAGATTCCTACAGATCGGGAGATATTTGCCTTTTCAAAAATTGACTTTCGAATAATCTCGAAAAATTAAAATATCTCTATCCTCCAAACCCTTGGAAATACATTGACGTGCCTCTGACCTGAAGTTGACATATACGTTCCCTCAAAGTGACATTAGTGTTGTCTCTCAGATTCCTACAGATCGGGATATATTTGCCTTTTCAAAAATTGACTTTCGAATAATCTCAAAAAATTAAAATGCCTCTATCCTCCAAACCCTTGGACATACTTTGACGTGAATCTGACATGAAGTTGACATATACGTTCCCTCAAAGTGACATAAGTTTTGTCTCTCAGATTCCTACAGATCGGAAGATATTTGCTTTTCAAAAAATTGACTTTCGAATATTCTCGAAAAATTAAAATATCTCTATCCTCCAAACCCTTGGACATACATTGACGTGACTCTGACATGAAGTTGACATATACGTTCCCTCAAAGTGACATAAGTGTTGTCTCTCAGATTCCTACAGATCGGGAGATTTTTGCCTTTTCAAAAATTGACTTTCAAATAATCTCGAAAAATTAAAATATCTCTATCCTCCAAACCCTTGGACATACATTGACGTGCCTCTGACCTGAAGTTGACATATACGTTACCTCAAAGTGACATAAGTTTTGTCTCTCAGATTCCTACAGATCGGGAGATATTTGTCTTTTCAAAAATTGACTTTCGAATAATCTCGAAAAATTAAAATGTCTCTATCCTCCAAACTCTTGGACATACATTGACGTGACTCTGACATGAAGTTGACATATACGTTCCCTCATAGTGACATAAGTGTTGTCTCTCAGATTCCTACAGATCGGGATATATTTGCCTTTTCAAGAATTGACTTTCGAATAATCTCGAAAAATTTAAATCTCTATTCCCCAAACCCTTGGACATACATTAACGTGACTCTGACATGAAGTTGACATATACGTTCCCTCAAAGTGACATAAGGTTTGTCTTTCAGATTCCTACAGATCGGAGGATATTTGCCTTTTCATAAATTGACTTTCGAATAATCTCGAAAAATTTAAATGTCTCTATCCTCCAAACCCTTGGACATACATTGACGTGACTCTGACATGAAGTTGACATATACGTTCCCTCAAAGTGACATAATTGTTGCCTCTCACATTCCTACAGATCGGGAGATATTTGCCTTTTCAAAAATTGACTTTCGAATACTCTCGAAAAATTAAAATATCTCTATCCTCCAAACCCTTGGACATACATTGACGTGCCTCTGACCTGAAGTTGACATGTACGTTACCTCAAAGTGACATAAGTTTTGTCTCTCAGATTCCTACAGATCGGGAGATATTTGCCTTTTCAAAAATTGACTTTCGAATAATCTCGAAAAATTAAAATATCTCTATCCTCCAAACCCTTGGAAATACATTGACGTGCCTCTGACCTGAAGTTGACATATACGTTCCCTCAAAGTGACATTAGTGTTGTCTCTCAGATTCCTACAGATCGGGATATATTTGCCTTTTCAAAAATTGACTTTCGAATAATCTCAAAAAATTAAAATCCCTCTATCCTCCAAACCCTTGGACATACTTTGACGTGAATATGACATGAAGTTGACATATACGTTCCCTCAAAGTGACATAAGTTTTGTCTCTCAGATTCCTACAGATCGGAAGATATTTGCTTTTCAAAAAATTGACTTTCGAATATTCTCGAAAAATTAAAATATCTCTATCCTCCAAACCCTTGGACATACTTTGACGTGACTCTGACATGAAGTTGACATATACGTTCCCTCAAAGTGACATAAGTGTTGTCTCTCAGATTCCTACAGATCGGGATATATTTGCCTTTTCAAGAATTGACTTTCGAATAATCTCGAAAAATTTAAATGTCTCTATCCTCCAAACTCTTGGACATACATTGACGTGACTCTGACATGAAGTTGACATATACGTTCCCTCAAAGTGACATACGTTTTGTCTCTCAGATTCCTACAGATCGGGAGATATTTGCCTTTTCAAAAATTGACTTTAGATTAATTTCGAAAAATTGAAATGTCTCTATCCTCCAAACCCTTCGACATACATTGACGTGACTCTGACATGAAGTTGACATATACGTTACCTCAAAGTGACATAAGATTTGTCTCTCAGATTCCTACAGATCGGGAGATATTTGCCTTATCAAAGATTGACTTTCGAATAATCTCGAAAAATTTAAATGTCTCTATCCTCCAAACCCTTGGACATACATTGACGTGACTCTGAAATGAAGTTGACATATACGTTCCCTCAAAGTGACATAAGGTTTGTCTCTCAGATTCCTACAGATCGGGAGATATTTGCCTTTTCATAAATTGACTTTTTAATAATCTCGAAAAATTAAAATGTCTCTATCCTCGAAACCCTTGGACATACATTGACGTGACTCTGACATGAAGTTGACATATACGTTACCTCAAAGTGACATAAGGTTTGTCTCTCAGATTCTTACAGATCGGGAGATATTTGCCTTTTCAAAAATTGATTTTCGAAGAATCTCGAAAAATTAAAATGTCTCTATCCTTCAAACCCTTGGACATACATTGACGTGACTCTGACATGAAGTTGACATGTACGTACCCTCAAAGTGACATAAGTGTTGTCTCACAAATTCTTACAGATCGGGAGATATTTGCCTTTTCAAAAATTGACTTTCTAATAATCTCGAAAAATTAAAATATCTCTATCCTCCAAACCCTTGGACATACCTAGACGTGCCTCTGACTTGAAGTTGACATATACGTTCCCTCAAAGCGACATAAGTTTTGTCTCTCAGATTCCTACAGATCGGGAGATATTTGCCTTTTCAAAAATTGACTTTCGAATAATCTCTAAAAATTAAAATATCTCTATCCTCCAAACCCTTGGACATACATTGACGTGACTCTGACATGAAGTTGACATACACGTTCCCTCAAAGTGACATAAGTGTTGTCTCTCAGATTCCTACAGATCGGGATATATTTACCTTTTCACAAATTGACTTTGGAATAATATCGAAAAATTAAAATGTGTTTATCCTCTAAACCCTTGGACGTACATTGACGTGACTCTGACATGAAGTTTACATATACGTTCCCTCAAAGTGACATAAGTTTTGTCTCTCAGATTCCTACAGATCGAGAGATATTTGCCTTTTCAAAAATTGACTTTCGAATAATCTCGAAACATTTAAATGCCTTTATCCTCCAAAACCTTGGACATACTTTGACGTGAATCTGACATGAAGTTGACATATACGTTCCCTGAAAGTGACATAAGTTTTGTCTCTCAGATTCCTACAGATCGGGAGATATTTGCCTTTTCAGAAATTGACTTTCGAATAATCTTGAAAAATTAAAATGTCTCTATACTCCAAACCCTTATACATACATTGACGTGCCTCTGACTTGAAGATGACATATACGTTACCTCAAAGTGACATAAGTTTTGTCTCTCAGATTCCAACAGATCGGGAGATATTTGCCTTTCCAAAAATTGACTTTCGAATAATCTCGAAAAATTAAAATGTCTCTATCCTCCAAACTCTTGGACATACATTGACGTGACTCTGACATGAAGTTGACATATACGTTCCCTCAAAGTGACATAAGTTTTGCCTCTCAAATTCCTACAGATCGGGAGATATTTGCCTTTTACAAAAATTGACTTTCGAATAATCTCGAAAAATTTAAATGTCTCTATCCTCCAAACCCTTGGACATACATTGACGTGACTCTGACATGAAGTTGACATATACGTTCCCTCAAAGTGACATAATTGTTGCCTCTCACATTCCTACAGATCGGGAGATATTTGCCTTTTCAAAAATTGACTTTCAAATAATCTCGAAAAATTAAAATATCTCTATCCTCCAAACCCTTGGACATACATTGACGTGCCTCTGACCTGAAGTTGACATGTACGTTACCTCAAAGTGACATAAGTTTTGTCTCTCAGATTCCTACAGATCGGGAGATATTTGCCTTTTCAAAAATTGACTTTCGAATAATCTCGAAAAATTAAAATATCTCTATCCTCCAAACCCTTGGAAATACATTGACGTGCCTCTGACCTGAAGTTGACATATACGTTCCCTCAAAGTGACATTAGTGTTGTCTCTCAGATTCCTACAGATCGGGATATATTTGCCTTTTCAAAAATTGACTTTCGAATAATCTCAAAAAATTAAAATGCCTCTATCCTCCAAACCCTTGGACATACTTTGACGTGAATCTGACATGAAGTTGACATATACGTTCCCTCAAAGTGACATAAGTTTTGTCTCTCAGATTCCTACAGATCGGAAGATATTTGCTTTTCAAAAAATTGACTTTCGAATATTCTCGAAAAATTAAAATATCTCTATCCTCCAAACCCTTGGACATACATTGACGTGACTCTGACATGAAGTTGACATATACGTTCCCTCAAAGTGACATAAGTGTTGTCTCTCAGATTCCTACAGATCGGGAGATATTTGCCTTTTCAAAAATTGACTTTCAAATAATCTCGAAAAATTAAAATATCTCTATCCTCCAAACCCTTGGACATACATTGACGTGCCTCTGACCTGAAGTTGACATATACGTTACCTCAAAGTGACATAAGTTTTGTCTCTCAGATTCCTACAGATCGGGAGATATTTGCCTTTTCAAAAATTGACTTTCGAATAATATCGAAAAATTAAAATATCTCTATCCTCCAAACCCTTGGACATACATTGACGTGACTCTGACATGAAGTTGACATATACGTTCCCTCAAAGTGACATTAGTGTTGTCTCTCAGATTCCTACAGATCGGGATATATTTGCCTTTTCAAAAATTGACTTTCGAATAATCTCAAAAAATTAAAATGCCTCTATCCTCCAAACCCTTGGACATACTTTGACGTGAATATGACATGAAGTTGACATACACGTTCCCTCAAAGTGACATAAGTTTTGTCTCTCAGATACTTACAGATCGGAAGATATTTGCCTTTTCAAAAATTGACTTTCGAATAATCTCGAAAAATTAAAATATCTCTATCCTCCAAACCCTTGGACATACATTGACGTGACTCTGACATGAAGTTGACATATACGTTCCTTCAAAGTGACATAAGTTTTGTCTTTCAGATTCCAACAGATCGGGAGATATTTGCCTTTTCAAAAATTGTCTTTCGAATAATCTCGAAAAATTAAAATTTCTCTATCCTCCAAACTCTTGGACATACATTGACGTGACTATGACATGAAGTTCACATATACGTTCCCTCAAAGTGACATAAGTTTTGTCTCTCAGATTCCTACAGATCGGAAGATATTTGCTTTTAAAAAAATTGACTTTCGAATAATCTCGAAAAATTAAAATATCTCTATCCTCCAAACCCTTGGACATACATTGACGTGACTCTGACATGAAGTTGACATATACGTTCCCTTAAAGTGACATAAGTGTTGTCTCTCAGATTCCTACAGATCGGGATATATTTGCCTTTTCAAAAATTTACTTACGAATAATCTCAAAAAATTAAAATGTCTCTATACTCCAAACCCTTGGACATACATTGACGTGCCTCTGAATTGAAGTTGACATATACGTTACCTCAAAGTGACATAAGTTTCGTCTCTCAGATTCCAACAGATCGGGAGATATTTGCCTTTTCAAAAATTGACTTTCGAATAATCTCGAATAATTAAAATGTCTCTATCCTCCAAACTCTTGGACATACATTGACGTGACTCTGACATGAAGTTGACATATACGTTCCCTCAAAGTGACATAAGTGTTGTCTCTCAGATTCCTACAGATCGGGAGATATTTGCCTTTTCAAAAATTGACTTTCGAATAATCTCGAATAATTAAAATGTCTCTATCCTCCAAACTCTTGGACATACATTGACGTGACTCTGACATGAAGTTGACATATACGTTCCCTCAGAGTGACATCAGGTTTGTTCTCAGATTCCTACAGATCGGGAGATATTTGCCTTTTCAAAAATTGACTTTCGAATAAACTCGAAAAATTAAAATATATCTATCCTCCAAACCCTTGGACATACATTGACGTGCCACTGACATGAAGTTGACATATACGTTCCCTCAAAGTGACATAAGTTTTGTCTCTCAGATTCCTACAGATCGGGAGATATTTTCCTTTTCATAAATTGACTTTCGAATAATCTCGAAAAATTAAAATGTCTCTATCCTCCAAACCCTTGGACATACATTGACGTGACTCTGATATGAAGTTGACATATACGTTCCCTCAAAGTGACATAAGTGTTGTCTCTCAGATTCCTACAGATCGGGAGATATTTGCCTTTTCAAAAATTGACTATCAAATAATCTCGAAAAATTAAGATATCTCTTTCCTCCAACCCCTTGGACATAAATTGACGTGACTCTGACATGAAGTTGACATATACGTTCCCTCAGAGTGACATCAGGTTTGTTCTCAGATTCCTACAGATCGGGAGATATCTGCCTTTTCAAATTTGACTTTCGAATAAACTCGAAAAATTAAAATATATCTATCCTCCAAACCCTTGGACATACATTGACGTGCCACTGACATGAAGTTGACATATACGTTCCCTCAAAGTGACATAAGTTTTGTCTCTCAGATTCATACAGATCGGGAGATATTTGCCTTTTGAAAAATTGACTTTCGAATAATCTCGAAAAATTAAAATGTCTCTATTCTCCAAACCCTTGGACATACATTGACGTGACTCTGACATGAAGTTGACATATACGTTCCCTCAAAGTGACATAAGTTTTGTCTCTCAGATTATACAGATCGGGAGATATTTGACTTTTCAAATATTGACTTTCGAAAAATCTCGAAAAATTTAAATGTCTCTAACCTCCAAACTCTTGGACATACATTGACGTGACTCTGATATGAAGGTGACATATACGATCCCTCAAAGTGACATAAGTTTTGTCTCTCAGATTCCTACAGATCGGGAGATATTTAAATTTTCAAAAATTGACTTTCTATAATCTCGAAAAATTAAAATGTGTTTATCCTCCAAACCCTTCGACATACATTGACGTGACTCTGACACGAAGTTGACATATACGTTCCCTCAAAGTGACATAAGCTTTGTCTCTCAGATTCCTACAGATCGGGAGATATTTGCCTTTTCAGAAATTGACTTTCGAATAATCTTGAAAAATTTAAATGTCTCTATACTCCAAACCCTTTTACATACATTGGCGTGCCTCTGACTTGAAGTTGACATATACGTTACCTCAAAGTGACATAAGTTTTGTCTCTCAGATTCCTACAGATCGGGAGATATTTGCCTTTTCAAAAATTGACTTTCGAATAATCTCGAAAAATTAAAATATCTCTATCCTCCAAACCCTTGGACATACATTGACGTGACTCTGACATGAAGTTGACATATACGTTCCCTCAAAGTGACATAAGTGTTGTCTCTCAGATTCCTACGGATCGGGAGATATTTGAATTTTCTAAAATTGACTTTCGAATAATCTCGAAAAATTAAAATATCTCTATCCTCCAAACCTTGGGACATACATTGACGTGACTCTGACATGAAGTTGACATATACGTTCCCTCAAAGTGACATAAGTGTTGTCTCTCAGATTCCTTCAGATCGGGAGATAATTGAATTTTCAAAAATTGACTTTCCAATAATCTCGCAAAATTAAAATGCCTCATTCCTCCAAACCCTTGGACATACATTGACGTGACTCTGACATGAAGTTGACATATACATTCCCTCAAAGTGACATAAGTTTTGTCTCTCAGATTCCTACAGATCGGGAGATATTTGCCTTTTGAAAAATTGACTTTAGAATAATTTCGAAAAATTAAAATGTCTCTATCCTCCAAACCCTTCTACATACATTGACGTGACTCTGACATGAAGTTGACATATACGTTACCTCAAAGTGACATAAGTTTTGCCTCTCAAATTCCTACAGATCGGGAGATATTTGCCTTTTACAAAAATTGACTTTCGAATAATCTCGAAAAATTTAAATCTCTATTCCCCAAACCCTTGGACATACATTAACGTGACTCTGACATGAAGTTGACATATACGTTCCCTCAAAGTGACATAAGGTTTGTCTTTCAGATTCCTACAGATCGGAGGATATTTGCCTTTTCATAAATTGACTTTCGAATAATCTCGAAAAATTTAAATGTCTCTATCCTCCAAACCCTTGGACATACATTGACGTGACTCTGACATGAAGTTGACATATACGTTCCCTCAAAGTGACATAATTGTTGCCTCTCAGATTCCTACAGATCGGGAGATATTTGCCTTTTCAAAAATTGTCTTTCAAATAATCTCGAAAAATTAAAATATCTCTATCCTCCAAACCCTTGGACATACATTGACGTGCCTCTGACCTGAAGTTGACATGTACGTTACCTCAAAGTGACATAAGTTTTGTCTCTCAGATTCCTACAGATCGGGAGATATTTGCCTTTTCAAAAATTGACTTTCGAATAATCTCGAAAAATTAAAATATCTCTATCCTCCAAACCCTTGGAAATACATTGACGTGACTCTGACATGAAGTTGACATATACGTTCCCTCAAAGTGACATTAGTGTTGTCTCACAGATTCCTACGGATCGGGAGATATTTGAATTTTCTAAAATTGACTTTCGAATAATCTCGAAAAATTAAAATATCTCTATCCTCCAAACCTTGGGACATACATTGACGTGACTCTGACATGAAGTTGACATATACGTTCCCTCAAAGTGACATAAGTGTTGTCTCTCAGATTCCTTCAGATCGGGATATATTTGCCTTTTCAAAAATTGACTTTCGAATAATCTCAAAAAATTAAAATGCCTCTATCCTCCAAACCCTTGGACATACTTTGACGTGAATCTGACATGAAGTTGACATATACGTTCCCTCAAAGTGACATAAGTTTTGTCTCTCAGATTCCTACAGATCGGAAGATATTTGCTTTTCAAAAAATTGACTTTCGAATATTCTCGAAAAATTAAAATATCTCTATCCTCCAAACCCTTGGACATACAATGACGTGACTCTGACATGAAGTTGACATATACGTTCCCTCAAAGTGACATCAGTGTTGTCTCTCAGATTCCTACAGATCGGGATATATTTGCCTTTTCAAGAATTGACTTTCGAATAATCTCGAAAAATTTAAATGTCTCTATCCTCCAAACTCTTGGACATACATTGACGTGACTCTGACATGAAGTTGACATATACGTTCCCTCAAAGTGACATACGTTTTGTCTCTCAGATTCCTACAGATCGGGAGATATTTGCCTTTTCAAAAATTGACTTTAGATTAATTTCGAAAAATTTAAATGTCTCTATCCTCCAAACCCTTCGACATACATTGACGTGACTCTGACATGAAGTTGACATATACGTTACCTCAAAGTGACATCAGATTTGTCTCTCAGATTCCTACAGATCGGGAGATATTTGCCTTTTCAAAGATTGACTTTCGAATAATCTCGAAAAATTTAAATGTCTCTATCCTCCAAACCCTTGGACATACATTGACGTGACTCTGAAATGAAGTTGACATATACGTTCCCTCAAAGTGACATAAGGTTTGTCTCTCAGATTCCTACAGATCGGGAGATATTTGCCTTTTCAAAAATTGACTTTTTAATAATCTCGAAAAATTAAAATGTCTCTATCCTCGAAACCCTTGGACATACATTGACGTGACTCTGACAGGAAGTTGACATATACGTTACCTCAAAGTGACATAAGGTTTGTCTCTCAGATTCTTACAGATCGGGAGATATTTGCCTTTTCAAAAATTGATTTTCGAAGAATCTCGAAAAATTAAAATGTCTCTATCCTTCAAACCCTTGGACATACATTGACGTGACTCTGACATGAAGTTGACATGTACGTACCCTCAAAGTGACGTAAGTTTTGTCTCACAAATTCTTACAGATCGGGAGATATTTGCCTTTTCAAAAATTGACTTTCAAATAATCTCGAAAAATTAAAATATCTCTATCCTCCAAACCCTTGGACATACCTTGACGTGCCTCTGACTTGAAGTTGACATATACGTTCCCTCAAAGCGACATAAGTTTTGTCTCTCAGATTCCTACAGATCGGGAGATATTTGCCTTTTCAAAAATTGACTTTCGAATAATCTCTAAAAATTAAAATATCTCTATCCTCCAAACCCTTGGACATACATTGACGTGACTCTGACATGAAGTTGACATACACGTTCCCTCAAAGTGACATAAGTGTTGTCTCTCAGATTCCTACAGATCGGGATATATTTACCTTTTCACAAATTGACTTTGGAATAATATCGAAAAATTAAAATGTGTTTATCCTCTAAACCCTTGGACGTACATTGACGTGACTCTGACATGAAGTTTACATATACGTTCCCTCAAAGTGACATAAGTTTTGTCTCTCAGATTCCTACAGATCGAGAGATATTTGCTTTTTCAAAAATTGACTTTCGAATAATCTCGAAACATTTAAATGCCTTTATCCTCCAAACCCTTGGACATACTTTGACGTGAATCTGACATGAAGTTGACATATACGTTCCCTGAAAGTGACATAAGTTTTGTCTCTCAGATTCCTACAGATCGGGAGATATTTGCCTTTTCAGAAATTGACTTTCGAATAATCTTGAAAAATTAAAATGTCTCTATACTCCAAACCCTTATACATACATTGACGTTCCTCTGACTTGAAGATGACATATACGTTACCTCAAAGTGACATAAGTTTTGTCTCTCAGATTCCAACAGATCGGGAGATATTTGCCTTTCCAAAAATTGACTTTCGAATAATCTCGAAAAATTAAAATGTCTCTATCCTCCAAACTCTTGGACATACATTGACGTGACTCTGACATGAAGTTGACATATACGTTCCCTCAAAGTGACATAAGTTTTGTCTCTCAGATTCCTACAGATCGGGAGATATTTGCCGTTTCAAAAATTGACTTTCAAATAATCTCGAAAAATTAAAATATCTCTATCCTCCAAACCCTTGGACATACATTGAAGTGACTCTGACATGAAGTTGACATATACGTTCCCTCAAAGTGACATAAGTGTTGTCTCTCAGATTCCTACAGATCGGGATATATTTGCCTTTTCAAAAATTGACTTTCGAATAATCTCGAAAAATTAAAATATCTCTATCCTCCAAACCCTTGGACATACATTGACGTGACTCTGACATGAAGTTGACATATACGTTCCTTCAAAGTGACATAAGTTTTGTCTCTAAGATTCCAACAGATCGGGAGATATTTGCCTTTTCAAAAATTGACTTTCGAATAATCTCGAAAAATTAAAATGTCTCACTCCTCCAAACCCTTGGACATACATTGACGTGACTCTGACATGAAGTTGACATATACGTTCCCTCAAAGTGACATAAGTTTTGTCTTTCAGATTCCTACAGATCGGGAGATATTTTCCTTTTCATAAATTGACTTTCGAATAATCTCGAAAAATTAAAATGTCTCTATCCTCCAAACCCTTGGACATACATTGACGTGACTCTGATATGAAGTTGACATATACGTTCCCTCAAAGTGACATAAGTGTTGTCTCTCAGATTCCTACAGATCGGGAGATATTTGCCTTTTCAAAAATTGACTTTCGAATAATCTCGCAAAATTAAAATGCCTCTGTCCTCCAAACACTTCTACATACATTGACGTGAATCTGACATGAAGTTGACATATACATTCCCTCAAAGTGACATATTGTTTGTCTCTCAGTTTCCTACAGATCGGGAGATATTTGCCTTTTCAAAAATTGACTATCAAATAATCTCGAAAAATTAAAATATCTCTTTCCTCCAACCCCTAGGACATACATTGACGTGCCACTGACATGAAGTTGACATATACGTTCCCTCAAAGTGACATAAGTTTTGTCTCTCAGATTCCTACAAATCGGGAGATACTTGCCTTTTGAAAAATTGAATTTCGAATAATCTCGAAAAATTAAAATGTCTCACTCCTCCAAACCCTTGGACATACATTGACGTGACTCTGACATGAAGTTGACATATACGTTCCCTCAAAGTGACATAAGTTTTGTCTCTCAGATTCCTACAGATCGGGAGATATTTTCCTTTTCATAAATTGACTTTCGAATAATCTCGAAAAATTAAAATGTCTCTATCCTCCAAACCCTTGGACATACATTGACGTGACTCTGATATGAAGTTGACATATACGTTCCCTCAAAGTGACATAAGTGTTGTCTCTCAGATTCCTACAGATCGGGAGATATTTGCCTTTTCAAAAATTGACTTTCGAATAATCTCGCAAAATTAAAATGCCTCTGTCCTCCAAACACTTCTACATACATTGACGTGAATCTGACATGAAGTTGACATATTCGTTCCCTCAGAGTGACATCAGGTTTGTTCTCAGATTCCTACAGATCGGGAGATATTTGCCTTTTCAAAAATTGACTTTCGAATAAACTCGAAAAATTAAAATATATCTATCCTCCAAACCCTTGGACATACATTGACGTGCCACTGACATGAAGTTGACATATACGTTCCCTCAAAGTGACATAAGTTTTGTCTCTCAGATTCCTACAGATCGGGAGATATTTGTCTTTTAAAAAATTGACTTTCGAATAATCTCGAAAAATTAAAATGTCTCTATTCTCCAAACCCTTGGACATACATTGACGTGACTCTGACATGAAGTTGACATATACGTTCCCTCAAAGTGACATAAGTTTTGTCTCTCAGATTATACAGATCGGGAGATATTTGCCTTTTCAAAAATTTACTTTCGAAAAATCTCGAAAAATTTAAATGTCTCTATCCTCCAAACTCTTGGACATACATTGACGTGACTCTGATATGAAGGTGACATATACGTTCCCTCAAAGTGACATAAGTTTTGTCTCTCAGATTCCTACAGATCGGGAGATATTTAAATTTTCAAAAATTGACTTTCTATAATCTCGAAAAATTAAAATGTGTTTATCCTCCAAACCCTTCGACATACATTGACGTGACTCTGACATGAAGTTGACATATACGTTCCCTCAAAGTGACATAAGCTTTGTCTCTCAGATTCCTACAGATCGGGAGATATTTGCCTTTTCAGAAATTGACTTTCGAATAATCTTGAAAAATTAAAATGTCTCTATACTCCAAACCCTTGGACATACATTGACGTGCCTCTGACTTGAAGTTGACATATACGTTACCTCAAAGTGACATAAGTTTTGTCTCTCAGATTCCAACAGATCGGGAGATATTTGCCTTTTAAAAAATTTTCTTTCGAATAATCTCGAAAAATTAAAATGTCTCTATCCTAAAAACTCTTGGACATACATTGACGTGACTCTGACATGAAGTTGACATATACGGTCCCTCAAAGTGACATAAGTTTTGTCTCTCAGATTCCTACAGATCGGGAGATATTTGCCTTTTCAAAAATTGACTTTCGAATAATCTCGAAAAATTAAAATATCTCTATCCTCCAAACCCTTGGACATACATTGACGTGACTTTGACATGAAGTTGACATATACGTTCCCTCAAAGTGACATAAGTTTTGTCTCTCAGATTCCTACAGATCGGGAGATATTTGAATTTTCAAAAATTGACTTTCGAATAATCTCGAAAAATTAAAATATCTCTATCCTCCAAACCTTGGGACATACATTGACGTGACTCTGACATGAAGTTGACATATACGTTCCCTCAAAGTGACATAAGTGTTGTCTCTCAGATTCCTTCAGATCGGGAGATAATTGAATTTTCAAAAATTGACTTTCCAAGAATCTCGCAAAATTAAAATGCCTCAGTCCTCCAAACCCTTGGACATACATTGACTTGACTCTGACATGAAATTGACATATACATTCCCTCAAAGTGATATAAGTTTTGTCTCTCAGATTCCTACAGATCGGGAGATATTTGCCTTTTGAAAAATTGACTTTAGAATAATTTCGAAAAATTAAAATGTCTCTATCCTCCAAACCCTTCGACATACATTGACGTGACTCTGACATGAAGTTGACATGTACGTTACCTCAAAGTGACATACGTTTTGCCTCTCAAATTCCTACAGATCGGGAGATATTTGCCTTTTACAAAAATTGACTTTCGAATAATCTCGAAAAATTTAAATCTCTATTCTCCAAACCCTTGGACATACATTGACGTGACTCTGACATGAAGTTGACATATACGTTCCCTCAAAGTGACATAAGGTTTGTCTTTCAGATTCCTACAGATCGGAGGATATTTGCCTTTTCATAAATTGACTTTCGAATAATCTCGAAAAATTTAAATGTCTCTATCCTCCAAACCCTTGGACATACATTGACGTGACTCTGACATGAAGTTGACATATACGTTCCCTCAAAGTGACATAAGTGTTGTCTCTCAGATTCCTACAGATCGGGAGATATTTGCCTTTTCAAAAATTGACTTACAAATAATCTCGAAAAATTAAAATATCTCTATCCTCCAAACCCTTGGACATACATTGACGTGCCTCTGACCTGAAGTTGACATATACGTTACCTCAAGGTGACATAAGTTTTGTCTCTCAGATTCCTACAGATCGGGAGATATTTGCCTTTTCAAAAATTGACTTTCGAATAATCTCGAAAAATTAAAATATCTCTATCCTCCAAACCCTTGGACATACATTGACGTGACTCTGACATGAAGTTGACATATACGTTCCCTCAAAGTGACATTAGTGTTGTCTCTCAGATTCCTACAGATCGGGATATATTTGCCTTTTCAAAAATTGACTTTCGAATAATCTCGAAAAATTAAAATGTCTCTATCCTCCAAACCCTTGGACATACATTGACGTGACTCTGATATGAAGTTGACATATACGTTCCCTCAAAGTGACATAAGTGTTGTCTCTCAGATTCCTACAGATCGGGAGATATTTGCCTTTTCAAAAATTGACTTTCGAATAATCTCGCAAAATTAAAATGCCTCTGTCCTCCAAACACTTCTACATACATTGACGTGAATCTGACATGAAGTTGACATATACGTTCCCTCAGAGTGACATCAGGTTTGTTCTCAGATTCCTACAGATCGGGAGATATTTGCCTTTTCAAAAATTGACTTTCGAATAAACTCGAAAAATTTAAATATATCTATCCTCCAAACCCTTGGACATACATTGACGTGCCACTGACATGAAGTTGACATATACGTTCCCTCAAAGTGACATAAGTTTTGTCTCTCAGATTCCTACAGATCGGGAGATATTTGTCTTTTAAAAAATTGACTTTCGAATAATCTCGAAAAATTAAAATGTCTCTATTCTCCAAACCCTTGGACATACATTGACGTGACTCTGACATGAAGTTGACATATACGTTCCCTCAAAGTGACATAAGTTTTGTCTCTCAGATTATACAGATCGGGAGATATTTGCCTTTTCAAAAATTTACTTTCGAAAAATCTCGAAAAATTTAAATGTCTCTATCCTCCAAACTCTTGGACATACATTTACGTGACTCTGATATGAAGGTGACATATACGTTCCCTCAAAGTGACATAAGTTTTGTCTCTCAGATTCCTACAGATCGGGAGATATTTAAATTTTCAAAAATTGACTTTCTATAATCTCGAAAAATTAAAATGTGTTTATCCTCCAAACCCTTCGACATACATTGACGTGACTCTGACATGAAGTTGACATATACGTTCCCTCAAAGTGACATAAGCTTTGTCTCTCAGATTCCTACAGATCGGGAGATATTTGCCTTTTCAGAAATTGACTTTCGAATAATCTTGAAAAATTAAAATGTCTCTATACTCCAAACCCTTGGACATACATTGACGTGCCTCTGACTTGAAGTTGACATATACGTTACCTCAAAGTGACATAAGTTTTGTCTCTCAGATTCCAACAGATCGGGAGATATTTGCCTTTTAAAAAATTTTCTTTCGAATAATCTCGAAAAATTAAAATGTCTCTATCCTAAAAACTCTTGGACATACATTGACGTGACTCTGACATGAAGTTGACATATACGGTCCCTCAAAGTGACATAAGTTTTGTCTCTCAGATTCCTACAGATCGGGAGATATTTGCCTTTTCAAAAATTGACTTTCGAATAACCTCGAAAAATTAAAATATCTCTATCCTCCAAACCCTTGGACATACATTGACGTGACTCTGACATGAAGTTGACATATACGTTCCCTCAAAGTGACATACGTGTTGTCTCTCAGATTCCTACAGATCGGGATATATTTGCCTTTTCAAAAATTGACTTTGGAATAATCTCGAAAAATTTAAATGTCTCTATCCTCCAAACCCTTGGACATACATTGACGTGACTCTGACATGAAGTTGACATATACGTTCCCTCAAAGTGACATATTGTTTGCCTCTCAGTTTCCTACAGATCGGGAGATATTTGCCTTTTCAATAATTGACTATCAAATAATCTCGAAAAATTAAAATATCTCTTTCCTCCAACCCCTTGGACATACATTGACGTGACTTTGACATGAAGTTGACATATACGTTCCCTCAAAGTGACATAAGTTTTGTCTCTCAGATTCCTACAGATCGGGAGATATTTGAATTTTCAAAAATTGACTTTCGAATAATCTCGAAAAATTAAAATATCTCTATCCTCCAAACCTTGGGACATACATTGACGTGACTCTGACATGAAGTTGACATATACGTTCCCTCAAAGTGACATTAGTGTTGTCTCTCAGATTCCTACAGATCGGGATATATTTGCCTTTTCAAAAATTGACTTTAGAATAATTTCGAAAAATTAAAATGTCTCTATCCTCCAAACCCTTCGACATACATTGACGTGACTCTGACATGAAGTTGACATGTACGTTACCTCAAAGTGACATAAGTTTTGCCTCTCAAATTCCTACAGATCGGGAGATATTTGCCTTTTACAAAAATTGACTTTCGAATAATCTCGAAAAATTTAAATCTCTATCCTCCAAACTCTTGGACATACATTGACGTGACTCTGACATGAAGTTGACATATACGTTCCCTCAAAGTGACATAAGTTTTGTCTCTCAGATTCTTACAGATCGGGAGATATTTGCCTTTTCAAAAATTGACTTTAGTTTAATTTCGAAAAATTGACATGTCTCTATCCTCCAAACCCTTCTACATACATTGACGTGACTCTGACATGAAGTTGACATATACGTTACCTCAAAGTGACATAAGTTTTGTCTCTCAGATTCCTACAGATCGGGAGATATTTGCCTTATCAAAAATTGATTTTCGAATAATCTCGAAAAATTTAAATGTCTCTATCCTCCAAACCCTTGGACATACATTGACGTGACTCTGAAATGAAGTTGACATATACGTTCCCTCAAAGTGACATAAGGTTTGTCTCTCAGATTCCTACAGATCGGGAGATATTTGCCTTTTCAAAAATTGACTTTTTAATAATCTCGAAAAATTAAATGTCTCTATCCTCGAAACCCTTGGACATACATTGACGTGACTCTGACATGAAGTTGACATATACGTTACCTCAAAGTGACATAAGGTTTACCTCTCAGATTCTTACAGATCGGGAGATATTTGCCTTTTCAAAAATTGATTTTCGAAGAATCTCGAAAAATTAAATGTCTCTATCCTTCAAACCCTTGGACATACATTGACGTGACTCTGACATGAAGTTGACATATACGTTCCCTCAAAGTGACATAAGGTTTGTCTTTCAGATTCCTACAGATCGGAGGATATTTGCCTTTTCATAAATTGACTTTCGAATAATCTCGAAAAATTTAAATGTCTCTATCCTCCAAACCCTTGGACATACATTGACGTGACTCTGACATGAAGTTGACATATACGTTCCCTCAAAGTGACATAAGTGTTGTCTCTCAGATTCCTACAGATCGGGAGATATTTGCCTTTTCAAAAATTGACTTACAAATAATCTCGAAAAATTAAAATATCTCTATCCTCCAAACCCTTGGACATACATTGACGTGCCTCTGACCTGAAGTTGACATATACGTTACCTCAAGGTGACATAAGTTTTGTCTCTCAGATTCCTACAGATCGGGAGATATTTGCCTTTTCAAAAATTGACTTTCGAATAATCTCGAAAAATTAAATTATCTCTATCCTCCAAACCCTTGGACATACATTGACGTGACTCTGACATGAAGTTGACATATACGTTCCCTCAAAGTGACATTAGTGTTGTCTCTCAGATTCCTACAGATCGGGATATATTTGCCTTTTCAAAAATTGACTTTCGAATAATCTCAAAAAATTAAAATGCCTCTATCCTCCAAACCCTTGGACATACTTTGACGTGAATATGACATGAAGTTGACATACACGTTCCCTCAAAGTGACATAAGTTTTGTCTCTCAGATACTTACAGATCGGAAGATATTTGCCTTTTCAAAAATTGACTTTCGAATAATCTCGAAAAATTAAAATATCTCTATCCTCCAAACCCTTGGACATACATTGACGTGACTCTGACATGAAGTTGACATATACGTTCCTTCAAAGTGACATAAGTTTTGTCTTTCAGATTCCAACAGATCGGGAGATATTTGCCTTTTCAAAAATTGTCTTTCGAATAATCTCGAAAAATTAAAATTTCTCTATCCTCCAAACTCTTGGACATACATTGACGTGGCTATGACATGAAGTTGACATACACGTTCCCTCAAAGTGACATAAGTTTAGTCTCTCAGATTCCTACAGATCGGAAGATATTTGCTTTTAAAAAAATTGACTTTCGAATAATCTCGAAAAATTAAAATATCTCTATCCTCCAAACCCTTGGACATACATTGACGTGACTCTGACATGAAGTTGACATATAGGTTCCCTCAAAGTGACATAAGTGTTGTCTCTCAGATTCCTACAGATCGGGATATATTTGCCTTTTCAAAAATTTACTTACGAATAATCTCAAAAAATTAAAATGTCTCTATACTCCAAACCCTTGGACATACATTGACGTGCCTCTGAATTGAAGTTGACATATACGTTACCTCAAAGTGACATAAGTTTCGTCTCTCAGATTCCAACAGATCGGGAGATATTTGCCTTTTCAAAAATTGACTTTCGAATAATCTCGAAAAATTAAAATGTCTCTATCCTCCAAACTCTTGGACATACATTGACGTGACTCTGACATGAAGTTGACATATACGTTCCCTCAAAGTGACATAAGTTTTGTCTCTCAGATTCTTACAGATCGGGAGATATTTGCCTTTTCAAAAATTGACTTTAGTTTAATTTCGAAAAATTGACATGTCTCTATCCTCCAAACCCTTCTACATACATTGACGTGACTCTGACATGAAGTTGACATATACGTTACCTCAAAGTGACATAAGTTTTGTCTCTCAGATTCCTACAGATCGGGAGATATTTGCCTTATCAAAAATTGATTTTCGAATAATCTCGAAAAATTTAAATGTCTCTATCCTCCAAACCCTTGGACATACATTGACGTGACTCTGAAATGAAGTTGACATATACGTTCCCTCAAAGTGACATAAGGTTTGTCTCTCAGATTCCTACAGATCGGGAGATATTTGCCTTTTCAAAAATTGACTTTTTAATAATCTCGAAAAATTAAATGTCTCTATCCTCGAAACCCTTGGACATACATTGACGTGACTCTGACATGAAGTTGACATATACGTTACCTCAAAGTGACATAAGGTTTACCTCTCAGATTCTTACAGATCGGGAGATATTTGCCTTTTCAAAAATTGATTTTCGAAGAATCTCGAAAAATTAAAATGTCTCTATCCTTCAAACCCTTGGACATACATTGACGTGACTCTGACATGAAGTTGACATGTACGTACCCTCAAAGTGACATAAGTGTTGTCTCTCAAATTCCTACAGATCGGGAGATATTTGCCTTTTAAAAAATTGACTTTCAAATAATCTCGAAAAATTGAAATATCTCTATCCTCCAAACCCTTAGACATACATTGACGTGCCTCTGACTTGAAGTTGACATATACGTTACCTCAAAGTGACATAAGTTTTGTCTTTCAGATTCCAACAGATTGGGAGGTATTTGCCTTTTCAAAAATTGACTTTCGAATAATCACGAAAAATTAAAATGTCTCTATCCTCCAAATCCTTAGACATACATTGACGTGACTCTGACATGAAGTTGACATATACGTTCCTTCAAAGTGACATAAGTTTTGTCTCTCAGATTCCTACAGATCGAAAGATATTTTCCTTTTCAAAAATTGTCTTTCGAATAATCTCGAAAAATTAAAATGTTTCACTCCTCCAAACCCTTGGACATACATTGATGTGACTCTGACATGAAGTTGACATATACGTTCCCTCAAAGTGACATAAGTTTTGTCTCTCAGATTCCTACAGATCGGGAGATATTTGCCTTTTCATAAATTGACTTACGAATAATCTCGAAAAATTTAAATGTCTCTATCCTCCAAACCCTTGGACATACATTGACGTGACTCTGACATGAAGTTGACATATACGTTCCCTCAAAGTGACATAAGTGTTGTCTCTCAGATTCCTACAGATCGGGAGATATTTGCCTTTTCAAAAATTGACTTTCGAATAATCTCCCAAAATTAAAATGCCTCTGTCCTCGAAACACTTGGACATACATTGACGTGAATCTGACATGAAGTTGACATATACATTCCCTCAAAGTGACATAAGTGTTGTCTCTCAGATTCCTTCAGATCGGGAGGTAATTGAATTTTCAAAAATTGACTTTCCAATAATCTCGCAAAATTAAAATGCCTCAGACCTCCAAACTCTTGGACATACATTGACGTGACTCTGACATGAAATTGACATATACATTCCCTCAAAGTGACATAAGTTTTGTCTCTCAGATTCCTACAGATGGGGAGATATTTGCCTTTTGAAAAATTGACTTTAGAATAATTTCGAAAAATTAAAATGTCTCTATCCTCCAAACCCTTCGACATACATTGACGTGACTCTGACATGAAGTTGACATATACGTTACCTCAAAGTGACATAAGTTTTGCCTCTCAAATTCCTACAGATCGGGAGATATTTGCCTTTTAAAAAATTGACTTTCGAATAATCTCGAAAAATTTAAATCTCTATTCTCCAAACCCTTGGACATACATTGACGTGACTCTGACATGAAGTTGACATATACGTTCCCTCAAAGTGACATAAGGTTTGTCTTTCAGATTCCTACAGATCGGAGGATATTTGCCTTTTCATAAATTGACTTTCGAATAATCTCGAAAAATTTAAATGTCTCTATCCTCCAAACCCTTGGACATACATTGACGAGACTCTGACATGAAGTTGACATATACGTTCCCTCAAAGTGACATAAGTGTTGTCTCTCAGATTCCTACAGATCGGGAGATATTTGCCTTTTCAAAAATTGACTTTCAAATAATCTCGAAAAATTAAAATATCTCTATCCTCCAAACCCTTGGACATACATTGACGAGCCTCTGACCTGAAGTTGACATATACGTTACCTCAAAGTGACATAAGTTTTGTCTCTCAGATTCCTACAGATCGGGAGATATTTGCCTTTTCAAAAATTGACTTTCGAATAATCTCGAAAAATTAAAATATCTCTATCCTCCAATCCCTTGGACATACATTGACGTGACTCTGACATGAAGTTGACATATACGTTCCCTCAAAGTGACATTAGTGTTGTCTCTCAGATTCCTACAGATCGGGATATATTTGCCTTTTCAAAAATTGACTTTCGAATAATCTCAAAAAATTAAAATGCCTCTATCCTCCAAACCCTTGGACATACTTTGACGTGACTCTGACATGAAGTTGACATATACGTTCCCTCAAAGTGACATTAGTGTTGTCTCTCAGATACTTACAGATCGGAAGATATTTGCCTTTTCAAAAATTGACTTTCGAATAATCTTGAAAAATTCAAATATCTCTATCCTCCAAACCCTTGGACATACATTGACGTGACTCTGACATGAAGTTGACATATACGTTCCTTCAAAGTGACATAAGTTTTGTCTTTCAGATTCCAACAGATCGGGAGATATTTGCCTTTTCAAAAATTGACTTTCGAATAATCTCGAAAAATTAAAATTTCTCTATCCTCCAAACTCTTGGACATACATTGACGTGACTATGACATGAAGTTCACATATACGTTCCCTCAACGTGACATAAGTTTTGTCTCTCAGATTCCTACAGATCGGAAGATATTTGCTTTTTAAAAAATTGACTTTCGAATAATCTCGAAAAATTAAAATATCTCTATCCTCCAAACCCTTGGACATACATTGACGTGACTCTGACATGAAGTTGACATATACGTTCCCTCAAAGTGACATAAGTGTTGTCTCTCAGATTCCTACAGATCGGGATATATTTGCCTTTTCAAAAATTTACTTACGAATAATCTCAAAAAATTAAAATGTCTCTATACTCCAAACCCTTGGACATACATTGACGTGCCTCTGAATTGAAGTTGACATATACGTTACCTCAAAGTGACATAAGTTTCGTCTCTCAGATTCCAACAGATCGGGAGATATTTGCCTTTTCAAAAATTGACTTTCGAATAATCTCGAAAAAGTAAAATGTCTCTATCCTCCAAACTCTTGGACATACATTGACGTGATTCTGACATGAAGTTGACATATACGTTCCCTCAAAGTGACATAAGTTTTGTCTCTCAGATTCCTACAGATCGGGAGATATTTGCCTTTTCAAAAATTGACTTTAGTTTAATTTCGAAAAATTGAAATGTCTCTATCCTCCAAACCCTTCTACATACATTGACGTGACTCTGACATGAAGTTGACATATACGTTACCTCAAAGTGACATAAGTTTTGTCTCTCAGATTCCTACAGATCGGGAGATATTTGCCTTATCAAAAATTGATTTTCGAATAATCTCGAAAAATTTAAATGTCTCTATCCTCCAAACCCTTGGACATACATTGACGTGACTCTGAAATGAAGTTGACATATACGTTCCCTCAAAGTGACATAAGGTTTGTCTCTCAGATTCCTACAGATCGGGAGATATTTGCCTTTTCAAAAATTGACTTTTTAATAATCTCGAAAAATTAAATGTCTCTATCCTCGAAACCCTTGGACATACATTGACGTGACTCTGACATGAAGTTGACATATACGTTACCTCAAAGTGACATAAGGTTTACCTCTCAGATTCTTACAGATCGGGAGATATTTGCCTTTTCAAAAATTGATTTTCGAAGAATCTCGAAAAATTAAAATGTCTCTATCCTTCAAACCCTTGGACATACATTGACGTGACTCTGACATGCAGTTGACATGTACGTACCCTCAAAGTGACATAAGTGTTGTCTCTGAAATTCCTACAGATCGGGAGATATTTGCCTTTTAAAAAATTGACTTTCAAATAATCTCGAAAAATTGAAATATCTCTATCCTCCAAACCCTTAGACATACATTGACGTGCCTCTGACTTGAAGTTGACATATACGTTACCTCAAAGTGACATAAGTTTTGTCTCTCAGATTCCAACAGATTGGGAGGTATTTGCCTTTTCAAAAATTGACTTTCGAATAATCACGAAAAATTAAAATGTCTCTATCCTCCAAATCCTTAGACATACATTGACGTGACTCTGACATGAAGTTGACATATACGTTCCTTCAAAGTGACATAAGTTTTGTCTCTCAGATTCCTACAGATCGAAAGATATTTTCCTTTTCAAAAATTGTCTTTCGAATAATCTCGAAAAATTAAAATGTTTCACTCCTCCAAACCCTTGGACATACATTGATGTGACTCTGACATGAAGTTGACATATACGTTCCCTCAAAGTGA
The DNA here is from genome assembly GCF_977971745.1 of Zootermopsis nevadensis. NCBI lineage: Eukaryota > Metazoa > Arthropoda > Insecta > Blattodea > Termopsidae > Zootermopsis > Zootermopsis nevadensis. The sequence continues at coordinate 1,441,884 of NW_028259199.1, read as the reverse complement.
CATAAGTTTTGTCTCTCAGATTCCTACAGATCGGGAGATATTTGCCTTTTCATAAATTGACTTACGAATAATCTCGAAAAATTTAAATGTCTCTATCCTCCAAACCCTTGGACATACATTGACGTGACTCTGACATGAAGTTGACATATACGTTCCCTCAAAGTGACATAAGTGTTGTCTCTCAGATTCCTACAGATCGGGAGATATTTGCCTTTTCAAAAATTGACTTTCGAATAATCTCCCAAAATTAAAATGTCTCTGTCCTCGAAACACTTGGACATACATTGACGTGAATCTGACATGAAGTTGACATATACATTCCTTCAAAGTGACATAAGTGTTGTCTCTCAGATTCCTTCAGATCGGGAGGTAATTGAATTTTCAAAAATTGACTTTCCAATAATCTCGCAAAATTAAAATGCCTCAGACCTCCAAACCCTTGGACATACATTGACGTGACTCTGACATGAAATTGACATATACATTCCCTCAAAGTGACATAAGTTTTGTCTCTCAGATTCCTACAGATCGGGAGATATTTGCCTTTTGAAAAATTGACTTTAGAATAATTTCGAAAAATTAAAATGTCTCTATCCTCCAAACCCTTCGACATACATTGACGTGACTCTGACATGAAGTTGACATATACGTTACCTCAAAGTGACATAAGTTTTGCCTCTCAAATTCCTACAGATCGGGAGATATTTGCCTTTTAAAAAATTGACTTTCGAATAATCTGAAAAATTTAAATCTCTATTCTCCAAACCCTTGGACATACATTGACGTGACTCTGACATGAAGTTGACATATACGTTCCCTCAAAGTGACATAAGGTTTGTCTTTCAGATTCCTACAGATCGGAGAATATTTGCCTTTTCATAAATTGACTTTCGAATAATCTCGAAAAATTTAAATGTCTCTATCCTCCAAACCCTTGGACATACATTGACGTGACTCTGACATGAAGTTGACATATACGTTCCCTCAAAGTGACATAAGTGTTGTCTCTCAGATTCCTACAGATCGGGAGATATTTGCCTTTTCAAAAATTGACTTTCAAATAATCTCGAAAAATTAAAATATCTCTATCCTCCAAACCCTTGGACATACATTGACGAGCCTCTGACCTGAAGTTGACATATACGTTACCTCAAAGTGACATAAGTTTTGTCTCTCAGATTCCTACAGATCGGGAGATATTTGCCTTTTCAAAAATTGACTTTCGAATAATCTCGAAAAATTAAAATTTCTCTATCCTCCAAACTCTTGGACATACATTGACGTGACTATGACATGAAGTTCACATATACGTTCCCTCAAAGTGACATAAGTTTTGTCTCTCAGATTAATACAGATCGGAAGATATTTGCCTTTTCAAAAATTGACTTTCGAATAATCTCGAAAAATTCAAATATCTCTATCCTCCAAACCCTTGGACATACATTGACGTGACTCTGACATGAAGTTGACATATACGTTCCTTCAAAGTGACATAAGTTTTGTCTTTCAGATTCCAACAGATCGGGAGATATTTGCCTTTTCAAAAATTGACTTTCGAATAATCTCGAAAAATTAAAATTTCTCTATCCTCCAAACTCTTGGACATACATTGACGTGACTATGACATGAAGTTCACATATACGTTCCCTCAAAGTGACATAAGTTTTGTCTCTCAGATTAATACAGATCGGAAGATATTTGCTTTTTAAAAAATTGACTTTCGAATAATCTCGAAAAATTAAAATATCTCTATCCTCCAAACCCTTGGACATACATTGACGTGACTCTGACATGAAGTTGACATATACGTTCCCTCAAAGTGACATAAGTGTTGTCTCTCAGATTCCTACAGATCGGGATATATTTGCCTTTTCAAAAATTTACTTACGAAAAATCTCAAAAAATTAAAATGTCTCTATACTCCAAACCCTTGGACATACATTGACGTGCCTCTGAATTGAAGTTGACATATACGTTACCTCAAAGTGACATAAGTTTCGTCTCTCAGATTCCAACAGATCGGGAGATATTTGCCTTTTCAAAAATTGACTTTCGAATAATCTCGAAAAATTAAAATGTCTCTATCCTCCAAACTCTTGGACATACATTGACGTGACTCTGACATGAAGTTGACATATACGTTCCCTCAAAGTGACATAAGTTTTGCCTCTCAGATTCCTACAGATCGGGAGATATTTGCCTTTTCAAAAATTGACTTTAGATTAATTTCGAAAAATTGAAATGTCTCTATCCTCCAAACCCTTCTACATACATTGACGTGACTCTGACATGAAGTTGACATATACGTTACCTCAAAGTGACATAAGTTTTCTCTCTCAGATTCCTACAGATCGGGAGATATTTGCCTTTTCAAAAATTGATTTTCGAATAATCTCGAAAAATTTAAATGTCTCTATCCTCCAAACCCTTGGACATACTTTGACGTGACTCTGAAATGAAGTTGACATATACGTTCCCTCAAAGTGACATAAGGTTTGTCTCTCAGATTCCTACAGATCGGGAGATATTTGCCTTTTCAAAAATTGACTTTTTAATAATCTCGAAAAATTAAAATGTCTCTATCCTCGAAACCCTTGGACATACATTGACGTGACTCTGACATGAAGTTGACATATACGTTACCTCAAAGTGACATAAGGTTTACCTCTCAGATTCTTACAGATCGGGAGATATTTGCCTTTTCAAAAATTGATTTTCGAAGAATCTCGAAAAATTAAAATGTCTCTATCCTTCAAACCCTTGGACATACATTGACGTGACTCTGACATGAAGTTGACATGTACGTACCCTCAAAGTGACATAAGTGTTGTCTCTCAAATTCCTACAGATCGGGAGATATTTGCCTTTTAAAAAATTGACTTTCAAATAATCTCGAAAAATTGAAATATCTCTATCCTCCAAACCCTTGGACATATATTGACGTGCCTCTGACATGAAGTTGACATATACGTTCCCTCAAAGTGACATAAGGTTTGTCTCTCAGATTCCTACAGATCGGGAGATATTTGCCTTTTCAAAAATTGACTTTCGAATAATCTCTAAAAATTAAAATATCTCTATCCTCCAAACCCTTGGACATACATTGACGTGACTCTGACATGAAGTTGACATATACGTTCCCTCAAAGTGACATAAGTGTTGTCTCTCAGATTCCTACAGATCGGGATATATTTGCCTTTTCAAAAATTGACTTTGGAATAATATCGAAAAATTAAAATGTGTTTATCCTCTAAACCCTTGGACGTTACATTGACGTGACTCTGACATGAAGTTTACATATACGTTCTCTCAAAGTGACATAAGTTTTGTCTCTCAGATTCCTACGGATCGAGAGATATTTGCCTTTTCAGAAATTGACTTTCGAATAATCTCGAAACATTTAAATGCCTTTATCCTCCAAACCCTTGGACATACTTTGACGTGAATCTGACATGAAGTTGGCATATACGTTCCCTCAAAGTGACATAAGTTTTGTCTCTCAGATACCTACAGATCGGGAGATATTTGCCTTTTCAAAAATTGACTTTCGAATAATCTCGAAAAATTAAAATATCTCTATCCTCCAAATCCTTAGACATACATTGACGTGACTCTGACATGAAGTTGACATATACGTTCCTTCAAAGTGACATAAGTTTTGTCTCTCAGATTCCTACAGATCGAAAGATATTTTCCTTTTCAAAAATTGTCTTTCGAATAATCTCGAAAAATTAAAATGTTTCACTCCTCCAAACCCTTGGACATACATTGATGTGACTCTGACATGAAGTTGACATATACGTTCCCTCAAAGTGACATAAGTTTTGTCTCTCAGATTCCTACAGATCGGGAGATATTTGCCTTTTCATAAATTGACTTACGAATAATCTCGAAAAATTTAAATGTCTATATCCTCCAAACCCTTGGACATACATTGACGTGACTCTGACATGAAGTTGACATATACGTTCCCTCAAAGTGACATAAGTGTTGTCTCTCAGATTCCTACAGATCGGGAGATATTTGCCTTTTCAAAAATTGACTTTCGAATAATCTCCCAAAATTAAAATGCCTCTGTCCTCCAAACACTTGGACATACATTGACGTGAATCTGACATGAAGTTGACATATACGTTCCCTCAAAGTGACATATTGTTTGTCTCTCAGTTTCCTACAGATCGGGAGATATTTGCCTTTTCAAAAATTGACTATCAAATAATCACAAAAAATTAAAATATTTCTTTCCTCCAACCCCTTGGACATACATTGACGTGACTCTGACATGAAGTTGACATATACGTTCCCTCAGAGTGACATAAGTTTTGCCTCTCAGATTAATACAGATCGGGAGATATTTGCCTTTTGAAAAATTGACTTTCGAATAATCTCGAAAAATTTAAATGTCTCTATCCTCCAAAACCTTGGACATACATTGAAGTGACTCTGACATGAAGTTGACATATACGTTCCCTCAAAGTGACATAAGTTTTGTTTCTTAGATTATACAGATCGGGAGATATTTGCATTTTCAAAAATTGACTTTCGAATAATCTCGAAAAATTTAAATGTCTCTATCCTCCAAACTCTTGCACATACATTGACGTGACTCTGACATGAAGGTGACATATACGTTCCCTCAAAGTGACATAAGTTTTGTCTCTCAGATTCCTAAGATCGGGAGATATTTGCCTTTTAAAAATTGACTTTCTAATAATCTATAAAAAATTAAATGTCTCTATCATCCCAACCCTTGGACATACATTGACGTGACTCTGACAGGAATTTGACATATACGTTCCCTCAAAGCGATATTAGTTTTGTCTCTCAGATTCCTACAGATCGGAAGATATTTGCCTTTTAAAAATTGACTTTCGAATAATCTCGAAGAATTTCAATGTCTCTATCCTCCAAACCCTTGGATATACATTGACGCGACTCTGACAGGAAGTTGACATATACGTTCCCTCAGAGTGATATAAGTTTTGTCTCTCAGATTCCTACAGATCGGAAGATATTTGCTTTTTAAAAAATTGACTTTCGAATAATCTCGAAAAATTAAAATATCTCTATCCTCCAAACCCTTTTACATACATTGACGTGACTCTGACATGAAGTTGACATATACGTTCCGTCAAAGTGACATAAGTGTTGTCTCTCAGATTCCTACAGATCGGGATATATTTGCCTTTTCAAAAATTTTCTTACGAATAATCTCAAAAAATTAAAATTTCTCTATACTCCAAACCCTTGGACATACATTGACGTGACTCTGACTTGAAGTTGACATATACGTTACCTCAAAGTGACATAAGTTTCGTCTCTCAGATTCCAACAGATCGGGAGATATTTGCCTTTTCAAAAATTGACTTTCGAATAATCTCGAAAAATTAAAATGTCTCTATCCTCCAAACTCTTGGACATACATTGACGTGACTCTGACATGAAGTTGACATATACGTTCCCTCAAAGTGACATAAGTTTTGCCTCTCAGATTCCTACAGATCGGGAGATATTTGCCTTTTCAAAAATTGACTTTAGATTAATTTCGAAAAATTGAAATGTCTCTATCCTCCAAACCCTTCTACATACATTGACGTGACTCTGACATGAAGTTGACATATACGTTACCTCAAAGTGACATAAGTTTTCTCTCTCAGATTCCTACAGATCGGGAGATATTTGCCTTTTCAAAAATTGATTTTCGAATAATCTCGAAAAATTTAAATGTCTCTATCCTCCAAACCCTTGGACATACTTTGACGAGACTCTGAAATGAAGTTGACATATACGTTCCCTCAAAGTGACATAAGGTTTGTCTCTCAGATTCCTACAGATCGGGAGATATTTGCCTTTTCAAAAATTGACTTTTTAATAATCTCGAAAAATTAAAATGTCTTTATCCTCGAAACCCTTGGACATACATTGACGTGACTCTGACATGAAGTTGACATATACGTTACCTCAAAGTGACATAAGGTTTACCTCTCAGATTCTTACAGATCGGGAGATATTTGCCTTTTCAAAAATTGACTTTTTAATAATCTCGAAAAATTAAAATGTCTTTATCCTCGAAACCCTTCTACATACATTGACGTGACTCTGACATGAAGTTGACATATACGTTACCTCAAAGTGACATAAGTGTTGTCTCTCAAATTCCTACAGATCGGGAGATATTTGCCTTTTAAAAAATTGACTTTCAAATAATCTCGAAAAATTGAAATATCTCTATCCTCCAAACCCTTGGACATATATTGACGTGCCTCTGACTTGAAGTTGACATATACGTTACCTCAAAGTGACATAAGTTTTGTCTCTCAGATTCCAACAGATTGGGAGATATTTGCCTTTTCAAAAATTGACTTTCGAATAATCACGAAAAATTTAAATGTCTCTATCCTCCAAACTCTTGGACATACATTGACGTGACTCTGACATGAAGTTGACATATACGTTCCCTCAAAGTGACATAAGGTTTGTCTCTCAGATTCCTACAGATCGGGAGATATTTGCCTTTTCAAAAATTGACTTTCGAATAATCTCTAAAAATTAAAATATCTCTATCCTCCAAACCCTTGGACATACATTGACGTGACTCTGACATGAAGTTGACATATACGTTCCCTCAAAGTGACATAAGTGTTGTCTCTCAGATTCCTACAGATCGGGATATATTTGCCTTTTCAAAAATTGACTTTGGAATAATATCGAAAAATTAAAATGTGTTTATCCTCTAAACCCTTGGACGTTACATTGACGTGACTCTGACATGAAGTTTACATATACGTTCTCTCAAAGTGACATAAGTTTTGTCTCTCAGATTCCTACAGATCGAGAGATATTTGCCTTTTCAAAAATTGACTTTAGATTAATTTCGAAAAATTGAAATGTCTCTATCCTTCAAACCCTTGGACATACATTGACGTGACTCTGACATGAAGTTGGCATGTACGTACCCTCAAAGTAACATAAGTGTTGTCTCTCAAATTCCTACAGATCGGGAGATATTTGCCTTTTAAAAAATTGACTTTCAAATAATCTCGAAAAATTGAAATATCTCTATCCTCCAAACCCTTAGACATACATTGACGTGCCTCTGACTTGAAGTTGACATATACGTTACCTCAAAGTGACATAAGTTTTGTCTCTCAGATTCCAACAGATTGGGAGGTATTTGCCTTTTCATATATTGACTTTCGAATAATCACGAAAAATTAAAATGTCTCTATCCTCCAAATCCTTAGACATACATTGTCGTGACTCTGCCATGAAGTTGACATATACGTTCCTTCAAAGTGACATAAGTTTTGTCTCTCAGATTCCTACAGATCGAAAGATATTTTCCTTTTCAAAAATTGTCTTTCGAATAATCTCGAAAAATTAAAATGTTTCACTCCTCCAAACCCTTGGACATACATTGATGTGACTCTGACATGAAGTTGACATATACGTTCCCTCAAAGTGACATAAGTTTTGTCTCTCAGATTCCTACAGATCGGGAGATATTTGCCTTTTCAAAAATTGACTTTCGAATAATCTCCCAAAATTAAAATGCCTCTGTCCTCCAAACACTTGGACATACATTGACGTGAATCTGACATGAAGTTGACATATACATTCCCTCAAAGTGACATAAGTGTTGTCTCTCAGATTCCTTCAGATCGGGAGATAATTGAATTTTCAAAAATTGACTTTCCAATAATCTCGCAAAATTAAAATGCCTCAGACCTCCAAACCCTTGGACATACATTGACGTGACTCTGACATGAAATTGACATATACATTCCCTCAAAGTGACATAAGTTTTGTCTCTCAGATTCCTACAGATCGGGAGATATTTGCCTTTTGATAAATTGACTTTAGAATAATTTCGAAAAATTAAAATGTCTCTATCCTCCAAACCCTTCGACATACATTGACGTGACTCTGAAATGAAGTTGACATATACGTTCCCTCAAAGTGACATAAGGTTTGTGTCTCAGATTCCTACAGATCGGGAGATATTTGCCTTTTCAAAAATTGACTTTTTAATAATCTCGAAAAATTAAAATGTCTCTATCCTCGAAACCCTTGGACATACATTGATGTGACTCTGACATGAAGTTGACATATACGTTACCTCAAAGTGACATAAGGTTTGTCTCTCAGATTCTTACAGATCGGGAGATATTTGCCTTTTCAAAAATTGACTTTCGAATAATCTCGAAAAATTAAAATGTCTCTATCCTCCAAACTCTTGGACATACGTTGACGTGACTCTGACATGAAGTTGACATATACGTTCCCTCAAAGTGTCATAAGTTTTGTCTCTCAGATTCCTACAGATCGGGAGATATTTGCCTTTTCAAAAATTGACTTTCGAATAATCTCGAAAAATTTAAATATCTCTTTCCTCCAAACCCTTGGACATACATTGACGTGACTCTGACATGAAGTTGACATATACGTTCCCTCAAAGTGACATAAGTGTTGTCTCTGATTCCTACAGATCGGGATATATTTGCCTTTTCAAAAATTGACTTTGGAATAATATCGAAAAATTAAAATGTGTTTATCCTCTAAACCGTTGGACGTTACATTGACGTGACTCTGACATGAAGTTTACATATACGTTCCCTCAAAGTGACATAAGTTTTGTCTCTCAGATTCCTACAGATCGAGATATATTTGCCTTTTCAGAAATTGACTTTCGAATAATCTCGAAACATTTAAATGCCTTTATCCTCCAAACACTTGGACATACTTTGACGTGAATCTGACATGAAGTTGGCATATACGTTCCCTCAAAGTGACATAAGTTTTGTCTCTCAGATACCTACAGATCGGGAGATATTTGCCTTTTCAAAAATTGACTTTCGAATAATCTCGAAAAATTAAAATATCTCTATCCTCCAAATCCTTAGACATACATTGACGTGACTCTGACATGAAGTTGACATATACGTTCCTTCAAAGTGACATAAGTTTTGTCTCTCAGATTCCTACAGATCGAAAGATATTTTCCTTTTCAAAAATTGTCTTTCGAATAATCTCGAAAAATTAAAATGTTTCACTCCTCCAAACCCTTGGACATACATTGATGTGACTCTGACATGAAGTTGACATATACGTTCCCTCAAAGTGACATAAGTTTTGTCTCTCAGATTCCTACAGATCGGGAGATATTTGCCTTTTCATAAATTGACTTACGAATAATCTCGAAAAATTTAAATGTCTCTATCCTCCAAACCCTTGGACATACTTTGACGTGACTCTGACATGAAGTTGACATATACGTTCCCTCAAAGTGACATAAGTGTTGTCTCTCAGATTCCTACAGATCGGGAGATATTTGCCTTTTCAAAAATTGGCTTTCGAATAATCTCCCAAAATTAAAATGCCTCTGTCCTCCAAACACTTGGACATACATTGACGTGAATCTGACATGAAGTTGACATATACGTTCCCTCAAAGTGACATATTGTTTGTCTCTCAGTTTCCTACAGATCGGGAGATATTTGCCTTTTCAAAAATTGACTATCAAATAATCTCAAAAAATTAAAATATCTCTTTCCTCCAACCCCTTGGACATACATTGACGTGACTCTGACATGAAGTTGACATATACGTTCCCTCAGAGTGACATAAGTTTTGCCTCTCAGATTCCTACAGATCGGGAGATATTTGCCTTTTTAAAAATTGACTTTCGAATAGTCTCGAAAAATTTAAATGTCTCTATCCTCCAAAACCTTGGACATACATTGAAGTGACTCTGACATGAAGTTGACATATACGTTCCCTCAAAGTGACATAAGTTTTGTTTCTTAGATTATACAGATCGGGAGATTTTTGCATTTTCAAAAATTGACTTTCGAATAATCTCCAAAAATTTAAATGTCTCTATCCTCCAAACTCTTGCACATACATTGACGTGACTCTGACATGAAGGTGACATATACGTTCCCTCAAAGTGACATAAGTTTTGTCTCTCAGATTCCTAAGATCGGGAGATATTTGCCTTTTAAAAATTGTGTTTCTAATAATCTATAAAAAATTAAATGTCTCTATCATCCAAACCCTTGGACATACTTTGACGTGAATATGACATGAAGTTGACATATACGTTCCCTCAAAGTGACATAAGTTTTGTCTCTCAGATTCCTACAGATCGGGAGATATTTGCCTTTTCAGAAATTGACTTTCGAATAATCTCGAAAAATTAAAATGTCTCTATACTCCAAACCCTCGGACATACAATGACATGAATCTGACATGAAGTTGACATATACGTTCCCTCAAAGTGACATAAGTTTTGTCTCTCAGATTCCTACAGATCGGGAGATATTTGCCTTTTCAGAAATTGACTTTCGAATAATCTCGAAAAATTAAAATGCCTCTATCCTCCAAACCCTTGGACATACTTTGACGTGAATATGACATGAAGTTGACATATACGTTCCCTCAAAGTGACATAAGTGTTGTCTCTCAGATTCTTTCAGATCGGGAGATATTTGAATTTTCAAAAATTTACTTTCCAATAATCTCGCAAAATTTAAATGCCTCAGTCCTCCAAACCCTTGGACATACATTGACGTGACTTTGACATGAAGGTGACATAAACGTTCCCTCAAAGTGACATAAGTTTTGTCTCTAAGATTCCAACAGATCGGGAGATATTTGCCTTTTCAAAAATTGACTTTCGAATAATCTCGAAAAATTAAAATGTCTCACTCCTCCAAACCCTTGGACATATATTGACGTGACTCTGACATGAAGTTGACATATACGTTCCCTCAAAGTGACATAAGTTTTGTCTCTCACATTCCTACAGATCGGGAGATATTTTCCTTTTCATAAATTGACTTTCGAATAATCTCGAAAAATTCAAATGTCTCTATCCTCCAAACTCTTGGACATACATTGACGTGACTCTGACATGAAGTTGACATATACATTCCCTCAACGTGACATAAGTTTTGTCTCTCAGATTCCTACAGATCGGGAGATATTTGCCTTTTCAAAAATTGACTTTCGAATAATCTCGAAAAATTAAAATATCTCTATCCTCCAAACCCTTGGACATACATTGACGTGACTCTGACATGAAGTTGACATATACGTTCCCTCAAAGTGACATACGTGTTGTCTCTCAGATTCCTACAGATCGGGATATATTTGCCTTTTCAAAAATTGTCTTTGGAATAATCTCGAAAAATTTAAATGTCTCTATCCTCCAAACCCTTGGACATACATTGACGTGACTCTGACATGAAGTTGACATATACGTTCCCTCAAAGTGACATATTGTTTGCCTCTCAGTTTCCTACAGATCGGGAGATATTTGCCTTTTCAATAATTGACTATCAAATAATCTCGAAAAATTAAAATATCTCTTTCCTCCAACCCCTTGGACATACATTGACGTGACTTTGACATGAAGTTGACGTATACGTTCCCTCAAAGTGACATAAGTTTTGTCTCTCAGATTCCTACAGATCGGGAGATATTTGAATTTTCAAAAATTGACTTTCGAATAATCTCGAAAAATTAAAATATCTCTATCCACCAAACCTTGGGACATACATTGACGTGACTCTGACATGAAGTTGACATATACGTTCCCTCAAAGTGACATCAGTGTTGTCTCTCAGATTCCTTCAGATCGGGAGATAATTGAATTTTCAAAAATTGACTTTCCAATAATCTCGCAAAATTAAAATGCCTCAGTCCTCCAAACCCTTGGACATACATTGACGTGACTCTGACATGAAATTGACATATACATTCCCTCAAAGTGACATAAGTTTTGTCTCTCAGATTTCTACAGATCGGGAGATATTTGCCTTTTGAAAAATTGACTTTAGAATAATTTCGAAAAATTTAAATGTCTCTATCCTCCAAACCCTTCGACATACATTGACGTGACTCTGACATGAAGTTGACATATACGTTACCTCAAAGTGACATAAGTTTTGCCTCTCAAATTCCTACAGATCGGGAGATATTTGCCTTTTACAAAAATTGACTTTCGAATAATCTCGAAAAATTTAAATCTCTATTCTCCAAACCCTTGGACATACATTGACGTGACTCTGACATGAAGTTGACATATACGTTCCCTCAAAGTGACATAAGGTTTGTCTTTCAGATTCCTACAGATCGGAGGATATTTGCCTTTTCATAAATTGACTTTCGAATAATCTCGAAAAATTTAAATGTCTCTATCCTCCAAACCCTTGGACATACATTGACGTGACTCTGACATGAAGTTGACATATACGTTCCCTCAAAGTGACATAAGTGTTGTCTCTCAGATTCCTACAGATCGGGAGATATTTGCCTTTTCAAAAATTGACTTTCAAATAATCTCGAAAAATTAAAATATCTCTATCCTCCAAACCCTTGGACATACATTGACGTGCCTCTGACCTGAAGTTGACATATACGTTACCTCAAAGTGACATAAGTTTTGTCTCTCAGATTCCTACAGATCGGGAGATATTTGCCTTTTCAAAAATTGACTTTCGAATAATCTCGAAAAATTAAAATATCTCTATCCTCCAAACCCTTGGACATACATTGACGTGACTCTGACATGAAGTTGACATATACGTTCCCTCAAAGTGACATTAGTGTTGTCTCTCAGATTCCTACAGATCGGGATATATTTGCCTTTTCAAAAATTGACTTTCAAATAATCTCAAAAAATTAAAATGAATCTATCCTCCAAACCCTTGGACATACTTTGACGTGAATCTGACATGAAGTTGACATATACTTTCCCTCAAAGTGACATAAGTTTTGTCTCTCAGATACTTACAGATCGGGAGATATTTGCCTTTTCAAAAATTGACTTTCGAATAATCTCGAAAAATTTAAATATCTCTATCCTCCAAACCCTTGGACATACATTGACGTGACTCTGACATGAAGTTGACATATACGTTCCTTCAAAGTGACATAAGTTTTGTCTTTCAGATTCCAACAGATCGGGAGATATTAGCCTTTTCAAAAATTGACTTTCGAATAATCTCGAAAAATTTAAATTTCTCTATCCTCCAAACTCTTGGACATACATTGACGTGACTCTGACATGAAGTTGACATATACGTTCCCTCAAAGTGACATAAGTTTTGTCTCTCAGATTCCTACAGATCGGAAGATATTTGCTTTTTAAAAAATTGACTTTCGAATAATCTCGAAAAATTAAAGTATCTCTATCCTCCAAACCCTTGGACATACATTGACGTGACTCTGACATGAAGTTGACATATACGTTCCCTCAAAGTGACATAAGTGTTGTATCTCAGATTCCTACAGATCGGGATATATTTGCCTTTTCAAAAATTTACTTATGAATAATCTCAAAAAATTAAAATGTCTCTATACTCCAAACCCTTGGACATACATTGACGTGCCTCTGACTTGAAGTTGACATATACGTTACCTCAAAGTGACATAAGTTTCGTCTCTCAGATTCCAACAGATCGGGAGATATTTGCCTTTTCAAAAATTGACTTTCGAATAATCTCGAAAAATTAAAATGTCTCTATCCTCCAAACTCTTGGACATACATTGACGTGACTCTGACATGAGGTTGACATATACGTTCCCTCAAAGTGACATAATTTTTGTCTCTCAGATTCCTACAGATCGGGAGATATTTGCCTTTTCAAAAATTGACTTTAGATTAATTTCGAAAAATTGAAATGTCTCTATCCTCCAAACCCTTCGACATACATTGACGTGACTCTGACATGAAGTTGACATATACGTTACCTCAAAGTGACATAAGTTTTGTCTCTCAGATTCCTACAGATCGGGAGATATTTGCCTTTTCAAAAATTGACTTTCGAATAATCTCGAAAAATTTAAATGTCTCTATCCTCCAAACCCTTGGACATACATTGACGTGACTCTGAAATGAAGTTGACATATACGTTCCCTCAAAGTGACATAAGGTTTGTCTCTCAGATTCCTACAGATCGGGAGATATTTGCCTTTTCAAAAATTGACTTTTTAATAATCTCGAAAAATTAAAATGTCTCTATCCTCGAAACCCTTGGACATACATTGACGTGACTCTGACATGAAGTTGACATATACGTTACCTCAAAGTGACATAAGGTTTGTCTCTCAGATTCTTACAGATCGGGAGATATTTGCCTTTTCAAAAATTGATTTTCGAAGAATCTCGAAAAATTAAAATGTCTCTATCCTTCAAACCCTTGGACATACATTGACGTGACTCTGACATGAAGTTGACATGTACGTACCCTCAAAGTGACATAAGTGTTGTCTCTCAAATTCCTACAGATCGGGAGATATTTTCCTTTTCAAAAATTGACTTTCAAATAATCTCGAAAAATTAAAATATCTCTATCCTCCAAACCCTTGGACACACATTGACGTGCCTCTGACTTGAAGTTGACATATACGAGGGTCGCTCATTAAGTAATGCCCCACATTTTTTTCCTCAGAATATATTTATTCAAGATGGCTGAAATTTAGTGACAATATAAATCAATGGTTCCTTTACACATACTATTTTTCCACATAGTCCCCATCAACTTGTACGGTTTTACGCCAGCGTGGAACAAGTGCATGCATGCCTTGCCGGTACCAGCTCTTGTCCTGTGCACGTAGCCATGTCCTCACTGCTTGAATCACGCTCTCGTCATCTTCAAATCTTGTTCCGCGGATAGCATCTTTGAGTGGCCCAAAGAGATGAAAGTCGGAGGGTGGATGGGGCAGCACCGTCCAACCCAATTTGGTGATTTCTTCCAGGGTTCTCGGACTTGTGTGAGGGCGTGCATTATCGTGCAGGAGCAAAATTTCTGCTGTATGCTTGTGAGGCCGAACTCGTCGGAAACTCTTCTTGAGAGTTCCAGGGTCCCGATGTACGCGTCTCGCACCTCTTGGCATTACATCCACAAGAATGAACCCATCACTGTCCCAAAAGACAGTCATCATGACTTTTCCGGCGGAGGGAGTTGTCTTGAATTTCTTCTTTCTCGGTGATTGAGGGTGAATCCACTCCATTGACTGCCTTTTTGTCTCCGGCTCAAAGTGGTGTATCCAGGTTTCGTCACCTGTAATGATCCCTCAGCATCAAAACGCTTCAAACAATTCAGAAGAAATTGTTTTCCTTTGAATCCTGTGGTCTGCTGTGAGACTTCGTGGAACCCATCTTGCGCACACCTTCGAATATGCAAGAGCCCGGATAATTGCAATTACACTTCCATTGCTGACTGAAAGCTGTTGGGCCAATTGTCGAGTTGTGACGCGCCGATCCTCACGAATAATGGCATCCGCGCGGTTCAACATGTCTGGAGTGGTGGCTGTGGCAGGACGCCCAGAGCGCGGCAGATCATGGAGCTCGGTTTCTTCACTTCCTGAAGCTTTAACTCTCTTAGCCCAGCGACCAACGGTGCTCCTATCGACTGCACAGCTTCCATACACAGCACACAAACGTTTATGAATGTTCACCACAGTTTCTTTTTCAGCAAAAAAGAATTCAATTACAGCTCGTTGCTTGTAACGAGAGACGTTCACAGACGCCATTTTAACAGTTCACTACAGCTCCGCCATCGGTTGGAATCATTTGAAACTCCGTACACGAACACGGGAAACATAAAATCTCAAGCATGTAAAAGTACACTTTTCTATATTCATTATTGGCTGAGAAAAAAAATGTGGGGCATTATTTAATGAGCGACCCTCGTACGTTACCTCAAAGTGACATAAGTTTTGTCTCTCAGATTCCAACAGATTGGGAGATATTTGCCTTTTCAAAAATTGACTTTCGAATAATCTCGAAAAATTAAAATGTCTCTATCCTCCAAACTCTTGGACATACATTGAAGTGACTCTGACATGAAGTTGACATATACGTTCCCTCAAAGTGACATAAGTTTTGTCTCTCAGATTCCTACAGATCGGGAGATATTTGCCTTTTCAAAAATTGACTTTCGAATAATCTCTAAAAATTAAAATATCTCTATCCTCCAAACCCTTGGACATACATTGACGTGACTCTGACATGAAGTTGACATATACGTTCCCTCAAAGTGACATAAGTGTTGTCTCTCAGATTCCTACAGATCGGGATATATTTGCCTTTTCAAAAATTGACTTTGGAATAATATCGAAAAATTAAAATGTGTTTATCCTCTGAACCCTTGGACGTTACATTGACGTGACTCTGACATGAAGTTTACATATACGTTCCCTCAAAGTGACATAAGTTTTGTCTCTCAGATTCCTACAGACCGAGAGATATTTGCCTTTTCAGAAATTGACTTTCGAATAATCTCGAAACATTTAAATGCCTTTATCCTCCAAACCCTTGGACATACTTTGACGTGGATCTGACATGAAGTTGGCATATTCGTTCCCTCAAAGTGACATAAGTTTTGTCTCTCAGATACCTACAGATCGGGAGATATTTGCCTTTTCAAAAATTGACTTTCGAATAATCTCGAAAAATTAAAATATCTCTATCCTCCAAATCCTTAGACATACATTGACGTGACTCTGACATGAAGTTGACATATACGTTCCTTCAAAGTGACATAAGTTTTGTCTCTCAGATTCCTACAGATCGAAAGATATTTTCCTTTTCAAAAATTGTCTTTCGAATAATCTCGAAAAATTAAAATGTTTCACTCCTCAAAACCCTTGGACATACATTGATGTGACTCTGACATGAAGTTGACATATACGTTCCCTCAAAGTGACATAAGTTTTGTCTCTCAGATTCCTACAGATCGGGAGATATTTGCCTTTTCATAAATTGACTTACGAATAATCTCGAAAAATTTAAATGTCTCTATCCTCCAAACCCTTGGACATACATTGACGTGACTCTGACATGAAGTTGACATATACATTCCCTCAAAGTGACATAAGTGTTGTCTCTCAGATTCCTACAGATCGGGAGATATTTGCCTTTTCAAAAATTGACTTTCGAATAATCTCCCAAAATTAAAATGCCTCTGTCCTCCAAACACTTGGACATACATTGACGTGAATCTGACATGAAGTTGACATATACGTTCCCTCAAAGTGACATATTGTTTGTCTCTCAGTTTCCTACAGATCGGGAGATATTTGCCTTTTCAAAAATTGACTATCAAATAATCTCAAAAAATTAAAATATCTCTTTCCTCCAACCCCTTGGACATACATTGGCGTGACTCTGACATGAAGTTGACATATACGTTCCCTCAGAGTGACATAAGTTTTGCCTCTCAGATTCCTACAGATCGGGAGATATTTGCCTTTTGAAAAATTGACTTTCGAATAATCTCGAAAAATTTAAATGTCTCTATCCTCCAAAACCTTGGACATACATTGAAGTGACTCTGACATGAAGTTGACATATACGTTCCCTCAAAGTGACATAAGTTTTGTTTCTTAGATTATACAGATCGGGAGATATTTGCATTTTCAAAAATTGACTTTCGAATAATCTCGAAAAATTTAAATGTCTCTATCCTCCAAACTCTTGCACATACATTGACGTGACTCTGACATGAAGGTGACATATACGTTCCCTCAAAGTGACATAAGTTTTGTCTCTCAGATTCCTAAGATCGGGAGATATTTGCCTTTTAAAAATTGACTTTCTAATAATCTATAAAAAATTAAATGTCTCTATCATCCAAACCCTTGGACATACATTGACGTGACTCTGACAGGAATTTGACATATACGTTCCCTCAAAGCGATATTAGTTTTGTCTCTCAGATTCCTACAGATCGGAAGATATTTGCCTTTTAAAAATTGACTTTCGAATAATCTCGAAGAATTTCAATGTCTCTATCCTCCAAACCCTTTTATATACATTGACGCGACTCTTACAGGAAGTTGACATATACGTTCCCTCAAAGTGATATAACTTTTGTCTCTCAGATTCCTACAGATCGGGAGATATTTGAATTTTCAAGAATTGACTTTCTATAATCTCGAGAAATTAAAAAGTGTTTATCCTCCAAACTCTTGGACATACATTGATGTGACTCTGACATGAAGTTGACATATACGTTCCCTCAAAGTGACATAAGTTTTGTCTCTCAGATTCCTACAGATCGGGAGATATTTGCCTTTTCAGAAATTGACTTTCGAATAATCTCGAAAAATTAAAATGTCTCTATACTCCAAACCCTCGCACATACAATGACATGAATTTGACATGAAGTTGACATATACGTTCCCTCAAAGTGACATAAGTTTTGTCTCTCAGATTCCTACAGATCGGGAGATATTTGCCTTTTCAGAAATTGACTTTCGAATAATCTCGAAAAATTAAAATGCCTCTATCCTCCAAACCCTTGGACATACTTTGACGTGACTCTGACATGAAGGTGACATATACGTTTCCTCAAAGTGACATAAGTTTTGTCTCTCAGATTCCTACAGATCGCGAGATATTTGCCTTTTGAATAATTGACTTTCGAATAATTTCGAAAAATTAAAATGTCTCTATCCTCCAAACCCTTCGACATAAATTGACGTGACTCTGACATGAAGTTGACATATACGTTCCCTCAAAGTGACATCAGGTTTGTCTCACAGATTCCTACAGATCGGGAGATATTTGCCTTTTCAGAAATTGACTTTCGAATAATCTCGAAAAGTTAAAATGTCTCTATCCTCGAAACCCTTGGACATACATTGACGTGACTCTGACATGAAGTTGACATATACGTTACCTCAAAGTGACATAAGGTTTGTCTCTCAGATTCTAACAGATCGGGAGATATTTGCCTTTTCAAAAATTGACTTTCGAATAATCTCGAAAAATTTAAATGTCTCTATCCTCCAAACCCTTGGACATACAATGACGTGACTCTGACATGAAGTTGACATATACGTACCCTCAAAGTGACATAAGTGTTGTCTCTCAGATTCCTACAGATCGGGAGATATTTGCCTTTTCAAAAATTGACTTTCGAATAATCTCGAAAAATAAAAATGCCTCTTTCCTTCAAACCCTTGGACATACATTGACGTGACTCTGACATAAAGTTGACATATACGTTCCCTCAAAGTGACATAAGTTTTGTCTCACAGATTCTTACAGATCGGGAGATATTTGCCTTTTCAAAAATTGACTTTCGAATAATCTCGAAAAATTAAAATATCTCTATCCTCCAAACCCTTGGACATACATTGACGTGACCCTGACATGAAGTTGACATATACGTTACCTGAGAGTGACATAATTTTTGTCTCTCAGATTCCTACAGATCACAGAGATATTTGCCTTTTCAAAAATTGACTATCGAATAATCTCGAAAAATTTAAATGTTTCTATCCTCCAAACCCTTGGACATACATTGACGTGACTCTGACATGAAGTTGACATATACGTTCCCTCAAAGTGACATAAGTTTCGTCTCTCAGGTTCCTACAGATCGGGAGATATTTGCCTTTACAAAAATTGACTTTCGAATAATCTCAAAAAATTAAAATGTCTCTATCCTCCAAACCCTTGGACATACAATGACGTGACTCTGACATGAAGTTAATATATACGTTACCTCAAAGTGACATAAGTTTTGTCTCTCAGATTAATGAGATCGGGAGATATTTGCCTTTTCAAAAATTGACTTTCAAATAATCTCGAAAAATTAAAATATCTCTATCCTCCAAACCCTTGGACATACATTGACGTGCCTCTGACTTGAAGTTGACATATACGTTACCTCAAAGTGACATAAGTTTTGTCTCTCAGATTAAAGAGATCGGGAGATATTTGCCTTTTCAAAAATTGACTTTCGAATAATTTCGAAAAATTAAAATGTCTCTATCCTCCAAACTCTTGGACATACGTTGACGTGACTCTGACATGAAGTTGACATATACGTTCCCTCAAAGTGACATAGGTTTTGTCTTTTAGATTCCTACAGATCTGGAGATATTTGCCTTTAAAGAATTGACTTTCGAATAATCTCGAAAAATTAAAATATCTCTATCCTCCAAACCCTTGCACATACATTGACGTGACTCTGACAGGAAGTTGACATATACGTTCCCTCAAAGTGACATAAGTGTTGTCTCTCAGATTCCTACAGATCGGGATACATTTGCCTTTTCAGAAATTGACTTTCGAATAATCTCGCAAAATTAAAATGCCTCTGTCCTCCAAACACTTGGACATACATTGACGTGACTCTGACATGAATTTGACATATACGTTCCCTCAAAGTGACATATTGTTTGTCTCTCAGTTTCCTACAGATCGGGAGATATTTGCCTTTTCAAAAATTGACTATCAAATAATCTCGAAAAATCAAAATATCTCTTTCCTCCAAACCCTTGGACATACATTGACGTGACTCTGACATGAAGTTGACATATACGTTCCCTCAAAGTGACATAAGTTTTGTCTCTCAGATTCCTACAGATCGGGAGATATTTGCCTTTTCAAAAATTGACTTTCGAATAATCTCGAAAAATTAAAATGTCTCTATCCTCCAAACCTTTTGACATACATTGACGTGACTCTGACATGAAGTTGACATATACGTTCCCTCAAAGTGACATAAGTGTTGTCTCTTAGATTCCTTCAGATCGGGAGATATTTGAATTTCCAAAAATTGACTTGCCAATAATCTCGCAAAATTAAAATGCCTCAGTCCTCCAAACCCTTGGACATACATTGACGTGACTCTGACATGAAGTTGACATATACGTTCCCTCTAAGTGACATAAGTTTTGTCTCTCAGATTCCTACAGACCGAGAGATATTTGCCTTTTCAGAAATTGACTTTCGAATAATCTCGAAACATTTAAATGCCTTTATCCTCCAAACCCTTGGACATACTTTGACGTGGATCTGACATGAAGTTGGCATATTCGTTCCCTCAAAGTGACATAAGTTTTGTCTCTCAGATACCTACAGATCGGGAGATATTTGCCTTTTCAAAAATTGACTTTCGAATAATCTCGAAAAATTAAAATATCTCTATCCTCCAAATCCTTAGACATACATTGACGTGACTCTGACATGAAGTTGACATATACGTTCCTTCAAAGTGACATAAGTTTTGTCTCTCAGATTCCTACAGATCGAAAGATATTTTCCTTTTCAAAAATTGTCTTTCGAATAATCTCGAAAAATTAAAATGTTTCACTCCTCAAAACCCTTGGACATACATTGATGTGACTCTGACATGAAGTTGACATATACGTTCCCTCAAAGTGACATAAGTTTTGTCTCTCAGATTCCTACAGATCGGGAGATATTTGCCTTTTCATAAATTGACTTACGAATAATCTCGAAAAATTTAAATGTCTCTATCCTCCAAACCCTTGGACATACATTGACGTGACTCTGACATGAAGTTGACATATACATTCCCTCAAAGTGACATAAGTGTTGTCTCTCAGATTCCTACAGATCGGGAGATATTTGCCTTTTCAAAAATTGACTTTCGAATAATCTCCCAAAATTAAAATGCCTCTGTCCTCCAAACACTTGGACATACATTGACGTGAATCTGACATGAAGTTGACATATACGTTCCCTCAAAGTGACATATTGTTTGTCTCTCAGTTTCCTACAGATCGGGAGATATTTGCCTTTTCAAAAATTGACTATCAAATAATCTCAAAAAATTAAAATATCTCTTTCCTCCAACCCCTTGGACATACATTGGCGTGACTCTGACATGAAGTTGACATATACGTTCCCTCAGAGTGACATAAGTTTTGCCTCTCAGATTCCTACAGATCGGGAGATATTTGCCTTTTGAAAAATTGACTTTCGAATAATCTCGAAAAATTTAAATGTCTCTATCCTCCAAAACCTTGGACATACATTGAAGTGACTCTGACATGAAGTTGACATATACGTTCCCTCAAAGTGACATAAGTTTTGTTTCTTAGATTATACAGATCGGGAGATATTTGCATTTTCAAAAATTGACTTTCGAATAATCTCGAAAAATTTAAATGTCTCTATCCTCCAAACTCTTGCACATACATTGACGTGACTCTGACATGAAGGTGACATATACGTTCCCTCAAAGTGACATAAGTTTTGTCTCTCAGATTCCTAAGATCGGGAGATATTTGCCTTTTAAAAATTGACTTTCTAATAATCTATAAAAAATTAAATGTCTCTATCATCCAAACCCTTGGACATACATTGACGTGACTCTGACAGGAATTTGACATATACGTTCCCTCAAAGCGATATTAGTTTTGTCTCTCAGATTCCTACAGATCGGAAGATATTTGCCTTTTAAAAATTGACTTTCGAATAATCTCGAAGAATTTCAATGTCTCTATCCTCCAAACCCTTTTATATACATTGACGCGACTCTTACAGGAAGTTGACATATACGTTCCCTCAAAGTGATATAACTTTTGTCTCTCAGATTCCTACAGATCGGGAGATATTTGAATTTTCAAGAATTGACTTTCTATAATCTCGAGAAATTAAAAAGTGTTTATCCTCCAAACTCTTGGACATACATTGATGTGACTCTGACATGAAGTTGACATATACGTTCCCTCAAAGTGACATAAGTTTTGTCTCTCAGATTCCTACAGATCGGGAGATATTTGCCTTTTCAGAAATTGACTTTCGAATAATCTCGAAAAATTAAAATGTTTCTATACTCCAAACCCTCGCACATACAATGACATGAATTTGACATGAAGTTGACATATACGTTCCCTCAAAGTGACATAAGTTTTGTCTCTCAGATTCCTACAGATCGGGAGATATTTGCCTTTTCAGAAATTGACTTTCGAATAATCTCGAAAAATTAAAATGCCTCTATCCTCCAAACCCTTGGACATACTTTGACGTGACTCTGACATGAAGGTGACATATACGTTTCCTCAAAGTGACATAAGTTTTGTCTCTCAGATTCCTACAGATCGCGAGATATTTGCCTTTTGAATAATTGACTTTCGAATAATTTCGAAAAATTAAAATGTCTCTATCCTCCAAACCCTTCGACATAAATTGACGTGACTCTGACATGAAGTTCACATATACGTTCCCTCAAAGTGACATCAGGTTTGTCTCACAGATTCCTACAGATCGGGAGATATTTGCCTTTTCAGAAATTGACTTTCGAATAATCTCGAAAAGTTAAAATGTCTCTATCCTCGAAACCCTTGGACATACATTGACGTGACTCTGACATGAAGTTGACATATACGTTACCTCAAAGTGACATAAGGTTTGTCTCTCAGATTCTAACAGATCGGGAGATATTTGCCTTTTCAAAAATTGACTTTCGAATAATCTCGAAAAATTTAAATGTCTCTATCCTCCAAACCCTTGGACATACAATGACGTGACTCTGACATGAAGTTGACATATACGTACCCTCAAAGTGACATAAGTGTTGTCTCTCAGATTCCTACAGATCGGGAGATATTTGCCTTTTCAAAAATTGACTTTCGAATAATCTCGAAAAATAAAAATGCCTCTTTCCTTCAAACCCTTGGACATACATTGACGTGACTCTGACATAAAGTTGACATATACGTTCCCTCAAAGTGACATAAGTTTTGTCTCACAGATTCTTACAGATCGGGAGATATTTGCCTTTTCAAAAATTGACTTTCGAATAATCTCGAAAAATTAAAATATCTCTATCCTCCAAACCCTTGGACATACATTGACGTGACCCTGACATGAAGTTGACATATACGTTACCTGAGAGTGACATAATTTTTGTCTCTCAGATTCCTACAGATCACAGAGATATTTGCCTTTTCAAAAATTGACTATCGAATAATCTCGAAAAATTTAAATGTTTCTATCCTCCAAACCCTTGGACATACATTGACGTGACTCTGACATGAAGTTGACATATACGTTCCCTCAAAGTGACATAAGTTTCGTCTCTCAGGTTCCTACAGATCGGGAGATATTTGCCTTTACAAAAATTGACTTTCGAATAATCTCAAAAAATTAAAATGTCTCTATCCTCCAAACCCTTGGACATACAATGACGTGACTCTGACATGAAGTTAACATATACGTTACCTCAAAGTGACATAAGTTTTGTCTCTCAGATTAATGAGATCGGGAGATATTTGCCTTTTCAAAAATTGACTTTCAAATAATCTCGAAAAATTAAAATATCTCTATCCTCCAAACCCTTGGACATACATTGACGTGCCTCTGACTTGAAGTTGACATATACGTTACCTCAAAGTGACATAAGTTTTGTCTCTCAGATTAAAGAGATCGGGAGATATTTGCCTTTTCAAAAATTGACTTTCGAATAATTTCGAAAAATTAAAATGTCTCTATCCTCCAAACTCTTGGACATACGTTGACGTGACTCTGACATGAAGTTGACATATACGTTCCCTCAAAGTGACATAGGTTTTGTCTTTTAGATTCCTACAGATCTGGAGATATTTGCCTTTAAAGAATTGACTTTCGAATAATCTCGAAAAATTAAAATATCTCTATCCTCCAAACCCTTGCACATACATTGACGTGACTCTGACAGGAAGTTGACATATACGTTCCCTCAAAGTGACATAAGTGTTGTCTCTCAGATTCCTACAGATCGGGATACATTTGCCTTTTCAGAAATTGACTTTCGAATAATCTCGCAAAATTAAAATGCCTCTGTCCTCCAAACACTTGGACATACATTGACGTGACTCTGACATGAATTTGACATATACGTTCCCTCAAAGTGACATATTGTTTGTCTCTCAGTTTCCTACAGATCGGGAGATATTTGCCTTTTCAAAAATTGACTATCAAATAATCTCGAAAAATCAAAATATCTCTTTCCTCCAAACCCTTGGACATACATTGACGTGACTCTGACATGAAGTTGACATATACGTTCCCTCAAAGTGACATAAGTTTTGTCTCTCAGATTCCTACAGATCGGGAGATATTTGCCTTTTCAAAAATTGACTTTCGAATAATCTCGAAAAATTAAAATGTCTCTATCCTCCAAACCTTTTGACATACATTGACGTGACTCTGACATGAAGTTGACATATACGTTCCCTCAAAGTGACATAAGTGTTGTCTCTTAGATTCCTTCAGATCGGGAGATATTTGAATTTCCAAAAATTGACTTGCCAATAATCTCGCAAAATTAAAATGCCTCAGTCCTCCAAACCCTTGGACATACATTGACGTGACTCTGACATGAAGTTGACATATACGTTCCCTCTAAGTGACATAAGTTTTGTCTCTCAGATTCCTACAGATCGGGAGATATTTGCCTTTTGATAAATTGACTTTAGATTAATTTCGAAAAATTAAAATGTCTCTATCCTCCAAACCCTTCGACATACATTGACGTGACTCTGACATGAAGTTGACATATACGTTCCCTCTAAGTGACATAAGTTTTGTCTCTCAGATTCCTACAGATCGGGAGATATTTGCCTTTTCAAAAATTGACTTTCGAATAATCTCGAAAAATTTAAATGTCTCTATCCTCCAAACCCTTGGACATACAGTGACGTGACTCTGAAATGGAGTTGACATATACGTTCCCTCAAAGTGACATAAGGTTTGTCTCTCAGATTCCTACAGATCGGGAGATATTTGCCTTTTCAAAAATTGACTTTTTAATAATCTCGAAAAATTAAAATGTCTCTATCCTCGAAACCCTTGGACATACATTGACGTGACTCTGACATGAAGTTGACATATACGTTACCTCAAAGTGACATAAGGTTTGTCTCTCAGATTCTTACAGATCGAGAGATATTTGCCTTTTCAAAAATTGACTTTCGAATAATCTCGAAAAATTTAAATGTCTCTATCCTCCAAACTCTTGCACATACATTGACGTGACTCTGACATGAAGGTGACATATACGTTCCCTCAAAGTGACATAAGTTTTGTCTCTCAGATTCCTAAGATCGGGAGATATTTGCCTTTTAAAAATTGACTTTCTAATAATCTATAAAAAATTAAATGTCTCTATCATCCAAACCCTTGGACATACATTGACGTGACTCTGACAGGAATTTGACATATACGTTCCCTCAAAGCGATATTAGTTTTGTCTCTCAGATTCCTACAGATCGGAAGATATTTGCCTTTTAAAAATTGACTTTCGAATAATCTCGAAGAATTTCAATGTCTCTATCCTCCAAACCCTTGGATATACATTGACGCGACTCTTACAGGAAGTTGACATATACGTTCCCTCAAAGTGATATAACTTTTGTCTCTCAGATTCCTACAGATCGGGAGATATTTGAATTTTCAAGAATTGACTTTCTATAATCTCGAGAAATTAAAATGTGTTTATCCTCCAAACTCTTGGACATACATTGATGTGACTCTGACATGAAGTTGACATATACGTTCCCTCAAAGTGACATAAGTTTTGTCTCTCAGATTCCTACAGATCGGGAGATATTTGCCTTTTCAGAAATTGACTTTCGAATAATCTCGAAAAATTAAAATGTCTCTATACTCCAAACCCTCGCACATACAATGACATGAATTTGACATGAAGTTGACATATACGTTCCCTCAAAGTGACATAAGTTTTGTCTCTCAGATTCCTACAGATCGGGAGATATTTGCCTTTTCAGAAATTGACTTTCGAATAATCTCGAAAAATTAAAATGCCTCTATCCTCCAAACCCTTGGACATACTTTGACGTGACTCTGACATGAAGGTGACATATACGTTTCCTCAAAGTGACATAAGTTTTGTCTCTCAGATTCCTACAGATCGCGAGATATTTGCCTTTTGAATAATTGACTTTCGAATAATTTCGAAAAATTAAAATGTCTCTATCCTCCAAACCCTTCGACATAAATTGACGTGACTCTGACATGAAGTTGACATATACGTTCCCTCAAATTGACATCAGGTTTGTCTCTCAGATTCTAACAGATCGGGAGATATTTGCCTTTTCAAAAATTGACTTTCGAATAATCTCGAAAAATTTAAATGTCTCTATCCTCCAAACCCTTGGACATACAATGACGTGACTCTGACATGAAGTTGACATATACGTACCCTCAAAGTGACATAAGTGTTGTCTCTCAGATTCCTACAGATCGGGAGATATTTGCCTTTTCAAAAATTGACTTTCGAATAATCTCGAAAAATAAAAATGCCTCTTTCCTTCAAACCCTTGGACATACATTGACGTGACTCTGACATAAAGTTGACATATACGTTCCCTCAAAGTGACATAAGTTTTATCTCACAGATTTTTAAAGATCGGGAGATATTTGCCTTTCCAAAAATTGACTTTCGAATAATCTCGAAAAATTAAAATATCTCTATCCTCCAAACCCTTGGACATACATTGACGTGACCCTGACATGAAGTTGACATATACGTTACCTGAGAGTGACATAATTTTTGTCTCTCAGATTCCTACAGATCACAGAGATATTTGCCTTTTCAAAAATTGACTATCGAATAATCTCGAAAAATTTAAATGTTTCTATCCTCCAAACCCTTGGACATACATTGACGTGACTCTGACATGAAGTTGACATATACGTTCCCTCAAAGTGACATAAGTTTCGTCTCTCAGGTTCCTACAGATCGGGAGATATTTGCCTTTACAAAAATTGACTTTCGAATAATCTCAAAAAATTAAAATGTCTCTATCCTCCAAACCCTTGGACATACAATGACGTGACTCTGACATGAAGTTAACATATACGTTACCTCAAAGTGACATAAGTTTTGTCTCTCAGATTAATGAGATCGGGAGATATTTGCCTTTTCAAAAATTGACTTTCAAATAATCTCGAAAAATTAAAATATCTCTATCCTCCAAACCCTTGGACATACATTGACGTGCCTCTGACTTGAAGTTGACATATACGTTACCTCAAAGTGACATAAGTTTTGTCTCTCAGATTAAAGAGATCGGGAGATATTTGCCTTTTTAAAAATTGACTTTCGAATAATTTCGAAAAATTAAAATGTCTCTATCCTCCAAACTCTTGGACATACGTTGACGTGACTCTGACATGAAGTTGACATATACGTTCCCTCAAAGTGACATAGGTTTTGTCTTTCAGATTCCTACAGATCTGGAGATATTTGCCTTTAAAAAATTGACTTTCGAATAATCTCGAAAAATTAAAATATCTCTATCCTCCAAACCCTTGCACATACATTGACGTGACTCTGACAGGAAGTTGACATATACGTTCCCTCAAAGTGACATAAGTGTTGTCTCTCAGATTCCTACAGATCGGGATACATTTGCCTTTTCAGAAAGTGACTTTCGAATAATCTCGCAAAATTAAAATGCCTCTGTCCTCCAAACACTTGGACATACATTGACGTTAATCTGACATGAAGTTGACATATACGTTCCCTCAAAGTGACATATTGTTTGTCTCTCAGCTTCCTACAGATCGGGAGATATTTGCCTTTTCAAAAATTGACTATCAAATAATCTCGAAAAATCAAAATATCTCTTTCCTCCAAACCCTTGGACATACATTGACGTGACTCTGACATGAAGTTGACATATACGTTCCCTCAAAGTGACATAAGTTTTGTCTCTCAGATTCCTACAGATCGGGAGATATTTGCCTTTTCAAAAATTGACTTTCGAATAATCTCGAAAAATTAAAATGTCTCTATCCTCCAAACCTTTGGACATACATTGACGTGACTCTGACATGAAGTTGACATATACGTTCCCTCAAAGTGACACAAGTGTTGTCTCTTAGATTCCTTCAGATCGGGAGATATTTGAATTTCCAAAAATTGACTTGCCAATAATCTCGCAAAATTAAAATGCCTCAGTCCTCCAAACCCTTGGACATACATTGACGTGACTCTGACATGAAGTTGACATATACGTTCCCTCTAAGTGACATAAGTTTTGTCTCTCAGATTCCTACAGATCGGGAGATATTTGCCTTTTGATAAATTGACTTTAGATTAATTTCGAAAAATTAAAATGTCTCTATCCTCCAAACCCTTCGACATACATTGACGTGACTCTGACATGAAGTTGACATATACGTTCCCTCTAAGTGACATAAGTTTTGTCTCTCAGATTCCTACAGATCGGGAGATATTTGCCTTTTCAAAAATTGACTTTCGAATAATCTCGAAAAATTTAAATGTCTCTATCCTCCAAACCCTTGGACATACAGTGACGTGACTCTGAAATGGAGTTGACATATACGTTCCCTCAAAGTGACATAAGGTTTGTCTCTCAGATTCCTACAGATCGGGAGATATTTGCCTTTTCAAAAATTGACTTTTTAATAATCTCGAAAAATTAAAATGTCTCTATCCTCGAAACCCTTGGACATACATTGACGTGACTCTGACATGAAGTTGACATATACGTTACCTCAAAGTGACATAAGGTTTGTCTCTCAGATTCTTACAGATCGGGAGATATTTGCCTTTTCAAAAATTGACTTTCGAAGAATCTCCAAAAATTAAAATGTCTCTATCCTTCAAACCCTTGGACATACATTGACGTGACTCTGACATGAAGTTGACATATACGTACCCTCAAAGTGACATAAGTGTTGTCTCTCAGATTCCTACAGATCGGGAGATATTTGCCTTTTCAAAAATTGACTTTCAAATAATCTCGAAAAATTAAAATATCTCTATCCTCCAAACCCTTGGACATACATTGACGTGAATCTGACATGAAGTTGACATATACGTTCCCTCAAAGTGACATAAGTTTTGTCTCTCAGATTCCTACAGATCGGGAGATATTTGCCTTTTCATAAATTGACTTTCGAATAATCTCGAAAGATTAAAATGTCTCTATCCTCCAAACCCTTGGACATAAATTGACGTGACTCTGACATGAAGTTGACATATTCGTTCCCTCAAAGTGACATAAGTGTTGTCTCTCAGATTCCTACAGATCGGTAGATATTTGCCTTTTCAAAAATTGACTTTCGAAAAATCTCGCAAAATTAAAATGCCTCTGTCCTCCAAACACTTGGACATACATTGACGTGACTCTGACATAAAGTTGACATATACGTTCCCTCAAAGTGACATAAGTTTTATCTCACAGATTTTTAAAGATCGGGAGATATTTGCCTTTTCAAAAATTGACTTTCGAATAATCTCGAAAAATTAAAATATCTCTATCCTCCAAACCCTTGGACATACATTGACGTGACCCTGACATGAAGTTGACATATACGTTACCTGAGAGTGACATAATTTTTGTCTCTCAGATTCCTACAGATCACAGAGATATTTGCCTTTTCAAAAATTGACTATCGAATAATCTCGAAAAATTTAAATGTTTCTATCCTCCAAACCCTTGGACATACATTGACGTGACTCTGACATGAAGTTGACATATACGTTCCCTCAAAGTGACATAAGTTTCGTCTCTCAGGTTCCTACAGATCGGGAGATATTTGCCTTTACAAAAATTGACTTTCGAATAATCTCAAAAAATTAAAATGTCTCTATCCTCCAAACCCTTGGACATATAATGACGTGACTCTGACATGAAGTTAACATATACGTTACCTCAAAGTGACATAAGTTTTGTCTCTCAGATTAATGAGATCGGGAGATATTTGCCTTTTCAAAAATTGACTTTCAAATAATCTCGAAAAATTAAAATATCTCTATCCTCCAAACCCTTGGACATACATTGACGTGCCTCTGACTTGAAGTTGACATATACGTTACCTCAAAGTGACATAAGTTTTGTCTCTCAGATTAAAGAGATCGGGAGATATTTGCCTTTTCAAAAATTGACTTTCGAATAATTTCGAAAAATTAAAATGTCTCTATCCTCCAAACTCTTGGACATACGTTGACGTGACTCTGACATGAAGTTGACATATACGTTCCCTCAAAGTGACATAGGTTTTGTCTTTCAGATTCCTACAGATCTGGAGATATTTGCCTTTAAAAAATTGACTTTCGAATAATCTCGAAAAATTAAAATATCTCTATCCTCCAAACCCTTGCACATACATTGACGTGACTCTGACAGGAAGTTGACATATACGTTCCCTCAAAGTGACATAAGTGTTGTCTCTCAGATTCCTACAGATCGGGATACATTTGCCTTTTCAGAAATTGACTTTCGAATAATCTCGCAAAATTAAAATGCCTCTGTCCTCCAAACACTTGGACATACATTGACGTTAATCTGACATGAAGTTGACATATACGTTCCCTCAAAGTGACATATTGTTTGTCTCTCAGTTTCCTACAGATCGGGAGATATTTGCCTTTTCAAAAATTGACTATCAAATAATCTCGAAAAATCAAAATATCTCTTTCCTCCAAACCCTTGGACATACATTGACGTGACTCTGACATGAAGTTGACATATACGTTCCCTCAAAGTGACATAAGTTTTGTCTCTCAGATTCCTACAGATCGGGAGATATTTGCCTTTTCAAAAATTGACTTTCGAATAATCTCGAAAAATTAAAATGTCTCTATCCTCCAAACCTTTGGACATACATTGACGTGACTCTGACATGAAGTTGACATATACGTTCCCTCAAAGTGACATAAGTGTTGTCTCTTAGATTCCTTCAGATCGGGAGATATTTGAATTTCCAAAAATTGACTTGCCAATAATCTCGCAAAATTAAAATGCCTCAGTCCTCCAAACCCTTGGACATACATTGACGTGACTCTGACATGAAGTTGACATATACGTTCCCTCTAAGTGACATAAGTTTTGTCTCTCAGATTCCTACAGATCGGGAGATATTTGCCTTTTGATAAATTGACTTTAGATTAATTTCGAAAAATTAAAATGTCTCTATCCTCCAAACCCTTCGACATACATTGACGTGACTCTGACATGAAGTTGACATATACGTTCCCTCTAAGTGACATAAGTTTTGTCTCTCAGATTCCTACAGATCGGGAGATATTTGCCTTTTCAAAAATTGACTTTCGAATAATCTCGAAAAATTTAAATGTCTCTATCCTCCAAACCCTTGGACATACAGTGACGTGACTCTGAAATGGAGTTGACATATACGTTCCCTCAAAGTGACATAAGGTTTGTCTCTCAGATTCCTACAGATCGGGAGATATTTGCCTTTTCAAAAATTGACTTTTTAATAATCTCGAAAAATTAAAATGTCTCTATCCTCGAAACCCTTGGACATACATTGACGTGACTCTGACATGAAGTTGACATATACGTTACCTCAAAGTGACATAAGGTTTGTCTCTCAGATTCTTACAGATCGGGAGATATTTGCCTTTTCAAAAATTGACTTTCGAAGAATCTCCAAAAATTAAAATGTCTCTATCCTTCAAACCCTTGGACATACATTGACGTGACTCTGACATGAAGTTGACATATACGTACCCTCAAAGTGACATAAGTGTTGTCTCTCAGATTCCTACAGATCGGGAGATATTTGCCTTTTCAAAAATTGACTTTCAAATAATCTCGAAAAATTAAAATATCTCTATCCTCCAAACCCTTGGACATACATTGACGTGAATCTGACATGAAGTTGACATATACGTTCCCTCAAAGTGACGTAAGTTTTGTCTCTCAGATTCCTACAGATCGGGAGATATTTGCCTCCTCATAAATTGACTTTCGAATAATCTCGAAAGATTAAAATGTCTCTATCCTCCAAACCCTTGGACATAAATTGACGTGACTCTGACATGAAGTTGACATATTCGTTCCCTCAAAGTGACATAAGTGTTGTCTCTCAGATTTCTACAGATCGGGAGATATTTGAATTTTCAAAAATTGGATTCCGAATAATCTCGAAAAATTCAAATGTCTCTATCCTCCAAACCTTTTAACATACATTGACGTGACTCTGACATGAAGTTGACATATACGTTCCCTCAAAGTGACATAAGTGTTGTCTCTCAAATTCCTTCAGATCACGAGATATTTGAATTTTCAAAAATTGACTTTCCAATAATCTCGCAAAATTAAAATGCCTCAGTCCTCCAAACCCCTGGACATACATTGACGTGACTCTGACATGAAGTTGATATATACGTTCCCTCAAAGTGACATAAGTTTTGTCTCTCAGATTCCTACAGATCGGGAGATATTTGCCTTTTGAAAAATTGACTTTAGAATAATTTCGAAAAATTAAAATGTCTCTATCCTCCAAACCCTTAGACATACATTGACGTGACTCTGACATGGAGTTGACATATACGTTACCTCAAAGTGACATAAGTTTTGTCTCTCAGATTTCTACAGATCGGGAGATATTTGCCTTTTCAAAAATTGACTTTCGAATAATCTCGAAAAATTTAAATGTCTCTATCCTCCAAACCCTTGGACATACATTGACGTGACTCTGACATGAAGTTGACATATACGTACCCTCAAAGTGACATAAGTGTTGTCTCTCAGATTCCTACAGATCGGGAGATATTTGCCTTTTCAAAAATTGACTTTCAAATAATCTCGAAAAATTAAAATATCTCTATCCTCCAAACCCTTGGACATACATTGACGTGCCTCTGACTTGAAGTTGACATATATGTTACCTCAAAGTGACATAAGTTTTGTCTCTCAGATTACTACAGATCGGGAGATATTTGCTTTTTCAAAAATTGACTTTCGAATAATCTCGAAAAATTAAAATGTCTCTATCCTCCAAACCCTTGGACATACATTGACGTGACTCTGACATGAAGTTGACATATACGTTAACTCAAAGTGACATAAGTTTTGTCTCTCAGATTCCTACAGATCGGGAGATATTTGCCTTTTAAAAAATTGACTTTCGAATAATATCGAAAAATTAAAATATCTCTATCCTCCAAACCCTTGGACATACATTAACGTGACTCTGACATGAAGTTGACATATACGTTCCCTCAAAGTGACATAAGTGTTGTCTCTCAGATTTCTACAGATCGGGATATATTTGCCTTTTCAAAAATTGACTTTGGAATAATATCGAAAAATTAAAATGTGTTTATCCTCTAAACCCTTGGACGTACATTGACGTGACTCTGACATGAAGTTGACATATACGTTCCCTCAAAGTGACATAAGTTTTGTCACTCAGATTCCTACAGATCGAGAGATATTTGCCTTTTCAGAAATTGACTTTCGAATAATATCGAAAAATTAAAATGCCTTTATCCTCCAAACCCTTGGACATACTTTAACGTGAATCTGACATGAAGTTGACATATACGTTCCCTCAAAGTGACATAAGTTTTGTCTCTCAGATACCTACAGATCGGGAGATATTTGCCTTTTCAAAAATTGACTTTCGATTAATCTCGAAAAATTAAAATATCTCTATCCTCCAAACCCTTGGACATACGTTGACGTGACTCTGACATGAAGTTGACATATACGTTACCTCAAAGTGACATAAGTTTTGTCTCTCAGATTCCTACAGATCGGGAGATATTTGCCTTTTCAGAAATTGACTTTCGAATAATCTCGAAAAATTTAAATGTCTCTATCCTCCAAACCCTTGGACATACATTGACGTGACTCTGACATGAAGTTGACATAAACGTACCCTCAAAGTGACATAAGTGTTGTCTCTCAGATTCCTACAGATCGGGAGATATTTGCTTTTTCAAAAATAGACTTTCAAATAATCTCGAAAAATTAAAATATCTCTATCCTCCAAACCCTTGGACATACATTGACGTGCCTCTAACTTGAAGTTGACATATATGTTACCTCAAAGTGACATAAGTTTTGTCTCTCAGATTCCTACAGATCGGGAGATATTTGCTTTTTCAAAAATTGACTTTCGATTAATCTCGAAAAATTAAAATATCTCTATCCTCCAAACCCTTGGACATACATTGACGTGACTCCGACATGAAGTTGACATATACGTTCCTTCAAAGTGACATAAGTTTTGTCTCTCAGATTCCAACAGATCGAAAGATATTTGCCTTTTCAAAAATTGTCTTTCCAATAATCTCGATAAATTAAAATGTTTCACTCCTCCAAACCCTTGGACATACATTAATGTGACTCTGACATGAAGTTGACATATACGTTCCCTCAAAGTGACATAAGTTTTGTCTCTCAGATTCCTACAGATCGGGAGATATTTGCCTTTTCAAAAATTGACTTTCGAATAATCTCGCAAAATTAAAATGCTTCTGTCCTCCAAACACTTGGACATACATTGACGTGAATCTGACATGAAGTTGACATATACGTTCCCTCAAAGTGACATATTGTTTGTCTCTCAGTTTGCTACAGATCGGGAGATATTTGCCTTTTCAAAAATTGACTATCAAATAATCTCGAAAAATTAAAATATCTCTTTCCTCCAACCCCTTGGACATACATTGACGTGACTCTGACATGAAGTTGACATATACGTTCCCTCAGAATGACATAAGTTTTGTCTCTCAGATTCCTACAGATCGGGAGATATTTGCCTTTTGAAAAATTGACTTTCGAATAATCTCGAACAATTAAAATGTCTCTATCCTCCAAACCCTTGGACATACATTGACGTGACTCTGACATGAAGTTGACATATACGTTCCCTCAAAGTGACATAAGTTTTGTCTCTCACGTTCCTACAGATCGGGAGATATTTGCCTTTTGAAAAATTGGCTTTCGTATAATCTCGATAAATTAAAATGTCTCTATCCTCCAAACCCTTGGACATACATTGACGTGACTCTGACAAGAAGTTGACATATACGTTCCCTCAAAGTGACATAAGTGTTGTCTCTCAGATTCCTACAGATCGGGAGATATTTGCCTTTTCAAAAATTGACTTTCGAATAATCTCCCAAAATTAAAATGCCTCTGTCCTCCAAACACTTGGACATACATTGACGTGAATCTGACATGAAGTTGACATATACGTTCCCTCAAAGTGACATATTGTTTGTCTCTCAGTTTCCTACAGATCGGGAGATATTTGCCTTTTCAAAAATTGACTATTAAATAATCTCAAAAAATTAAAATATCTCTTTCCTCCAACCCCTTGCACATACATTGACGTGACTCTGACATGAAGTTGACATATACGTTCCCTCAGAGTGACATAAGTTTTGTCTCTCAGATTTCTACAGATCGGGATATATTTGCCTTTTCAAAAATTGACTTTGGAATAATATCGAAAAATTTAAATGTCTCTATCCTCCAAACCCTTGGACATACATTGAAGTGACTCTGACATGAAGTTGACATATACGTTCCCTCAAAGTGACATAAGTTTTGTCTCTTAGATTATACAGATCGGGAGATATTTGCCTTTTCAAAAATTGACTTTCGAATAATCTCGAAAAATTTAAATGTCTCTATCCTCCAAACTCTTGGACATACAACGAAGTGACTCTGACATGATGGTGACATATACGTTCCCTCAAAGTGACATAAGTTTTGTCTCTCAGATTCCTAAGATCGGGAGATATTTGCCTTTTAAAAATTGACTTTCTAATAATCTATAAAAAATTAAATGTCTCTAACATCCAAACCCTTGGACATACATTGACGTGACTCTGACAGGAATTTGACATATACGTTCCCTCAAAGTGATATTAGTTTTGTCTCTCAGATTCCTACAGATCGGAAGATATTTGCCTTTTAAAAATTGACTTTCAAATAATCTCGAAAAATTAAAATATCTCTTTCCTCGAACCCCTTGGACATACATTGACGTGACTCTGACATGAAGTTGACATATACGTTCCCTCAAAGTTACATAAGTTTTGTCTCTCAAATTATACAGATCGGGAGATATTTGCCTTTTCAAAAATTGACTTTCGAATAATCTCGAAACATTTAAATGTCTCTATCCTCCAAACTCTTGGACATACATTGACGTGACTCTGACATGAGGTGACATATACGTTCCCTCAAAGTGACATAAGTTTTGTCTTTCAGATTCCTACAGATCGGGAGATATTTGCCTTTTCAAAAATTGACTTTCGAATAATCTCGCAAAATTAAAATGCATCTGTCCTCCAAAGACTTGGACATACATTGACGTGAATCTGACATGAAGTTGACATATACGTTCCCTAAAGTAACATATTGTTTGTCTCTCAGTTTCCTACAGATCGGGAGATATTTGCCTTTTCAAAAATTGACTATCAAATAATCTCGAAAAATTAAAATATCTCTTTCCAACAACCCCTTGGACATACATTGACGTGACTCTGACATGAAGTTGACATATACGTTCCCTCACAGTGACATAAGTTTTGTCTCTCAGATTCCTACAGATCGGGAGATATTTGAATTTTCAAAAATTGGATTCCGAATAATCTCGAAAAATTAAAATGTCTCTATCCTCCAAACCTTTTAACATACATTGACGTGACTCTGACATGAAGTTGACATATACGTTCGCTCAAAGTGACATAAGTGTTGTCTCTCAAATTCCTTCAGATCGCGAGATATTTGAATTTTCAAAAATTGACTTTCCAATAATCTCGCAAAATTAAAATGCCTCAGTCCTCCAAACCCTTGGACATACATTAACGTGACTCAACATGAAGTTGATATATACGTTCCCTCAAAGTGACATAAGTTTTGTCTCTCAGATTCCTACAGATCGGGAGATATTTGCCTTTTGAAAAATTGACTTTAGAATAATTTCGAAAAATTAAAATGTCTCTATCCTCCAAACCCTTAGACATACGTTGACGTGACTCTGACATGAAGTTGACATATACGTTACCTCAAAGTGACATAAGTTTTGTCTCTCAGATTCCTACAGATCGGGAGATATTTGCCTTTTCAGAAATTGACTTTCGAATAATCTCGAAAAATTTAAATGTCTCTATCCTCCAAACCCTTGGACATACATTGACGTGACTCTGACATGAAGTTGACATAAACGTACCCTCAAAGTGACATAAGTGTTGTCTCTCAGATTCCTACAGATCGGGAGATATTTGCTTTTTCAAAAATAGACTTTCAAATAATCTCGAAAAATTAAAATATCTCTATCCTCCAAACCCTTGGACATACATTGACGTGCCTCTAACTTGAAGTTGACATATATGTTACCTCAAAAGTGACATAAGTTTTGTCTCTCAGATTCCTACAGATCGGGAGATATTTGCCTTTTAAAAAATTGACTTTCGAATAATATCGAAAAATTAAAATATCTCTAACCTCCAAACCCTTGGACATACATTGACGTGACTCTGACATGAAGTTGACATATACGTTCCCTCAAAGTGACATAAGTGTTGTCTCTCAGATTTCTACAGATCGGGATATATTTGCCTTTTCAAAAATTGACTTTGGAATAATATCGAAAAATTAAAATGTGTTTATCCTCTAAACCCTTGGACATACATTGACGTGACTCTGACATGAAGTTGACATATACGTTCCCTCAAAGTGACATAAGTTTTGTCACTCAGATTCCTACAGATCGAGAGATATTTTCCTTTTCAGAAATTGACTTTCGAATAATCTCGAAAAATTAAAATGCCTTTATCCTCCAAACCCTTGGACATACTTTAACGTGAATCTGACATGAAGTTGACATATACGTTCCCTCAAAGTGACATACGTTTTGTCTCTCAGATACCTACAGATCGGGAGATATTTGCCTTTTCAAAAATTGACTTTCCAATAATCTCGAAAAATTAAAATATCTCTATCCTCCAAACCCTTGGACATACATTGACGTGACTCTGACATGAAGTTGACATATACGTTCCTTCAAAGTGACATAAGTTTTGTATCTCAGATTCCAACAGATCGAAAGATATTTGAATTTTCAAAAATTGTCTTTCGAATAATCTCGATAAATTAAAATGTTTCACTCCTCCAAACCCTTGGACATACATTGACGTGAATCTGACATGAAGTTGACATATACGTTCCCTCAAACTGACATAAGTTTTGTCTCTCAGATTCCTACAGATCGGGAGATATTTGCCTTTTCATAAATTGACTTTCGAATAATCTCGCAAAATTAAAATGCCTCTGTCCTCCAAACACTTGGACATACATTGACAAGAATCTGACATGAAGTTGACATATACGTTCCCTCAAAGTGACATATTTTTTGTCTCTCAGTTTCCTACAGATCGGGAGATATTTGCCTTTTCAAAAATTGACTATTAAATAATCTCGAAAAATTAAAATATCTCTTTCCTCCAACCCCTTGGACATACATTGACGTGACTCTGACATGAAGTTGACATATACGTTCCCTCAGAATGACATAAGTTTTGTCTCTCAGATTCCTACAGATCGGGAGATATTTGCCTTTTGAAAAATTGACTTTCGAATAATCTCGAAAAATTTAAATGTCTCTATCCTCCAAACCCTTGGACATACATTGACGTGACTCTGACATGAAGTTGACATATACGTTCCCTCAAAGTGACATAAGTTTTGTCTCTCCGATTCCTACAGATCGGGAGATATTTGTCTTTTCATAAATTGACTTTCGAATAATCTCGAAAAATTTAAATGTCTCTATCCTCCAAACTCTTGGACATACGTTGACGTGACTCTGACATGAAGGTGACATATACGTTCCCTCAAAGTGACATAAGTTTTTTCTCTCAGATTCCTAAGATCGGGAGATATTTGCCTTTTAAATATTGACTTTCGAATAATCTATAAAAAATTAAATGTCTCTATCCTCAAAACCCTTGGACATACATTGACGTGACTCTGACAGGAATTTGACATATACGTTCCCTCAAAGTGATATAAGTTTTGTCTCTCAGATTCCTACAGATCGGAAGATATTTGCCTTTTAAAAATTGACTTTCGAATAATCTCGAAAAATTTCAATGTCTCTATCCTCCAAACCCTTGGATATACATTGACGTGACTCTGACAGGAAGTTGGCATATAAGTTCCATCAAAGTGATAGAAGTTTTGTCTCTCAGATTCCTACAGATCGGGAGATATTTGAATTTTCAAAAATTGACTTTCTATAATCTCGATAAATTAAAATGTGTTTATCCACCAAACCCTTGGACATACATTGACGTGACTCTGACATGAAGGTGACATATACGTTCCCTCAAAGTGACATAAGTTTTGTTTCTCAGATTCCTACAGATCGGGAGATATTTGCCTTTTAAAAAAATGACTTTCGAATAATCTCGAAAAATTAAAATGTCTCTATCCTCCAAACCCTTGGACATACATTGACGTGAATCTGACATGAAGTTGACATATACGTTCCCTCAAAGTGACATAAGTTTTGTCTCTCAGATTCCTACAGATCGGGAGATATTTGCCTTTTCAAAAATTGACTTTCAAATAATCTCGAAAAATTTAAATATCTCTATCCTCCAAACCCTAGGACATACATTGACGTGTCTCTGACTTGAAGTTGACATATACGTTACCTCAAAGTGACATAAGTTTTGTCTCTCAGATTCCAACAGATCGGGAGATATTTGCCTTTTCAAAAATTGACTTTCGAATAATCTCGAAAAATTAAAATGTCTCTATCCTCCAAACTCTTGGACATACATTGACGTGACTCTGACATGAAGTTGACATATACGTTCTCTTAAAGTCACATAAGTTTTGTCTATCAGATTATACAGATCGGGAGATATTTGCCTTTTCAGAAATTGACTTTCAAATAATCTCGAAAAATTAAAATATCTCTATCCTCCAATCCCTTGGACATACATTGACGTGCCTCTGACTTGAAGTTGACATATACGTTCCCTCAAAGTGACATAAGTTTTGTCTCTCAGATTATTACAGATCGGAAATATTTGCCTTTTCAAAAATTGACTTTCGAATAATCTTGAAAAATTAAAATGTCTCTATCAACCAAACCCTTGGACATACATTGACGTGACTCTGTCATGATGTTGACATATACGTTCCCTCTAAGTGATATAAGTGGTGCCTGTCAGATTCCTACGGATCGGAAGATATTTGCCTTTTCAGAAATTGACTTTCGATTAATCTCGAAAAATTTAAATGTCTCTATCCTCCAAACCCTTTTACATACATTGGCGTGACTCTGACATGAAGTTGACATATACGTTCCCTCAAAGTGACATAAGTTTAGTATCTCAGATTCCTACAGATCGGGAGATATTTGCCTTTACATAAATTGACTTTCGAATAATCTCGAAAAATTAAAATGTCTCTATCCTCCAAACCCTTGGACATACATTAACGTGACTCTGACATGAAGTTGACATATACGTTCCCTCAAAGTGACATAAGTGTTGTCTCTCAGATTCCTACAGATCGGGAGATATTTGCCTTTTCAAAAATTGACTTTCGAATAATCTCGCAAAATTAAAATGCCTCTGTCCTCCAAACACTTGGACATACATTGACGTGAATCTGACATGAAGTTGACATATACGTTCCCTCAAAGTGACATATTGTTTGTCTCTCAGTTTAAAACAGATCGGGAGGTATTTGCCTTTTCAAAAATTGACTATCAAATAATCTCGAAAAATTAAAATATCTCTATCCTCCAACCCCTTGGACATACATTGACGTGACTCTGACATGAAGTTGACATATACGTTCCCTCAAAGTGACATAAGTTTTGTCTCTCAGATTCCTACAGATCGGGAGATATTTGAATTTTCAAAAATTGACTTTCGAATAATCACGAAAAATTAAAATATCTCTATCCTCCAAACCTTTGGACATACATTGACGTGACCCTGACATGAAGTTGACATATACGTTCCCTCAAAGTGACAAAAGTTTTGTCTCTCAGTTTCCTACAGATCGGGAGATATTTGCCTTTTCAGAAATTGACTTTCGAATAATCTCGAAAAATTAAAATGCCTCTATCCTCCAAACCCTTGGACATACTTTGACGTGAATCTGACATGAAGTTGACATATACGTTCCCTCAAAGTGACATAAGTTTTGTCTCAGAGATACCTACAGATCGGGAGATATTTGCATTTTCAAAAATTGACTTTCGAATAAGCTCGAAAAATTAAAATATCTCTATCCTCCAAACCCTTGGACATACATTGACGTGACTCTGACATGAAGTTGACATATACGTTCCCTCAAAGTGACGTAAGTTTTGTCTCTCAGATTCCTACAGATCGGGAGATATTTGCCTTTTCAGAAATTGACTTTCGAATAATCTCGAAAAATTAAAATGTCTCTATACTCCAAACCCTTGGACATACATTGACGTGAATCTGACATGAAGTTGACATATACGTTCCCTCAAAGTGACATAAGTTTTGTCTCTCAGATTCCTACAGATCGGGAGATATTTGCCTTTTCAAAAATTGACTTTCAAATAATCTCGAAAAATTAAAATATCTCTATCCTCCAATCCCTTGGACATACATTACGTGCCTCCGACTTGAAGTTGACATATACGTTACCTCAAAGTGACATAAGTTTTGACTCTCAGATTCCTACAGATCGGGAGATATTTGCCTTTTCAAAAATTGACTTTCGAATAATCTCGAAAAATTAAAATGTCTCTATCCTCCAAACTCTTGGACATACATTGACGTGACTCTGACATGAAGTTGACATATACGTTCCCTCAAAGTGACATAAGTTTTGTCTCTGAGATTCCTACAGATCGGGAGATATTTGCCTTTTCATAAATTGACTTTCGAATAATCTCGAAAAATTAAAATATCTCTATCCTCCAAACCCTTGGACATACATTGACGTGACTCTGACATGAAGTTGACATATACGTTCCCTCAAAGTGACATAAGTGTTGTCTCTCAGATTCCTGCAGATCGGGATATATTTGCCTTTTCAAAAATTGACTTTGGAATAATATCGAAAAATTAAAATGTTTTTATCCTCTAAACCCTTGGACATACATTGTCGTGACTCTGACATGAAGTTGACATATACGTTCCCTCAAAGTGACATCAATTTTGTCTCTCAGATTCCTACAGATCTGGAGATATTTGCCTTTTCAGAAATTGACTTTCGAATAATCTCGAAAAATTAAAATGCCTCTATCCTCCAAACCCTTGGACATTCTTTGAAGTGACTCTGACATGAAGTTGACATATACGTTCCCTCAAAGTGACATAAGTTTTGTCTCTCAGATTATTACAGATCGGAAATATTTGCCTTTTCAAAAATTGACTTTCGAATAATCTCGAAAAATTAAAATGTCTCTATCAACCAAACCGTTGGACATACATTGACGTGACTCTGTCATGATGTTGACATATACGTTCCCTCTAAGTGACATAAGTGGTGCCTGTCAGATTCCTACGGATCGGAAGATATTTGCCTTTTCAGAAATTGACTTTCGATTAATCTCGAAAAATTTAAATGTCTCTATCCTCCAAACCCTTTTACATACATTGACGTGACTCTGACATGAAGTTGACATATACGTTCCCTCAAAGTGACATAAGTTTAGTCTCTCAGATTCCTACAGATCGGGAGATATTTGCCTTTACATAAATTGACTTTCGAATAATCTCGAAAAATTAAAATGTCTCTATCCTCCAAACCCTTGGACATACATTAACGTGACTCTGACATGAAGTTGACATATACATTTTCTCAAAGTGACATAAGTGTTGTCTCTCAGATTCCTACAGATCGGGAGATATTTGCCTTTTCAAAAATTGACTTTCGAATAATCTCGCAAAATTAAAATGCCTCTGTCCTCCAAACACTTGGACATACATTGACGTGAATCTGACATGAAGTTGACATATACGTTCCCTCAAAGTGACATATTGTTTGTCTCTCAGTTTAAAACAGATCGGGAGATATATGCCTTTTCAAAAATTGACTATCAAATATTCTCGAAAAATTAAAATATCTCTATCCTCCAACCCCTTGGACATACATTGACGTGACTCTGACATGAAGCTGACATATACGTTCCCTCAAAGTGACATAAGTTTTGTCCCTCAAATTCCTACAGATCGGGAGATATTTGAATTTTCAAAAATTGACTTTCGAATAATCACGAAAAATTAAAATATCTCTATCCTCCAAACCTTTGGACATACATTGACGTGACTCTGACATGAAGTTGACATATACGTTCCCTC
This sequence comes from Zootermopsis nevadensis, assembly GCF_977971745.1. Taxonomy (NCBI): domain Eukaryota; kingdom Metazoa; phylum Arthropoda; class Insecta; order Blattodea; family Termopsidae; genus Zootermopsis; species Zootermopsis nevadensis. The sequence goes on along the minus strand of NW_028259199.1, from coordinate 1,397,986 downwards.
AAAGTGACAAACGTTTTGTCTCTCAGATTCCTACAGATCGGGAGATATTTGCCTTTTCAGAAATTGACTTTCGAATAATCTCGAAAAATTAAAATGCCTCTATCCTCCAAACCCTTGGACATACTTTGACGTGAATCTGACATGAAGTTGACATATACGTTCCCTCAAAGTGACATAAATTTTGTCTCTCAGATACCTACAGATCGGGAGATATTTGCCTTTTCAAAAATTGACTTTCGAATAATCTCGAAAAATTAAAATATCTCTATCCTCCAAACCCTTGGACATACATTGACGTGACTCTGACATGAAGTTGACATATACGTTCTTTCAAAGTGACATAAGTTTTGTCTCTCAGATTCCAACAGATCGGGAGATATTTGCCTTTTCAAAAATTGACTTTCGAATAATCTCGAAAAATTAAAATGTCTCACTCCTCCAAACCCTTGGACATACATTGACGTGACTCTGACATGAAGTTGACATATACGTCCCCTCAAAGTGACATAAGTTTTGTCTCTCAGATTCCTACAGATCGGGAGATATTTGCCTTTTCATAAATTGACTTTCGAATAATCTCGAAAAATTAAAATGTCTCTATCCTCCAAACCCTTGGACATACATTGACGTGACTCTGACATGAAGTTGAAATATACGTTCCCTCAAAGTGACATAAGTGTTGTCACTCAGATTCCTACAGATCGGGAGATATTTGCCTTTTCAAAAATTGACTTTCGAATAATCTCGCAAAATTGAAATGCCTCTGTCCTCCAAACACTTGGACATACATTGACGTGAATCTGACATGAAGTTGACATATACGTTCCCTCAAAGTGACATATTGTTTGTCTCTCAGTTTCCTACAGATCCGGAGATATTTGCCTTTTCAAATATTGATTATCAAATAATCTCGAAAAATTAAAATGTCTCTATTCTCCAAACTCTTGGACATACATTGACGTGAATCTGACATGAAGTTGACATATACGTTCCCTCAAAGTGACATAAGTCTTGTCTCTCAGATTCCTACAGATCGGGAGATATTTGCCTTTTCAAAAATTGATTTTCGAATAATCTCGAAAAATTTAAATGTCTCTATCCTCCAAACCCTTGGTCATACATTAACGTGAATCTGACATGAAGTTGACATATACGTTCCCTCAAAGTGACATAAGTCTTGTCACTCAGATTCCTACAGATCGGGAGATATTTGCCTTTTCAGAAAATGACTTTCGAATAATCTCGAAAAATTAAAATATCTCTATCCTCCAAACCCTTGGACATACATTGACGTGCCTCTGGCATGAAGTTGACAAATACGTTCCCTCAAAGTGACATAAGTTTTGTCTCTCAGATTCCTACAGATCGGGAGATATTTGCCTTTTGAAAAATTGACTTTCGAATAATTTCGAAAAATTAAAATGTCTCTATCCTCCAAACCCTTGGACATACATTGACGTGACTCTGACATAACGTTGACATATACGTTACCTCAAAGTGACATAAGATTTGTCTCTCAGATTCCTACAGATCGGGAGATATTTGCCTTTTCAAAAATTGACTTTCGAATAATCTCGAAAAATTTAAATGACTCTATACTCCAAACCCTTGGACATACAATGACGTGACTCTGACATGAAGTTGACATATACGTTCCCTCAAAGTGACATAAGGTTTGTCTCTCAGATTCCTACAGATCGGGAGGTATTTGCCTTTTCAGAAATTGACTTTCGAATAATCTCGAAAAATTTAAATGTGTCTATCCTCCAAACATTTGGACATACATTGACGTGAATCTGACATGAAGTTGACATATACGTTCCCTCAAAGTGACATTAGTCTTGTATCTCAGATTCCTATAGATCGGAAGATATTTGCCTTTTAAAATTGACTTTCGAATAATCTCGAAAAATTTCAATGTCTCTATCCTCCAAGCCCTTTGATATACATTGACGTGACTCTGACAGGAAGTTGGCATATACGTTCCCTCAAAGTGATATAAGTTTTGTCTCTCAGATTCCTAGAGATCGGGAGATATTTGAATTTTCAAAAATTGACTTTCTATAATCTCGAAAAATTGAAATGTGTTTATCCTCCAAACCCTTGGACATACATTGACGTGACTCTGACATGAAGGTGACATATACGTTCCCTCAAAGTGACATAAGTTTTGTTTCTCAGATTCCTACAGATCGGTAGATATTTGCCTTTTAATAAATTGACTTTCGAATAATCTCGAAAAATTAAAATGTCTCTATCCTCCAAACCCTTGGACATACATTGACGTGAATCTGACATGAAGTTGACATATACGTTCCCTCAAAGTGACATAAGTTTTGTCTCTCAGATTCCTACAGATCGGGAGATATTTGCCTTTTCAAAAATTGACTATCAAATAATCTCGAAAAATTTAAATATCTCTATCCTCCAAACCCTAGGACATACATTGACGTGTCTCTGACTTGAAGTTGACATATACGATACCTCAAAGTGACATAAGTTTTGTCTCTCAGATTCCAGCAGATCGGGAGATATTTGCCTTTTCAAAAATTGACTTTCGAATAATCTCGAAAAATTTAAATGTCTCTATCCTCCAAACTCTTGGACATACATTGACGTGACTCTGACATGAAGTTGACATATACGTGCCCTCAAAGTGACATAAGTTTTGTCTCTCAGATTATACAGATCGGGAGATATTTGCCTTTCAAAAATTGACTTTCGAATAATCTCGAAAAATTTAAATATCTCTATCCTCCAAACTCTTGGACATACATTGACATGACTCTGACATGAAGGTGACATATACGTTCCCTCAAAGTGACATAAGTTTTATCTCTCAGATTCCTACAGATCGGGAGATATTTGAATTTCCATAAATTGACTTTCTATAATCTCGAAAAATTAAAATGTGTTTATCCTCCAAACCCTTGGACATACATTGACGTGACTCTGACATGAAGTTGACATATACGTTCCCTCAAAGTGACGTAAGTTTTGTCTCTCAGATTCCTACAGATCGGGAGATATTTGCCTTTTCAGAAATTGACTTTCGAATAATCTCGAAAAATTAAAATGTCTCTATACTCCAAACCCTTGGACATACATTGACGTGAATCTGACATGAAGTTGACATATACGTTCCCTCAAAGCGACATAAGTTTTGTCTCTCAGATTCCTACAGATCGGGAGATATTTGCCTTTTCAAAAATTGACTTTCAAATAATCTCGAAAAATGAAAATATCTCTATCCTCCAATCCCTTGGACATACATTGACGTGCCTCTGACTTGAAGTTGACATATACGTTACCTCAAAGTGACATAAGTTTTGTCTCTCAGATTCCTACAGATCGGGAGATATTTGCCTTTTCAAAAATTGACTTTCGAATAATCTCGAAAAATTAAAATGTCTCTATCCTCCAAACTCTTGGACATACATTGACGTGACTCTGACATGAAGTTGACATATACGTTCCCTCAAAGTGACATAAGTTTTGTCTCTCAGATTCCTACAGATCGGGAGATATTTGCCTTTTCAAAAATTGACTTTCGAATAATCTCGAAAAATTAAAATATCTCTATCCTCCAAACCCTTGGACATACATGGACGTCACTCTGACATGAAGTTGACATATACGTTCCCTCAAAGTGACATAATTGTTGTCTCTCAGATTCCTACAGATCGGGATATATTTGCCTTTTCAAAAATTGACTTTGGAATAATATCGAAAAATTTAAATGTGTTTATCCTCTAAACCCTTGGACATACATTGTCGTGACTCTGACATGAAGTTGACATATACGTTCCCTCAAAGTGACATCAATTTTGTCTCTCAGATTCCTACAGATCTGGAGATATTTGCCTTTTCAGAAATTGACTTTCGAATAATCTCGAAAAATTAAAATGTCTCTATCCTCCAAACCCTTGGACATACATTGACGTGACTCTGACATGAAGTTGACATATACGTTCCCTCAAAGCGACATAAGTTTAGTCTCTCAGATTCCTACAGACCGGGAGATATTTGCCTTTACATAAATTGACTTTCGAATAATCTCGAAAAATTAAAATGTCTCTATCCTCCAAACCCTTGGACATACATTAACGTGACTCCGACATGAAGTTGACATATACGTTCCCTCAAAGTGACATAAGTGTTGTCTCTCAGAATCCTACAGATCGGGAGATATTAGCCTTTTCAAAAATTGACTTACGAATAATCTCGCAAAATTAAAATGCCTCTGTCCTCCAAACACTTGGACATACATTGACGTGAATCTGACATGAAGTTGACATATACGTTCCCTCAAAGTGACATATTGTTTGTCTCTCAGTTTAAAACAGATCGGGAGATATTTGCCTTTTCAAAAATTGACTATCAAATAATCTCGAAAAATTAAAATATCTCTATCCTCCAACCCCTTGGACATACATTGACGTGACTCTGACATGAAGTTGACATATACGTTCCCTCAAAGTGACATAAGTTTTGTCTCTCAGATTCCTACAGATCGGGAGATATTTGAATTTTCAAAAATTGACTTTCGAATAATCACGAAAAATTAAATTATCTGTATCCTCCAAACCTTTGGTCATACATTGACGTGACTCTGACATGAAGTTGACATATACGTTCCCTCAAAGTGACAAAAGTTTTGTCTCTCAGATTCTACAGATCGGGAGATATTTGCCTTTTCAGAATTTGACTTTCGAATAATCTCGAAAAATTAAAATGCCTCTATCCTCCAAACCCTTGGACATACTTTGACGTGAATCTGACATGAAGTTGACATATACGTTCCCTCAAAGTGACATAAGTTTTGTCTCTCAGATACCTACAGATCGGGAGATATTTGCCTTTTCAAACATTGACTTTCGAATAATCTCGAAAAATTAAAATATCTCTATCCTCCAAACCCTTGGACATACATTGACGTGACTCTGACATGAAGTTGACATATACGTTCTTTCAAAGTGACATAAGCTTTGTCTCTCAGATTCCAACAGATCGGGAGATATTTGCCTTTTCAAAAATTGACTTTCGAATAATCTCGAAAAATTAAAATGTCTCACTCCTCCAAACCCTTGGATATACATTGACGTGACTCTGACATGAAGTTGACATATACGTTCCCTCAAAGTGACATAAGTTTTGTCTCTCAGATTCCTACAGATCGGGAGATATTTGCCTATTCAAAAATTGATTTTCGAATAATCTCGAAAAATTTAAATGTCTCTATCCTCCAAACCCTTGGTCATACATTAACGTGAATCTGACATGAAGTTGACATATACGTTCCCTCAAAGTGACATAAGTCTTGTCAATCAGATTCCTACAGATCGGGAGATATTTGCCTTTTCAAAAATTGATTTTTGAATAATCTCGAAAAATTAAAATTTCTCTATCCTCCAAACCCTTGGACATACATTGACGTGACTCTGACATAAAGTTGACATATACGTACCCTCAAAGGGACATAAGTTTTGTCTCTCAGATTCCTTCAGATCGGGAGATATTTACCTTTTCAAAAATTGACTTTCTATAATCTCGAAAAATTAAAATTTGTTTATCCTCCAAACCCTTGGACATACATTGACGTGACTCTGACATGAAGTTGACATTTACGATCCCTCAAAGTGACATAAGTTTTGTCTCTCAGATTCCTACAGATCGGGAGATATTTGCATTTTCAGAAAATGACTTTCGAATAATCTCGAAAAATTAAAATATCTCTATCCTCCAAACCCTTGGACATACATTGACGTGCCTCTGACATGAAGTTGACATATACGTTCCCTCAAAGTGACAAAAGTTTTGTCTCACAGATTCCTACAGATCGGGATATATTTGCCTTTTGAAAAATTGACTTTCGAATAATTTCGAAAAATTAAAATGTCTCTATCCTCCAAACCCTTGGACATACATTGACGTGACTCTGACATAAAGTTGACATATACGTTACCTCAAAGTGACATAAGATTTGTCTCTCAGATTCCTACAGATCGGGAGATATTTGCCTTTTCAAAAATTGACTTTCGAATAATCTCGAAAAATTTAAATGTCTCTATACTCCAAACCCTTGGACATACAATGACGTGACTCTGACATGAAGTTGACATATACGTTCCCTCAAAGTGACATAAGGTTTGTCTCTCAGATTCCTACAGATCGGGAGGTATTTGCCTTTTCAGAAATTGACTTTCGAATAATCTCGAAAAATTTAAATGTCTCTATCCTCCAAACCCTTGGACATACAATGACGTGACTCTGACATGAAGTTGACATATACGTTCCCTCAAAGTGACATAAGGTTTGTCTCTCAGATTCCTACAGATCGGGAGGTATTTGCCTTTTCAGAAATTGACTTTCGAATAATCTCGAAAAATTTAAATGTCTCTATCCTCCAAACCCTTGGTCATACATTAACGTGAATCTGACATGAAGTTGACATATACGTTCCCTCAAAGTGACATAAGTCTTGTCTCTCAGATTCCTACAGATCGGGAGATATTTGCCTTTTCAAAAATTGATTTTTGAATAATCTCGAAAAATTAAAATTTCTCTATCCTCCAAACCCTTGGACATACATTGACGTGACTCTGACATAAAGTTGACATTTACGATCCCTCAAAGTGACATAAGTTTTGTCTCTCAGATTCCTACAGATCGGGAGATATTTGCCTTTTCAGAAAATGACTTTCGAATATTCTCGAAAAATTTAAATATCTCTATCCTCCAAACCCTTGGACATATATTGACGTGCCTCTGACATGAAGTTGACATATACGTTACCTCAAAGTGACATAAGTTTTGTCTCTCAGATTCAAACAGATCGGGAGATGTTTGCCTTTTCAAAAATTAACTTTCGAATAATCTCGAAAAATTAAGATGTGTTTATCCTCTAAATCGTTGGACATACATTGACATATACGTTCCCTCAAAGTGACATAAGATTTGTCGTTGAGATACCAACAGATCGGGAGATATTTGCCTTTTCAGAAATTGACTTTCGAATAATCTCGAAAAATTAAAATTTCTCTATCCTCCAAACCCTTGGACATACATTGACGTGACTCTGACATGAAGTTGACATATACGTTCCCTCAAAGGGACATAAGATTTGTCTCTCAGATTCCTACAGATCGGGAGATATTTGACTTTTCAGAAATTGACTTTCGAATAATCTCGAAAAATTAAAATGCCTCTATCCTCCAAACCCTTGGACATACTTTGACGTGAATCTGACATGAAGTTGACATATACGTTCCCTCAAAGTGACATAAGTTTCGTCTCTCAGGTTCCTACAGATCGGGAGATATTTGCCTTTTCATAAATTGACTTTCAAATAATCAAGAATAATTAAAATGTCTTTATCCTCCAAACCCTTGGACATACATTGACGTGACTCTGACATGAAGTTGACATATACGTTCCCTCATAGGGACATAAGTGGTGTCTCTCAGATTCTTACAGATCGGGAGATATTTGCCTTTTCATAAATTGACTTTCGAATAATCTCGAAAAATTAAAATGCCTCTGTCCTTCAAACCCTTGGACATACATTGACAAGACTCTGACATGAAGTTGACATATACGTTCCCTTAGAGTGACATAAGTTTTGTCTCTCAGATTCCTACAGATCGGGAGATATTTGCCTTTTGAAAAATTGACTTTCGAATAATCTCGAAAAATTAAAATGTCTCTATCCTCCAAACCCTTGGACATACATTGACGTGACTCCGACATGAAGTTGACATATACGTTCCCTCAAAGTGACATAAGTTTTGTCTCTCAGATTTATACAGATCGGGAGATATTTGCCTTTTGAAAAATTGACTTTCGAATAATCTCGAAAAATTTAAATGTCTCTATCCTCCAAACTCTTTAACATACGTTGACGTGACTCTGACATGATGTTGACATATACGTTCCCTCAAAGTGACATACGTTTTGTCTCTCAGTTTCCTACAGATCGGGAGATATTTGCCTTTTCAAAAATTGACTTTCTTTAATCTCGAAAAATTAAAATGTGTTTATCCTCCAAACCCTTGGACATACATTGACGTGACTCTGACATGAAGTTGACATATACGTTCCCTCAAAGTAACATAAGTTTTGTCTCTCAGATTCCTACAGATCGGGAGATATTTGCCTTTCCAAAAATTGACTTTCGAATAATCTCGAAAAATTAAAAAGTCTCTATACTCCAAACCCTTGGACATACATTGACGTGAATCTGACATGAAGTTGAGATATACGTTCCCTCAAAGTGACATAAGTTTTGTCTCTCAGATTCCTACAGATCGGGAGATATTTGCCTTTTAAAAAATTGACTTTGGAATAATATAGAAAAATTAAAATGTGTTTATCCTTTAAACCCTTGGACATACATTGACGTGACTCTGACATGAATTTGACATATACTTTCCCTCAAAGTGACATAAGTTTTGTCTCTCAGATTCCTACAGATCGGGAGATATCTGCCTTTTCAGAAATTGACTTTCGAATAATCTCGAAAAATTAAAATATCTCTATCCTCCAAACCCTTGTACATACATTGACGTGACTCTGACATGAAGTTGACATTTACGTTCCCTCAAAGTGACATAAGTTTTGTCTCTCAGATTAATACAGATCGGGAGATATTTGCCTTTTCAGAAAATGACTTTCGAATAATCTCGAAAAATTAAAATATCTCTATCCTAAAAAACTCTTGGACATACATTGACGTGCCTCTGACATGAAGTTGACATATACGTTACCTCAAAGTGACATAAGTTTTGTCTCTCAGATTCAAACAGATCGGGAGATGTTTGCCTTTTCAAAAATTAACTTTCGAATAAACTCGAAAAATTAAAATGTGCTTATCCTCTAAATCCTTGGACATACATTGACGTGACTCTGACATGAAGTTGACATATACGTTCCCTCAAAGTGACATAAGTTTTGTCTCTCAGATTCCTACAGATCGGGAGATATTTGACTTTTCAGAAATTGACTTTCGAATTATCTCGAAAAATTAAAATGCCTCTATCCTCCAAACCCTTGGACATACTTTGACGTGAATCTGACATGAAGTTGACATATACGTTCCCTCAGAGTGACATAAGTTTTGTATCTCAGATACCAACAGATCGGGAGATATTTGCCTTTTCAAAAATTGACTTTCGAATAATCTCGAAAAATTAAAATATCTCTATCCACCAAACCCATGGACATACATTGACGTGACTCTGACATGAAGTTGACATAAACGTTCCCTCAAAGTGACATAAGATTTGTCTCTCAGATTCATACAGATCGGGAGATATTTGACTTTTCAGAAATTGACTTTCGAATAATCTCGAAAAATTAAAATGCCTCTATCCTCCAAACCCTTGGACATACTTTGACGTGAATCTGACATGAAGTTGACATATACGTTCCCTCAAAGTGACATAAGTTTCGTCTCTCAGGTTCCTACAGATCGGGAGATATTTGCCTTTTCAAAAATTGACTTTCGAATAATCATGAATAATTAAAATGTCTTTATCCTCCAAACCCTTGGACATACATTGACGTGACTCTGACATGAAGTTGACATATACGTTCCCTCAAAGTGACATAAGTTTTGTCTCTCAGATTCCTACAGTTCGGGAGATATTTGCCTTTTGAATAATTGACTTTCGAATAATCTCGAAAAATTAAAATGTCTCTATCCTCCAAACCCTTGGACATACATTGACTTGACTCTGACATGAAGTTGACATATACGTTCCCTCAAAGTGACATAAGTTTTGTTTCTCAGATTCCTACAGATCGGGAGATATTTTCCTTTTCAAAAATTGACTTTCGAATAATCTCGAAAAATTTAAATGTCTCTATCCTCCAAACTCTTTTACATACATTGACGTGACTCTGACATGAAGTTGACATAAACGTTCCCTCAAAGTGACATAAGTTTCGTCTCTCAGGTTCCTACAGATCGGGAGATATTTGCCTTTTCATAAATTGATTTTCGAATAATCAAAAATAATTAAAATGTCTTTATCCTCCAAACCCTTGGACATACATTGACGTGACTCTGACATGAAGTTGACATATACGTTCCCTCAAAGTGACATAAGTGGTGTCTCCCAGATTCTTACAGATCGGGAGATATTTGCCTTTACAAAAATTGACTTTCGAATAATCTCGAAAAATTAAAATGTCTCACTCCTCCAAACCCTTGGACATACATTGACGAGACTCTGACATGAAGTTGACATATACGTTCCCTCAAAGTGACATAAGTTTTGTCTCTCAGATTCCTACAGATCGGGAGATATTTGCCTTTTCATAAATTAACTTTCGAATAATCTCGAAAAATTAAAATGTCTCTATCCTCCAAACCCTTGGACATACATAGACGTGAATCTGACATGAAGTTGACATATACGTTCCCTCAAAGTGACATAAGTTTTGGCTCTCAGATTCCAACAGATCGATAGATATTTGCCTTTTCAAAAATTGACTTTCGAATTATCTCGAAAAATTAAAATGTCTCACTCCTCCAAACCCTTGGACATACATTGACGTGACTCTGACATGAAGTTGACATATACGTTCCCTCAAAGTGACATAAGTGTTGTCTCTCAGATTCCTACAGATCGGGAGATATTTGCCTTTTCAAAAATTGACTTTCGAATAATCTCGCAAAATTAAAATATCTCTATCCTCCAACCCCTTGGACATACATTGACGTGACTGTGACATGAAGTTGACATATACGTTCCCTCAAAGTGACATAAGATTTGTCTCTCAGATTCCTACAGATCGGGAGATATTTGACTTTTCAGAAATTGACTTTCGAATAATCTCGAAAAATTAAAATGCCTCTATCCTCCAAACCCTTCGACATACTTTGACGTGAATCTGACATGAAGTTGACATATACGTTCCCTCAAAGTGACATAAGTTTTGGCTCTCAGATTATAACAGATCGCTAGATATTTGCCTTTTAAAAAATTGACTTTCGAATTATCTCGAAAAATTAAAATGTCTCACTCCTCCAAACCCTTGGACATACATTGACGTGACTCTGACATGAAGTTGACATATACGTTCCCTCAAAGTGACATAAGTTTTGTCTCTCAGATTCAAACAGATCGGGAGATGTTTGCCTTTTCAAAAATTAACTTTCGAATAATCTCGAAAAATTAAAATGTGTTTATCCTCTAAATCCTTGGACATACGTTGACGTGACTCTGACATGAAGTTGACATATACGTTCCCTCAAAGTGACATAAGTTTTGTCTCTCAGATTCCTACAGATCGGGAGATATTTGACTTTTCAGAAATTGACTTTCGAATTATCTCGAAAAATTAAAATGCCTCTATCCTCCAAACCCTTGGACATACTTTGACGTGAATCTGACATGAAGTTGACATATACGTTCCCTCAAAGTGACATAAGTTTTGTATCTCAGATACCAACAGATCGGGAGATATTTGCCTTTTCAAAAATTGACTTTCGAATAATCTCGAAAAATTAAAATATCTCTATCCTCCAAACCCTTGGACATACATTGACGTGACTCTGACATGAAGTTGACATATACGTTCCCCAAATTGACATAAGATTTGTCTCTCAGATTCCTACAGATCGGGAGATATTTGACTTTTCAGAAATTGACTTTCGAATAATCTCGAAAAATTAAAATGCCTCTATCCTCCAAACCCTTGGACATACTTTGACGTGAATCCGACATGAAGTGGACATATACGTTCCCTCAAAGTGACATAAGTTTCGTCTCTCAGGTTCCTACAGATCGGGAGATATTTGCCTTTTCAAAAATTGACTTTCGAATAATCTCGAATAATTAAAATGTCTTTATCCTCCAAACTCTTGGACATACATTGACGTGACTCTGACATGAAGTTGACATATATGTTCCCTCAAAGTGACATAAGTGGTGTCTCTCAGATTCTTACAGATCGGGAGATATTTGCCTTTTCAAAAATTGACTTTTGAATAATCTCGAAAAATTAAAATGCCTCTGTCCTTCAAACCCTTGGACATACATTGACGTGACTCTGACATGAAGTTGACATATACGTTCCCTTAGGGTGACATAAGTTTTGTCTCTCAGATTCCTACAGATCGGGAGATATTTGCCTTTTCAAAAATTGACTTTCGAATAATCTCGAAAAATTAAAATGTCTCTATCCTCCAAACCCTTGGACATACATTGACGAGACTCTGACGTGAAGTTGACATATACGTTCCCTCAAAGTGACATAAGTTTTGTCTCTCAGATTCCTACAGATCGGGAGATATTTTCCTTTTCAAAAATTGACTTTCGAATAATCTCAAAAAATTTAAATGTCTCTATCCTCCAAAGTCTTTTACATACATTGACGTGACTCTGACATGAAGTTGACATATACGTTCCCTCAAAGTGACATAAGTTTTGTCTCTCAGTTTCCTACAGATCGGGAGATATTTGCCTTTTCAAAAATTGACTTTCTTTAATCTCGAAAAATTAAAATGTGTTTATCCTCCAAACCCTTGGACATACATTGACGTGACTCTGACATGAAGTTGACATATACGTTCCCTCAAAGTGACATAAGTTTTGTCTCTCAGATTCCTACAGATCGGGAGATATTTGCCTTTTCAGAAATTGACTTTCGAATAATCTCGAAAAATTAAAATATCTCTATCCTCCAAAACCTTGGACATACATTGACGTGCCTCTGACATGAAGTTGACATATACGTTACCTCAAAGTGACATAAGTTTTGTCTCTCAGATTCTAACAGATCGGGAGATATTTGTCTTTTCAAAAATTGACTTTCGAATAATCTCGAAAAATTAAAATGTCTCTATCCTCCAAACTCTTGGACATACATTGACGTGACTCTGACATGAAGTTGACATATACGTTCCCTCATAGTGACATAAGTGTTGTCACTCAGATTCCTACAGATCGGGATATATTTGCCTTTTCAAAAATTGACTTTGGAATAATCTCGAAAAATTAAAATGTGTTTATCCTCTAAACCCTTCGACATACATTGACGTGATTCTGACATGAAGTTGACATAACGTTCCCTCAAAGTGACATAAGTTTTGTCTCTCAGATTCCTACAGATCGGGAGATATTTGCCTTTTCAGAAATTGACTTTCAAATAATCTCGAAAAATTATAATGCCTCTATCCTCCAAACCCTTGGGCATACCTTGACGTGAATCTGACATGAAGTTGACATATACGTTTCCTCATAGTGACATAAGTTTTGTCTCTCAGATACCTACAGATCGGGAGATATTTGAATTTTCAAAAATTGACTTTCGAATAATCTCGAAAAATTTAAATATCTCTATCCTCCAAACCCTTGGACATACATTGACGTGACTCTGACATGAAGTTGACATATACGTTCCCTCAAAGTGACATAAGTTTTCGCTCTCAGATTCCAACAGATCGCTAGATATTTGCCTTTTCAAAAATTGACTTTCGAATAATCTCGAAAAATTAAAATGCCTCTATCCTCCAAACCCTTGGACATACTTTGACGTGAATCTGACATGAAGTTGACATATACGTTTCCTCAAAGTGACTTAAGTTTTGTCTCTCAGATACCTACAGATCGGAAGATATTTGAATTTTCAAAAATTGACTTTCGAATAATCTCGAAAAATTTAAATATCTCTATCCTCCAAACCCTTGGACATACATTGACGTGACTCTGACATGAAGTTGACATATACGTTCCCTCAAAGTGACATAAGTGTTGTCTCTCAGATTCCTACAGATCGGGAGATATTTGCCTTTTCAAAAAATTGACTTTCGAATAATCTCGCAAAATTAAAATATCTCTATCCTGCAACCACTTGGACATACATTGACGTGACTCTGACATAAAGTTGACATATACGTTCCCTCAAAGTGACATACGTTTTGTCTGTCAGATTCCTACAGATCGGGAGATATTTGCCTTTTAATAAATTGACTTTCGAATAATCTTTATAAATATAAATATCTCTATCCTCCAAACCCTTGGACATACTTTGACGTGAATCTGACATGAAGTTGACATATACGTTTCCTCAAAGTGACATAAGTTTTGTCTCTCAGATACCTACAGATCGGGAGATATTTGCCTTTTCAAAAATTGACTTTCGAATAATCTCGAAAAATTAAAATATCTCTATCCTCCAAACCCTTGGACATACATTGACGTGACTCTGACATGAAGTTGACATATACGTTCCCTCAAAGTGACATAAGTTTTGGCTCTCAGATTCCAACAGATCGCTAGATATTTGCCTTTTCAAAAATTGACTTTCGAATAATCTCGAGAAATTAAAATGTCTCACTCCTCCAAACCCTTGGACATACATTGACGTGACTCTGACATGAAGTTGACATATACGTTCCCTCAAACTGACATAAGTTTTGTCTCTCAGATTCCTACAGATCGGGAATATTTGCCATTTCATAAATTGACTTTGGAATAATATCGAAAAATTAAAATGTGTTTATCCGCTAAACCCTTGGACATACATTGACGTGACTCTGACATGAAGTTGACATATACGTTCCCTCAAAGTGACATAAGTTTTGTCTCTCAGATTCCTACAGATCGGGAGATATTTGCCTTTTCATAAATTGACTTTCGAATAATCTCGAAAAATTAAAATGTCTCTATCCTCCAAACCCTTGGACATAAATTGACGTGACACTGACATGAAGTTGACATATACGTTCCCTCAAAGTGACATAAGTGTTGTCTCTCAGATTCCTACAGATCGGGAGATATTTGCCTTTTCAAAAATTGACTTTCGAATAATATCGAAAAATTAAAATATCTCTATCCTCCAACCCCTAGGACATACATTGACGTGACTCTGACATGAAGTTGACATATACGTTCCCTCAAAGTGACATAAGTTTTGTCTCTCACGTTCCAACAGATCGGGAGATATTTGCCTTTTGAAAAATTGACTTTCGAATAATCTCGAAAAATTAAAATGCCTCTATCCTCCAAACCCTTGGACATACATTGACGTGACTCTGACATGAAGTTGACATATACGTTCCCTCAAAGTGGCATAAGATTTGCTCTCAGATTCCTACAGATCGGGAGATATTTGACTTTTCAGAAATTGACTTTCGAATAATCTCGAAAAATTAAAATGCCTCTATCCTCCAAACCCTTGGACATACTTTGACGTGAATCTGACATGACTTTGACATATACGTTCCCTCAAAGTGACATAAGTTTCGTCTCTCAGGTTCCTACAGATCGGGAGATATTTGCCTTTTCAAAAATTGACTTTCGAATAATCTCAAATAATTAAAATGTCTTTATCCTCCAAACCCTTGGACATACAATGACGTGCCATTGACATGAAGTTGAAATATACGTTACCTCAAAGTGACATAAGTTTTGTCTCTCAGATTCAAACAGATCGGGAGATGTTTGCCTTTTCAAAAATTAACTTTCGTATATTCTCGAAAAATTAAAATGTGTTTATCCTCTAAATCCTTGGACATACATTGACGTAACTCTGACATGAAGTTAACATATACGTTCCCTCAAAGTGACATAAGTTTTGTCTCTTAGATTCCTACAGATCGAGAGATATTTGACTTTTCAAAAATTGACTTTCGAATTATCTCGAAAAATTAAAATGCCTCTATCCTCCAAACCCTTGGACATACTTTGACGTGAATCTGACATGAAGTTGACATATACGTTCCCTCAAAGTGACATAAGTTTTGTATCTCAGATACCAACAGATCGGGAGATATTTGCCTTTTCAAAAATTGACTTTCGAAAAATCTTCAAAAATTAAAATATCTCTATCCTCCAAACCGTTGGACATACATTGACGTGAATCTGACATGAAGTTGACATATACGTTACCTCAAAGTCTCATAAGTTTTGTCTCTCAGATTCTAACAGATCGGGAGATATTTGCCTTTTCAAAAATTGACTTTCGAATAATCTCGAAAAATTAAAATGTCTCTATCCTCCAAACTCTTGGAAATACATTGACGTGCCTCTGACGTGAAGTTGACATATACGTTCCCTCAAAGTGACACAAGTTTTGTCTCTCAGATTCCTACAGATCGGGAGATATTTGCCTTTTAGAAAATTGACTTAGGAATATTCTCGAAAAATTAAAATATCTCTATCCTCCAAACCCTTGGACATACATTGACATGACTCTGACATGAAGTTGACATATACGTTCCCTCAAAGTGACATAAGTGTTGTCACTCAGATTCCTACAGATCGGGATATATTTGCCTTTTCAAAAATTGACTTTGGAATAATATCGAAAAATTAAAATGTGTTTATCCTCTAAACCCTTGGACATACATTGACGTGACTCTGACATGAAGTTGACATATACGTTTCCTCAAAGTGACATTAGTTTTGTCTCACAGATACCTACAGATCGGGAGATATTTGCCTTTTAAAAATTGACTTAGGAATAATCTCGAAAAATTAAAATATCTCTATCCTCCAAACCCTTGGACATACATTGACATGACTCTGACATGAAGTTGACATATACGTTCCCTCAAAGTGACATAAGTTTTGTCTCTCAGATTCCTACAGATCGGGAGATATTTGCCTTTTCAGAAATTGACTTTCGAATAATCTCGAAAAATTGAAATGCCTCTATCCTCCAAACGTTTGGACATGCTTTGACGTGAATCTGACATGAAGTTGACATATACGTTTCCTCAAAGTGACATAAGTTTTGTCTCTCAGATACCTACAGATCGGGAGATATTTGCCTTTTCAAAAATTGACTTTCGAATAATCTCGAAAAATTAAAATATATCTATCCTCCAAACCCTTGGACATACATTGACGAGACTCTCACATGAAGTTGACATATACGTTCCCTCAAAGTGACATAAGTTTTGTCTCTCAGTTTGCTACAGATCGGGAGATATTTGCCTTTTCAAAAATTGACTTTCGAATAATCTCGAAAAATTCAAATATCTCTATCCTCCAAACCCTTGGACATACATTTACGTGACTCTGACATGACTATGACAAGTACGTTCCCTTAAAGTGACATAAGTTTTGTCTCTCAGATTCTACAGATCGGGAGATATTTGCCTTTTCAAAAATTGACTTTCGAATAATCTCGAAAAATTAAAATGTCTCTATCCTCCAAACCCTTGTACATACATTGACGTGACTCTGACATGAAGTTGACATAAACGTTTCCTCAAAGTGACATAAGTTTTGGCTCTCAGATTCCAACAGATCGCTAGATATTTGCCTTTTCAAAAATTGACTTTCGAATTATCTCGAAAAATTAAAATGTCTCACTCCTCCAAACCCTTGGACATACATTGACGTGACTCTGACATGAAGTTGACATATACGTTCCCTCAAAGTGACATAAGTGTTGTCTCTCAGATTCCTACAGATCGGGAGATATTTGCCTTTTCAAAAATTGACTTTCGAATAATCTCGCAAAATTAAAATATCTCTATCCTCCAACCCCTTGGACATACATTGACGTGACTCTGACATGAAGTTGACATATACGTTCCCTCAAAGTGACATAAGATTTGTCCCTCAGATTCCTACAGATCGGGAGATATTTGACTTTTCAGAAATTGACTTTCGAATAATCTCGAAAAATTAAAATGCCTCTATCCTCCAAACCCTTGGACATACTTTGACGTGAATCTGACATGAAGTTCACATATACGTTCCCTCAAAGTGACATAAGTTTTGTCTCTCAGATTCAAACAGATCGGGAGATGTTTGCCTTTTCAAAAATTAACTTTCGAATAATCTCGAAAAATTTAAATGTGTTTATCCTCTAAATCCTTGGACATACATTGACGTGACTCTGACATGAAGTTGACATATACGTTCCCTCAAAGTGACATAAGTTTTGTCTCTCAGATTCCTACAGATCGGGAGATATTTGACTTTTCAGAAATTGACTTTCGAATTATCTCGAAAAATTTAAATGCCTCTCTCCTCCAAACCCTTGGACATACTTTGACGTGAATCTGACATGAAGTTGACATATACATTCCCTCAAAGTGACATAAGTTTTGTATCTCAGATACTAACAGATCGGGAGATATTTGCCTTTTCAAAAATTGACTTTCGAATAATCTCGAAAAATTAAAATATCTCTATCCTCCAAACCCTTGGACATACATTGACGTGACTCCGACATGAAGTTGACATATACGTTCCCTCAAAGTGACATAAGATATGTCTCTCAGATTCCTACAGATCGGGAGATATTTGACTTTTCAGAAATTGACTTTCGAATAATCTCGAAAAATTAAAATGCCTCTATCCTCCAAACCCTTGGACATACTTTGACGTGAATCTGACATGAAGTGGACATATACGTAAACTCAAAGTGACATAAGTTTCGTCTCTCAGGTTCCTACAGATCGGGAGATATTTGCCTTTTCAAAAATTGACTTTCGAATAATCTCGAATAATTAAAATGTCTTTATCCTCCAAACTCTTCGACATACATTGACGTGACTCTGACATGAAGTTGACATATACGTTCCCTCAATGTGACATAAGTGGTGTCTCTCAGATTCTTACAGATCGGGAGATATTTGCCTTTTCAAAAATTGACTTTCGAATAATCTCGAAAAATTAAAATGCCTCTGTCCTTCACACCCTTGGACATACATTGACGTGACTCTGACATGAAGTTGACATATACGTTCCCTTAGAGTGACATAAGTTTTGTCTCTCAGATTCCTACAGATTGGGAGATATTTGCCTTTTGAAAAATTGACTTTCGAATAATCTCGAAAAATTAAAATGTCTCTATCCTCCAAACCCTTGGACATACATTGACGAGACTCTGACATGAAGTTGACATATACGTTCCCTCAAAGTGACATAAGTTTTGTCTCTCAGATTCCTACAGATCGGGAGATATTTGCCTTTTCAGAAATTGACTTTCGAATAATCTCGAAAAATTAAAATGCCTCTATCCTCCAAACCTTTGGACATACTTTGACGTGAATCTGACATGAAGTTGACATATACGTTTCCTCAAAGTGACATAAGTTTTGTCTCTCAGATACCTACAGATCGGGAGATATTTGCCTTTTCAAAAATTGACTTTCGAATAATCTCGAAAAATTGAAATATATCTATCCTCCAAACCCTTGGACATACATTGACGTGACTCTGTCATGAAGTTGACATATACGTTCCCTCAAAGTGACATAAGGTTTCGCTCTCAGATTCCAACAGATCGCTAGATATTTGCCTTTTCAAAAATTGACTTTCGAATAATCTCGAAAAATTAAAATGTCTCACTCCTCCAAACCCTTCGACATACATTGACGTGACTCTGACATGAAGTTGACATATACGTTCCCTCAAAGTGACATAAGGTTTGTCTCTCAGATTCCTACAGATCGGGAGATATTTGCCTTTTCATAAATTGACTTTCGAATAATCTCGAAAAATTAAAATGTCTCTATCCTCCAAACCCTTGTACATACATTGACGTGACTCTGACATGAAGTTGACATATACGTTCCCTCAAAGTGACATAAGTTTTGGCTCTCAGATTCCAACAGATCGCTAGATATTTGCCTTTTCAAAAATTGACTTTCGAATTATCTCGAAAAATTAAAATGTCTCACTCCTCCAAACCCTTGGACATACATTGACAAGACTCTGACATGAAGTTGACATATACGTTCCCTCAAAGTGACATAAGTGTTGTCTCTCAGATTCCTACAGATCGGGAGATATTTGCCTTTTCAAAAATTGACTTTCGAATAATCTCGCAAAATTAAAATATCTCTATCCTCCAACCCCTTGGACATACATTGACGTGACTCTGACATGAAGTTGACATATACGTTCCCTCAAAGTGACATAAGTTTTGTCTCTCACGTTCCTACAGATCGGGAGATATTTGCCTTTTGAAAAATTGGCTTTCGTATAATCTCGATAAATTAAAAAGCCTCTATCCTCCAAACCCTTCGACATACATTGACGTGACTCTGACATGAAGTTGACATATACGTTCCCTCAAAGTGACATAAGATTTGTCTCAAAGATTCCTACAGATCGGGAGATATTTGACTTTTCAGAAATTGACTTTCGAATAATCTCGAAAAATTAAAATGCCTCTATCCTAAAAACCCTTGGACATACTTTGACGTGAATCTGACATGATGTTGACATATACGTTCCCTTAAAGTGACATAAGTTTTGTCTCTCAGATTCAAACAGATCGGGAGATGTTTGCCTTTTCAAAAATTAACTTTCGAATAATCTCGAAAAATTTAAATGTGTTTATCCTCTAAATCCTTGGACATACATTGACGTGACTCTGACATGAAGTTTACATATACGTTCCCTCAAAGTGACATAAGTTTTGTCTCTCAGATTCCTACAGATCGGGAGATATTTGACTTTTCAGAAATTGACTTTCGAATTATCTCGAAAAATTTAAATGCCTCTCTCCTCCAAACCCTTGGACATACTTTGACGTGAATCTGACATGAAGTTGACATATACATTCCCTCAAAGTGACATAAGTTTTGTATCTCAGATACTAACAGATCGGGAGATATTTGCCTTTTCAAAAATTGACTTTCGAATAATCTCGAAAAATTAAAATATCTCTATCCTCCAAACCCTTGGACATACATTGACGTGACTCTGACATGAAGTTGACATATACGTTCCCTCAAAGTGACATAAGTTTTGGCTCTCAAATTCCAACAGATCGCTAGATATTTGCCTTTTCAAAAATTGACTTTCGAATAATCTCGAGAAATTAAAATGTCTCACTCCTCCAAACCCTTGGACATACATTGACGTGACTCTGACATGAAGTTGACATATACGTTCACTCAAACTGACATAAGTTTTGTCTCTCAGATTCCTACAGATCGGGAGATATTTGCCATTTCATAAATTGACTTTGGAATAATATCGAAAAATTAAAATGTGTTTATCCTCTAAACCCTTGGACATACATTGACGTGACTCTGACATGAAGTTGACATATACGTTCCCTCAAAGTGACATAAGTTTTGTCTCTCAGATTCCTACAGATCGGGAGATATTTGCCTTTTCATAAATTGACTTTCGAATAATCTCGAAAAATTAAAATGTCTCTATCCTCCAAACCCTTGGACATACATTGAAGTGACACTGACATGAAGTTGACATATACGTTCCCTCAAAGTGACATAAGTGTTGTCTCTCAGATTCCTACAGATCGGGAGATATTTGCCTTTTCAAAAATTGACTTTCGAATAATATCGAAAAATTAAAATATCTCTATCCTCCAACCCCTAGGACATACATTGACGTGACTCTGACATGAAGTTGACATATACGTTCCCTCAAAGTGACATAAGTTTTGTCTCTCACGTTCCAACAGATCGGGAGATATTTGCCTTTTGAAAAATTGACTTTCGAATAATCTCGAAAAATTAAAATGCCTCTATCCTCCAAACCCTTGGACATACATTGACATGACTCTGACATGAAGTTGACATATACGTTCCCTCAAAGTGGCATAAGATTTGCTCTCAGATTCCTACAGATCGGGAGATATTTGACTTTTCAGAAATTGACTTTCGAATAATCTCGAAAAATTAAAATGCCTCTATCCTCCAAACCCTTGGACATACTTTGACGTGAATCTGACATGACTTTGACATATACGTTCCCTCAAAGTGACATAAGTTTCGTCTCTCAGGTTCCTACAGATCGGGAGATATTTGCCTTTTCAAAAATTGACTTTCGAATAATCTCGAATAATTAAAATGTCTTTATCCTCCAAACCCTTGGACATACATTGACGTGCCATTGACATGAAGTTGAAATATACGTTACCTCAAAGTGACATAAGTTTTGTCTCTCAGATTCAAACAGATCGGGAGATGTTTGCCTTTTCAAAAATTAACTTTCGAATATTCTCGAAAAATTAAAATGTGTTTATCCTCTAAATCCTTGGACATACATTGACGTAACTCTGACATGAAGTTAACATATACGTTCCCTCAAAGTGACATAAGTTTTGTCTCTTAGATTCCTACAGATCGAGAGATATTTGACTTTTCAAAAATTGACTTTCGAATTATCTCGAAAAATTAAAATGCCTCTCTCCTCCAAACCCTTGGACATACTTTGACGTGAATCTGACATGAAGTTGACATATACATTCCCTCAAAGTGACATAAGTTTTGTATCTCAGATACTAACAGATCGGGAGATATTTGCCTTTTCAAAAATTGACTTTCGAATAATCTCGAAAAATTAAAATATCTCTATCCTCCAAACCCTTGGACATACATTGACGTGACTCCGACATGAAGTTGACATATACGTTCCCTCAAAGTGACATAAGATATGTCTCTCAGATTCCTACAGATCGGGAGATATTTGACTTTTCAGAAATTGACTTTCGAATAATCTCGAAAAATTAAAATGCCTCTATCCTCCAAACCCTTGGACATACTTTGACGTGAATCTGACATGAAGTGGACATATACGTAAACTCAAAGTGACATAAGTTTCGTCTCTCAGGTTCCTACAGATCGGGAGATATTTGCCTTTTCAAAAATTGACTTTCGAATAATCTCGAATAATTAAAATGTCTTTATCCTCCAAACTCTTCGACATACATTGACGTGACTCTGACATGAAGTTGACATATACGTTCCCTCAATGTGACATAAGTGGTGTCTCTCAGATTCTTACAGATCGGGAGATATTTGCCTTTTCAAAAATTGACTTTCGAATAATCTCGAAAAATTAAAATGCCTCTGTAATTCACACCCTTGGACATACATTGACGTGACTCTGACATGAAGTTGACATATACGTTCCCTTAGAGTGACATAAGTTTTGTCTCTCAGAATCCTACAGATTGGGAGATATTTGCCTTTTGAAAAATTGACTTTCGAATAATCTCGAAAAATTAAAATGTCTCTGTCCTCCAAACCCTTGGACATACATTGACGAGACTCTGACATGAAGTTGACATATACGTTCCCTCAAAGTGACATAAGTTTTGTCTCTCAGATTCCTACAGATCGGGAGATATTTGCCTTTTCAGAAATTGACTTTCGAATAATCTCGAAAAATTAAAATGCCTCTATCCTCCAAACCTTTGGACATACTTTGACGTGAATCTGACATGAAGTTGACATATACGTTTCCTCAAAGTGACATAAGTTTTGTCTCTCAGATACCTACAGATCGGGAGATATTTGCCTTTTCAAAAATTGACTTTCGAATAATCTCGAAAAATTGAAATATATCTATCCTCCAAACCCTTGGACATACATTGACGTGACTCTGTCATGAAGTTGACATATACGTTCCCTCAAAGTGACATAAGGTTTCGCTCTCAGATTCCAACAGATCGCTAGATATTTGCCTTTTCAAAAATTGACTTTCGAATAATCTCGAAAAATTAAAATGTCTCACTCCTCCAAACCCTTCGACATACATTGACGTGACTCTGACATGAAGTTGACATATACGTTCCCTCAAAGTGACATAAGGTTTGTCTCTCAGATTCCTACAGATCGGGAGATATTTGACTTTTCAGAAATTGACTTTCGAATAATCTCGAAAAATTAAAATGCCTCTATCCTCCAAACCCTTGGACATACTTTGACGTGAATCTGACATGAATTTCACATATACGTTCCCTCAAAGTGACATAAGTTTTGTCTCTCAGATTCAAACAGATCGGGAGATGTTTGCCTTTTCAAAAATTAACTTTCGAATAATCTCGAAAAATTTAAATGTGTTTATCCTCTAAATCCTTGGACATACATTGACGTGACTCTGACATGAAGTTGACATATACGTTCCCTCAAAGTGACATAAGTTTTGTCTCTCAGATTCCTACAGATCGGGAGATATTTGACTTTTCAGAAATTGACTTTCGAATTATCTCGAAAAATTTAAATGCCTCTCTCCTCCAAACCCTTGGACATACTTTGACGTGAATCTGACATGAAGTTGACATATACATTCCCTCAAAGTGACATAAGTTTTGTATCTCAGATACTAACAGATCGGGAGATATTTGCCTTTTCAAAAATTGACTTTCGAATAATCTCGAAAAATTAAAATATCTCTATCCTCCAAACCCTTGGACATACATTGACGTGACTCCGACATGAAGTTGACATATACGTTCCCTCAAAGTGACATAAGATATGTCTCTCAGATTCCTACAGATCGGGAGATATTTGACTTTTCAGAAATTGACTTTCGAATAATCTCGAAAAATTAAAATGCCTCTATCCTCCAAACCCTTGGACATACTTTGACGTGAATCTGACATGAAGTGGACATATACGTAAACTCAAAGTGACATAAGTTTCGTCTCTCAGGTTCCTACAGATCGGGAGATATTTGCCTTTTCAAAAATTGACTTTCGAATAATCTCGAATAATTAAAATGTCTTTATCCTCCAAACTCTTCGACATACATTGACGTGACTCTGACATGAAGTTGACATATACGTTCCCTCAATGTGACATAAGTGGTGTCTCTCAGATTCTTACAGATCGGGAGATATTTGCCTTTTCAAAAATTGACTTTCGAATAATCTCGAAAAATTAAAATGCCTCTGTCCTTCACACCCTTGGACATACATTGACGTGACTCTGACATGAAGTTGACATATACGTTCCCTTAGAGTGACATAAGTTTTGTCTCTCACGTTCCTACAGATCGGGAGATATTTGCCTTTTGAAAAATTGGCTTTCGTATAATCTCGATAAATTAAAAAGCCTCTATCCTCCAAACCCTTCGACATACATTGACGTGACTCTGACATGAAGTTGACATATACGTTCCCTCAAAGTGACATAAGATTTGTCTCTCAGATTCCTACAGATCGGGAGATATTTGACTTTTCAGAAATTGACTTTCGAATAATCTCGAAAAATTAAAATGCCTCTATCCTAAAAACCCTTGGACATACTTTGACGTGAATCTGACATGAAGTTGACATATACGTTCCCTTAAAGTGACATAAGTTTTGTCTCTCAGATTCAAACAGATCGGGAGATGTTTGCCTTTTCAAAAATTAACTTTCGAATAATCTCGAAAAATTTAAATGTGCTTATCCTCTAAATCCTTGGACATACATTGACGTGACTCTGACATGAAGTTGACATATACGTTCCCTCAAAGTGACAAAAGTTTTGTCTCTCAGATTCCTACAGATCGGGAGATATTTGACTTTTCAGAAATTGACTTTCGAATTATCTCGAAAAATTTAAATGCCTCTCTCCTCCAAACCCTTTTACATACTTTGACGTGAATCTGACATGAAGTTGACATATACATTCCCTCAAAGTGACATAAGTTTTGTATCTCAGATGCTAACAGATCGGGAGATATTTGCCTTTTCAAAAATTGACTTTCGAATAATCTCGAAAAATTAAAATATCTCTATCCTCCAAACCCTTGGACATACATTGACGTGACTCTGACATGAAGTTGACATATACGTTCCCTCAAAGTGACATAAGTTTTGGCTCTCAGATTCCAACAGATCGCTAGATATTTGCCTTTTCAAAAATTGACTTTCGAATAATCTCGAGAAATTAAAATGTCTCACTCCTCCAAACCCTTGGACATACATTGACGTGACTCTGACATGAAGTTGACATATACGTTCCCTCAAACTGACATAAGTTTTGTCTCTCAGATTCCTACAGATCGGGAGATATTTGCCATTTCATAAATTGACTTTGGAATAATATCGAAAAATTAAAATGTGTTTATCCTCTAAACCCTTGGACATACATTGACGTGACTCTGACATGAAGTTGACATATACGTTCCCTCAAAGTGACATAAGTTTTGTCTCTCAGATTCCTACAGATCGGGAGATATTTGCCTTTTCATAAATTGACTTTCGAATAATCTCGAAAAATTAAAATGTCTCTATCCTCCAAACCCTTGGACATACATTGACGTGACACTGACATGAAGTTGACATATACGTTCCCTCAAAGTGACATAAGTGTTGTCTCTCAGATTCCTACAGATCGGGAGATATTTGCCTTTTCAAAAATTGACTTTCGAATAATATCGAAAAATTAAAATATCTCTATCCTCCAACCCCTAGGACATACATTGACGTGACTCTGACATGAAGTTGACATATACGTTCCCTCAAAGTGACATAAGTTTTGTCTCTCACGTTCCAACAGATCGGGAGATATTTGCCTTTTGAAAAATTGACTTTCGAATAATCTCGAAAAATTAAAATGCCTCTATCCTCCAAACCCTTGGACATACATTGACGTGACTCTGACATGAAGTTGACATATACGTTCCCTCAAAGTGGCATAAGATTTGCTCTCAGATTCCTACAGATCGGGAGATATTTGACTTTTCAGAAATTGACTTTCGAATAATCTCGAAAAATTAAAATGCCTCTATCCTCCAAACCCTTGGACATACTTTGACGTGAATCTGACATGACTTTGACATATACGTTCCCTCAAAGTGACATAAGTTTCGTCTCTCAGGTTCCTACAGATCGGGAGATATTTGCCTTTTCAAAAATTGACTTCCGAATAATCTCGAATAATTAAAATGTCTTTATCCTCCAAACCCTTGGACATACATTGACGTGCCATTGACATGAAGTTGAAATATACGTTACCTCAAAGTGACATAAGTTTTGTCTCTCAGATTCAAACAGATCGGGAGATGTTTGCCTTTTCAAAAATTAACTTTCGAATATTCTCGAAAAATTAAAATGTGTTTATCCTCTAAATCCTTGGACATACATTGACGTAACTCTGACATGAAGTTAACATATACGTTCCCTCAAAGTGACATAAGTTTTGTCTCTTAGATTCCTACAGATCGAGAGATATTTGACTTTTCAAAAATTGACTTTCGAATTATCTCGAAAAATTAAAATGCCTCTATCCTCCAAACCCTTGGACATACTTTGACGTGAATCTGACATGAAGTTGACATATACGTTCCCTCAAAGTGACATAAGTTTTGTATCTCAGATACCAACAGATCGGGAGATATTTGCCTTTTCAAAAATTGACTTTCGAATAATTTCGAAAAATTAAAATATCTCTATCCTCCAAACCCTTGGACATACATTGACGTGACTCTGACATGAAGTTGACATATACGTTCCCTCAAAGTGACATAAGTTTTGTCTCTGAGATTCCTACAGATCGGGAGATATTTGCCTTTTCAAAAATTGACTTTCGAAAAATCTTCAAAAATTAAAATATCTCTATCCTCCAAACCGTTGGACATACATTGACGTGAATCTGACATGAAGTTGACATATACGTTACCTCAAAGTCTCATAAGTTTTGTCTCTCAGATTCTAACAGATCGGGAGATATTTGCCTTTTCAAAAATTGACTTTCGAATAATCTCGAAAAATTAAAATGTCTCTATCCTCCAAACTCTTGGAAATACATTGACGTGCCTCTGACGTGAAGTTGACATATACGTTCCCTCAAAGTGACACAAGTTTTGTCTCTCAGATACCTACAGATCGGGAGATATTTGCCTTTTAGAAAATTGACTTAGGAATAATCTCGAAAAATTAAAATATCTCTATCCTCCAAACCCTTGGACATACATTGACATGACTCTGACATGAAGTTGACATATACGTTCCCTCAAAGTGACATAAGTGTTGTCACTCAGATTCCTACAGATCGGGATATATTTGCCTTTTCAAAAATTGACTTTGGAATAATATCGAAAAATTAAAATGTGTTTATCCTCTAAACCCTTGGACATACATTGACGTGACTCTGACATGAAGTTGACATATACGTTTCCTCAAAGTGACATTAGTTTTGTCTCACAGATACCTACAGATCGGGAGATATTTGCCTTTTAAAAAATTGACTTAGGAATAATCTCGAAAAATTAAAATATCTCTATCCTCCAAACCCTTGGACATACATTGACATGACTCTGACATGAAGTTGACATATACGTTCCCTCAAAGTGACATAAGTTTTGTCTCTCAGATTCCTACAGATCGGGAGATATTTGCCTTTTCAGAAATTGACTTTCGAATAATCTCGAAAAATTGAAATGCCTCTATCCTCCAAACGTTTGGACATGCTTTGACGTGAATCTGACATGAAGTTGACATATACGTTTCCTCAAAGTGACATAAGTTTTGTCTCTCAGATACCTACAGATCGGGAGATATTTGCCTTTTTAAAAATTGACTTTCGAATAATCTCGAAAAATTAAAATATATCTATCCTCCAAACCCTTGGACATACATTGACGAGACTCTCACATGAAGTTGACATATACGTTCCCTCAAAGTGACATAAGTTTTGTCTCTCAGTTTGCTACAGATCGGGAGATATTTGCCTTTTCAAAAATTGACTTTCGAATAATCTCGAAAAATTCAAATATCTCTATCCTCCAAACCCTTGGACATACATTTACGTGACTCTGACATGACTATGACAAGTACGTTCCCTTAAAGTGACATAAGTTTTGTCTCTCAGATTCTACAGATCGGGAGATATTTGCCTTTTCAAAAATTGACTTTCGAATAATCTCGAAAAATTAAAATGTCTCTATCCTCCAAACCCTTGTACATACATTGACGTGACTCTGACATGAAGTTGACATATACGTTTCCTCAAAGTGACATAAGTTTTGGCCCTCAGATTCCAACAGATCGCTAGATATTTGCCTTTTCAAAAATTGACTTTCGAATTATCTCGAAAAATTAAAATGTCTCACTCCTCCAAACCCTTGGACATACATTGACGTGACTCTGACATGAAGTTGACATATACGTTCCCTCAAAGTGACATAAGTGTTGTCTCTCAGATTCCTACAGATCGGGAGATATTTGCCTTTTCAAAAATTGACTTTCGAATAATCTCGCAAAATTAAAATATCTCTATCCTCCAACCCCTTGGACATACATTGACGTGACTCTGACATGAAGTTGACATATACGTTCCCTCAAAGTGACATAAGATTTGTCCCTCAGATTCCTACAGATCGGGAGATATTTGACTTTTCAGAAATTGACTTTCGAATAATCTCGAAAAATTAAAATGCCTCTATCCTCCAAACCCTTGGACATACTTTGACGTGAATCTGACATGAAGTTCACATATACGTTCCCTCAAAGTGACATAAGTTTTGTCTCTCAGATTCAAACAGATCGGGAGATGTTTGCCTTTTCAAAAATTAACTTTCGAATAATCTCGAAAAATTTAAATGTGTTTATCCTCTAAATCCTTGGACATACATTGACGTGACTCTGACATGAAGTTGACATATACGTTCCCTCAAAGTGACATAAGTTTTGTCTCTCAGATTCCTACAGATCGGGAGATATTTGACTTTTCAGAAATTGACTTTCGAATTATCTCGAAAAATTTAAATGCCTCTCTCCTCCAAACCCTTGGACATACTTTGACGTGAATCTGACATGAAGTTGACATATACATTCCCTCAAAGTGACATAAGTTTTGTATCTCAGATACTAACAGATCGGGAGATATTTGCCTTTTCAAAAATTGACTTTCGAATAATCTCGAAAAATTAAAATATCTCTATCCTCCAAACCCTTGGACATACATTGACGTGACTCCGACATGAAGTTGACATATACGTTCCCTCAAAGTGACATAAGATATGTCTCTCAGATTCCTACAGATCGGGAGATATTTGACTTTTCAGAAATTGACTTTCGAATAATCTCGAAAAATTAAAATGCCTCTATCCTCCAAACCCTTGGACATACTTTGACGTGAATCTGACATGAAGTGGACATATACGTAAACTCAAAGTGACATAAGTTTCGTCTCTCAGGTTCCTACAGATCGGGAGATATTTGCCTTTTCAAAAATTGACTTTCGAATAATCTCGAATAATTAAAATGTCTTTATCCTCCAAACTCTTCGACATACATTGACGTGACTCTGACATGAAGTTGACATATACGTTCCCTCAATGTGACATAAGTGGTGTCTCTCAGATTCTTACAGATCGGGAGATATTTGCCTTTTCAAAAATTGACTTTCGAATAATCTCGAAAAATTAAAATGCCTCTGTCCTTCACACCCTTCTACATACATTGACGTGACTCTGACATGAAGTTGACATATACGTTCCCTTAGAGTGACATAAGTTTTGTCTCTCAGATTCCTACAGATTGGGAGATATTTGCCTTTTGAAAAATTGACTTTCGAATAATCTCGAAAAATTAAAATGTCTCTATCCTCCAAACCCTTGGACATACATTGACGAGACTCTGACATGAAGTTGACATATACGTTCCCTCAAAGTGACATAAGTTTTGTCTCTCAGATTCCTACAGATCGGGAGATATTTGCCTTTTCAAAAATTGACTTTCGAATAATCTCGAAAAATTAAAATGCCTCTATCCTCCAAACCTTTGGACATACTTTGACGTGAATCTGACATGAAGTTGACATATACGTTTCCTCAAAGTGACATAAGTTTTGTCTCTCAGATACCTACAGATCGGGAGATATTTGCCTTTTCAAAAATTGACTTTCGAATAATCTCGAAAAATTGAAATATATCTATCCTCCAAACCCTTGGACATACATTGACGTGACTCTGTCATGAAGTTGACATATACGTTCCCTCAAAGTGACATAAGGTTTGGCTCTCAGATTCCAACAGATCGCTAGATATTTGCCTTTTCAAAAATTGACTTTCGAATAATCTCGAAAAATTAAAATGTCTCACTCCTCCAAACCCTTCGACATACATTGACGTGACTCTGACATGAAGTTGACATATACGTTCCCTCAAAGTGACATAAGGTTTGTCTCTCAGATTCCTACAGATCGGGAGATATTTGCCTTTTCATAAATTGACTTTCGAATAATCTCGAAAAATTAAAATGTCTCTATCCTCCAAACCCTTGTACATACATTGACGTGACTCTGACATGAAGTTGACATATACGTTCCCTCAAAGTGACATAAGTTTTGGCTCTCAGATTCCAACAGATCGCTAGATATTTGCCTTTTCAAAAATTGACTTTCGAATTATCTCGAAAAATTAAAATGTCTCACTCCTCCAAACCCTTGGACATACATTGACAAGACTCTGACATGAAGTTGACATATACGTTCCCTCAAAGTGACATAAGTGTTGTCTCTCAGATTCCTACAGATCGGGAGATATTTGCCTTTTCAAAAATTGACTTTCGAATAATCTCGCAAAATTAAAATATCTCTATCCTCCAACCCCTTGGACATACATTGACGTGACTCTGACATGAAGTTGACATATACGTTCCCTCAAAGTGACATAAGTTTTGTCTCTCACGTTCCTACAGATCGGGAGATATTTGCCTTTTGAAAAATTGGCTTTCGTATAATCTCGATAAATTTAAAAGCCTCTATCCTCCAAACCCTTCGACATACATTGACGTGACTCTGACATGAAGTTGACATATACGTTCCCTCAAAGTGACATAAGATTTGTCTCTCAGATTCCTACAGATCGGGAGATATTTGACTTTTCAGAAATTGACTTTCGAATAATCTCGAAAAATTTAAATGCCTCTATCCTAAAAACCCTTGGACATACTTTGACGTGAATCTGACATGAAGTTGACATATACGTTCCCTTAAAGTGACATAAGTTTTGTCTCTCAGATTCAAACAGATCGGGAGATGTTTGCCTTTTCAAAAATTAACTTTCGAATAATCTCGAAAAATTTAAATGTGTTTATCCTCTAAATCCTTGGACATACATTGACGTGACTCTGACATGAAGTTGACATATACGTTCCCTCAAAGTGACATAAGTTTTGTCTCTCAGATTCCTACAGATCGGGAGATATTTGACTTTTCAGAAATTGACTTTCGAATTATCTCGAAAAATTTAAATGCCTCTCTCCTCCAAACCCTTGGACATACTTTGACGTGAATCTGACATGAAGTTGACATATACATTCCCTCAAAGTGACATAAGTTTTGTATCTCAGATACTAACAGATCGGGAGATATTTGCCTTTTCAAAAATTGACTTTCGAATAATCTCGAAAAATTAAAATATCTCTATCCTCCAAACCCTTGGACATACATTGACGTGACTCTGACACGAAGTTGACATATACGTTCCCTCAAAGTGACATAAGATTTGTCTCTCAGATTCCTACAGATCGGGAGATATTTGACTTTTCAGAAATTGACTTTCGAATAATCTCGAAAAATTAAAATATCTCTATCCTCCAAACCCTTGGACATACTTTGACGTGAATCTGACATGAAGTGGACATATACGTAAACTCAAAGTGACATAAGTTTCGTCTCTCAGGTTCCTACAGATCGGGAGATATTTGCCTTTTCAAAAATTGACTTTCGAATAATCTCGAATAATTAAAATGTCTTTATCCTCCAAACTCTTGGACATACATGACGTGACTCTGACATGAAGTTGACATATACGTTCCCTCAAAGTGACATAAGTGGTGTCTTTCAGATTCTTACAGATCGGGAGATATTTGCCTTTTCAAAAATTGACTTTCGAATAATCTTGAAAAATTAAAATGCCTCTGTCCTTCACACCCTTGGACATACATTGACGTGACTCTGACATGAAGTTGACATATACGTTCCCTTAGAGTGACATAAGTTTTGTCTCTCAGATTCCTACAGATTGGGAGATATTTGCCTTTTGAAAAATTGACTTTCGAATTATCTCGAAAAATTAAAATGTCTCTATCCTCCAAACCCTTGGACATACATTGACGAGACTCTGACATGAAGTTGACATATACGTTCCCTCAAAGTGACATAAGTTTTGTCTCTCAGATTCCTACAGATCGGGAGATATTTTCCTTTTCAAAAATTGACTTTCGAATAATCTCAAAAAATTTAAATGTCTCTATCCTCCAAACTCTTTTACATACATTGACGTGACTCTGACATGAAGTTGACATATACGTTCCCTCAAAGTGACATAAGTTTTGTCTCTCAGTTTCCTACAGATCGGGAGATATTTTCCTTTTCAAATATTGACTTTCTTTAATCTCGAAAAATTAAAATGTGTTTATCCTCCAAACCCTTGGACATACATTGACGTGACTCTGACATGAAGTTGACATATACGTTCCCTCAAAGTGACATAAGTTTTGTCTCTCAGATTCTAACAGATCGGGAGATATTTGCCTTTTCAAAAATTGACTTTCGAATAATCTCGAAATATTAAAATGTCTCTATCCTCCAAACTCTTGGACATACATTGACGTGACTCTGACATGAAGTTGACATATACGTTCCCTCAAAGTGACACAAGTTTTGTCTCTCAGATTCCTACAGATCGGGAGATATTTGCCTTTAAAAAATTGACTTAGGAATAATCTCGAAAAATTAAAATATCTCTATCCTCCAAACCCTTGGACATACATTGACATGACTCTGACATGAAGTTGACATATACGTTCCCTCAAAGTGACATAAGTGTTGTCACTCAGATTCCTACAGATCGGGATATATTTGCCTTTTCAAAAATTGACTTTCGAATAATCTCGCAAAATTAAAATATCTCTATCCTCCAACCCCTTGGACATACATTGACGTGACTCTGACATGAAGTTGACATATACGTTCCCTCAAAGTGACATAAGTTTTGTCTCTCACGTTCCTACAGATCGGGAGATATTTGCCTTTTGAAAAATTGGCTTACGTATAATCTCGATAAATTAAAATGCCTCTATCCTCCAAACCCTTGGACATACATTGACGTGACTCTGACATGAAGTTGACATATACGTTCCCTCAAAGTGACATAAGTTTTGTATCTCAGATACCAACAGATCGGGAGATATTTGCCTTTTCAAAAATTGACTTTCGAATAATCTCGAAAAATTAAAATATCTCTATCCTCCAAACCCTTGGACATACATTGACGTGACTCTGACATGAAGTTGACATATACGTTCCCTCAAAGTGACATAAGATTTGTCTCTCAGATTCCTACAGATCGGGAGATATTTGACTTTTCAGAAATTGACTTTCGAATAATCTCGAAAAATTAAAATGCCTCTATCCTCCAAACCCTTGGACATACTTTGACGTGAATCTGACATGTAGTGGACATATACGTAAACTCAAAGTGACATAAGTTTCGTCTCTCAGGTTCCTACAGATCGGGAGATATTTGCCTTTTCAAAAATTGACTTTCGAGTAATCTCGAATAATTAAAATGTCTTTATCCTCCAAACTCTTGGACATACATTGACGTGACTCTGACATGAAGTTGACATATACGTTCCCTCAAAGTGGCATAAGTGGTGTCTCTCAGATTCTTACAGATCGGGAGATATTTGCCTTTTCAAAAATTGACTTTCGAATAATCTCGCAAAATTAAAATATCTCTATCCTCCAACCCCTTGGACATACATTGACGTGACTCTGGCATGAAGTTGACATATACGTTCCCTCAAAGAGACATAAGATTTGCTCTCAGATTCCTACAGATCGGGAGATATTTGACTTTTCAGAAATTGACTTTCGAATAATCTCGAAAAATTAAAATGTCTCTATCCTCCAAACTCTTTTACATACATTGACGTGACTCTGACATGAAGTTGACATATACGTTCCCTCAAAGTGACATAAGTTTTGTCTCTCAGTTTCCTACAGATCGGGAGATATTTTCCTTTTCAAAAATTGACTTTTTTTAATCTCGAAAAATTAAAATGTGTTTATCCTACAAACCCTTGGACATACATTGACGTGACTCTGACATGAAGTTGACATATACGTTCCCTCAAAGTGACATAAGTTTTGTCTCTCAGATTCCTACAGATCGGGAGATATTTGCCTTTTCAAAAATTGACTTTCGAATAATCTCGAAAAATTAAAATATCTCTATCCTCCAAACCCTTGGACATACATTGACGTGCCTCTGACATGAAGTTGACATATACGTTACCTCAAAGTGACATAAGTTTTGTCTCTCAGATTCTAACAGATCGGGAGATATTTGCCTTTTCAAAAATTGACTTTCGAATAATCTCGAAAAATTAAAATGTCTCTATTCTCCAAACTCTTGGACATACATTGACGTGACTCTGACATGAAGTTGACATATACGTTCCCTCAAAGTGACATAAGTGTTGTCACTCAGATTCCTACAGATCGGGATATATTTGCCTTTTCAAAAATTGACTTTGGAATAATATCGAAAAATTTAAATGTGTTTATCCTCTAAAACCTTGGACATACATTGACGTGACTCTGACATGAAGTTGACATATACGTTCCCTCAAAGTGACATAAGCTTTGTCTCTCAAATTCCTACAGATCGGGAGATATTTGCCTTTTCAGAAATTGACTTTCGAATAATCTCGAAAAATTTAAATATCTCTATCCTCCAAATCCTTGGACATACATTGACGTGACTCTGACATGAAGTTGACATATACGTTCCCTCAAAGTGACATAAGTTTTGGCTCTCAGATTCCAACAGATCGCTAGATATTTGCCTTTTCAAAAATTGACTTTCGAATAATCTCGAAAAATTAAAATGTCTCACTCCTCCAAACCCTTTTACATACATTGACGTGACTCTGACATGAAGTTGACATATACGTTCCCTCAAACTGACATAAGTTTTGTCTCTCAGATTCCTACAGATCGGGAGATATTTGCCTTTTCATAAATTGACTTTCGAATAATCTCGAAAAATTAAAATGTCTCTATCCTCCAAACCCTTGGACATACATTGACGTGACTCTAACATGAAGTTGACAAAGACGTTCCCTCAAAGTGACATAAGTTTTGGCTCTCAGATTCCAACAGATCGCTAGATATTTGCCTTTTCAAAACTTGACTTTCGAATAATCTCGAAAAATTAAAATGTCTCACTCCTCCAAACCCTTGGACATACATTGACGTGACTCTGACATGAAGTTGACATATACGTTCCCTCAATGTGACATAAGTGTTGTCTCTCAGATTCCTACAGATCGGGAGATATTTGCCTTTACAAAAATTGACTTTCGAATAACTCGAAAAATTAAAATGTGTTTATCCTCCAAACCCTTGGACATACTTTGACGTGAATCTGACATGAGGTTGACATATACGTTTCCTCAAAGTGACATAAGTTTTGTCTCTCAGATACCTACAGA
Organism: Zootermopsis nevadensis; assembly: GCF_977971745.1. Taxonomy (NCBI): domain Eukaryota; kingdom Metazoa; phylum Arthropoda; class Insecta; order Blattodea; family Termopsidae; genus Zootermopsis; species Zootermopsis nevadensis. Next base: position 1,361,806 of record NW_028259199.1, on the reverse strand, counting down.
TCGGGAGATATTTGCCTTTTCAAAAATTGACTTTCGAATAATCTCGAAAAATTAAAATATCTCTATCCTCCAAACCCTTGGACATACATTGACGTGACTCTGACATGAAGTTGACATATACGTTCCCTCAAAGTGACATAAGTTTTGGCTCTCAGATTCCAACATATCGCTAGATATTTGCCTTTTCAAAAATTGACTTTCGAATAATCTCGAAAAATTAAAATGTGTTTATCCTCCAAACCCTTGGACATACATTGACGTGACTCTGACATGAAGTTGACATATACGTTCCCTCAAAGTGACATAAGTGTTGTCTCTCAGATTAATACAGATCGGGAGATATTTGCCTTTTCATAAATTGACTTTCGAATAATCTCGCAAAATTAAAATATCTCTATCCTCCAACCACTTGGACATACATTGACGTGACTCTGACATGAAGTTGACATATACGTTCCCTCAAAGTGACATAAGATTTGCTCTCAGATTCCTACAGATCGGGAGATATTTGACTTTTCAAAAATTGACTTTCGAATAATCTCGAATAATTAAAATGTCTTTATCCTCCAAACCCTTGGACATACATTGACGTGCCTCTGACATGAAGTTGACATGTACTTTACCTCAAAGTGACATAAGTTTTGTCTCTCAGATTCAAACAGATCGGGAGATGTTTGCCTTTTCAAAAATTAACTTTCGAATATTCTCGAAAAATTAAAATGTGTTTATCCTCTAAATCCTTGGATATACATTGACGTGACTCTGACATGAAGTTAACATATACGTTCCCTCAAAGTGACATAAGTTTTGTCTCTCAGATTTCTACAGATCGGGAGATATTAGCCTTTTCAAAAATTGACTTTCGAATTATCTCGAAAAATTCAAATAGCTCTATCCTCCAAACCCTTGGACATACATTGACGTGACTCTGACATGAAGTTGACATATACGTTCCCTCAAAGTGACATAAGTTTTGTCTCTCAGATTTCTACAGATCGGGAGATATTAGCCTTTTCAAAAATTGACTTTCGAATAATCTCCAAAAATTAAAATATCTCTATCCTCCAAACCCTTGGACATACATTGACGTGCCTCTGACATGAAGTTGACATATACGTTACCTCAAAGTGACATAAGTTTTGTCTCTCAGATTCTAACAGATCGGGGATATTTGCCTTTTCAAAAATTGACTTTCGAATAATCTCGAAAAATTAAAATGTCTCTATCCTCCAAACTCTTGGACATACATTGACGTGACTCTGACATGAAGTTGACATATACGTTCCCTCAAAGTGACACAAGCTTTGTCTCTCAGATTCCTACAGATCGGGAGATATTTGCCTTTTAAAAAATTGACTTAGGAATAATCTCGAAAAATTAAAATATCTCTATCCTCCAAACCCTTGGACATACATTGACATGACTCTGACATGAAGTTGACATATACGTTCCCTCAAAGTGACATAAGTGTTGTCACTCAGATTCCTACAGATCGGGATATATTTGCCTTTTCTAAAATTGACTTTGGAATAATATCGAAAAATTAAAATGTGTTTATCATCTAAACCCTTGGACATACATTGACGTGACTCTGATATGAAGTTGACATATACGTTCCCTCAAAGTGACATAAGTTTTGTCTCTCAGATTCCTACAGATCGGGAGATATTTGCCTTTTCAGAAATTGACTTTCGAATAATATCGAAAAATTAAAATGCCTCTATCCTCCAAACCCTTGTACATACTTTGACGTGAATCTGACATGAAGTTGACATATACGTTTCCTCAAAGTGACATAAATTTTGTCTCTCAGATACATACAGATCGGGATATATTTGCCTTTTCAAAAATTGACTTTGGAATAATATCGAAAAATTAAAATGTGTTTATCCTCTAAACCCTTGGACATACATTGACGTGACTCTGACATGAAGTTGACATATACGTTCCCTCAAAGTGACATAAGTTTTGGCTCTCAGATTCCAACAGATCGCTAGATATTTGCCTTTTCAAAAATTGACTTTCGAATTATCTCGAAAAATTAAAATGTCTCACTCCTCCAAACCCTTGGACATACATTGACGTGACTCTGACATGAAGTTGACATATACATTCCCTCAAAGTGACATAAGTGTTGTCTCTCAGATTCCTACAGATCGGGAGATATTTGCCTTTTCAAAAATTCACTTTCGAATAATCTCGCAAAATTAAAATATCTCTATCCTCCAACCCCTTGGACATACATTGACGTGACTCTGACATGAAGTTGACATATACGTTCCTTCAAAGTGACATAAGTTTTGTCTCTCACGTTCCTACAGATCGGGAGATATTTGCCTTTTGAAAAATTGACTTTCGAATAATCTCGATAAATTTAAATGCCTCTATCCTCCAAACCCTTGGACATACATTGACGTGACTCGGACATGAAGTTGACATATACGTTCCCTCAAAGTGACATAAGATTTGTCTCTCAGATTCCTACAGATCGGGAGATATTTGACTTTTCAGAAATTGACTTTCGAATAATCTCGAAAAATTAAAATGCCTCTATCCTCCAAACCCTTGGACATACTTTGACGTGAATCTGTCATGAAGTTGACATATACGTTCCCTCAAAGTGACATAAGTTTTGTCTCTCAGATTCAAACAGATCGGGAGATGTTTGCCTTTTCAAAAATTAACTTTCGAATAATCTCGAAAAATTAAAATGTGTTTATCCTCTAAATCCTTCTACATACATTGACGTGACTCTGACATGAAGTTGACATATACGTTCCCTCAAAGAGACATAACTTTTTTTGTCACTCAGATTCCTACAGATCGGGAGATATTTGACTTTTCAGAAATTGACTTTTCAATTATCTCGAAAAATTAAAATGCCTCTATTCTCCAAACCCTTGGACATACTTTGACGTGAATCTGACATGAAGTTGAAATTTACGTTCCCTCAAAGTGACATAAGTTTTGTATCTCAGATACCAACAGATCGGGAGATATTTGCCTTTTCAAAAATTGACTTTCGAATAATCTCGAAAAATTCGAATATCTCTATCCTCCAAACCCTTGGACATACATTGACGTGACTCTGACATGAAGTTGACATATACGTTCCCTCAAAGTGACATAAGTTTTGTTTCTCAGATTCCTACAGATCGGGAGATATTTGCCTTTTCAGAAATTGACTTTCGAATAATCTCGAAAAATTAAAATGCCTCTATCCTCCAAACCCTTGGACATACTTTGACGTGAATCTGACATGAAGTTGACATATACGTTTCCTCAAAGTGACATAAGTTTTGTCTCTCAGATACCTACAGATCGGGATATATTTGAATTTTCAAAAATTGACTTTCGAATAATCTCGAAAAATTTAAATATCTCTATCCTCCAAACCCTTTTACATACATTGACGTGACTCTGACATGAAGTTGACATATACGTTCCCTCAAAGTGACATAAGTTTTGGCTCTCAGATTCCAACAGATCGCTAGATATTTGCCTTTTCAAAAATTGACTTTCGAATAATCTCGAAAAATTAAAATGTCTCACTCCTCCAAACCCTTGGACATACATTGACGTGACTCTGACATGAAGTTGACATATACGTTCCCTCAAACTGACATAAGTTTTGTCTCTCAGATTCCTTCAGATCGGGAGATATTTGCCTTTACATAAATTGACTTTCGAATAATCTCGAAAAATTAAAATGTCTCTATCCTCCAAACCCTTGGACATACATTGACGTGACTCTAACATGAAGTTGACATAGACGTTCCCTCAAAGTGACATAAGTTTTGGCTCTTAGATTCCAACAGATCGCTAGATATTTGCCTTTTCAAAAATTGACTTTCGAATAATCTCGAAAAATTAAAATGTCTCACTCCTCCAAACCCTTGGACATACATTGACGTGCCTCTGACATGAAGTTGACATATACGTTCCCTCAAAGTGACATAAGTGTTGTCTCTCAGATTCCTACAGATCGGGAGATATTTGCCTTTTCAAAAATTGACCTTCGAATAATCTCGCAAAATTAAAATATCTCTATCCTCCAACCCCTTGGACATACATTGACGTGACTCTGACATGAAGTTGACATATACGTTCCCTCAAAGTGACATAAGTTTTGTCTCTCACGTTCCAACAGATCGGGAGATATTTGCCTTTTGAAAAATTGACTTTCGAATAATCTCGAAAAATTAAAATGCCTCTATACTCCAAACCCTTGGACATACATTGACGTGACTCTGACATGAAGTTGACATATACGTTCCCTCCAAAGTGACATAAGATTTGCTCTCAGATTCCTACAGATCGGGAGATATTTGACTTTTCAGAAATTGATTTTCGAATAATCTCGAAAAATTAAAATGTCTCTATCCTCCAAACCCTTGGACATACATTGACGTGACTCTAACATGAAGTTGACATAGACGTTCCCTCAAAGTGACATAAGTTTTGGCTCTCAGATTCCAACAGATCGCTAGATATTTGCCTTTTCAAAAATTGACTTTCGAATAATCTCGAAAAATTAAAATGTCTCACTCCTCCAAACCCTTTTACATACATTGACGTGACTCTGACATGAAGTTGACATATACGTTCCCTCAAACTGACATAAGTTTTGTCTCTCAGATTCCTACAGATCGGGAGATATTTGCCTTTTCATAAATTGACTTTCGAATAATCACGAAAAATTAAAATGTCTCTATCCTCCAAACCCTTGGACATACATTGACGTGACTCTAACATGAAGTTGACAAAGACGTTCCCTCAAAGTGACATAAGTTTTGGCTCTCAGATTCCAACAGATCGCTAGATATTTGCCTTTTCAAAACTTGACTTTCGAATAATCTCGAAAAATTAAAATGTCTCACTCCTCCAAACCCTTGGACATACATTGACGTGACTCTGACATGAAGTTGACATATACGTTCCCTCAATGTGACATAAGTGTTGTCTCTCAGATTCCTACAGATCGGGAGATATTTGCCTTTACAAAAATTGACTTTCGAATAACTCGAAAAATTAAAATGTGTTTATCCTCCAAACCCTTGGACATACTTTGACGTGAATCTGACATGAGGTTGACATATACGTTTCCTCAAAGTGACATAAGTTTTGTCTCTCAGATACCTACAGATCGGGAGATATTTGCCTTTTCAAAAATTGACTTTCGAATAATCTCGAAAAATTAAAATATTTCTATCCTCCAAACCCTTGGACATACATTGACGTGACTCTGACATGAAGTTGACTAATACGTTCCCTCAAAGTGACATAAGTTTTGGCTCTCAGATTCCAACATATCGCTAGATATTTGCCTTTTCAAAAATTGACTTTCGAATAATCTCGAAAAATTAAAATGTGTTTATCCTCCAAACCCTTGGACATACATTGACGTGACTCTGACATGAAGTTGACATATACGTTCCCTCAAAGTGACATAAGTGTTGTCTCTCAGATTCCTACAGATCGGGAGATATTTGCCTTTTCATAAATTGACTTTCGAATAATCTCGCAAAATTAAAATATCTCTATCCTCCAACCCCTTGGACATACATTGACGTGACTCTGACATGAAGTTGACATATACGTTCCCTCAAAGTGACATAAGATTTGCTCTCAGATTCCTACAGATCGGGAGATATTTGACTTTTCAGAAATTGACTTTCGAATAATCTCGAAAAATTAAAATGCCTCTATCCTCCAAATCCTTGGACATACTTTGACGTGAATCTGACATGAAGTTGACATATACGTTCCCTCAAAGTGACATAAGTTTCGTCTCTCAGGTTCCTACAGATCGGGAGATATTTGCCTTTTCAAAAATTGACTTTCGAATAATCTCGAATAATTAAAATGTCTTTATCCTCCAAACCCTTGGACATACATTGACGTGCCTCTGACATGAAGTTGACATGTACTTTACCTCAAAGTGACATAAGTTTTGTCTCTCAGATTCAAACAGATCGGGAGATGTTTGCCTTTTCAAAAATTAACTTTCGAATATTCTCGAAAAATTAAAATGTGTTTATCCTCTAAATCCTTGGATATACATTGACGTGACTCTGACATGAAGTTAACATATACGTTCCCTCAAAGTGACATAAGTTTTGTCTCTCAGATTCCTACAGATCGGGAGATATTTGACTTTTCAGAAATTGACTTTCGAATTATCTCGAAAATTCAAATGCCTCTATCCTCCAAACCCTTGGACATACATTGACGTGACTCTGACATGAAGTTGACATATACGTTCCCTCAAAGTGACATAAGTTTTGTCTCTCAGATTTCTACAGATCGGGAGATATTAGCCTTTTCAAAAATTGACTTTCGAATAATCTCCAAAAATTAAAATATCTCTATCCTCCAAACCCTTGGACATACATTGACGTGCCTCTGACATGAAGTTGACATATACGTTACCTCAAAGTGACATAAGTTTTGTCTCTCAGATTCTAACAGATCGGGGATATTTGCCTTTTCAAAAATTGACTTTCGAATAATCTCGAAAAATTAAAATGTCTCTATCCTCCAAACTCTTGGACATACATTGACGTGACTCTGACATGAAGTTGACATATACGTTCCCTCAAAGTGACACAAGCTTTGTCTCTCAGATTCCTACAGATCGGGAGATATTTGCCTTTTAAAAAATTGACTTAGGAATAATCTCGAAAAATTAAAATATCTCTATCCTCCAAACCCTTGGACATACATTGACATGACTCTGACATGAAGTTGACATATACGTTCCCTCAAAGTGACATAAGTGTTGTCACTCAGATTCCTACAGATCGGGATATATTTGCCTTTTCTAAAATTGACTTTGGAATAATATCGAAAAATTAAAATGTGTTTATCCTCTAAACCCTTGGACATACATTGACGTGACTCTGATATGAAGTTGACATATACGTTCCCTCAAAGTGACATAAGTTTTGTCTCTCAGATTCCTACAGATCGGGAGATATTTGCCTTTTCAGAAATTGACTTTCGAATAATCTCGAAAAATTAAAATGCCTCTATCCTCCAAACCCTTGTACATACTTTGACGTGAATCTGACATGAAGTTGACATATACGTTTCCTCAAAGTGACATAAATTTTGTCTCTCAGATACATACAGATCGGGATATATTTGCCTTTTCAAAAATTGACTTTGGAATAATATCGAAAAATTAAAATGTGTTTATCCTCTAAACCCTTGGACATACATTGACGTGACTCTGACATGAAGTTGACATATACGTTCCCTCAAAGTGACATAAGTTTTGGCTCTCAGATTCCAACAGATCGCTAGATATTTGCCTTTTCAAAAATTGACTTTCGAATTATCTCGAAAAATTAAAATGTCTCACTCCTCCAAACCCTTGGACATACATTAACGTGACTCTCACATGAAGTTGACATATACATTCCCTCAAAGTGACATAAGTGTTGTCTCTCAGATTCCTACAGATCGGGAGATATTTGCCTTTTCAAAAATTCACTTTCGAATAATCTCGCAAAATTAAAATATCTCTATCCTCCAACCCCTTGGACATACATTGACGTGACTCTGACATGAAGTTGACATATACGTTCCTTCAAAGTGACATAAGTTTTGTCTCTCACGTTCCTACAGATCGGGAGATATTTGCCTTTTGAAAAATTGACTTTCGAATAATCTCGATAAATTTAAATGCCTCTATCCTCCAAACCCTTGGACATACATTGACGTGACTCGGACATGAAGTTGACATATACGTTCCCTCAAAGTGACATAAGATTTGTCTCTCAGATTCCTACAGATCGGGAGATATTTGACTTTTCAGAAATTGACTTTCGAATAATCTCGAAAAATTAAAATGCCTCTATCCTCCAAACCCTTGGACATACTTTGACGTGAATCTGTCATGAAGTTGACATATACGTTCCCTCAAAGTGACATAAGTTTTGTCTCTCAGATTCAAACAGATCGGGAGATGTTTGCCTTTTCAAAAATTAACTTTCGAATAATCTCGAAAAATTAAAATGTGTTTATCCTCTAAATCCTTGGACATACATTGACGTGACTCTGACATGAAGTTGACATATACGTTCCCTCAAAGAGACATAACTTTTTTTGTCACTCAGATTCCTACAGATCGGGAGATATTTGACTTTTCAGAAATTGACTTTTCAATTATCTCGAAAAATTAAAAAGCCTCTATTCTCCAAACCCTTGGACATACTTTGACGTGAATCTGACATGAAGTTGACATATACGTTCCCTCAAAGTGACATAAGTTTTGTATCTCAGATACCAACAGATCGGGAGATATTTGCCTTTTCAAAAATTGACTTTCGAATAATCTCGAAAAATTCGAATATCTCTATCCTCCAAACCCTTGGACATACATTGACGTGACTCTGACATGAAGTTGACATATACGTTCCCTCAAAGTGACATAAGTTTTGTTTCTCAGATTCCTACAGATCGGGAGATATTTGCCTTTTCAGAAATTGACTTTCGAATAATCTCGAAAAATTAAAATGCCTCTATCCTCCAAACCCTTGGACATACTTTGACGTGAATCTGACATGAAGTTGACATATACGTTTCCTCAAAGTGACATAAGTTTTGTCTCTCAGATACCTACAGATCGGGATATATTTGAATTTTCAAAAATTGACTTTCGAATAATCTCGAAAAATTTAAATATCTCTATCCTCCAAACCCTTTTACATACATTGACGTGACTCTGACATGAAGTTGACATATACGTTCCCTCAAAGTGACATAAGTTTTGGCTCTCAGATTCCAACAGATCGCTAGATATTTGCCTTTTCAAAAATTGACTTTCGAATAATCTCGAAAAATTAAAATGTCTCACTCCTCCAAACCCTTGGACATACATTGACGTGACTCTGACATGAAGTTGACATATACGTTCCCTCAAACTGACATAAGTTTTGTCTCTCAGATTCCTTCAGATCGGGAGATATTTGCCTTTACATAAATTGACTTTCGAATAATCTCGAAAAATTAAAATGTCTCTATCCTCCAAACCCTTGGACATACATTGACGTGACTCTAACATGAAGTTGACATAGACGTTTCCTCAAAGTGACATAAGTTTTGGCTCTCAGATTCCAACAGATCGCTAGATATTTGCCTTTTCAAAAATTGACTTTCGAATAATCTCGAAAAATTAAAATGTCTCACTCCTCCAAACCCTTGGACATACATTGACGTGCCTCTGACATGAAGTTGACATATACGTTCCCTCAAAGTGACATAAGTGTTGTCTCTCAGATTCCTACAGATCGGGAGATATTTGCCTTTTCAAAAATTGACTTTCGAATAATCTCGCAAAATTAAAATATCTCTATCCTCCAACCCCTTGGACATACATTGACGTGACTCTGACATGAAGTTGACATATACGTTCCCTCAAAGTGACATAAGTTTTGTCTCTCACGTTCCAACAGATCGGGAGATATTTGCCTTTTGAAAAATTGACTTTCGAATAATCTCGAAAAATTAAAATGCCTCTATACTCCAAACCCTTGGACATACATTGACGTGACTCTGACATGAAGTTGACATATACGTTCCCTCCAAAGTGACATAAGATTTGCTCTCAGATTCCTACAGATCGGGAGATATTTGACTTTTCAGAAATTGATTTTCGAATAATCTCGAAAAATTAAAATGCCTCTATCCTCCAAACCCTTGGACATACTTTGACGTGAATCTGACATGAAATTGACATATACGTTCCCTCAAAGTGACATAAGTTTCGTCTCTCAGGATCCTACAGATCGGGAGATATTTGCCTTTTCAAAAATTGACTTTCAAATAATCTCGAATAATTAAAATGTCTTTATCCTCCAAACCCTTGGACATACATTGACGTGCCTCTGACGTGAAGTTAACATGTACGTTACCTCAAAGTGACATAAGTTTTGTCTCTCAGATTCATACAGATCGGGAGATGTTTGCCTTTTCAAAAATTAACTTTCGAATATTCTCGAAAAATTAAAATGTGTTTATCCTCTAAATCCTTGGACATACATTGACGTGACTCTGACATGAAGTTAACATATACGTTCCCTCAAAGTGACATAAGTTTTGTCTCTCAGATTCCTACAGATCGGGAGATATTTGACTTTTCAGAAATTGACTTTCGAATTATCTCGAAAAATTAAAATGCCTCTATCCTCCAAACCCTTGGACATACTTTGACGTGAATCTGACATGAAGTTGACATATACGTTCCCTCAAAGTGACATAAGTTTTGTATCTCAGATACCAAAAGATCGGGAGATATTTGCCTTTTCAAAAATTGACTTTCGAATAAACTCGAAAAATTAAAATATCTCTATCATCCAACCCCTTGGACATACATTGACGTGACTCTGACATGAAGTTGACATATACGTTCCCTCAAAGTGACATAAGATTTGTCTCTCAGATTCCTACAGATCGGGAGATATTTGACTTTTCTAAAATTGACTTTCGAATAATGTCGAAAAATTTAAATGCCTCTATCCTCCAAACCCTTGGACATACTTTGACGTGAATCTGACATGAAGTTGACATATACGTTCCCTCAAAGTGACATAAGTTTCGTCTCTCAGGTTCCTACAGATCGGGAGATATCTGCCTTTTCAAAAATTGACTTTCGAATAATCTCGAATATTTAAAATGTCTTTATCCTCCAAACCCTTGGACATACATTGACGTGACTCTGACATGAAGTTGACATATACGTTCCCTCAAAGTGACATAAGTGGTGTCTCTCAGATTCTTACAGATCGGGAGATATTTGCCTTTTCAAAAATTGACTTTCGAATAATCTCGAAAAATTAAAATGCCTCTGTCCTTCAAACCCTTGGACATACATTGACGTGACTCTGACATGAAGTTGACATATAAGTTCCCTTAGAGTGACATAAGTTTTGTCTCTCAGATTCCTACAGATCGGGAGATATTTGCCTTTTGAAAAATTGACTTTCGAATAATCTCGAAAAATTTAAATGTCTCTATCCTCCAAACCCTTGGACATACATTGACGTGACTCTGACATGAAGTTGACATATACGTTCCCTCAAAGTGACATAAGTTTTGTCTCTCAGATTCCTACAGATCGGGAGATATTTTCCTTTTCAAAAATTGACTTTCGAATAATCTCGAAAAATTTAAATGTCTCTATCCACCAAACTCTTTTACATACATTGACGTGACTCTGACATGAACTTGACATATACGTTCCCTCAAGACATAAGTTTTGTCTCTCAGGTTCCTACAGATCGGGAGATATTTCCCTTTTCAAAAATTGACTTTCTTTAATCTCGAAAAATTTAAATGTGTTTATCCTCCAAACCCTTGGACATACATTGACGTGACTCTGACATGAAGTTGACATATACGTTCCCTCAAGGTGACATAAGTTTTGTCTCTCAGATTCCTACAGATGGGAGATATTTGCCTTTTCAGAAATTGACTTTCGAATAATCTCGAAAAATTAAAATGTCTCTATACTCCAAACACTTGGACATAGATTGACGTGAATCTGACATGAAGTTGACATATACGTTAACTCAATTGACATAAGTTTTGTCTCTCAGATTCCTACAGATCGGGAGATATTTGCCTTTTCAAAAATTGACTTTCGAATAATCTCGAAAAATTAAAATATCTCTATCCTCCAAACCCTTGGACATACATTGACGTGCCTCTGACATGAAGTTGACATATACATTATCTCAAAGTGACATAAGTTTTGTTTCTCAGATTCTAACAGATCGGGAGATATTTGCCTTTTCAAAAATTGACTTTCGAATAATCTCGAAAAAATAAAATGTCTCTATCCTCCAAACTCTTGGACATACATTGACGTCACTCTGACATGAAGTTGACATATGCGTTCCCTCAAAGTGACATCAGTGTTGTCACTCAGATTCCTACAGATCGGTATATATTTACCTTTTCAAAAATTGACTTTGGAATAATATCGAAAAATTAAAATATGTTTATCCTCTAAACCCTTTGACATACTTTGACGTGACTCTGACATGAAGTTGACATATACGTTCCCCCAAAGTGACATCAGTTTTGTCTCTCAGATTCCTAAAGATCGGGATATATTTGCCTTTTCAGAAATTGACTTTCGAATAATCTCGAAAAATTAAAATGCCTCTATCCTCCAAACCCTTGGACATACTTTGACGTGAATCTGACATGAAGTTGACATATACGTTCCCACAAAGTGACATAAGTTTTGGCTCTCAGATTCCAACAGATCGGTAGATATTTGCCTTTTCAAAAATTGACTTTCGAATAATCTCGAAAAATTAAAATGTCTCACTCCTCCAAACCCTTGGACATACATTGACGTGACTCTGACATGAAGTTGACATATACGTTCCCTCAAAGTGACATAAGTGTTGTCTCTCAGATTCCTACAGATCGGGAGATATTTGCCTTTTCAAAAATTGACTTTCGAATAATCTCGCAAAATTAAAATATCTCTATCCTCCAACCCCTTGGACATACATTGACGTGACTCTGACATGAAGTTGACATATACGTTCCCTCAAAGTGACATAAGTTTTGTCTCTCACGTTCCTACAGATCGGGAGATATTTGCCTTTTCAGAAATAGACTTTCGAATAATCTCGAAAAATTAAAATGCCTCTATCCTCCAAACCCTTGGACATACATTGACCTGACTCTGACATGAAGTTGACATATACGTTCCCTCAAAGTGACATAAGTTTTGTCTCTCAGATTCCTACAGATCGGGAGATATTTGACTTTTCAGAAATTGACTTTCGAATAATCTCGAAAAATTAAAATGCCTCTATCCTTCAAACCCTTGGACATACTTTGACGTGAATCTGACATGAAGTTGACATATACGTTCCCTCAAAGTGACATAAGTTTCGTCTCTCAGGTTCCTACAGATCGGGAGATATTTGCCTTTTCAAAAATTGACTTTCGAATAATCTCGAATAATTAAAATGTCTTTATCCTCCAAACCCTTTTACATACATTGACTTGACTCTGACATGAAGTTGACATATACGTTCCCTCAAAGTGCCATAAGTGGTGTCTCTCAGATTCTAACAGATCGGGAGATATTTGCCTTTTCAAAAATTGACTTTCGAATAATCTCGAAAAATTAAAATGCCTCTGTCCTTCAAACCCTTGGACATACATTGACGTGACTCTGACATGAAGTTGACATATACGTTCCCTTAGAGTGACATAAGTTTTGTCTCTCAGATTCCTACAGATCGGGAGATATTTGCCTTTTGAAAAATTGACTTTCGAATAATCTCGAAAAATTAAAATGTCTCTATCCTCCAAACCCTTAGACACACATTGACGTGACTCTGACATGAAGTTGACATATACGTTCCCTCAAAGTGACATAAGTTTTGTCTCTCAGATTCCTACAGATCGGGAGATATTTTCCTTTTCAAAAATTGATTTTTGAATAATCTCGAAAAATTTAAATGTCTCTATCCTCCAAACTCTTTTACATACATTGACGTGACTCTGACATGAAGTTGACATATACGTTCCCTCAAAGTGCCATAAGTTTTGTCTCTCAGATTCCTACAGATCGGGAGATATTTGCCTTTTTCAGAAATTGACTTTCGAATAATCTCTAAAAATTAAAATGTCTCTATACTCCAAACCCTTGGACATAGATTGACGTGAATCTGACATGAAGTTGACATATACGTTGACTCAAAGTGACATAAGTTTTGTCTTTCAGATTCCTACAGATCGGGAGATATTTGCCTTTTCAGAAATTGACTTTCGAATAATCTCGAAAAATTAAAATGCCTCTATCCTCCAATCACTTCGACATACTTTGACGTGAATCTGACACGAAGTTGACATATACGTTTCCCGTTGTGACATAAGTTTTGTCTCTCAGATACCTACAGATCGGGAGATATTTGCCTTTTCAAAAATTGACTTTCGAATAATCTCGAAAAATTAAAATATCTCTATCCTCCAAACCCTTGGACATACATTGACGTGACTCTGTCATGAAGTTGACATATACGTTCCCTCAAAGTGACATAAGTTTTGTCCCTCAGATTCCTACAGATCGGGAGATTTTTGCCTTTTCAAAAATTGACTTTCGAATAATCTCAAAAAATTAAAAAGTCTCTATACTCCAAACCCTTTTACATACATTGACGTGAATCTGACATGAAGTTGACATATACGTTCCCTCAAAGTGACATCAGGTTTGTTCTCAGATTCCTACAGATCGGGAGATATTTGCCTTTACAAAAATTGACTTTCGAATAAACTCGAAAAATTATAATACCTCTATCCTCCAAACTCTTGGACATACATTGACGTGCCTCTGATATGAAGTTGACATTTACGTTCCCTCAAAGTGACATAAGTTTTTTCTCTCAGATTCCTACAGATCGGGAGATATTTGCCTTTTCAGAAAATGACTTTCGAATAATCTCGAAAAATTAAAATATCTCTATCCTCCAAACCCTTGGACATACATTGACGTGCATCTGACATGCAGTTGACATATACGTTACCTCAAAGTGACATAAGTTTTGTCTCTCAGATTCAAACAGATCGGAAGATGTATGCCTTTTCAATAATTAACTTTCGAATAATCTCGAAAAATTTAAATGTGTTTATCCTCTAAATCCTTGGACATACATTGACGTGACTCTGACATGAAGTTGACATATACGTTCCCTCAAAGTGACATAAGTTTTGTCTCTCAGATTCCTACAGATCGGGAGATATTTGACTTTTCAAAAATTGACTTTCGAATTATCTCGAAAAATTAAAATGCCTTTATCCTCCAACCCCTTGGATATACTTTGACGTGAATCTGACATGAAGTTGACATATACGTTCCCTCAAAGTGACATAAGTTTTGTCTCTCAGATTCCTACAGATCGGGAGATATTTGCCTTTTAATAAATTGACTTAGGAATAATCTCGAAAAATTAAAATATCTCTATCCTCCAAACCCTTGGACATACATTGACATGACTCTGACATGATGTTGACATATACGTTCCCTCAAAGTTACATACGTCTTGTCACTCAGATTCCTACAGATCGGGATATATTTGCCTTTTCAAAAATTGACTTTGGAATAATATCGAAATATTAAAATGTGTTTATCCTCTAAACCCTTGGACATACATTGACAAGACTCTGACATGAAGTTGACATATACGTTCCCTCAAAGTGACATAAGTTTTGTCTCTCAGATTCCTACAGATCGGGAGATATTTGCCTTTTCAAAAATTGACTTTCGAATAATATCGAAAAATTAAAATATCTCTATCCTCCAAACCATTGGACATACATTGACGTGACTCTGACATGAAGTTGACATATACGTTCCCTCAAAGTGACATAAGTTTTGTCTCTCAGATTCCTACAGATCGGGAGATATTTGCCTTTTAATAAATTGACTTAGGAATAATCTCGAAAAATTAAAATATCTCTATCCTCCAAACCCTTGGACATACATTGACATGACTCTGACATGATGTTGACATATACGTTCCCTCAAAGTGACATAAGTCTTGTCACTCAGATTCCTACAGATCGGGATATATTTGCCTTTTCAAAAATTGACTTTGGAATAATATCGAAATATTAAAATGTGTTTATCCTCTAAACCCTTGGACATACATTGACAAGACTCTGACATGAAGTTGACATATACGTTCCCTCAAAGTGACATAAGTTTTGTCTCTCAGATTCCTACAGATCGGGAGATATTTGCCTTTTCAGAAATTGACTTTCGAATAATCTCGAAAAATTAAAATGCCTCTATCCTCCAAACCCTTGGACATACTTTGACGTGAATCTGACATGAAGTTGACATATACGTTTCCTCAAAGTGACATAAGTTTTGTCTCTCAGATACCTACAGATCGGGAGATATTTGCCTTTTCTAAAATTGACTTTCGAATAATCTCGAAAAATTAAAATATCTCTATCCTCCAAACCCTTGGACATACATTGACGTGACTCTGACATGAAGTTGACATATACGTTCCCTCAAAGTGACATAAGTTTTGGCTCTCAGATTCCAACAGATCGTTAGAAATTTTCCTTTTCAAAAATTAACTTTCGAATAATCTCGAAAAATTAAAATGTCTCACTCCTCCAAACCCTTGGACATACATTGACGTGACTCTGACATGAAGTTGACATATACGTTCCCTCAAAGTGACATAAGTGTTGTCTCTCAGATTCCTACAGATCGGGAGATATTTGCCTTTTCAAAAATTGACTTTCGAATAATCTCGCAAAATTAAAATATTTCTATCCTCCAACCCCTTGGACATACATTGACGTGACTCTGACATGAAGTTGACATATACGTTCCCTCAAAGTGACATAAGTTTTGTCTCTCACGTTCCTACAGATCGGGAGATATTTGAATTTTCAAAATTTGACTTTCGAATAATCTCGAAAAATTTAAATATCTCTATCCTCCAAACCTTTGGACATACATTGACGTGACTCTGACACGAAGTTGACATATACGTTCCCTCAAAGTGACATAAGTTTTGTCTCTCACGTTCCTACAGATCGGGAGATATTTGAATTTTCAAAAATTGACTTTCGAATAATCTCGAAAAATTTAAATATCTCTATCCTCCAAACCTTTGGACATACATTGACGTGACTCTGACATGAAGTTGACATATACGTTACCTCAAAGTGACATAAGTGTTGTCTCTCAGATTCCTTCAGATCGGGAGATATTTGAATTTTCAAAAATTGACTTTCGAATAATCTCGCAAAATTTAAATGCCTCTGTCCTCCAAATCCTTTTACATACATTGACGTGACTCTGACATGAAGTTGAAATATACGTTCCCTCAAAGTGACACAAGTTTTGTCTCTCAGATTCCTACAGATCGGGAGATATTAGCCTTTTGAAAAATTGACTTTCGAATAATTTCGATAAATTAAAATGTCTCTATCCTCCAAACCCTTCGACATACATAAACGTGACTCTGACATGAAGTTGACATATACGTTCCCTCAAAGTGACATAAGTTTTGTCTCTCAGATTCCTACAGATCGGTAGATATTTGCCTTTTCAAAAATTGACTTTCGAATAATCTCGAAAAATTTAAATGTCTCTATTCTCCAAACTCTTGGACATACATTGACGTGACTCTGACATGAAGTTGACGTATACGTTCCCTCAAAGTGACATAAGTTTTGTATCTCAGATTCCTACAGATCGGGAGATATTTGCCTTTTCAAAAATTGACTTTCGAATAATCTCGAAAAATTGAAATGTCTCACTACTCCAAACCCTTGGACATACATTGACGTGACTCTGACATGAAGTTGACATATACGTTCCCTCAAAGTGACATAAGTTTTGTCTCTCAGATTCCTACAGATCGGGAGATTTTTGCCTTTTCAAAAATTTACTTTCGAATAATCTCAAAAAATTAAAAAGTCTCTATACTCCAAACCCTTTTACATACATTGACGAGAATCTGACATGAAGTTGACATATACGTTCCCTCAAAGTGACATCAAGTTTGTTCTCAGATTCCTACAGATCGGGAGATATTTGCCTTTTCAAAAATTGACTTTCGAATAAACTCGAAAAATTAAAATACCTCTATCCTCCAAACTCTTGGACATACATTCACGTGCCTCTGACATGAAGTTGACATATACATTACCTCAAAGTGACATAAGTTTTGTCTCTCAGATTCCAACAGATCGGGAGATATTTGCCTTTTCAAAAATTGACTTTCGAATAATCTTGAAAAATTAAAATGTCTCTATCCTCCAAACTCTTGGACATACATTGACATGACTCTGACATGAACTTGACATATACGTTCCCTCAAAGTGATATAATTTTTGTCTCTCAGATTGCTACAGATCAGGAGATATTTGCCTTTTCAAAAATTGACTTTCGAATAATCTCGAAAAATTACAATGTCTCTATCCTCCAAACTCTTGGACATACATTGACATGACTCTGACATGAAGTTGACATATACGTTCCCTCAAAGTGACATAAGTGGTGTCTCTCAGATTCTTACAGATCGGGAGATATTTGCCTTTTCAAAAATTTACTTTCGAATAATCTCGAAAAATTTAAAAGTCTCCATCCTCCAAACTCTTGGACATACATTGACGTGACACTGACATGAAGTTGACATATACGTTCCCTCAAAGTGACATAAGTTTTGTCTCTCAGATTCCTACAGATCTGGAGATATTTGCCTTTTAAAAAATTGACTTTCGAATAATCTCCAAAAATTAAAATATCTCTATCCTCCAAACCCTTGGACATACATTCACATGAATCTGACATGAAGTTGACATTTACGTTCCCTCAAAGTGACATAAGTGTTGTCACTCAGATTCCTACACATCGGGATATATTTGCCTTTTCAAAAATTGACTTTCGAATAATCTCGAAAAAATAAAATGTCTCTATCCTCCAAACTCTTGGACATACATTCACGTCACTCTGACATGAAGTTGACATATACGTTCCCTCAAAGTGACATAAGTGTTGTCACTCAGATTCCTACAGATCGGGATATATTTACCTTTTCAAAAATTGACTTTGGAATAATATCGAAAAATTAAAATGTGTTTATCCTCTAAACCCTTTGACATACTTTGACGTGACTCTGACATGAAGTTGACATATACGTTCCCTCAAAGTGACATCAGTTTTGTCTCTCAGATTCCTAAAGATCGGGAGATATTTGCCTTTTCAGAAATTGACTTTCGATTAATCTCGAAAAATTAAAATGCCTCTATCCTCCAAACCTTTGGACATACTTTGACGTGAATCTGACATGAAGTTGACATATACGTTTCCTCAAAGTGACATAAGTTTTGTCTCTCAGATACCTACAGATCGGGAGATATTTGCCTTTTCAAAAATTGACTTTCGAATAATCTCGAAAAATTAAAATATCTCTATCCTCCAAACCCTTGGACATACATTAACGTGACTCTGACATGAAGGTGACATATACGTTCCCTCAAAGTGACATAAGTTTTGGCTCTCAGAATCCAACAGATCGCTAGATATTTGCCTTTTCAAAAATTGACTTTCGAATAATCTCGAAAAATTTAAATGTCTCACTCCTCCAAACCCTTGGACATACATTGACGTGACTCTGACATGAAGGTGACATATACGTTCCCTCAAAGTGACATAAGTGTTGTCACTCAGATTCCTACAGATCGGGAGATATTTGCCTTTTCAAAAATTGACTTTCGAACAATCTCGCAAAATTAAAATATCTCTATCCTCCAACCCCTTGGACATACATTGACGTGACTCTGACATGAAGTTACATATACGTTCCCTCAAAGTGACATAAGTTTTGTCTCTCACGTTCCTACAGATCGGGAGATATTTGCCTTTTCAGAAATTGACTTTCGAATAATCTCGAAAAATTAAAATGCCTCTATCCTCCAAACACTTCTACATACTTTGACGTGAATCTGACACGAAGTTGACATATACGTTTCCTCAAAGTGACATAAGTTTTGTCTCTCAGATACCTACAGATCGGGAGATATTTGCCTTTTCAAAAATTGACTTTCGAATAATCTCGAAAAATTAAAATATCTCTATCCTCCAAACCCTTGGACATACATTGACGTGACTCTGTCATGAAGTTGACATATACGTTCCCTCAAAGTGACATAAGTTTTGTCTCTCAGATTCCTACAGATCGGGAGATTTTTGCCTTTTCAAAAATTGACTTTCGAATAATCTCAAAAAATTAAAAAGTCTCTATACTCCAAACCCTTTTACATACATTGACGTGAATCTGACATGAAGTTGACATATACGTTCCCTCAAAGTGACATCAGGTTTGTTCTCAGATTCCTACAGATCGGGAGATATTTGCCTTTACAAAAATTGACTTTCGAATAAACTCGAAAAATTATAATACCTCTATCCTCCAAACTCTTGGACATACATTGACGTGCCTCTGACATGAAGTTGACATATACATTACATCAAAGTGACATAAGTTTTGTCTTTCAGATTCTAACAGATCGGGAGATATTTGCCTTTTCATAAATTGACTTTCGAATAATCTCGAAAAATTAAAATGTCTCTATCCTCCAAACTCTTGGACATACATTGACATGACTCTGACATGAACTTGACATATACGTTCCCTCAAAGTGACATAAGATTTGTCTCTCAGATTCCTACAGATCGGGAGATATTTGCCTTTTCAAAAATTGACTTTCGAATAATCTCGAAAAATTAAAATATCACTATCCTGCAAACCCTTAGACATACATTGACGTGCCTCTGACATGAAGTTGACATATACGTTCCCTCAAAGTGACATAAGTGGTGTCTCTCAGATTCTTACAGATCGGGAGATATTTGCCTTTTCAAAAATTTACTTTCGAATAATCTCGAAAAATTAAAATGTCTCTATCCTCCAAACTCTTGGACATACATTGACGTGACTCTGACATGAAGTTGACATATACGTTCCCTCAAAGTGACATAAGTTTTGTCTCTCAGATTCCTACAGATCGGGAGATATTTGCCTTTTAAAAAATTGACTTTCGAATAATCTCGAAAAATTAAAATATCTCTATCCTCCAAACCCTTGGACATACATTGACATGACTCTGACATGAAGTTGACATTTACGTTCCCTCAAAGTGACATAAGTGTTGTCACTCAGATTCCTACAGATCGGGATATATTTGCCTTTTCAAAAATTGACTTTGGAATAATATCGAAAAATTAAAATGTGTTTATCCTCTAAATCCTTGGACATACATTGACGTGACTCTGACATGAAGTTGACATATACGTTCCCTCAAAGTGACATAAGTTTTGTCTCTCAGATTCCTACAGATCGGGAGATATTTGACTTTTCAAAAATTGACTTTCGAATTATCTCGAAAAATTAAAATGCCTCTATCCTCCAACCCCTTGGACATACTTTGACGTGAATCTGACATGAAGTTGACATATACGTTCCCTCAAAGTGGCATAAGTTTTGTATCTCAGATACCAACAGATCGGGAGATATTTGCCTTTTCAAAAATTGACTTTCGAATAATATCGAAAAATTAAAATATCTCTATCCTCCAAACCATTGGACATACATTGACGTGACTCTGACATGATGTTGACATATACGTTCCCTCAAAGTGACATAAGTCTTGTCACTCTGATTCCTACAGATCGGGATATATTTGCCTTTTCAAAAATTGACTTTGGAATAATATCGAAATATTAAAATGTGTTTATCCTCTAAACCATTGGACATACATTGACAAGACTCTGACATGAAGTTGACATATACGTTCCCTCAAAGTGACATAAGATTTGTCTCTCAGATTCCTACAGATCGGGAGATATTTGCCTTTTCAGAAATTGACTTTCGAATAATCTCGAAAAATTAAAATGCCTCTATCCTCCAAACCCTTGGACATACTTTGACGTGAATCTGACATGAAGTTGACATATACGTTTCCTCAAAGTGACATAAGTTTTGTCTCTCAGATACCTACAGATCGGGAGATATTTGCCTTTTCTAAAATTGACTTTCGAATAATCTCGAAAAATTAAAATATCTCTATCCTCCAAACACTTGGACATACATTGACGTGACTCTGACATGAAGTTGACATATACGTTCCCTCAAAGTGACATAAGTTTTGGCTCTCAGATTCCAACAGATCGTTAGAAATTTTCCTTTTCAAAAATTAACTTTCGAATAATCTCGAAAAATTAAAATGTCTCACTCCTCCAAACCCTTGGACATACATTGACGTGACTCTGACATGAAGTTGACATATACGTTCCCTCAAAGTGACATAAGTCTTGTCTCTCAGATTCCTACAGATCGGGAGATATTTGCCTTTTCAAAAATTGACTTTCGAATAATCTCGCAAAATTAAAATATTTCTATCCTCCAACCCCTTGGACATACATTGACGTGACTCTGACATCAAGTTGACATATACGTTCCCTCAAAGTGACATAAGTTTTGTCTCTCACGTTCCTACAGATCGGGAGATATTTGAATTTTCAAAAATTGACTTTCGAATAATCTCGAAAAATTTAAATATCTCTATCCTCCAAACCTTTGGACATACATTGACGTGACTCTGACATGAAGTTGACATATACGTTCCCTCAAAGTGACATAAGTTTTGTCTCTCACGTTCCTACAGATCGGGAGATATTTGAATTTTCAAAAATTGACTTTCGAATAATCTCGAATAATTTAAATATCTCTATCCTCCAAACCTTTGGACATACATTGACGTGACTCTGACATGAAGTTGACATATACGTTACCTCAAAGTGACATAAGTGTTGTCTCTCAGATTCCTTCAGATCGGGAGATATTTGAATTTTCAAAAATTGACTTTCGAATAATCTCGCAAAATTAAAATGCCTCTGTCCTCCAAATCCTTTTATATACATTGACGTGACTCTGACATGAAGTTGAAATATACGTTCCCTCAAAGTGACACAAGTTTTGTCTCTCAGATTCCTACAGATCGGGAGATATTAGCCTTTTGAAAAATTGACTTTCGAATAATTTCGATAAATTAAAATGTCTCTATCTTCCAAACCCTTCGACATACATAAACGTGACTCTGACATGAAGTTGACATATACGTTCCCTCAAAGTGACATAAGTTTTGTCTCTCAGATTCCTACAGATCGGTAGATATTTGCCTTTTCAAAAATTGACTTTCGAATAATCTCGAAAAATTTAAATGTCTCTATTCTCCAAACTCTTGGACATACATTGACGTGACTCTGACATGAAGTTGACGTATACGTTCCCTCAAAGCGACATAAGTTTTGTATCTCAGATTCCTACAGATCGGGAGATATTTGCCTTTTCAACAATTGACTTTCGAATAATCTCGAAAAATTAAAATGTCTCACTACTCCAAACCCTTGGACATACATTGACGTGACTCTGACATGAAGTTGACATATACGTTCCCTCAAAGTGACATAAGTTTTGTCTCTCAGATTCCTACAGATCGGGAGATTTTTGCCTTTTCAAAAATTTACTTTCAAATAAACTCAAAAAATTAAAAAGTCTCTATACTCCAAACCCTTTTACATACATTGACGAGAATCTGACATGAAGTTGACATATACGTTCCCTCAAAGTGACATCAGGTTTGTTCTCAGATTCCTACAGATCGGGAGATATTTGCCTTTTCAAAAATTGACTTTCGAATAAACTCGAAAAATTAAAATACCTCTATCCTCCAAACTCTTGGACATACATTCACGTGCCTCTGACATGAAGTTGACATATACATTACCTCAAAGTGACATAAGTTTTGTCTCTCAGATTCCAACAGATCGGGAGATATTTGCCTTTTCAAAAATTGACTTTCGAATAATCTTGAAAAATTAAAATGTCTCTTTCCTCCAAACTCTTGGACATACATTGACATGACTCTGACATGAACTTGACATATACGTTCCCTCAAAGTGACATAAGTTTTGTCTCTCAGATTGCTACAGATCAGGAGATATTTGCCTTTTCAAAAATTGACTTTCGAATAATCTCGAAAAATTAAAATGTCTCTATCCTCCAAACTCTTGGACATACATTGACATGACTCTGACATGAACTTGACATATACGTTCCCTCAAAGTGACATAAGTTTCGTCTCTCAGGTTCCTACAGATCGGGAGATATTTGCCTTTTCAAAAATTGACTTTCGAATAATCTCGAATAATTAAAATGTCTTTATCCTCCAAACCCTTGGACATACATTGACGTGACTCTGACATGAAGTTGACATATACGTTCCCTCAAAGTGACATAAGTGGTGTCTCTCAGATTCTTACAGATCGGGAGATATTTGCCTTTTGAAAAATTTACTTTCGAATAATCTCGAAAAATTAAAATCTCTCTATCCTCCAAACTCTTGGACACACATTGACGTGACACTGACATGAAGTTGACATATACGTTCCCTCAAAGTGACATAAGTTTTGTCTCTCAGATTCCTACAGATCGGGAGATATTTGCCTTTTAAAAAATTGACTTTCGAATAATCTCGAAAAATTAAAATATCTCTATCCTCCAAACCCTTGGACATACATTGACATGAATCTGATATGAAGTTGACATTTACGTTCCCTCAAAGTGACATAAGTGTTGTCACTCAGATTCCTACAGATCGGGATATATTTGCCTTTTCAAAAATTGACTCTGGAATAATATCGAAAAATTAAAATGTGTTTATCCTCTAAACCCTTGGACATACATTGACGTGACTCTGACATGAAGTTGACATATTCGTTCCCTCAAAGTGACATAAATTTTGTCTCTCAGATTCCTACAGATCGGGAGATATTTGCCGTTTCAGAAATTGACTTTCTATAATCTCGAAGAATTAAAATTTGTTTATCCTCCAAACCCTTTTACATACATTGACGTGACTCTGACATGATGTTGACATTTACGTTCCCTCAAAGTGACATAAGTTCTGTCTCTCAGATTCCTACAGATCGGGAGATATTTGCCTTTTCAGAAAATGACTTTCGAATAATCTCGAAAAATTAAAATATCTCTATCCTCCAAACCCTTGGACATAAATTGACGTGCATCTGACATGAAGTTGACATATACGTTACCTCAAAGTGACATAAAGTTTGTCTCTCAGATTCAAACAGATCGGGAGATGTTTGCCTTTTCAAAAATTAACTTTCGAATAATCTCGAAAAATTAAAATGTCTCTATCCTCCAAACCCTTGGACATACATTGACATGACTCTGACATGAAGTTGACATATACGTTCCCTCAAAGTGACATAAGTGTTGTCACTCAGATTCCTACAGATCGGGATATATTTGCCTTTTCAAAAATTGACTTTGGAATAATATCGAAAAATTAAAATGTGTTTATCCTCTAAATCCTTGGACATACATTGACGTGACTGACATGAAGTTGACATATACGTTCCCTCAAAGTGACATAAATTTTGTCTCTCAGATTCATTCAGATCGGGAGATATTTGCCTTTTCAGAAATTGACTTTCGAATAATCTCGAAAAATTAAAATGTCTCTATCCTCCAAACCCTTGACCATACTTTGACGTGAATCTGAAATAAAGTTGACATATACGTTTCCTCAAAGTGACATAAGTTTTGTCTCTCAGATACCTACAGATCGGGAGATATTTGCCTTTTCAAAAATTGACTTTCGAATAATCTCGAAAAATTAAAATATCTCTATCCTCCAAACCCTTGGACATACATTGTCGTGACTCTGACATGAAGTTGACATATACGTTCCCTCAAAGTGACATAAGTTTTGGCTCTCAGATTCCAACAGATCGCTAGATATTTGCCTTTTCAAAAATTGACTTTCGAATAATCTCGAAAAATTAAAATGTCTCACTCCTCCAAACCCTTGGACATACATTGACGTGACTCTGACATGAAGTTGACATATACGTTCCCTCAAAGTGACATAATTGTTTTCTCTCAGATTCCTACAGATCGGGAGATATTAGCCTTTTCAAAAATTGACTTTCGAATAATTTCGCAAAATTAAAATATCTCTATCCTCCAACCCCTTGGACATACATTGACGTGACTCTGACATGAAGTTGACATATACGTTCCCTCAAAGTGACATAAGTTTTGTCTCTCACGTTCCTACAGATCGGGAGATATTTGAATTTTCAAAAATTGTCTTTCGAATAATCTCGAAAAATTTAAATATCCCTATCCTCCAAACCTTTGGACATACATTGACGTGACTCTGTCATGAAGTTTACATATACGTTCCCTCAAAGTGACATAAGTGTTGTCTCGCAGATTCCTTCAGATCGGGAGATATTTGAATTTTCAAAAATTGACTTTCGAATAATCTCGCAAAATTAAAATGCCTCTGTCCTCCAAACCCTTGGACATACATTGACGTGACTCTGACATGAAGTTGAAATATACGTTCCCTCAAAGTGACATAAGTTTTGTCTCTCAGATTCCTACAGATCGGGAGATATTTGCCTTTTGAAAAATTGACTTTCGAATAATTTCGATAAATTAAAATGTCTCTATCCTCCAAACCCTTCGACATACATTGACGTGACTCTGACATGAAGTTGACATATACGTTCCCTCAATGTGACATAAGTTTTGTCTCTCAGATTCCTACAGATCGGGAGATATTTGCCTTTTCAAAAATTGACTTTGGAATAACCTCGAAAAATTTAAATGTCTCTATCCTCCAAACCCTTCGACATACATTGACGTGACTCTGACATAAAGTTGACGTATACGTTCCCTCAAAGTGACATAAGTTTAGTATCTCAGATTACAACAGATCGGGAGATATTTGCCTTTTCAAAAATTGACTTTCTATAATCTCGTAAAATTTAAATGTGTTTATCCTCCAAACCCTTGGACATACATTGACGTGATTCTGACATGAAGTTGACATATACGTTCCCTCAAAGTGACATAAGTTTTGTCTCTCAGATTCCTACAGATCGGGAGATATTTGCCTTTTCAAAAATTGACTTTCGAATAATCTCAAAAAATTAAAATGTCTCTATACTCCAAACCCTTTTACATACATTGACGTGAATCTGACATGAAGATGACATATACGTTCCCTCAAAGTGACATCAGGTTTGTTCTCAGATTCCTACAGATCGGGAGATATTTGCCTTTTCAAAAATTGACTTTGGAATAAACTCGAAAAATTAAAATATATCTATCCTCCAAACCCTTGGACATACATTGACGTGCCTCTGACATGAAGTTGACATATACGTTACCTCAAAGTGACATATTAGTTACCTCTCAGATTCCAACAGATCGGGAGATATTTGCCTTTTCAAAAATTGACTTTCGAATAATCTCGAAAAATTAAGATGTCTCTATCCTAAAAACTCTTGAACATACATTGACATGACTCTGACATGAAGTTGACATATACGTTCCCTCAAAGTGACATAAGTCTTGTCTCTCAGATTCCTACAGATCGGGATATATTTGCCTTTTCAAAAATTGACTTTGGAATAATCTCGAAAATTTAAAATGTGTTTATCCTCTAAACTCTAGGACATACTATGACATGACTCTGACATGTAGTTGACATATACGTTCCCTCAAAGTAACATAAGTTTTGTCTCTCAGATTCCTACAGATCGGGAGATATTTGCCTTTTCAGAAATTGACTTTCAAATAATCTCGAAAAATTTAAATGCCTCTATCCTCCAAACCCTTGGACATACGTTGACGTGAATCTGACATGAAGTTGACATATACGTTCCCTCAAAGTGACATAAGTTTTGTCTCTCAGATTCCAACAGATCGGGAGATATTTGCCTTTTCAAAAATTGACTTTCAAATAATCTCGAAAAATTTAAATGCCCCTATCCTCCAAACCCTTGGACATACGTTGACGTGAATCTGACATGAAGTTGACATATACATTCCCTCAAAGTGACATAAGTTTTGTCTCTCAGATTCCTACAGATCGGGAGATATTTGCCTTTTCAAAAATTGACTTTCTATAATCTCGAAAAATTAAAATGTGTTTATCCTCCAAACCCTTGGACATAAATTGACGTGACTCTGACATGAAGTTGACATATACGTTCCCTCAAAGTGACGTAAGTTTTGACTCTCAGATTCCTACAGATCGGGAGATATTTGCCTTTTGAAAAATTGACTTTCGAATAATCTCAAAAAATTAAAATGTCTCTATACTCCAAACCCTTTTACATACATTGACGTGAATCTGACAAGAAGTTGACATATACGTTCCCTCAAAGTGACATCAGGTTTGTTCTCAGATTCCTACAGATCGGGAGATATTTGCCTTTTCAAAAATTGACTTTCGAATAAACTCGAAAAATTAAAATATATCTATCCTCCAAACCCTTGGACATACATTGACGTGCCTCTGACATGAAGTTGACATATACGTTACCTCAAAGTGACATAAGTTTTGTCTCTCAGATTCCAACAGATCGGGAGATATTTGACTTTTCAAAAATTGACTTTGGAATAATCTCGAAAAATTAAAATGTGCTTATCCTCTAAACCCTTGGACATACATTGACATGACTCTGACATAAAGTTGACATATACGTTCCCTCAAAGTGACATAAGTTTTGTCTCTCAGATTCTTACAGATCGGGAGATATTTGCCTTTTCAGAAATTGACTTTCGAATAATCTCGAAAAATTAAAATATATCAATCCTCCAAACCCTTGGACATACATTGACGTGCCTCTGACATGAAGTTGACATATACGTTCCCTCAAAGTGACATAAGTTTTGTCTCTCAGATTCCTACAGATCGGGAGATATTTGCCTTTTCAGAAATTGACTTTCGAATAATCTCGCAAAATTAAAATGCCTCTGTCCTCCAAACACTTGGACACACATTGACGTGAATCTGACATGAAGTTGACATATACGTTCCCTCAAAGTGACATAAGCTTTGTCTTTCAGATTCCTACTGATCGGGAGATATTTGCCTTTTAAAATTGACTTTCGAATAATCTCGAAAAATTTAAATGTCTCTATCCTCCAAACCATTGGACATACATTGACGTGACTCTGACATGAAGTTGACATATACGTTCCCTCAAAGTGACATAAGTTTTGTCTCTCAGATTCCTACAGATCGGGAGATATTTGAATTTTCAAAAATTGACTTTCGAATAATCACAAAAAATTAAAATGTCTCTATACTCCAAACTCTTGGACATACATTGACGTGAGTCTGACATGAAGTTGACATATACGATACCTCAAAGTGACATAAGTTTTGTCACTCAGATTCCAACAGATCGGGAGATATTTGCCTTTTCAAAAATTGACTTTCGAATAATCTCGAAAAATTAAAATGTCTCTATCCTCCAAACTCTTTTACATACATTGACGTGACTCTGACATGAAGTTGACATATACGTTCCCTCAAATTAACATAAGTGTTGTCTCTCAGATTCCTACAGATCGGGATATATTTGCCTTTTCAAAAATTGACTTTGGAATAATCTCGAAAAATTAAAATGTGTTTATCCTCTAAACTCCTGGACATACATTGACATGACTCTGACATGTAGTTGACATATACGTTCCCTCAAAGTGACATAAGTTTTGTCTCTCAGATTCCAACAGATCGGGAGATATTTGCCTTTTCAGAAATTGACTTTCGAATAATCTCGTAAAATTAAAATGCCTCTATCCTCCAAACCCTTGGACATACGTTGACGTGAATCTGACATGAAGTTGACATATACGTTCCCTCAAAGTGACATAAGTTTTGTCTCTCAGATACCTCAGATCGGGAGATATTTGCCTTTTCAAAAATTGACTTTCGAATAATCTCGAAAAATTAAAATGTCTCTATCCTCCAAACTCTTGGACATACATTGACGTGAATCTGACATGAAGTTGACATATACGTTCCCTCAAAGTGACATAAGTTTTGTCTCTCTGATACCTACAGATCGGGAGATATTTGCCTTTTCAAAAATTGACTTTCGAATAATCTCGAAAAATTAAAATGTCTCTATCCTCCAAACTCTTGGACATACATTGACGTGAATCTGACATGAAGTTGACAAATACGTTACCTCAAAGTGACATAAGTTTTGTCTCTCAGATTCCTACAGATCGGGAGATATTTGCCTTTTCAAAAATTGACTTTCTATAATCTCGAAAAATTAAAATGTGTTTATCCTCCAAACCCTTTTACATACATTGACGTGAATCTGACAAGAAGATGACATATACGTTCCCTCAAAGTGACATCAGGTTTGTTCTCAGATTCCTACAGATCGGGAGATATTTGCCTTTTCAAAAATTGACTTTCGAATAAACTCAAAAATTAAAATATATCTATCCTCCAAACCCTTGGACATACATTGACGTGCCTCTGACATGTAGTTGACATATACGTTACCTCAAAGTGACATAAGTTTTGTCTCTCAGATTCCAACAGATCGGGAGATATTTGCCTCTTCAAAAATTGACTTTGGAATAATCTCGAAAAATTAAAATGTGTTTATCCTCTAAACCCTTGGACATACATTGACATGACTCTGACATGAAGTTGACATATACGTTCCCTCAAAGTGACATAAGTTTTGTCTCTCAGATTCCTACAGATCGGGAGATATTTGCCTTTTCAGAAATTGACTTTCGAATAATCTCGAAAAATTTAAATGCCTCTATCCTCCAAACCCTTGGACATACATTGACGTGACTCTGACATGAAGTTTACATATACGTTCCCTCAAAGTGACATAAGTATTGTCTCTCAGATTAGTACAGATCGGGAGATATTTGCCTTTTCAAAAATTGACTTTCGAATAATCTCGCAAAATTAAAATTCCTCTGTCCTCCAAACACTTGGACACACATTGACGTGAATCTGACATGAAGTTGACATATACGTTCCCCCAAAGTAACATATTGTTTGTCTCTCAGTTTCCTACAGATCGGGAGATATTTGCCTTTTCAAAAATTGACTATCAAATAATCTCGAAAAATTAAAATATTTCTATCCTCCATTTCCTTGGACATACATTGACGTGACTCTGACATGAAGTTGACATATACGTTCCCTCAAAGTGACATAAGTTTTGTCTCTCAGATTCCTACAGATCGGGAGATATTTGAATTTTCAAAAATTGACTTTCGAATAATCTCGCAAAATTAAAATGTCTCTATCCTCCAAACCCTTGGACATACATTGACGTGACTCTGACATGAAGTTGACATATACGTTACCTCAAAGTGACATAAGTTTTGTCTCTCAGATTCCTACAGATCGGGAGATATTTGCCTTTTCAGAAATTGACTTTCGAATAATCTCGAAAAATTAAAATGTCTCTATCCTCGAAACCCTTGGACATACATTGACATGACTCTGACTTGAAGTTGACATATACGTTACCTCAAAGTGACATAAGGTTTGTCTCTCAGATTCCTACAGATCGGGAGATATTTGCCTTTTCAGAAATTGACTTTCGAATAATCCCGAAAAATTAAAATGCCTCTGTCCTTCAAACCCTTGGACATACATTGACGTGACTCTGACATGAAGTTGACATGTACGTTACCTCAAAGTGACATAAGTTTTGTCTCTCAGATTCCAACAGATCGGGAGATATTTGCATTTTCAAAAATTGACTTTCGAATAATCTCGAAAAATTAAAATGTCTCTATCCTCCAAACTCTTGGACATACATTGACGTGACTCTGACATGAAGTTGACATATACGTTCCCTCAATGTGACATAAGTGTTGTCTCTCAGATTCATACAGATCGGGATATATTTGCCTTTTCAAAAATTGACTTTGGAATAATCTCGAAAAATTAAAATGTGTTTATCCTCTAAACTCCTGGACATACATTGACATG
Organism: Zootermopsis nevadensis; assembly: GCF_977971745.1. Taxonomy (NCBI): domain Eukaryota; kingdom Metazoa; phylum Arthropoda; class Insecta; order Blattodea; family Termopsidae; genus Zootermopsis; species Zootermopsis nevadensis. Next base: position 1,330,360 of record NW_028259199.1, on the reverse strand, counting down.
ACTCTGACATGTAGTTAACATATACGTTCCCTCAAAGTGACATAAGTTTTGTCTCTCAGATTCCTACAGATTGGGAGATATTTGCCTTTTCAGAAATTGACTTTCGAATAATCTCGTAAAATTAAAATGCCTCTATCCTCCAAACCCTTGGACATACGTTGACGTGAATCTGACATGAAGTTGACATATACGTTCCCTCAAAGTGACATAAGTTTTGTCTCTCAGATACCTACAGATCGGAGATATATGCCTTTTCAAAAATTGACTTTCGAATAATCTCGAAAAATTAAAATATGTTTATCCTCTAAACTCCTGGACATACATTGACATGACTCTGACATGTAGTTGACATATACGATCCCTCAAAGTGACATAAGTTTTGTCTCTCAGATTCCTACAGATCGGGAGATATTTGCCTTTTCAAAAATTGACTTTCGAATAAACTCGAAAAATTAAAATATATCTATCCTCCAAACCCTTTGACATACATTGACGTGCCTCTGACATGAAGTTGACATATACGTTACCTCAAAGTGACATAAGTTTTGTCTCTCAGATTCCAACAGATCGGGAGATATTTGCTTTTTCAAAAATTGACTTTGGAATAATCTCGAAAAATTAAAATGTGTTTATCCTCTAAACCCTTGGACATACATTGATATGACTCTGACATGAAGTTGACATATACGTTCCCTCAAAGTGACATAAGTTTTGTCTCTCAGATTCCTAACTTCCGGAGATATTTGCCTTTTAAATATTGACTTTCGAATAATCTATAAAAAATTAAATGTCTCTATCATCAAAACCCTTGGACATACATTGACGTGACTCTGACAGGAATTTGACATATACGTTCCCTCAAAGTGATATAAGTTTTGTCTCTCAGATTCCTACAGATCGGAAGATATTTGCCTTTTAAAAATTGACTTTCGAATAATCTCGAAAAATTTCAATGTCTCTATCCTCCAAACCCTTGGATATACATTGACGTGACTCTGACAGGAAGTTGGCATATAAGTTCCATCAAAGTGATAGAAGTTTTGTCTCTCAGATTCCTACAGATCGGGAGATATTTGAATTTTCAAAAATTGACTTTCTATAATCTCGATAAATTAAAATGTGTTTATCCTCCAAACCCTTGGACATACATTGACGTGACTCTGACATGAAGGTGACATATACGTTCCCTCAAAGTGACATAAGTTTTGTTTCTCAGATTCCTACAGATCGGGAGATATTTGCCTTTTAAAAAATTGACTTTCGAATAATCTCGAAAAATTAAAATGTCTCTATCCTCCAAACCCTTGGACATACATTGACGTGAATCTGACATGAAGTTGACATATACGTTCCCTCAAAGTGACATAAGTTTTGTCTCTCAGATTCCTACAGATCGGGAGATATTTGCCTTTTCATAAATTGACTTTCAAATAATCTCGAAAAATTTAAATATCTCTATCCTCCAAACCCTAGGACATACATTGACGTGTCTCTGACATGAAGTTGACATATACGTTACCTCAAAGTGACATAAGTTTTGTCTCTCAGATTCCAACAGATCGGGAGATATTTGCCTTTTCAAAAATTGACTTTCGAATAATCTCGAAAAATTAAAATGTCTCTATCCTCCAAACTCTTGGACATACATTGACGTGACTCTGACATGAAGTTGACATATACGTTCTCTTAAAGTCACATAAGTTTTGTCTATCAGATTATACAGATCGGGAGATATTTGCCTTTTCAAAAATTGACTTTCGAATAATCTCGAAAAATTTAAATATCTCTATCCTCCAAACTCTTGGACATACATTGACGTGACTCTGACATGAAGGTGACATATACGTTCCCTCAAAGTGACATAAGTTTTGTCTCTCAGATTAATACAGATCGGGAGATATTTGAATTTCCAAAAATTGACTTTCTATAATCTCGAAAAATTAAAATGTGTTTATCCTCCAAACCCTTGGACATACATTGACGTGACTCTGACATGAAGTTGACATATACGTTACCTCAAAGTGACATAAGTTTTGTCTCTCAGATTCCAACAGATCGGGAGATATTTGCCTTTTCAAAAATTGACTTTGGAATAATCTCGAAAAATTAAAATGTGTTTATCCTCTAAACCCTTGGACATACATTGACATGACTCTGACATGAAGTTGACATATACGTTCCCTCAAAGTGACATAAGTTTTGTCTCTCAGATTCCTACATATCGGGAGATATTTGCCTTTTCAGAAATTGACTTTCGAATAATCACGAAAAATTAAAATGTCTCCATCCTAGAAACCCTTGGACATACATTGACATGACTCTGACATGAAGTTGACATATACGTTACTTCAAAGTGACATAAGGTTTGTCTCTCAGGTTCCTACAGATCGGGAGATATTTGCCTTTTCAAAAATTGACTTTCGAATAATCTCGCAAAATTAAAATGCCTCTGTCCTCCAAACACTTGGACACACATTGACGTGAGTCTGACATGAAGTTGACATAAACGTTACCTCAAAGTGACATAAGTTTTGTCTCTCAGATTCCAACAGATCGGGAGATATTTGCCTTTTCAAAAATTGACTTTCGAATAATCTCGAAAAATTAAAATGTCTCTATCCTCGAAACCGTTGGACATACTTTGACGTGAATCTGACATGAAGTTGACATATACGTTCCCTGAAAGTGACATAAGTTTTGTCTCTCAGATTCCTACAGATCGGGAGATATTTGCCTTTCCAAAAATTGACTTTCGAATAATCTCGAAAAATTAAAATGTCTCTATCCTCCAAACTCTTGGACATACATTGACGTGACTCTGACATGAAGTTGACATATACGTTCCCTCAAAGTGACATAAGTTTTGCCTCTAAAATTCCTACAGATCGGGAGATATTTGCCTTTTACAAAAATTGACTTTCGAATAATCTCGAAAAATTTAAATCTCTATTCCCCAAACCCTTGGACATACATTAACGTGACTCTGACATGAAGTTGACATATTCTTTCCCTCAAAGTGACATAAGGTTTGTCTTTCAGATTCCTACAGATCGGAGGATATTTGCCTTTTCATAAATTGACTTTCGAATAATCTCGAAAAATTTAAATGTCTCTATCCTCCAAACCCTTGGACATACATTGACGTGCCTCTGACATGAAGTTGACATATACGTTACCTCAAAGTGACATAAGTTTTGTCTCTCAGATTCCAACAGATCGGGAGATATTTGCCTTTTCAAAAATTGACTTTGGAATAATCTTGAAAAATTAAAATGTGTTTATCCTCTAAACCCTTGGACATACATTGACATGACTCTGACATGAAGTTGACATATACGTTCCCTCAAAGTGACATAAGTTTTGTCTCTCAGATTCCTACAGATCGGGAGATATTTGCCTTTTCAGAAATTGACTTTCGAATAATCTCGTAAAATTAAAATGCCTCTATCCTCCAAACCCTTGGACATACGTTGACGTGAATCTGACATGAAGTTGACATATACGTTCCCTCAAAGTGACATAAGTTTTGTCTCTCAGATACCTACAGATCGGAGATATATGCATTTTCAAAAATTGACTTTCGAATAATCTCGAAAAATTAAAATATGTTTATCCTCTAAACTCCTGGACATACATTGACATGACTCTGACATGTAGTTGACATATACGATCCCTCAAAGTGACATAAGTTTTGTCTCTCAGATTCCTACAGATCGGGAGATATTTGCCTTTTCAAAAATTGACTTTCGAATAAACTCGAAAAATTAAAATATATCTATCCTCCAAACCCTTTGACATACATTGACGTGCCTCTGACATGAAGTTGACATATACGTTACCTCAAAGTGACATAAGTTTTGTCTCTCAGATTCCAACAGATCGGGAGATATTTGCTTTTTCAAAAATTGACTTTGGAATAATCTCGAAAAATTAAAATGTGTTTATCCTCTAAACCCTTGGACATACATTGATATGACTCTGACATGAAGTTGACATATACGTTCCCTCAAAGTGACATAAGTTTTGTCTCTCAGATTCCTAAGATCCGGAGATATTTGCCTTTTAAATATTGACTTTCGAATAATCTATAAAAAATTAAATGTCTCTATCATCAAAACCCTTGGACATACATTGACGTGACTCTGACAGGAATTTGACATATACGTTCCCTCAAAGTGATATAAGTTTTGTCTCTCAGATTCCTACAGATCGGAAGATATTTGCCTTTTAAAAATTGACTTTCGAATAATCTCGAAAAATTTCAATGTCTCTATCCTCCAAACCCTTGGATATACATTGACGTGACTCTGACAGGAAGTTGGCATATAAGTTCCATCAAAGTGATAGAAGTTTTGTCTCTCAGATTCCTACAGATCGGGAGATATTTGAATTTTCAAAAATTGACTTTCTATAATCTCGATAAATTAAAATGTGTTTATCCTCCAAACCCTTGGACATACATTGACGTGACTCTGACATGAAGGTGACATATACGTTCCCTCAAAGTGACATAAGTTTTGTTTCTCAGATTCCTACAGATCGGGAGATATTTGCCTTTTAAAAAATTGACTTTCGAATAATCTCGAAAAATTAAAATGTCTCTATCCTCCAAACCCTTGGACATACATTGACGTGAATCTGACATGAAGTTGACATATACGTTCCCTCAAAGTGACATAAGTTTTGTCTCTCAGATTCCTACAGATCGGGAGATATTTGCCTTTTCATAAATTGACTTTCAAATAATCTCGAAAAATTTAAATATCTCTATCCTCCAAACCCTAGGACATACATTGACGTGTCTCTGACATGAAGTTGACATATACGTTACCTCAAAGTGACATAAGTTTTGTCTCTCAGATTCCAACAGATCGGGAGATATTTGCCTTTTCAAAAATTGACTTTCGAATAATCTCGAAAAATTAAAATGTCTCTATCCTCCAAACTCTTGGACATACATTGACGTGACTCTGACATGAAGTTGACATATACGTTCTCTTAAAGTCACATAAGTTTTGTCTATCAGATTATACAGATCGGGAGATATTTGCCTTTTCAAAAATTGACTTTCGAATAATCTCGAAAAATTTAAATATCTCTATCCTCCAAACTCTTGGACATACATTGACGTGACTCTGACATGAAGGTGACATATACGTTCCCTCAAAGTGACATAAGTTTTGTCTCTCAGATTAATACAGATCGGGAGATATTTGAATTTCCAAAAATTGACTTTCTATAATCTCGAAAAATTAAAATGTGTTTATCCTCCAAACCCTTGGACATACATTGACGTGACTCTGACATGAAGTTGACATATACGTTACCTCAAAGTGACATAAGTTTTGTCTCTCAGATTCCAACAGATCGGGAGATATTTGCCTTTTCAAAAATTGACTTTGGAATAATCTCGAAAAATTAAAATGTGTTTATCCTCTAAACCCTTGGACATACATTGACATGACTCTGACATGAAGTTGACATATACGTTCCCTCAAAGTGACATAAGTTTTGTCTCTCAGATTCCTACATATCGGGAGATATTTGCCTTTTCAGAAATTGACTTTCGAATAATCACGAAAAATTAAAATGTCTCCATCCTAGAAACCCTTGGACATACATTGACATGACTCTGACATGAAGTTGACATATACGTTACTTCAAAGTGACATAAGGTTTGTCTCTCAGGTTCCTACAGATCGGGAGATATTTGCCTTTTCAAAAATTGACTTTCGAATAATCTCGCAAAATTAAAATGCCTCTGTCCTCCAAACACTTGGACACACATTGACGTGAGTCTGACATGAAGTTGACATAAACGTTACCTCAAAGTGACATAAGTTTTGTCTCTCAGATTCCAACAGATCGGGAGATATTTGCCTTTTCAAAAATTGACTTTCGAATAATCTCGAAAAATTAAAATGTCTCTATCCTCGAAACCGTTGGACATACATTGACGTGACTCTGACATGACTATGACATATACGTTACCTCAAAGTGACATAAGTTTTGTCTCTCAGATTCCTACAGATCGGGAGATATTTGCATTTTCAAAAATTGACTTTCGAATAATCTCGAAAAATTAAAATGTCTCTATCCTCCAAACTCTAGGACATACATTGACGTGAGACTGACATGAAGTTGACATATATGTTCCCTCAAAGTGACATAAGTTTTGTCTCTCAGATTCCTACAGATCGGGAGATATTTGCCTTTTCAAAAATTGACTTTCTATAATCTCGAAAAATTAAAATGTGTTTATCCTCCAAACCCTTGGACATACATTGACGTGACTCTGACATGAAGTTGACATATACGTTCCCTCAAAGTGACATCAGGTTTGTTCTCAGATTCCTACAGATCGGAAGATATTTGCCTTTTCAAAAATTGACTTTCGAATAAACTCGAAAAATTAAAATATATCTATCCTCCAAACCCTTGGACATACATTGACGTGCCTCTGACATGAAGTTGACATATACGTTACCTCAAAGTGACATAAGTTTTGTCTCTCAGATTCCAACAGATCGGGAGATATTTGCCTTTTCAAAAATTGACTTTGGAATAATCTTGAAAAATTAAAATGTGTTTATCCTCTAAACCCTTGGACATACATTGACATGACTCTGACATGAAGTTGACATATACGTTCCCTCAAAGTGACATAAGTTTTGTCTCTCAGATTCCTACAGATCGGGAGATATTTGCCTTTTCAGAAATTGACTTTCGAATAATCTCGCAAAATTAAAATGCCTCTGTCCTCCAAACACTTGGACACACATTGACGTGAATCTGACATGAAGTTGACATATACGTTCCCTCAGAGTGACATAAGTGTTGTCTCTCAGATTCCTACAGATCGGAAGATATTTGCCTTTTCAAAAATTGACTTTCGAATAAACTCGAAAAATTAAAATATATCTATCCTCCAAACCCTTGGACATACATTGACGTGCCTCTGACATGAAGTTGACATATACGTTACCTCAAAGTGACATAAGTTTTGTCTCTCAGATTCCAACAGATCGGGAGATATTTGCCTTTTCAAAAATTGACTTTGGAATAATCTTGAAAAATTAAAATGTGTTTATCCTCTAAACCCTTGGACATACATTGACATGACTCTGACATGAAGTTGACATATACGTTCGCTCAAAGTGACATAAGTTTTGTCTCTCAGATTCCTACAGATCGGGAGATATTTGCCTTTTCAAGAATTGACTTTCTATAATCTCGAAAAATTAAAATGTGTTTATCCTCCAAACCCTTTTTACATACATTGACGTGACTCTGACATGAAGTTGACATGTACGTTCCCTCAAAGTGACATAAGTTTTGTCTCTCAGATTCCAACAGATCGGGAGATATTTGCCTTTTTAAAAATTGACTTTCGAATAATCTCGAAAAATTAAAATGTCTCTATCCTCCAAACTCTTGGACATACATCGACGTGACTCTGACATGAAGTTGACATATACGTTCCCCCAAAGTGACATAAGTTTTGTCTCCCAGATTCCTACAGATCGGGTGATATTTGCCTTTTCAAAAATTGACTTTCGAATAATCTCGAAAAATTGAAATGTCTCTATCCTCCAAACTCTTGGACATACATTGACGTGACTCTGACATGAAGTTGACATATACGTTCCCTCAAAGTGACATAAGTTTTAGCTCACAGATTCCTACAGATCGGGAGATATTTGACTTTTCAAAAATTGACTTTCTATAATCTCGAAAAATTAAAATGTGTTTATCCTCCAAACCCTTGGACATACATTGACGCGACTCTGCCATGAAGTTGACACGTACGTTCCCTCAAAGTGACATAAGTTTTGTCTCTCAGATTCCTACAGATCGGGAGATATTTGCCTTTTCAGAAATTGACTTTCGAATAATCTCGAAAAATTAAAATGTCTCTATACACCAAACCCTTGGACATACATTGACGTGAATCTGACATGAAGTTGACATATACGTTCCCTCAAAGTGACATAAGTTTTGTCTCTCAGATTGCTAAGATCGGGAGATATTTGCCTTTTCAAAAATTGACTTTCGAATAATCTCGAAAAATTAAAATGTCTCTATCCTCCAAACCCTTGGTCATACAATGACGTGACTTTGACACGAAGTTGACATATACGATACCTCAAAGTGACATAAGTTTTGTCTCTCAGATTCCTACAGATCGGGAGATATTTGCCTTTTCAAAAATGGACCTTCGAATAATCTCGAAAAATTAAAATATCTCTATCCTCCAAACCCTTTTACATACATTGGCGTGACTCTGAAATGAAGGTGACATATACGTTCCCTCAAAGTGACATAAGTTTTGTCTCTCAGATTCCTACAGATCGGGAGATATTTGCCTTTTCAGAAATTGACTTTCGAATAATCTCGCAAAATTAAAATGCCTCTGTCCTCCAAACACTTGGACACACATTGACGTGAATCTGACATGAAGTTGACATATACGTTCCCTCAAAGTGACATAAGCTTTGTCTTTCAGATTCCTACTGATCAGGAGATATTTGCCTTTTAAAATTGACTTTCGAATAATCTCGAAAAATTTAAATGTCTCTATCCTCCAAACCATTGGACATACATTGACGTGACTCTGACATGAAGTTGACATATACGTTCCCTCAAAGTGACATAAGTTTTGTCTCTCAGATTCCTACAGATCGGGAGATATTTGAATTTTCAAAAATTGACTTTCGAATAATCACAAAAAATTAAAATGTCTCTATACTCCAAACTCTTGGACATACATTGACGTGAGTCTGACATGAAGTTGACATATACGATACCTCAAAGTGACATAAGTTTTGTCACTCAGATTCCAACAGATCGGGAGATATTTGCCTTTTCAAAAATTGACTTTCGAATAATCTCGAAAAATTAAAATGTCTCTATCCTCCAAACTCTTGGACATACATTGACGTGACTCTGACATGAAGTTGACATATACGTTCCCTCAAATTAACATAAGTGTTGTCTCTCAGATTCCTACAGATCGGGATATATTTGCCTTTTCAAAAATTGACTTTGGAATAATCTCGAAAAATTAAAATGTGTTTATCCTCTAAACTCCTGGACATACATTGACATGACTCTGACATGTAGTTGACATATACGTTCCCTCAAAGTGACATAAGTTTTGTCTCTCAGATTCCAACAGATCGGGAGATATTTGCCTTTTCAGAAATTGACTTTCGAATAATCTCGTAAAATTAAAATGCCTCTATCCTCCAAACCCTTGGACATACGTTGACGTGAATCTGACATGAAGTTGACATATACGTTCCCTCAAAGTGACATAAGTTTTGTCTCTCAGATACCTACAGATCGGGAGATATTTGCCTTTTCAAAAATTGACTTTCGAATAATCTCGAAAAATTAAAATGTCTCTATCCTCCAAACTCTTGGACATACATTGACGTGAATCTGACATGAAGTTGACATATACGTTCCCTCAAAGTGACATAAGTTTTGTCTCTCAGATACCTACAGATCGGGAGATATTTGCCTTTTCAAAAATTGACTTTCGAATAATCTCGAAAAATTAAAATGTCTCTATCCTCCAAACTCTTGGACATACATTGACGTGAATCTGACATGAAGTTGACATATACGTTACCTCAAAGTGACATAAGTTTTGTCTCTCAGATTCCTACAGATCGGGAGATATTTGCCTTTTCAAAAATTGACTTTCTATAATCTCGAAAAATTAAAATGTGTTTATCCTCCAAACCCTTTTACATACATTGACGTGAATCTGACAAGAAGATGACATATACGTTCCCTCAAAGTGACATCAGGTTTGTCCTCAGATTCCTACAGATCGGGAGATATTTGCCTTTTCAAAAATTGACTTTCGAATAAACTCAAAAATTAAAATATATCTATCCTCCAAACCCTTGGACATACATTGACGTGCCTCTGACATGTAGTTGACATATACGTTACCTCAAAGTGACATAAGTTTTGTCTCTCAGATTCCAACAGATCGGGAGATATTTGCCTCTTCAAAAATTGACTTTGGAATAATCTCGAAAAATTAAAATGTGTTTATCCTCTAAACCCTTGGACATACATTGACATGACTCTGACATGAAGTTGACATATACGTTCCCTCAAAGTGACATAAGTTTTGTCTCTCAGATTCCTACAGATCGGGAGATATTTGCCTTTTCAGAAATTGACTTTCGAATAATCTCGAAAAATTTAAATGCCTCTATCCTCCAAACCCTTGGACATACATTGACGTGACTCTGACATGAAGTTTACATATACGTTCCCTCAAAGTGACATAAGTATTGTCTCTCAGATTAGTACAGATCGGGAGATATTTGCCTTTTCAAAAATTGACTTTCGAATAATCTCGCAAAATTAAAATTCCTCTGTCCTCCAAACACTTGGACACACATTGACGTGAATCTGACATGAAGTTGACATATACGTTCCCCCAAAGTAACATATTGTTTGTCTCTCAGTTTCCTACAGATCGGGAGATATTTGCCTTTTCAAAAATTGACTATCAAATAATCTCGAAAAATTAAAATATTTCTATCCTCCATTTCCTTGGACATACATTGACGTGACTCTGACATGAAGTTGACATATACGTTCCCTCAAAGTGACATAAGTTTTGTCTCTCAGATTCCTACAGATCGGGAGATATTTGAATTTTCAAAAATTGACTTTCGAATAATCTCGCAAAATTAAAATGTCTCTATCCTCCAAACCCTTGGACATACATTGACGTGACTCTGACATGAAGTTGACATATACGTTACCTCAAAGTGACATAAGTTTTGTCTCTCAGATTCCTACAGATCGGGAGATATTTGCCTTTTCAGAAATTGACTTTCGAATAATCTCGAAAAATTAAAATGTCTCTATCCTCGAAACCCTTGGACATACATTGACATGACTCTGACTTGAAGTTGACATATACGTTACCTCAAAGTGACATAAGGTTTGTCTCTCAGATTCCTACAGATCGGGAGATATTTGCCTTTTCAGAAATTGACTTTCGAATAATCCCGAAAAATTAAAATGCCTCTGTCCTTCAAACCCTTGGACATACATTGACGTGACTCTGACATGAAGTTGACATGTACGTTACCTCAAAGTGACATAAGTTTTGTCTCTCAGATTCCAACAGATCGGGAGATATTTGCATTTTCAAAAATTGACTTTCGAATAATCTCGAAAAATTAAAATGTCTCTATCCTCCAAACTCTTGGACATACATTGACGTGACTCTGACATGAAGTTGACATATACGTTCCCTCAATGTGACATAAGTGTTGTCTCTCAGATTCATACAGATCGGGATATATTTGCCTTTTCAAAAATTGACTTTGGAATAATCTCGAAAAATTAAAATGTGTTTATCCTCTAAACTCCTGGACATACATTGACATGACTCTGACATGTAGTTGACATATACGTTCCCTCAAAGTGACATAAGTTTTGTCTCTCAGATTCCTACAGATTGGGAGATATTTGCCTTTTCAGAAATTGACTTTCGAATAATCTCGTAAAATTAAAATGCCTCTATCCTCCAAACCCTTGGACATACGTTGACGTGAATCTGACATGAAGTTGACATATACGTTCCCTCAAAGTGACATAAGTTTTGTCTCTCAGATACCTACAGATCGGAGATATATGCCTTTTCAAAAATTGACTTTCGAATAATCTCGAAAAATTAAAATATGTTTATCCTCTAAACTCCTGGACATACATTGACATGACTCTGACATGTAGTTGACATATACGATCCCTCAAAGTGACATAAGTTTTGTCTCTCAGATTCCTACAGATCGGGAGATATTTGCCTTTTCAAAAATTGACTTTCGAATAAACTCGAAAAATTAAAATATATCTATCCTCCAAACCCTTTGACATACATTGACGTGCCTCTGACATGAAGTTGACATATACGTTACCTCAAAGTGACATAAGTTTTGTCTCTCAGATTCCAACAGATCCGGAGATATTTGCTTTTTCAAAAATTGACTTTGGAATAATCTCGAAAAATTAAAATGTGTTTATCCTCTAAACCCTTGGACATACATTGACATGACTCTGACATGAAGTTGACATATACGTTCCCTCAAAGTTACATAAGTTTTGTCTCTCAGATTCCTAAGATCCGGAGATATTTGCCTTTTAAATATTGACTTTCGAATAATCTATAAAAAATTAAATGTCTCTATCATCAAAACCCTTGGACATACATTGACGTGACTCTGACAGGAATTTGACATATACGTTCCCTCAAAGTGATATAAGTTTTGTCTCTCAGATTCCTACAGATCGGAAGATATTTGCCTTTTAAAAATTGACTTTCGAATAATCTCGAAAAATTTCAATGTCTCTATCCTCCAAACCCTTGGATATACATTGACGTGACTCTGACAGGAAGTTGGCATATAAGTTCCATCAAAGTGATAGAAGTTTTGTCTCTCAGATTCCTACAGATCGGGAGATATTTGAATTTTCAAAAATTGACTTTCTATAATCTCGATAAATTAAAATGTGTTTATCCTCCAAACCCTTGGACATACATTGACGTGACTCTGACATGAAGGTGACATATACGTTCCCTCAAAGTGACATAAGTTTTGTTTCTCAGATTCCTACAGATCGGGAGATATTTGCCTTTTAAAAAATTGACTTTCGAATAATCTCGAAAAATTAAAATGTCTCTATCCTCCAAACCCTTGGACATACATTGACGTGAATCTGACATGAAGTTGACATATACGTTCCCTCAAAGTGACATAAGTTTTGTCTCTCAGATTCCTACAGATCGGGAGATATTTGCCTTTTCATAAATTGACTTTCAAATAATCTCGAAAAATTTAAATATCTCTATCCTCCAAACCCTAGGACATACATTGACGTGTCTCTGACATGAAGTTGACATATACGTTACCTCAAAGTGACATAAGTTTTGTCTCTCAGATTCCAACAGATCGGGAGATATTTGCCTTTTCAAAAATTGACTTTCGAATAATCTCGAAAAATTAAAATGTCTCTATCCTCCAAACTCTTGGACATACATTGACGTGACTCTGACATGAAGTTGACATATACGTTCTCTTAAAGTCACATAAGTTTTGTCTATCAGATTATACAGATCGGGAGATATTTGCCTTTTAAAAAATTGACTTTCGAATAATCTCGAAAAATTTAAATATATCTATCCTCCAAACTCTTGGACATACATTGACGTGACTCTGACATGAAGGTGACATATACGTTCCCTCAAAGTGACATAAGTTTTGTCTCTCAGATTCCTACAGATCGGGAGATATTTGAATTTCCAAAAATTGACTTTCTATAATCTCGAAAAATTAAAATGTGTTTATCCTCCAAACCCTTGGACATACATTGACGTGACTCTGACATGAAGTTGACATATACGTTCCCTCAAAGTGACATAAGTTTTGTCTCTCAGATTCCTACAGATCGGGAGATATTTGAATTTTCAAAAATTGACTTTCGAATAATCTCAAAAAATTAAAATATCTCTATACTCCAAACCCTTTTACATACATTGACGTGAATCTGAGAAGAAGTTGACATATACGTTCCCTCAAAGTGACATCAGGTTTGTTCTCAGATTCCTACAGATCGGGAGATATTTGCCTTTTCAAAAATTGACTTTCGAATAATCTCGAAAAATTAAAATGCCTCTATCCTCCAAACCCTTGGACATACATTGACGTGACTCTGACATGAAGTTGACATATACAGTCCCTCAAAGTGACATAAGTTTTGTCTCTCACATTCCTACAGATCGGGAGATATTTGCCTTTTCAAAAATTGACTTTCGAATAAACTCAAAAATTAATATATATCTATCCTCCAAACCCTTGGACATACATTGACGTGCCTCTGACATGAAGTTGACATATACGTTACCTCAAAGTGACATAAGTTTTGTCTCTCAGATTCCAACAGATCGGGAGATATTTGCCTTTTCAAAAATTGACTTTGGAATAATCTCGAAAAATTAAAATGTGTTTATCCTCTAAACCCTTGGACATACATTGACATGACTCTGACATGAAGTTGACATATACGTTCCCTCAAAGTGACATAAGTTTTGTCTCTCAGATTCCTACAGATCGGGAGATATTTGCCTTTTCAGAAATTGACTTTCGAATAATCTCGAAAAATTTAAATGCCTCTATCCTCCAAACCCTTGGACATACATTGACGTGACTCTGACATGAAGTTTACATATACGTTCCCTCAAAGTGACATAAGTATTGTCTCTCAGATTAGTACAGATCGGGAGATATTTGCCTTTTCAAAAATTGACTTTCGAATAATCTCGCAAAATTAAAATGCCTCTGTCCTCCAAACACTTGGACACACATTGACGTGAGTCTGACATGAAGTTGACATATACGTTACCTCAAAGTGACATAAGTTTTGTCTCTCAGATTCCAACAGATCGGGAGATATTTGCCTTTTCAAAAATTGACTTTCGAATAATCTCGAAAAATTAAAATGTCTCTATCCTCGAAACCGTTGGACATACATTGACGTGACTCTGACATGACTATGACATATACGTTACCTCAAAGTGACATAAGTTTTGTCTCTCAGATTCCTACAGATCGGGAGATATTTGCATTTTCAAAAATTGACTTTCGAATAATCTCGAAAAATTAAAATGTCTCTATCCTCCAAACTCTAGGACATACATTGACGTGAGACTGACATGAAGTTGACATATACGTTCCCTCAAAGTGACATAAGTTTTGTCTCTCAGATTCCTACAGATCGGGAGATATTTGCCTTTTCAAAAATTGACTTTCTATAATCTCGAAAAATTAAAATGTGTTTATCCTCCAAACCCTTGGACATACATTGACGTGACTCTGACATGAAGTTGACATATACGTTCCCTCAAAGTGACATCAGGTTTGTTCTCAGATTCCTACAGATCGGAAGATATTTGCCTTTTCAAAAATTGACTTTCGAATAAACTCGAAAAATTAAAATATATCTATCCTCCAAACCCTTGGACATACATTGACGTGCCTCTGACATGAAGTTGACATATACGTTACCTCAAAGTGACATAAGTTTTGTCTCTCAGATTCCAACAGATCGGGAGATATTTGCCTTTACAAAAATTGACTTTGGAATAATCTTGAAAAATTAAAATGTGTTTATCCTCTAAACCCTTGGACATACATTGACATGACTCTGACATGAAGTTGACATATACGTTCCCTCAAAGTGACATAAGTTTTGTCTCTCAGATTCCTACAGATCGGGAGATATTTGCCTTTTCAGAAATTGGCTTTCGAATAATCTCGAAAAATTAAAATGCCTGTATCCTCCAAACCCTTGGACATACATTGACGTGACTCTGACATGAAGTTTACATATACGTTCCCTCAAAGTGACATAAGTATTGTCCCTCAGATTCCTACAGATCGGGAGATATTTGTCTTTCCAAAAATTGACTTTCGAATAATCTCGCAAAATTAAAATGCCTCTGTCCTCCAAACACTTGGACACACATTGACGTGAATCTGACATGAAGTTGACATATACGTTACCACAAAGTAACATATTGTTTGTCTCTCAGTTTCCTACAGATCGGGAGATATTTGCCTTTTCAAAAATTGACTATCAAATAATCTCGAAAAATTAAAATATGTCTATCCTCCAACCCCTTGGACATACATTGACGTGACTCTGACATGAAGTTGACATATACGTTCCCTCAAAGTGACATAAGTTTTATCTCTCAGATTCCTACAGATCGGGAGATACTTGCCTTTAAAAAATTGACTTTCGAATAAACCCTAGAAATTTAAATGTCTCTATCCTCCAAACCCTTCGACATACATTGACGTGACTATGACATGAAGTTGACATTACGTTCCCTCAAAGTGACATAAGTTTTGTCTCAGATTAATACAAATCGGGAGATATTTGCCTTTTCAAAAATTGAGTTTCGAATAATCTCGCAAAATTAAAATGCCTCTGTCCTCCAAACCCTTGGACATACACTGACGTGAGTGTGACATGAAGTTGACATATACGTTCCCTCAAATTGGCATAAGTTTTGTCTCTCAGATTCCTACAGATCGGGAGATATTTGCCTTTTAAAAAATTGACTTTCGAATAATTTCGAAAAATTAAAATGTCTCTATCCTCCAAACCCTTGGACATACATTGACGTGACTCTGACATGAAGTTGACATATACGTTCCCTCAAAGTGACATAAGTTTCGTCTCTCAGGTTCCTACAGATCGGGAGATATTTGCCTTTTCAGAAATTAACTTTCGAATAATCTCGAAAAATTAAAATGTCTCTATCCTCGAAACCCTTGGACATACATTGCAATGACTCTGACATGAAGTTGACATATACGTTACCTCAAAGTGACATAAGGTTTGTCTCTCAGATTCCTACAGATCGGGAGATATTTGCCTTTTCAAAAATTGACTTTCGAATAATCTCGAAAAATTAAAATGTCTCTATCCTCCAAACCCTTCGACATACATTGACGTGACTCTGACATGAAGTTGACATATACGTTCCCTCAAAGTGACATAAGTTTCGTCTCTCAGGTTCCTACAGATCGGGAGATATTTGCCTTTTCAGAAATTGACTTTCGAATAATCTCGAAAAATTAATATCTCTCTATCCTCCAAACCCTTGGACATACATTGACGTGACTCTGACATGAAGTTGACATATACGTTCCCTCAAAGTGACATAAGTGGTGTCTCTCAGATTCCTACAGATCGGGAGATATTTGCATTTTCAAAAATTGACTTTCGAATAATCTCGAAAAATTTAAATGCCTCTGTCCTTCAAACCCTTGGACATACATTGACGTGACTCTTACATGAAGTTGACATGTACGTTACCTCAAAGTGACATAAGTTTTGTCTCTCAGATTCCAACAGATCGGGAGATATTTGCCTTTTCAAAAATTGACTTTCGAATAATCTCGAAAAATTAAAATGTCTCTATCCTCCAAACTCTTGGACATACATTGACGTGAGTCTGACTTGAAGTTGACATATACGTTCCCTCAAAGTGACATAAGTTTTGTCTCTCAGATTCCTACAGATCGGGAGATATTTGCCTTTTCAAAAATTGACTTTCTATAATCTCGAAAAATTGAAATGTGTTTATCCTCCAAACCCTTGGACATACATTGACGTGACTCTGACATGAAGTTGACATATACGTTCCCTCAAAGTGACATAAGTTTTGTCTCTCAGATTCCTACAGATCGGGAGATATTTGCCTTTTAAAAAATTGACTTTCGAATAATCTCAAAAAATTAAAATGTCTCTATACTCCAAACCCTTTTACATACATTGACGTGAATCTGACAAGAAGTTGACATATACGTTCCCTCAAAGTAACATCATGTTTGTTCTCAGATTCCTACAGATCGGGAGATATTTGCCTTTTCAAAAATTGACTTTCGAATAAACTCGAAAAATTAAAATATATCTATCCTCCAAACCCTTGGACATACATTGACGTGCCTCTGACATGAAGTTGACATATACGTTACCTCAAAGTGACATAAGTTTTGTCTCTCAGATTCCAACAGATCGGGAGATATTTGCCTTTTCATAAATTGACTTTCGAATAATCTCGAAAAATTAAAATGCCACTATCCTCCAAACCCTTGGACATACATTGACGTGACTCTGACATGAAGTTTACATATACGTTCCCTCAAAGTAACATAAGTATTGTTTCTCAGATTATTAGAGATCGGGAGATATTGCCTTTTCAAAAATTGACTTTCGAATAATCTCGCAAAATTAAAATGCCTCTGTCCTCCAAACACTTGGACACACATTGACGTGCATCTGACATGAAGTTGACATATACGTTCCCCCAAAGTAACATATTGTTTGTCTCTCAGTTTCCTACAGATCAGGAGATATTTGCCTTTTCAAAAATTGACTATCAAATAATCTCGAAAAATTAAAATATGTCTACCCTCTAACCCCTTGGACATACATTGACGTGACTCTGACATGAAGTTGACATATACGTTCCCTCAAAGTGACATAAGTTTTGTCTCTCAGATTCCTACAGATCGGGAGATATTTGCCTTTTCAAAAATTGACTTTCGAATAATCTCGAAAAATTAAAATGTCTCTATCCTCCAAACTCTTGGACATACATTGACGTGACTCTGACATGAAGTTGACATATACGTTCCATCAAAGTGACATAAGTGTTGTCTCTCAGATTACTACAGATCGGGAGATATTTGCCTTTTCAAAAATTGACTTTCGAATAATTTCGAAAAATTAAAATGTCTCTGTCCTCCAAACCCTTGGACATACATTGACGTGACTGTGACATGAAGTTGACATATACGTTCCCTCAAATTGGCATAAGTTTTGTCTCTCAGATTCCTACAGATCGGGAGATATTTGCCTTTTAAAAAATTGACTTTCGAATAATTTCGAAAAATTTAAATGTCTCTATCCTGCAAACCCTTGGACATACATTGACGTGACTCTGACATGAAGTTCACATATACGTTACCTCAAAGTGACATACGTTTTGTCTCTCAGATTCCTACAGATCGGGAGATATTTGCCTTTTCATAAATTGACTTTCGAATAATCTCGAAAAATTTAAATGTCTCTATCCTCGAAACCCTTGGACATACATTGACATGACTCTGACATGAAGTTAACATATACGTTACCCCAAAGTGACATAAGGTTTGTCTCTCAGATTCCTACAGATCGGAAGATATTTGCCTTTTCAAAAATTGACTTTCGAATCATCTCGAAAAATTAAAATCTCTTTATCCTCCAAACCCTTGGACATACATTGACGTGACTCTGACATGAAGTTGACATATACGTTCCCTCAAAGTGACATACGTTTCGTCTCTCAGGTTCCTACAGATCGGGAGATATTTGCCCTTTCAGAAATTGACTTTCGAATAATCGCGAAAAATTCAAATCTCTCTATCCTCCAAACCCTTGGACATACATTGACGTGACTCTGACATGAAGTTGACATATACGTTCCCTCAAAGTGACATAAGTGGTGTCTCTCAGATTCCAACAGATCGGGTGATATTTAAATTTTCAATAATTAACTTTCGAATAATCTCGAAAAATTAAAATGTCTCACTCCTCCAAACTCTTGGACATACATTGACGTGACTTTGACATGAAGTTGACATATATGTTCCCTCAAAGTGACATAAGTTTTGTCTCTCAGATTCCTACAGATCGGGAGATATTTGCCTTTTCATAAATTGACTTTCGAATAATCTCGAAAAATTAAAATGTCTCTATCCTCCAAACCCTTGGACATACATTGACGTGACTCTGACATGAAGTTTACATATACGTTCCCTCAAAGTGACATAAGTGTAGTCTCTCAGATTCCTACAGATCGGGAGATATTTGCCTTTTCAAAAATTGACTTTCGAAAAATCTTGCAAAATTAAAATGCCTCTGTCCTCCAAACACTTGGACACACATTGACGTGAATCTGACATGAAGTTGACATTTACGTTCCCCCAAAGTAACATATTGTTTGTCTCTCAGTTTCCTAGAAATCGGGAGATATTTGCCTTTTCAAAAATTGACTATCAAATAATCTCGAAAAATTAAAATATCTCTATCCTCCAACCCCTTGGACATACATTGACGTGACTCTGACATGTAGTTGACATATACGTTCCCTCAAAGTAACATAAATTTTGTCTCTCAGATTCCTACAGATCGGGCGATATTTGCCTTTTCATAAATTGACTTTCGAATAATCTCGAAAAATTAAAATGTCTCTATCCTCCAAACTCTTGGACATACATTGACGTGACTCTGACATGAAGTTGACATATACGTTCCCTCAAAGTGACATAAGTGTTGTCTCTCAGATTCCTTCAGATCGGGAGATATTTGAATTTTCAAAAATTGACTTTCGAATAATCTCGAAAAATTAAAATATCTCTATCCTCCAAACCTTTGGACATACATTAACGTGACTCTGTCATGAAGTTGACATATACGTTCCCTCAGAGTGACATAAGTGTTGTCTCTCAGATTCCTTCAGATCGGGAGTTATTTGAATTTTCAAAAATTGACTTTCGAATAATCTCGAAAAATTTAAATGCCTCTGTCCTCCAAACCCTTGGACATACTTTGACGTGGCTCTAACATGAAGTTGACACATACGTTCCCTCAAAGTGACATAAGTTTTGTATCTCAGATTCCTACAGATCGGGAGATATTTGCCTTTTCAAAAATTGACTTTCGAATAAACTCGAAAAATTAAAATATATGTATCCTCCAAACCCTTTGACATACATTGACGTGCCTCTGACATGAAGTTGACATATACGTTACCTCAAAGTGACATAAGTTTTGTCTCACAGATACCAACAGATCGGGAGATATTTGCCTTTTCAAAAATTGACTTTGGAATAATCTCGAAAAATTAAAATGTGTTTATCCTCTAAACCCTTGGACATACATTGACATGACTCTGGCATGAAGTTGACATATACGTTCCCTCAAAGTGACATAAGTTTTGTCTTTCAGATTCCTACAGATCGGGAGATATTTGCCTTTTCAGAAATTGACTTTCGAATAATCTCGAAAAATTAAAATGCCTCTATCCTCCAAACCCTTGGACATACATTGACGTGACTCTTATATGAAGTTTACATATACGTTCCCTCAAAGTGACATAAGTATTGTCTCTCAGATTCCTACAGATCGGGAGATATTTGCCTTTTCAAAAATTGACTTTCGAATAATCTCGCAAAATTAAAATTCCTCTGTCCTCCAAACACTTGGACACACATTGACGTGAATCTGACATGAAGTTTGACATATACGTTCCCCCAAAGTAACATAAGTTTTGTCTCTCAGATTCCTACAGATCGGGAGATATTTGCCTTTTCAAAAATTGACTATCAAATAATCTCGAAAAATTAAAATATGTCTATCCACCAACCCCTTGGACATACATTGATGTGACTCTGACATGAAGTTGACATATACGTTCCCTCAAAGTGACATAAGTTTTGTCTTTCAGATTCCTACAGATCGGGAGATATTTGCCTTTTCAAAAATTGACTTTCGAATAATCTCGAAAAATTAAAATGTCTCTATCCTCCAAACTCTTGGACATACATTGACGTGACTCTGACATGAAGTTGACATGTACGTTACCTCAAAGTGACATTAGTTTTGTCTCTCAGATTCCAACAGATCGGGAGATATTTTCCTTTTCAAAAATTGACTTTCGAATAATCTCCAAAAATTAAAATGTCTCTATCCTCCAAACTCTTGGACATACATTGACGTGACTCCTACATGAAGTTGACATATACGTTCCCTCAAAGTGACATAAGTTTTGTCTCACAGATTCCTACAGATCGGGAGATATTTGCCTTTTCAAAAATTGACTTTCGAATAATCTCGAAAAATTAAAATATCTCTATCCTCCAAACCTTTGGACATACATTTACGTGACTCTGACATGAAGTTGACATATACGTTACCTCAAAGTGACATAAGTTTTGTCTCTCAGATTCCAACAGATCGGGAGATATTTGCCTTTTCAAAAATTGACTTTGGAATAATCTCGAAAAATTAAAATGTGTTTATCCTCTAAACCCTTGGACATACATTGACATGACTCTGACATGAAGTTGACATATACGTTCCCTCAAAGTGACATAAGTTTTGTCTCTCAGATTCCTACAGATCGGGAGATATTTGCCTTTTCAGAAATTGACTTTCGAATAATCTCGAAAAATTTAAATGCCTCTATCCTCCAAACCCTTGGACATACATTGACGTGACTCTGACATGAAGTTTACATATACGTTCCCTCAAAGTGACATAAGTATTGTCTCTCAGATTAGTACAGATCGGGAGATATTTGCCTTTTCAAAAATTGACTTTCGAATAATCTCGCAAAATTAAAATGCCTCTGTCCTCCAAACACTTGGACACACATTGACGTGAGTCTGACATGAAGTTGACATATACGTTACCTCAAAGTGACATAAGTTTTGTCTCTCAGATTCCAACAGATCGGGAGATATTTGCCTTTTCAAAAATTGACTTTCGAATAATCTCGAAAAATTAAAATGTCTCTATCCTCGAAACCGTTGGACATACATTGACGTGACTCTGACATGACTATGACATATACGTTACCTCAAAGTGACATAAGTTTTGTCTCTCAGATTCCTACAGATCGGGAGATATTTGCATTTTCAAAAATTGACTTTCGAATAATCTCGAAAAATTAAAATGTCTCTATCCTCCAAACTCTAGGACATACATTGACGTGAGACTGACATGAAGTTGACATATACGTTCCCTCAAAGTGACATAAGTTTTGTCTCTCAGATTCCTACAGATCGGGAGATATTTGCCTTTTCAAAAATTGACTTTCTATAATCTCGAAAAATTAAAATGTGTTTATCCTCCAAACCCTTGGACATACATTGACGTGACTCTGACATGAAGTTGACATATACGTTCCCTCAAAGTGACATCAGGTTTGTTCTCAGATTCCTACAGATCGGAAGATATTTGCCTTTTCAAAAATTGACTTTCGAATAAACTCGAAAAATTAAAATATATCTATCCTCCAAACCCTTGGACATACATTGACGTGCCTCTGACATGAAGTTGACATATACGTTACCTCAAAGTGACATAAGTTTTGTCTCTCAGATTCCAACAGATCGGGAGATATTTGCCTTTACAAAAATTGACTTTGGAATAATCTTGAAAAATTAAAATGTGTTTATCCTCTAAACCCTTGGACATACATTGACATGACTCTGACATGAAGTTGACATATACGTTCCCTCAAAGTGACATAAGTTTTGTCTCTCAGATTCCTACAGATCGGGAGATATTTGCCTTTTCAGAAATTGGCTTTCGAATAATCTCGAAAAATTAAAATGCCTGTATCCTCCAAACCCTTGGACATACATTGACGTGACTCTGACATGAAGTTTACATATACGTTCCCTCAAAGTGACATAAGTATTGTCCCTCAGATTCCTACAGATCGGGAGATATTTGTCTTTCCAAAAATTGACTTTCGAATAATCTCGCAAAATTAAAATGCCTCTGTCCTCCAAACACTTGGACACACATTGACGTGAATCTGACATGAAGTTGACATATACGTTACCACAAAGTAACATATTGTTTGTCTCTCAGTTTCCTACAGATCGGGAGATATTTGCCTTTTCAAAAATTGACTATCAAATAATCTCGAAAAATTAAAATATGTCTATCCTCCAACCCCTTGGACATACATTGACGTGACTCTGACATGAAGTTGACATATACGTTCCCTCAAAGTGACATAAGTTTTATCTCTCAGATTCCTACAGATCGGGAGATACTTGCCTTTAAAAAATTGACTTTCGAATAAACCCTAGAAATTTAAATGTCTCTATCCTCCAAACCCTTCGACATACATTGACGTGACTATGACATGAAGTTGACATTACGTTCCCTCAAAGTGACATAAGTTTTGTCTCAGATTAATACAAATCGGGAGATATTTGCCTTTTCAAAAATTGAGTTTCGAATAATCTCGCAAAATTAAAATGCCTCTGTCCTCCAAACCCTTGGACATACACTGACGTGAGTGTGACATGAAGTTGACATATACGTTCCCTCAAATTGGCATAAGTTTTGTCTCTCAGATTCCTACAGATCGGGAGATATTTGCCTTTTAAAAAATTGACTTTCGAATAATTTCGAAAAATTAAAATGTCTCTATCCTCCAAACCCTTGGACATACATTGACGTGACTCTGACATGAAGTTGACATATACGTTCCCTCAAAGTGACATAAGTTTCGTCTCTCAGGTTCCTACAGATCGGGAGATATTTGCCTTTTCAGAAATTAACTTTCGAATAATCTCGAAAAATTAAAATGTCTCTATCCTCGAAACCCTTGGACATACATTGCAATGACTCTGACATGAAGTTGACATATACGTTACCTCAAAGTGACATAAGGTTTGTCTCTCAGATTCCTACAGATCGGGAGATATTTGCCTTTTCAAAAATTGACTTTCGAATAATCTCGAAAAATTAAAATGTCTCTATCCTCCAAACCCTTCGACATACATTGACGTGACTCTGACATGAAGTTGACATATACTTTCCCTCAAAGTGACATAAGTTTCGTCTCTCAGGTTCCTACAGATCGGGAGATATTTGCCTTTTCAGAAATTGACTTTCGAATAATCTCGAAAAATTAATATCTCTCTATCCTCCAAACCCTTGGACATACATTGACGTGACTCTGACATGAAGTTGACATATACGTTCCCTCAAAGTGACATAAGTGGTGTCTCTCAGATTCCTACAGATCGGGAGATATTTGCATTTTCAAAAATTGACTTTCGAATAATCTCGAAAAATTTAAATGCCTCTGTCCTTCAAACCCTTGGACATACATTGACGTGACTCTTACATGAAGTTGACATGTACGTTACCTCAAAGTGACATAAGTTTTGTCTCTCAGATTCCAACAGATCGGGAGATATTTGCCTTTTCAAAAATTGACTTTCGAATAATCTCGAAAAATTAAAATGTCTCTATCCTCCAAACTCTTGGACATACATTGACGTGAGTCTGACTTGAAGTTGACATATACGTTCCCTCAAAGTGACATAAGTTTTGTCTCTCAGATTCCTACAGATCGGGAGATATTTGCCTTTTCAAAAATTGACTTTCTATAATCTCGAAAAATTGAAATGTGTTTATCCTCCAAACCCTTGGACATACATTGACGTGACTCTGACATGAAGTTGACATATACGTTCCCTCAAAGTGACATAAGTTTTGTCTCTCAGATTCCTACAGATCGGGAGATATTTGCCTTTTAAAAAATTGACTTTCGAATAATCTCAAAAAATTAAAATGTCTCTATACTCCAAACCCTTTTACATACATTGACGTGAATCTGACAAGAAGTTGACATATACGTTCCCTCAAAGTAACATCATGTTTGTTCTCAGATTCCTACAGATCGGGAGATATTTGCCTTTTCAAAAATTGACTTTCGAATAAACTCGAAAAATTAAAATATATCTATCCTCCAAACCCTTGGACATACATTGACGTGCCTCTGACATGAAGTTGACATATACGTTACCTCAAAGTGACATAAGTTTTGTCTCTCAGATTCCAACAGATCGGGAGATATTTGCCTTTTCATAAATTGACTTTCGAATAATCTCGAAAAATTAAAATGCCACTATCCTCCAAACCCTTGGACATACATTGACGTGACTCTGACATGAAGTTTACATATACGTTCCCTCAAAGTAACATAAGTATTGTTTCTCAGATTATTAGAGATCGGGAGATATTGCCTTTTCAAAAATTGACTTTCGAATAATCTCGCAAAATTAAAATGCCTCTGTCCTCCAAACACTTGGACACACATTGACGTGCATCTGACATGAAGTTGACATATACGTTCCCCCAAAGTAACATATTGTTTGTCTCTCAGTTTCCTACAGATCAGGAGATATTTGCCTTTTCAAAAATTGACTATCAAATAATCTCGAAAAATTAAAATATGTCTACCCTCTAACCCCTTGGACATACATTGACGTGACTCTGACATGAAGTTGACATATACGTTCCCTCAAAGTGACATAAGTTTTGTCTCTCAGATTCCTACAGATCGGGAGATATTTGCCTTTTCAAAAATTGACTTTCGAATAATCTCGAAAAATTAAAATGTCTCTATCCTCCAAACTCTTGGACATACATTGACGTGACTCTGACATGAAGTTGACATATACGTTCCATCAAAGTGACATAAGTGTTGTCTCTCAGATTACTACAGATCGGGAGATATTTGCCTTTTCAAAAATTGACTTTCGAATAATTTCGAAAAATTAAAATGTCTCTGTCCTCCAAACCCTTGGACATACATTGACGTGACTGTGACATGAAGTTGACATATACGTTCCCTCAAATTGGCATAAGTTTTGTCTCTCAGATTCCTACAGATCGGGAGATATTTGCCTTTTAAAAAATTGACTTTGGAATAATCTCGAAAAATTAAAATATATCTATCCTCCAAACCCTTGGACATACATTGACGTGCCTCTGACATGAAGTTGACATATACGTTACCTCAAAGTGACATAAGTTTTGTCTCTCAGATTCCAACAGATCGGGAGATATTTGCCTTTTCAAAAATTGACTTTGGAATAATCTCGAAAAATTAAAATGTGTTTATCCTCTAAACCCTTGGACATACATTGACATGACTCTGACATGAAGTTGACATATACGTTCCCTCAAAGTGACATAAGTTTTGTCTCTCAGATTCCTACAGATCGGGAGATATTTGCCTTTTCAGAAATTGACTTTCGAATAATCTCGAAAAATTTAAATGCCTCTATCCTCCAAACCCTTGGACATACATTGACGTGACTCTGACATGAAGTTTACATATACGTTCCCTCAAAGTGACATAAGTATTGTCTCTCAGATTAGTACAGATCGGGAGATATTTGCCTTTTCAAAAATTGACTTTCGAATAATCTCGCAAAATTAAAATGCCTCTGTCCTCCAAACACTTGGACACACATTGACGTGAGTCTGACATGAAGTTGACATATACGTTACCTCAAAGTGACATAAGTTTTGTCTCTCAGATTCCAACAGATCGGGAGATATTTGCCTTTTCAAAAATTGACTTTCGAATAATCTCGAAAAATTAAAATGTCTCTATCCTCGAAACCGTTGGACATACATTGACGTGACTCTGACATGACTATGACATATACGTTACCTCAAAGTGACATAAGTTTTGTCTCTCAGATTCCTACAGATCGGGAGATATTTGCATTTTCAAAAATTGACTTTCGAATAATCTCGAAAAATTAAAATGTCTCTATCCTCCAAACTCTAGGACATACATTGACGTGAGACTGACATGAAGTTGACATATACGTTCCCTCAAAGTGACATAAGTTTTGTCTCTCAGATTCCTACAGATCGGGAGATATTTGCCTTTTCAAAAATTGACTTTCTATAATCTCGAAAAATTAAAATGTGTTTATCCTCCAAACCCTTGGACATACATTGACGTGACTCTGACATGAAGTTGACATATACGTTCCCTCAAAGTGACATCAGGTTTGTTCTCAGATTCCTACAGATCGGAAGATATTTGCCTTTTCAAAAATTGACTTTCGAATAAACTCGAAAAATTAAAATATATCTATCCTCCAAACCCTTGGACATACATTGACGTGCCTCTGACATGAAGTTGACATATACGTTACCTCAAAGTGACATAAGTTTTGTCTCTCAGATTCCAACAGATCGGGAGATATTTGCCTTTACAAAAATTGACTTTGGAATAATCTTGAAAAATTAAAATGTGTTTATCCTCTAAACCCTTGGACATACATTGACATGACTCTGACATGAAGTTGACATATACGTTCCCTCAAAGTGACATAAGTTTTGTCTCTCAGATTCCTACAGATCGGGAGATATTTGCCTTTTCAGAAATTGGCTTTCCAATAATCTCGAAAAATTAAAATGCCTGTATCCTCCAAACCCTTGGACATACATTGACGTGACTCTGACATGAAGTTTACATATACGTTCCCTCAAAGTGACATAAGTATTGTCCCTCAGATTCCTACAGATCGGGAGATATTTGTCTTTCCAAAAATTGACTTTCGAATAATCTCGCAAAATTAAAATGCCTCTGTCCTCCAAACACTTGGACACACATTGACGTGAATCTGACATGAAGTTGACATATACGTTACCACAAAGTAACATATTGTTTGTCTCTCAGTTTCCTACAGATCGGGAGATATTTGCCTTTTCAAAAATTGACTATCAAATAATCTCGAAAAATTAAAATATGTCTATCCTCCAACCCCTTGGACATACATTGACGTGACTCTGACATGAAGTTGACATATACGTTCCCTCAAAGTGACATAAGTTTTATCTCTCAGATTCCTACAGATCGGGAGATACTTGCCTTTAAAAAATTGACTTTCGAATAAACCCTAGAAATTTAAATGTCTCTATCCTCCAAACCCTTCGACATACATTGACGTGACTATGACATGAAGTTGACATTACGTTCCCTCAAAGTGACATAAGTTTTGTCTCAGATTAATACAAATCGGGAGATATTTGCCTTTTCAAAAATTGAGTTTCGAATAATCTCGCAAAATTAAAATGCCTCTGTCCTCCAAACCCTTGGACATACACTGACGTGAGTGTGACATGAAGTTGACATATACGTTCCCTCAAATTGGCATAAGTTTTGTCTCTCAGATTCCTACAGATCGGGAGATATTTGCCTTTTAAAAAATTGACTTTCGAATAATTTCGAAAAATTAAAATGTCTCTATCCTCCAAACCCTTGGACATACATTGACGTGACTCTGACATGAAGTTGACATATACGTTCCCTCAAAGTGACATAAGTTTCGTCTCTCAGGTTCCTACAGATCGGGAGATATTTGCCTTTTCAGAAATTAACTTTCGAATAATCTCGAAAAATTAAAATGTCTCTATCCTCGAAACCCTTGGACATACATTGCAATGACTCTGACATGAAGTTGACATATACGTTACCTCAAAGTGACATAAGGTTTGTCTCTCAGATTCCTACAGATCGGGAGATATTTGCCTTTTCAAAAATTGACTTTCGAATAATCTCGAAAAATTAAAATGTCTCTATCCTCCAAACCCTTCGACATACATTGACGTGACTCTGACATGAAGTTGACATATACTTTCCCTCAAAGTGACATAAGTTTCGTCTCTCAGGTTCCTACAGATCGGGAGATATTTGCCTTTTCAGAAATTGACTTTCGAATAATCTCGAAAAATTAATATCTCTCTATCCTCCAAACCCTTGGACATACATTGACGTGACTCTGACATGAAGTTGACATATACGTTCCCTCAAAGTGACATAAGTGGTGTCTCTCAGATTCCTACAGATCGGGAGATATTTGCATTTTCAAAAATTGACTATCGAATAATCTCGAAAAATTTAAATGCCTCTGTCCTTCAAACCCTTGGACATACATTGACGTGACTCTTACATGAAGTTGACATGTACGTTACCTCAAAGTGACATAAGTTTTGTCTCTCAGATTCCAACAGATCGGGAGATATTTGCCTTTTCAAAAATTGACTTTCGAATAATCTCGAAAAATTAAAATGTCTCTATCCTCCAAACTCTTGGACATACATTGACGTGAGTCTGACTTGAAGTTGACATATACGTTCCCTCAAAGTGACATAAGTTTTGTCTCTCAGATTCCTACAGATCGGGAGATATTTGCCTTTTCAAAAATTGACTTTCTATAATCTCGAAAAATTGAAATGTGTTTATCCTCCAAACCCTTGGACATACATTGACGTGACTCTGACATGAAGTTGACATATACGTTCCCTCAAAGTGACATAAGTTTTGTCTCTCAGATTCCTACAGATCGGGAGATATTTGCCTTTTAAAAAATTGACTTTCGAATAATCTCAAAAAATTAAAATGTCTCTATACTCCAAACCCTTTTACATACATTGACGTGAATCTGACAAGAAGTTGACATATACGTTCCCTCAAAGTAACATCATGTTTGTTCTCAGATTCCTACAGATCGGGAGATATTTGCCTTTTCAAAAATTGACTTTCGAATAAACTCGAAAAATTAAAATATATCTATCCTCCAAACCCTTGGACATACATTGACGTGCCTCTGACATGAAGTTGACATATACGTTACCTCAAAGTGACATAAGTTTTGTCTCTCAGATTCCAACAGATCGGGAGATATTTGCCTTTTCATAAATTGACTTTCGAATAATCTCGAAAAATTAAAATGCCACTATCCTCCAAACCCTTGGACATACATTGACGTGACTCTGACATGAAGTTTACATATACGTTCCCTCAAAGTAACATAAGTATTGTTTCTCAGATTATTAGAGATCGGGAGATATTGCCTTTTCAAAAATTGACTTTCGAATAATCTCGCAAAATTAAAATGCCTCTGTCCTCCAAACACTTGGACACACATTGACGTGCATCTGACATGAAGTTGACATATACGTTCCCCCAAAGTAACATATTGTTTGTCTCTCAGTTTCCTACAGATCAGGAGATATTTGCCTTTTCAAAAATTGACTATCAAATAATCTCGAAAAATTAAAATATGTCTACCCTCTAACCCCTTGGACATACATTGACGTGACTCTGACATGAAGTTGACATATACGTTCCCTCAAAGTGACATAAGTTTTGTCTCTCAGATTCCTACAGATCGGGAGATATTTGCCTTTTCAAAAATTGACTTTCGAATAATCTCGAAAAATTAAAATGTCTCTATCCTCCAAACTCTTGGACATACATTGACGTGACTCTGACATGAAGTTGACATATACGTTCCATCAAAGTGACATAAGTGTTGTCTCTCAGATTACTACAGATCGGGAGATATTTGCCTTTTCAAAAATTGACTTTCGAATAATTTCGAAAAATTAAAATGTCTCTGTCCTCCAAACCCTTGGACATACATTGACGTGACTGTGACATGAAGTTGACATATACGTTCCCTCAAATTGGCATAAGTTTTGTCTCTCAGATTCCTACAGATCGGGAGATATTTGCCTTTTAAAAAATTGACTTTCGAATAATTTCGAAAAATTTAAATGTCTCTATCCTGCAAACCCTTGGACATACATTGACGTGACTCTGACATGAAGTTCACATATACGTTACCTCAAAGTGACATACGTTTTGTCTCTCAGATTCCTACAGATCGGGAGATATTTGCCTTTTCAAAAATTGACTTTCGAATAATATCGAAAAATTAAAATATCTCTATCCTCCAAACCCTTGGACATACATTGACGTGACTCTGACATGAAGTTGACATATGCATTCCCTCAAAGTGACATAAGTTTTGTCTCTCAGATTCTTACATATCGGGAGATATTTGCCTTTTAAGTATTTCACTTTCGAATAATCTCGAAAAATTTAAATGTCTCTATCCTCCAAACCCGTGGACATACATTTAAGTGACTCTGACATGAAGTTGACATATACGTTCCCTCAAAGTGTCATAAGTTTTGTCTCTCAAATTCATACAGATCGGGAGATATTTGCCTTTTCAAAAATTGACTTTCGAATAATCTCGGAAAATTAAAATGTCTCTATCCTCCAAACCCTTGGACATACATTGACGTGACTCCGACATGAAGTTGACATATACGTTCCTTCAAAGTGACATAAGTTTTGTCTCTCAGATTCCAACAGATCGGGAGATATTTGCCTTTTCAGAAATTGACTTTCGAATAATCTCGAAAAATTAATATCTCTCTATCCTCCAAACCCTTGGACATACATTGACGTGACTCTGACATGAAGTTGACATATACGTTCCCTCAAAGTGACATAAGTGGTGTCTCTCAGATTCCTACAGATCGGGAGATATTTGCATTTTCAAAAATTGACTTTCGAATAATCTCGAAAAATTTAAATGCCTCTGTCCTTCAAACCCTTGGACATACATTGACGTGACTCTTACATGAAGTTGACATGTACGTTACCTCAAAGTGACATAAGTTTTGTCTCTCAGATTCCAACAGATCGGGAGATATTTGCCTTTTCAAAAATTGACTTTCGAATAATCTCGAAAAATTAAAATGTCTCTATCCTCCAAACTCTTGGACATACATTGACGTGAGTCTGACTTGAAGTTGACATATACGTTCCCTCAAAGTGACATAAGTTTTGTCTCTCAGATTCCTACAGATCGGGAGATATTTGCCTTTTCAAAAATTGACTTTCTATAATCTCGAAAAATTGAAATGTGTTTATCCTCCAAACCCTTGGACATACATTGACGTGACTCTGACATGAAGTTGACATATACGTTCCCTCAAAGTGACATAAGTTTTGTCTCTCAGATTCCTACAGATCGGGAGATATTTGCCTTTTAAAAAATTGACTTTCGAATAATCTCAAAAAATTAAAATGTCTCTATACTCCAAACCCTTTTACATACATTGACGTGAATCTGACAAGAAGTTGACATATACGTTCCCTCAAAGTAACATCATGTTTGTTCTCAGATTCCTACAGATCGGGAGATATTTGCCTTTTCAAAAATTGACTTTCGAATAAACTCGAAAAATTAAAATATATCTATCCTCCAAACCCTTGGACATACATTGACGTGCCTCTGACATGAAGTTGACATATACGTTACCTCAAAGTGACATAAGTTTTGTCTCTCAGATTCCAACAGATCGGGAGATATTTGCCTTTTCATAAATTGACTTTCGAATAATCTCGAAAAATTAAAATGCCACTATCCTCCAAACCCTTGGACATACATTGACGTGACTCTGACATGAAGTTTACATATACGTTCCCTCAAAGTAACATAAGTATTGTTTCTCAGATTATTAGAGATCGGGAGATATTGCCTTTTCAAAAATTGACTTTCGAATAATCTCGCAAAATTAAAATGCCTCTGTCCTCCAAACACTTGGACACACATTGACGTGCATCTGACATGAAGTTGACATATACGTTCCCCCAAAGTAACATATTGTTTGTCTCTCAGTTTCCTACAGATCAGGAGATATTTGCCTTTTCAAAAATTGACTATCAAATAATCTCGAAAAATTAAAATATGTCTACCCTCTAACCCCTTGGACATACATTGACGTGACTCTGACATGAAGTTGACATATACGTTCCCTCAAAGTGACATAAGTTTTGTCTCTCAGATTCCTACAGATCGGGAGATATTTGCCTTTTCAAAAATTGACTTTCGAATAATCTCGAAAAATTAAAATGTCTCTATCCTCCAAACTCTTGGACATACATTGACGTGACTCTGACATGAAGTTGACATATACGTTCCATCAAAGTGACATAAGTGTTGTCTCTCAGATTACTACAGATCGGGAGATATTTGCCTTTTCAAAAATTGACTTTCGAATAATTTCGAAAAATTAAAATGTCTCTGTCCTCCAAACCCTTGGACATACATTGACGTGACTGTGACATGAAGTTGACATATACGTTCCCTCAAATTGGCATAAGTTTTGTCTCTCAGATTCCTACAGATCGGGAGATATTTGCCTTTTAAAAAATTGACTTTCGAATAATTTCGAAAAATTTAAATGTCTCTATCCTGCAAACCCTTGGACATACATTGACGTGACTCTGACATGAAGTTCACATATACGTTACCTCAAAGTGACATACGTTTTGTCTCTCAGATTCCTACAGATCGGGAGATATTTGCCTTTTCAAAAATTGACTTTCGAATAATATCGAAAAATTAAAATATCTCTATCCTCCAAACCCTTGGACATACATTGACGTGACTCTGACATGAAGTTGACATATGCATTCCCTCAAAGTGACATAAGTTTTGTCTCTCAGATTCTTACATATCGGGAGATATTTGCCTTTTAAGTATTTCACTTTCGAATAATCTCGAAAAATTTAAATGTCTCTATCCTCCAAACCCGTGGACATACATTTAAGTGACTCTGACATGAAGTTGACATATACGTTCCCTCAAAGTGTCATAAGTTTTGTCTCTCAAATTCATACAGATCGGGAGATATTTGCCTTTTCAAAAATTGACTTTCGAATAATCTCGGAAAATTAAAATGTCTCTATCCTCCAAACCCTTTTTACATATATAGACGTGACTCTGACATGAAGTTGACATATACTTTCCCTCAAAGTTACATAAGTTTTGACGCTCAGATTATTACAGATCGGGAGATATTTGCCTTTTCAAAAATTGACTTTAGTATAATCTCTAAAAATTAAAATGTCTCTATCCTCCAAACCCTTGGACATACATTGACGTGGCTCTGACATGAAGTTGACATATACGTTACCTCAAAGTGACATAAGTTTCGTCTCTCAGATTCCAACAGATCGGGAGATATTTGCCTTTTCAAAAATTGACTTTCGAATAAACTCGAAAAATTAAAATATATCTATCCTCCAAACCCTTGGACATACATTGACGTGCCTCTGACATGAAGTTGACATATACGTTACCTCAAAGTGACATAAGTTTTGTCTCTTAGATTCCTACAGATCGGGAGATATTTGCCTTTTCAAAAATTGACGTGGCTCTGACATGAAGTTGACATATACATTCCCTCAGAGTGACATAAGTTTTGTCTCACAGATTCCTACAGATCGGGAGATATTTGCCTTTTGAAAAATTGACTTTCGAATAACCTTGAAAAATTAAAATGTCTCTATCCTCCAAACCCTTGGACATAAATTGACGTGACTCTGACATGAAGTTGACATATACGTTCCCCCAAAGTGACATAAGTTTTGTCTCCCAGATTCCTACAGATCGGGAGATATTTGCCTTTTAAAAAATTGACTTTCGAATAATCTCAAAAAATTAAAATGTCTCTATACTCCAAACCCTTTTACATACATTGACGTGAATCTGACAAGAAGTTGACATATACGTTCCCTCAAAGTAACATCATGTTTGTTCTCAGATTCCTACAGATCGGGAGATATTTGCCTTTTCAAAAATTGACTTTCGAATAAACTCGAAAAATTAAAATATATCTATCCTCCAAACCCTTGGACATACATTGACGTGCCTCTGACATGAAGTTGACATATACGTTACCTCAAAGTGACATAAGTTTTGTCTCTTAGATTCCAACAGATCGGGAGATATTTGCCTTTTCATAAATTGACTTTCGAATAATCTCGAAAAATTAAAATGCCACTATCCTCCAAACCCTTCAACATACATTGACGTGACTCTGACATGAAGTTTACATATACGTTCCCTCAAAGTAACATAAGTATTGTTTCTCAGATTATTAGAGATCGGGAGATATTTGCCTTTTCAAAAATTGACTTTCGAATAATCTCGCAAAATTAAAATGCCTCTGTCCTCCAAACACTTGGACACACATTGACGTGCATCTGACATGAAGTTGACATATACGTTCCCCCAAAGTAACATATTGTTTGTCTCTCAGTTTCCTACAGATCGGGAGATATTTGCCTTTTCAAAAATTGACTATCAAATAATCTCGAAAAATTAAAATATGTCTACCCTCTAACCCCTTGGACATACATTGACGTGACTCTGACATGAAGTTGACATATACGTTCCCTCAAAGTGACATAAGTTTTGTCTCTCAGATTCCTACAGATCGGGAGATATTTGCCTTTTCAAAAATTGACTTTCGAATAATCTCGAAAAATTAAAATGTCTCTATCCTCCAAACCCTTGGACATACATTGACGTGACTCTGACATGAAGTTGACATATGCATTCCCTCAAAGTGACATAAGTTTTGTCTCTCAGATTCTTACATATCGGGAGATATTTGCCTTTTAAGTATTTCACTTTCGAATAATCTCGAAAAATTTAAATGTCTCTATCCTCCAAACCCGTGGACATACATTTAAGTGACTCTGACATGAAGTTGACATATACGTTCCCTCAAAGTGTCATAAGTTTTGTCTCTCAGATTCCTACAGATCGGAAGATATTTGCCTTTTCAAAAATTGACTTTCGAATCATCTCGAAAAATTAAAATCTCTTTATCCTCCAAACCCTTGGACATACATTGATGTGACTCTTACATGAAGTTGACTTATACGTTACGTCAAAGTGACATAAGTTTTGTCTCTCAGATTCCAACAGATCGGGAGATATTTGCCTTTTCATAAATTGACTTTCGAATAATCTCGAAAAATTAAAATATCTCTATCCTCCAAACCCTTTTACATACATTGACGTGACTCTGACATGAAGTTGACATATACGTTCCCTCAAAGTGACATAAGTGTTGTCACTCAGATTTCTACAGATCGGGAGATATTTGCCTTTTCATAAATTGACTTTCGAATAATCTCGAAAAATTAAAATGTCTTTATCCTCCAAACCCTTGGACATACTTTGACGTGAATATGACATGAAGTTGACATATACATTCCCTCAGAGTGACATAAGTTTTGTCTCACAGATTCCTACAGATCGGGAGATATTTGCCTTTTGAAAAATTGACTTTCGAATAACCTTGAAAAATTAAAATGTCTCTATCCTCCAAACCCTTGGACATAAATTGACGTGACTCTGACATGAAGTTGACATATACGTTCCCCCAAAGTGACATAAGTTTTGTCTCCCAGATTCCTACAGATCGGGAGATATTTGCCTTTTAAAAAATTGACTTTCGAATAATCTCAAAAAATTAAAATGTCTCTATACTCCAAACCCTTTTACATACATTGACGTGAATCTGACAAGAAGTTGACATATACGTTCCCTCAAAGTAACATCATGTTTGTTCTCAGATTCCTACAGATCGGGAGATATTTGCCTTTTCAAAAATTGACTTTCGAATAAACTCGAAAAATTAAAATATATCTATCCTCCAAACCCTTGGACATACATTGACGTGCCTCTGACATGAAGTTGACATATACGTTACCTCAAAGTGACATAAGTTTTGTCTCTTAGATTCCAACAGATCGGGAGATATTTGCCTTTTCAAAAATTGACGTGGCTCTGACATGAAGTTGACATATACATTCCCTCAGAGTGACATAAGTTTTGTCTCACAGATTCCTACAGATCGGGAGATATTTGCCTTTTGAAAAATTGACTTTCGAATAACCTTGAAAAATTAAAATGTCTCTATCCTCCAAACCCTTGGACATAAATTGACGTGACTCTGACATGAAGTTGACATATACGTTCCCCCAAAGTGACATAAGTTTTGTCTCCCAGATTCCTACAGATCGGGAGATATTTGCCTTTTCAAAAATTGACTTTCGAATAATCTCGAAAAATTGAAATGTCTCTATCCTCCAAACTCTTGGACATACATTGACGTGACTCTGACATGAAGTTGACATATACGTTCCCTCAAAGTGACATAAGTTTTAGCTCACAGATTCCTACAGTTCGGGAGATATTTGACTTTTCAAAAATTGACTTTCTATAATCTCGAAAAATTTAAATGTGTTTATCCTCCAAACCCTTGGACATACATTGATGCGACTCTGTCATGAAGTTGACACGTACGTTCCCTCAAAGTGACATAAGTGTTGTCACTCAGATTTCTACAGATCGGGATATATTTGCCTTTTCAAGAATTGACTTTGGAATAATATCGAAAAATTAATATGTGTTTATCCTCGAAACCCTTTGACATACGTTGACGTGACTCTGACATGAAGTTGACATATACGTTCCCTCAAAGTGACATAAGTGTTGTCACTCAGATTTCTACAGATCGGGAGATATTTGCCTTTTCATAAATTGACTTTCGAATAATCTCGAAAAATTAAAATGTCTTTATCCTCCAAACCCTTGGACATACATTGATGTGACTCTTACATGAAGTTGACTTATACGTTACGTCAAAGTGACATAAGTTTTGTCTCTCAGATTCCAACAGATCGGGAGATATTTGCCTTTTCATAAATTGACTTTCGAATAATCTCGAAAAATTAAAATATCTCTATCCTCCAAACCCTTTTACATACATTGACGTGACTCTGACATGAAGTTGACATATACGTTCCCTCAAAGTGACATAAGTGTTGTCACTCAGATTTCTACAGATCGGGAGATATTTGCCTTTTCATAAATTGACTTTCGAATAATCTCGAAAAATTAAAATGTCTTTATCCTCCAAACCCTTGGACATACATTGATGTTCCTCTTACATGAAGTTGACATATACGTTCCCTCAAAGTGACATTAGGTTTGTCTCTCAGATTCCTACAGATCGGGAGATATTTGCCTTTTCAAAAATTGACTTTCGAATAATCTCGAAAAATTAAAATGCCTCTGTCCTTCAAACCCTTGGACATACATTGACGTGACTCTGACATGAAGTTGACATATACGTTCCCTCAGAGTGACATAAGTTTTGTCTCACAGATTTCTACAGATCGGGAGATATTTGCCTTTTGAAAAATTGACTTTCTAATAATCTTGAAAAATTAAAATGTCTCTATCCTCCAAACCCTTGGACATACATTGACGTGACTCTGACATGAAGTTGACATATACGTTCGCTCAAAGTGACATAAGTTTTGTCTCTCACATTCCTACAGATCGGGAGATATTTGCCTTTTCAAGAATTGACTTTCTATAATCTCGAAAAATTAAAATGTGTTTATCCTCCAAACCCTTTTTACATACATTGACGTGACTCTGACATGAAGTTGACATGTACGTTCCCTCAAAGTGACATAAGTTTTGTCTCTCAGATTCCAACAGATCGGGAGATATTTGCCTTTTCAAAAATTGACTTTCGAATAATCTCGAAAAATTAAAATGTCTCTATCCTCCAAACTCTTGGACATACATCGACGTGACTCTGACATGAAGTTGACATATACGTTCCCCCAAAGTGGCATAAGTTTTGTCTCCCAGATTCCTACAGATCGGGAGATATTTGCCTTTTCAAAAATTGACTTTCGAATAATCTCGAAAAATTGAAATGTCTCTATCCTCCAAACTCTTGGACATACATTGACGTGACTCTGACATGAAGTTGACATATACGTTCCCTCAAAGTGACATAAGTTTTAGCTCACAGATTCCTACAGATCGGGAGATATTTGACTTTTCAAAAATTGACTTTCTATAATCTCGAAAAATTAAAATGTGTTTATCCTCCAAACCCATGGACATACATTGACGCGACTCTGCCATGAAGTTGACACGTACGTTCCCTCAAAGTGACATAAGTTTTGTCTCTCAGATTCCTACAGATCGGGAGATATTTGCATTTTCAGAAATTGACTTTCGAATAATCTCGAAAAATTAAAATGTCTCTATACACCAAACCCTTGGACATACATTGACGTGAATCTGACATGAAGTTGACATATACGTTCCCTTAAAGTGACATAAGTTTTGTCTCTCAGATTCCTACAGATCGGGAGATATTTGCCTTTTCAAAAATCGACTTTCGAATAATCTTGAAAAATTTAAATGTCTCTATCCTCCAAACCCTTGGACATACATTGACGTGTTTCTGACATGACGTTCACATACACGTTCCCACAAAGTGACATAAGTTTTGTCTCTCGGATTCCTGCAGATCGGGAGATATTTGCCTTTTCAAAAATTGAATTTCGAAAAATCTCGAAAAATTAAAATGTCTTTATCCTCTAAACCCTTGGACATACATTGACGTGACTCTGACATGAAGTTGACATATACGTTCCCTCAAAGTGACATAAGTTTGTCTCTCAAATTCCTACAGATCGGGATATATTTGCCTTTTCAAAAATTGACTTTCGAATAATATCGAAAAATTAAAATATCTCTATCCTCCAAACCCTTGGACATACATTGACGTGACTCTGACATGAAGTTGACATATGCGTTCCCTCAAAGTGACATAAGTTTTGTCTCTCAGATTCTTACATATCGGGAGATATTTGCCTTTTAAGTATTTCACTTTCGAATAATCTCGAAAAATTTAAATGTCTCTATCCTCCAAACCCGTGGACATACATTTAAGTGACTCTGACATGAAGTTGACATATACGTTCCTTCAAAGTGTCATAAGTTTTGTCTCTCAAATTCATACAGATCGGGAGATATTTGCCCTTTCAAAAATTGACTTTCGAATAATCTCGGAAAATTAAAATGTCTCTATCCTCCAAACCCTTTTTACATATATAGACGTGACTCTGACATGAAGTTGACATATACTTTCCCTCAAAGTTACATAAGTTTTGACGCTCAGATTATTACAGATCGGGAGATATTTGCCTTTTCAAAAATTGACTTTAGTATAATCTCTAAAAATTAAAATGTCTCTATCCTCCAAACCCTTGGACATACATTGACGTGGCTCTGACATGAATTTGACATATACGTTACCTCAAAGTGACATAAGGTTTGTCTCTCAGATTCCTACAGATCGGGAGATATTTGCCTTCAGAATAATTGACTTTCGAATAACCTCGAAAAATTTAAATGTCTCTATCCTCCAAACCCTTGGACATACATTTACGTGACTCTGACATGAAGTTGAAATACACCTTCCCTCAAAGTGACAAAAGTTTTGTCTCTTAGATTCCTACAGATCGGGAGATATTTGCCTTTTCAAAAATTGACTTTCGAATAATCACGAAAAATTAAAATGTCTCCATCCTAGAAACCCTTGTACATACATTGACATGACTATGACATGAAGTTGACATATACGTTACCTCAAAGTTGCATAAGGTTTGTCTCTCAGGTTCCTACAGATCGGGAGATATTTGCCTTTTCAGAAATTGACATTCGAATAATCTCGAAAAATTAAAATGTCTTTATCCTCCAAACCCTTTGACATACATTGATGTGACTCTGACATGAAGTTGACATATACGTTCCCTCAAAGTGACATAAGTGGTGTCTCTCAGATTCCTACAGATCGGGAGATATTTGACTTTTCAAAAATTGACTTTCTATAATCTCGAAAAATTAAAATGTGTTTATCCTCCAAACCCTTGGACATACATTGACGCGACTCTGCCATGAAGTTGACACGTACGTTCCCTCAAAGTGACATAAGTTTTTCACTCAGATTGCTAAGATCGGGAGATATTTGCCTTTTCAAAAATTGACTTTCGAATAATCTCGAAAAATTAAAATATCTCTATCCTCCAAACCCTTGGACATACATTGACAAGCCTCTGACATGAAGTTGACATATACGTTACCTCAAAGTGACATAAGTTTTGTCTCTCAGATTCCAACAGATCGGGAGATATTTGCCTTTTCATAAATTGACTTTCGAATAATCTCGAAAAATTAAAATGTCTTTATCCTCCAAACCCTTGGACATACATTGATGTGACTCTTACATGAAGTTGACTTATACGTTACCTCAAAGTGACATAAGTTTTGTCTCTCAGATTCCAACAGATCGGGAGATATTTGCCTTTTCATAAATTGACTTTCGAATAATCTCGAAAAATTAAAATATCTCTATCCTCCAAACCCTTTTACATACATTGACGTGACTCTGACATGAAGTTGACATATACGTTCCCTCAAAGTGACATAAGTGTTGTCACTCAGATTTCTACAGATCGGGAGATATTTGCCTTTTCATAAATTGACTTTCGAATAATCTCGAAAAATTAAAATGTCTTTATCCTCCAAACCCTTGGACATACATTGATGTTCCTCTTACATGAAGTTGACATATACGTTCCCTCAAAGTGACATTAGGTTTGTCTCTCAGATTCCTACAGATCGGGAGATATTTGCCTTTTCAAAAATTGACTTTCGAATAATCTCGAAAAATTAAAATGCCTCTGTCCTTCAAACCCTTGGACATACATTGACGTGACTCTGACATGAAGTTGACATATACGTTCCCTCAGAGTGACATAAGTTTTGTCTCACAGATTTCTACAGATCGGGAGATATTTGCATTTTGAAAAATTGACTTTCTAATAATCTTGAAAAATTAAAATGTCTCTATCCTCCAAACCCTTGGACATACATTGACGTGACTCTGACATGAAGTTGACATATACGTTCGCTCAAAGTGACATAAGTTTTGTCTCTCAGATTCCTACAGATCGGGAGATATTTGCCTTTTCAAGAATTGACTTTCTATAATCTCGAAAAATTAAA
Organism: Zootermopsis nevadensis; assembly: GCF_977971745.1. Lineage (NCBI taxonomy): Eukaryota > Metazoa > Arthropoda > Insecta > Blattodea > Termopsidae > Zootermopsis > Zootermopsis nevadensis. The sequence goes on along the minus strand of NW_028259199.1, from coordinate 1,288,595 downwards.
ATGTGTTTATCCTCCAAACCCTTTTTACATACATTGACGTGACTCTGACATGAAGTTGACATGTACGTTCCCTCAAAGTGACATAAGTTTTGTCTCTCAGATTCCAACAGATCGGGAGATATTTGCCTTTTTAAAAATTGACTTTCGAATAATCTCGAAAAATTAAAATGTCTCTATCCTCCAAACTCTTGGACATACATCGACGTGACTCTGACATGAAGTTGACATATACGTTCCCCCAAAGTGACATAAGTTTTGTCTCCCAGATTCCTACAGATCGGGTGATATTTGCCTTTTCAAAAATTGACTTTCGAATAATCTCGAAAAATTGAAATGTCTCTATCCTCCAAACTCTTGGACATACATTGACGTGACTCTGACATGAAGTTGACATATACGTTCCCTCAAAGTGACATAAGTTTTAGCTCACAGATTCCTACAGATCGGGAGATATTTGACTTTTCAAAAATTGACTTTCTATAATCTCGAAAAATTAAAATGTGTTTATCCTCCAAACCCTTGGACATACATTGACGCGACTCTGCCATGAAGTTGACACGTACGTTCCCTCAAAGTGACATAAGTTTTGTCTCTCAGATTCCTACAGATCGGGAGATATTTGCCTTTTCAGAAATTGACTTTCGAATAATCTCGAAAAATTAAAATGTCTCTATACACCAAACCCTTGGACATACATTGACGTGAATCTGACATGAAGTTGACATATACGTTCCCTCAAAGTGACATAAGTTTTGTCTCTCAGATTGCTAAGATCGGGAGATATTTGCCTTTTCAAAAATTGACTTTCGAATAATCTCGAAAAATTAAAATGTCTCTATCCTCCAAACCCTTGGTCATACAATGACGTGACTTTGACACGAAGTTGACATATACGTTCCCTTAAAGTGACATAAGTTTTGTCTCTCAGATTCCTACAGATCGGGAGATATTTGCCTTTTCAAAAATCGACTTTCGAATAATCTCGAAAAATTAAAATGTCTTTATCCTCCAAACCCTTTGACATACATTGATGTGACTCTGACATGAAGTTGACATATACGTTCCCTCAAAGTGACATAAGTGGTGTCTCTCAGATTCCTACAGATCGGGAGATATTTGACTTTTCAAAAATTGACTTTCTATAATCTCGAAAAATTAAAATGTGTTTATCCTCCAAACCCTTGGACATACATTGACGCGACTCTGCCATGAAGTTGACACGTACTTTCCCTCAAAGTGACATAAGTTTTTCACTCAGATTGCTAAGATCGGGAGATATTTGCCTTTTCAAAAATTGACTTTCGAATAATCTCGAAAAATTAAAATATCTCTATCCTCCAAACCCTTGGACATACATTGACAAGCCTCTGACATGAAGTTGACATATACGTTACCTCAAAGTGACATAAGTTTTGTCTCTCAGATTCCAACAGATCGGGAGATATTTGCCTTTTCATAAATTGACTTTCGAATAATCTCGAAAAATTAAAATGTCTTTATCCTCCAAACCCTTGGACATACATTGATGTGACTCTTACATGAAGTTGACTTATACGTTACCTCAAAGTGACATAAGTTTTGTCTCTCAGATTCCAACAGATCGGGAGATATTTGCCTTTTCATAAATTGACTTTCGAATAATCTCGAAAAATTAAAATATCTCTATCCTCCAAACCCTTTTACATACATTGACGTGACTCTGACATGAAGTTGACATATACGTTCCCTCAAAGTGACATAAGTGTTGTCACTCAGATTTCTACAGATCGGGAGATATTTGCCTTTTCATAAATTGACTTTCGAATAATCTCGAAAAATTAAAATGTCTTTATCCTCCAAACCCTTGGACATACATTGATGTTCCTCTTACATGAAGTTGACATATACGTTCCCTCAAAGTGACATTAGGTTTGTCTCTCAGATTCCTACAGATCGGGAGATATTTGCCTTTTCAAAAATTGACTTTCGAATAATCTCGAAAAATTAAAATGCCTCTGTCCTTCAAACCCTTGGACATACATTGACGTGACTCTGACATGAAGTTGACATATACGTTCCCTCAGAGTGACATAAGTTTTGTCTCACAGATTTCTACAGATCGGGAGATATTTGCATTTTGAAAAATTGACTTTCTAATAATCTTGAAAAATTAAAATGTCTCTATCCTCCAAACCCTTGGACATACATTGACGTGACTCTGACATGAAGTTGACATATACGTTCGCTCAAAGTGACATAAGTTTTGTCTCTCAGATTCCTACAGATCGGGAGATATTTGCCTTTTCAAGAATTGACTTTCTATAATCTCGAAAAATTAAAATGTGTTTATCCTCCAAACCCTTTTTACATACATTGACGTGACTCTGACATGAAGTTGACATGTACGTTCCCTCAAAGTGACATAAGTTTTGTCTCTCAGATTCCAACAGATCGGGAGATATTTGCCTTTTTAAAAATTGACTTTCGAATAATCTCGAAAAATTAAAATGTCTCTATCCTCCAAACTCTTGGACATACATCGACGTGACTCTGACATGAAGTTGACATATACGTTCCCCCAAAGTGACATAAGTTTGTGTCTCCCAGATTCCTACAGATCGGGTGATATTTGCCTTTTCAAAAATTGACTTTCGAATAATCTCGAAAAATTGAAATGTCTCTATCCTCCAAACTCTTGGACATACATTGACGTGACTCTGACATGAAGTTGACATATACGTTCCCTCAAAGTGACATAAGTTTTAGCTCACAGATTCCTACAGATCGGGAGATATTTGACTTTTCAAAAATTGACTTTCTATAATCTCGAAAAATTAAAATGTGTTTATCCTCCAAACCCTTGGACATACATTGACGCGACTCTGCCATGAAGTTGACACGTACGTTCCCTCAAAGTGACATAAGTTTTGTCTCTCAGATTCCTACAGATCGGGAGATATTTGCCTTTTCAGAAATTGACTTTCGAATAATCTCGAAAAATTAAAATGTCTCTATACACCAAACCCTTGGACATACATTGACGTGAATCTGACATGAAGTTGACATATACGTTCCCTCAAAGTGACATAAGTTTTGTCTCTCAGATTGCTAAGATCGGGAGATATTTGCCTTTTCAAAAATTGACTTTCGAATAATCTCGAAAAATTAAAATGTCTCTATCCTCCAAACCCTTGGTCATACAATGACGTGACTTTGACACGAAGTTGACATATACGTTCCCTTAAAGTGACATAAGTTTTGTCTCTCAGATTCCTACAGATCGGGAGATATTTGCCTTTTCAAAAATCGACTTTCGAATAATCTCGAAAAATTAAAATGTCTCTATCCTCCAAACTATTGGACATACATTGACGTGTTTCTGACATGACGTTCACATACACGTTCCCTCAAAGTGACATAAGTTTTGTCTCTCGGATTCCTGCAGATCGGGAGATATTTGCCTTTTCAAAAATTGAATTTCGAAAAATCTCGAAAAATTAAAATGTCTTTATCCTCTAAACCCTTGGACATACATTGACGTGACTCTGACATGAAGTTGACATATACGTTCCCTCAAAGTGACATAAGTTTGTCTCTCAAATTCCTACAGATCGGGATATATTTGCCTTTTCAAAAATTGACTTTCGAATAATATCGAAAAATTAAAATATCTCTATCCTCCAAACCCTTGGACATACATTGACGTGACTCTGACATGAAGTTGACATATACGTTCCCTCAAAGTGACATAAGTTTTGTCTCTCAGATTCTTACATATCGGGAGATATTTGCCTTTTAAGTATTTCACTTTCGAATAATCTCGAAAAATTTAAATGTCTCTATCCTCCAAACCCGTGGACATACATTTAAGTGACTCTGACATGAAGTTGACATATACGTTCCCTCAAAGTGTCATAAGTTTTGTCTCTCAAATTCATACAGATCGGGAGATATTTGCCTTTTCAAAAATTGACTTTCGAATAATCTCGGAAAATTAAAATGTCTCTATCCTCCAAACCCTTTTTACATATATAGACGTGACTCTGACATGAAGTTGACATATACTTTCCCTCAAAGTTACATAAGTTTTGACGCTCAGATTCCTACAGATCGGGAGATATTTGCCTTTTCAAAAATTGACTTTAGTATAATCTCTAAAAATTAAAATGTCTCTATCCTCCAAACCCTTGGATTTACATTGACGTGGCTCTGACATGAAGTTGACATATACGTTACCTCAAAGTGACATAAGGTTTGTCTCTCAAATTCCTACAGATCGGGAGATATTTGCCTTCAGAATAATTGACTTTCGAATAACCTCGAAAAATTTAAATGTCTCTATCCTCCAAACCCTTGGACATACATTTACGTGACTCTGACATGAAGTTGAAATACACCTTCCCTCAAAGTGACAAAAGTTTTGTCTCTTAGATTCCTACAGATCGGGAGATATTTGCCTTTTCAAAAATTGACTTTCGAATAATCACGAAAAATTAAAATGTCTCCATCCTAGAAACCCTTGTACATACATTGACATGACTATGACATGAAGTTGACATATACGTTACCTCAAAGTTACATAAGGTTTGTCTCTCAGGTTCCTACAGATCGGGAGATATTTGCCTTTTCAGAAATTGACATTCGAATAATCTCGAAAAATTAAAATGTCTTTATCCTCCAAACCCTTTGACATACATTGATGTGACTCTGACATGAAGTTGACATATACGTTCCCTCAAAGTGACATAAGTGGTGTCTCTCAGATTCCTACAGATCGGGAGATATTTGACTTTTCAAAAATTGACTTTCTATAATCTCGAAAAATTAAAATGTGTTTATCCTCCAAACCCTTGGACATACATTGACGTGACTCTGACATGAAGTTGACATGTACGTTCCCTCAAAGTGACATTAGTTTTGTCTCTCAGATTCCCAAGATCGGGAGATAATTGCATTTTCTTAAATTGACTTTCGAATAATCTCGAAAAATTAAAATGTCTTTATCCACCAAACCCTTGGACATACATTGATGTGACTCTTACATGAAGTTGACTTATACGTTACCTCAAAGTGACATAAGTTTTGTCACTCAGATTCCAACAGATCGGGAGATATTTGCCTTTTCATAAATTGACTTTCGAATAATCTCGAAAAATTAAAATATTTCTATCCTCCAAACCCTTTTACATACATTGACGTGACTCTGACATGAAGTTGACATATACGTTCCCTCAAAGTGACATAAGTGTTGTCACTCAGATTTCTACAGATCGGGAGATATTTGCCTTTTCATAAATTGACTTTCGAATAACCTCGAAAAATTAAAATGTCTTTATCCTCCAAACCCTTTGACATACATTGATGTGACTCTTACATGAAGTTGACATATACGTTCCCTCAAAGTGACATTAGGTTTGTCTCTCAGATTCCTACAGATCGGGAGATATTTGCCTTTTCAAAAATTGACTTTCGAATAATCTCGAAAAATTAAAATGCCTCTGTCCTTCAAACCCTTGGACATACATTGACGTGACTCTGACATGAAGTTGACATAAACGTTCCCTCAGAGTGACATAAGTTTTGTCTCACAGATTTCTACAGATCGGGAGATATTTGCCTTTTGAAAAATTGACTTTCTAATAATCTTGAAAAATTAAAATGTCTCTATCCTCCAAACCCTTGGACATACATTGACGTGACTCTGACATGAAGTTGACATATACGTTCGCTCAAAGTGACATAAGTTTTGTCTCTCAGATTCCTACAGATCGGGAGATATTTGCCTTTTCAAGAATTGACTTTCTATAATCTCGAAAAATTAAAATGTCTGTATCCTCCAAACCGTTGGACATACATTGACGTGGCTCTGAAATGAAGTTGACATTTAAGTTCCCTCAAAGTGACATAAGTTTTGTCTCTAAGATTTCTACAGATCGGGAGATATTTGCCTTTTCAAAAATTCACTTTCGAATAATCTCGAAAAATGTAAATGTTTCTATCCTCCAAACCTTTGGACATACATTGACGTGACTCTGACATGAAGTTGACATATACGTTCCCTCAAAGTGACATAAGTTTTGTCTCCCAGATTCCTACAGATCGGGAGATATTTGCCTTTTCAAAAATTGACTTTCGAATAATCTCGAAAAATTGAAATGTCTCTATCCTCCAAACTCTTGGACATACATTGACGTGACTCTGACATGAAGTTGACATATACGTTCCCTCAAAGTGACATAAGTTTTAGCTCACAGATTCCTACAGATCGGGAGATATTTGACTTTTCAAAAATTGACTTTCTATAATCTCGAAAAATTAAAATGTGTTTATCTTCCAAACCCTTGGACATACATTGACGCGACTCTGCCATGAAGTTGACACGTACGTTCCCTCAAAGTGACATAAGTTTTGTCTCTCAGATTCCTACAGATCGGGAGATATTTGCCTTTTCAGAAATTGACTTTCGAATAATCTCGAAAAATTAAAATGTCTCTATACACCAAACCCTTGGACATACATTGACGTGAATCTGACATGAAGTTGACATATACGTTCCCTCAAAGTGACATAAGTTTTGTCTCTCAGATTGCTAAGATCGGGAGATATTTGCCTTTTCAAAAATTGACTTTCGAATTATCTCGAAAAATTAAAATGTCTCTATCCTCCAAACCCTTGGTCATACAATGATGTGACTTTGACACGAAGTTGACATATACGTTCCCTTAAAGTAACATAAGTTTTGTCTCTCAGATTCCTACAGATCGGGAGATATTTGCCTTTTCAAAAATCGACTTTCGAATAATCTCGAAAAATTAAAATGTCTCTATCCTCCAAACCCTTGGACATACATTGACGTGTTGCTGACATGACGTTCACATACACGTTCCCTCAAAGTGACATAAGTTTTGTCTCTCGGATTCCTGCAGATCGGGAGATATTTGCCTTTTCAAAAATTGAATTTCGAAAAATCTCGAAAAATTAAAATGTCTTTATCCTCTAAACCCTTAGACATACATTGACGTGACTCTGACATGAAGTTGACATATACGTTCCCTCAAAGTGACATAAGTTTGTCTCTCAAATTCCTACAGATCGGGATATATTTGCCTTTTCAAAAATTGACTTTCGAATAATATCGAAAAATTAAAATATCTCTATCCTCCAAACCCTTGGACATACATTGACGTGACTCTGACATGAAGTTGACATATGCGTTCCCTGAAAGTGACATAAGTTTTGTCTCTCAGATTCTTACATATCGGGAGATATTTGCCTTTTAAGTATTTCACTTTCGAATAATCTCGAAAAATTTAAATGTCTCTATCCTCCAAACCCGTGGACATACATTTAAGTGACTCTGACATGAAGTTGACATATACGTTCCCTCAAAGTGTCATAAGTTTTGTCTCTCAAATTCATACAGATCGGGAGATATTTGCCTTTTCAAAAATTGACTTTCGAATAATCTTGGAAAATTTAAATGTCTCTATCCTCCAAACCCTTTTTACATATATTGACGTGACTCTGACATGAAGTTGACATATACTTTCCCTCAAAGTTACATAAGTTTTGACGCTCAGATTCCTACAGATCGGGAGATATTTGCCTTTTCAAAAATTGACTTTAGTATAATCTCTAAAAATTAAAATGTCTCTATCCTCCAAACCCTTGGACATACATTGACGTGGCTCTGACATGAAGTTGACATATACGTTACCTCAAAGTGACATAAGGTTTGTCTCTCAGATTCCTACAGATCGGGAGATATTTGCCTTCAGAATAATTGACTTTCGAATAACCTCGAAAAATTTAAATGTCTCTATCCTCCAAACCCTTGGACATACATTTACGTGACTCTGACATGAAGTTGAAATACACCTTCCCTCAAAGTGACAAAAGTTTTGTCTCTTAGATTCCTACAGATCGGGAGATATTTGCCTTTTCAAAAATTGACTTTCGAATAATCTCGAAAAATTAAAATGTCTCTATCCTCCAAACCCTTGGACATACATTTACGTGACTCTGACATGAAGTTGAAATATACCTTCCCTCAAAGTGACATAAGTTTTGTCTCTCAGATTCCTACAGATCGGGAGATATTTGCCTTTTTAAAAATTGACTTTCGAATAATCTCGGAAAATTAAAATGTCTCTATCCTCCAAACCCTTTTTAGATACATTTACGTGACTCTGACATTGAAGTTGACATATACGTTCCTTCAAAGTGACATCAGTTTTGTCTCTCACATTCCTACAGATCGGGAGATATTTGCCTTTCACAAATTGACTTTCGAATAATCTCGTAAAATTAATATGTCTCTTTCCTCCAAACCCTTGGACATACATTGACGTGACTCTGACATGAAGTTGACATATACGTTCGCTCAAAGTGACATAAGTTTTGTCTCTCAGATTCCTACAGATCGGGAGATATTTGCCTTTTCAAGAATTGACTTTCTATAATCTCGAAAAATTAAAATGTGTTTATCCTCCAAACCCTTTTTACATACATTGACGTGACTCTGACATGAAGTTGACATGTACGTTCCCTCAAAGTGACATAAGTTTTGTCTCTCAGATTCCAACAGATCGGGAGATATTTGCCTTTTTAAAAATTGACTTTCGAATAATCTCGAAAAATTAAAATGTCTCTATCCTCCAAACTCTTGGACATACATCGACGTGACTCTGACATGAAGTTGACATATACGTTCCCCCAAAGTGACATAAGTTTTGTCTCCCAGATTCCTACAGATCGGGTGATATTTGCCTTTTCAAAAATTGACTTTCGAATAATCTCGAAAAATTGAAATGTCTCTATCCTCCAAACTCTTGGACATACATTGACGTGACTCTGACATGAAGTTGACATATACGTTCCCTCAAAGTGACATAAGTTTTAGCTCACAGATTCCTACAGATCGGGAGATATTTGACTTTTCAAAAATTGACTTTCTATAATCTCGAAAAATTAAAATGTGTTTATCCTCCAAACCCTTGGACATACATTGACGCGACTCTGCCATGAAGTTGACACGTACGTTCCCTCAAAGTGACATAAGTTTTGTCTCTCAGATTCCTACAGATCGGGAGATATTTGCCTTTTCAGAAATTGACTTTCGAATAATCTCGAAAAATTAAAATGTCTCTATACACCAAACCCTTGGACATACATTGACGTGAATCTGACATGAAGTTGACATATACGTTCCCTCAAAGTGACATAAGTTTTGTCTCTCAGATTGCTAAGATCGGGAGATATTTGCCTTTTCAAAAATTGACTTTCGAATAATCTCGAAAAATTAAAATGTCTCTATCCTCCAAACCCTTGGTCATACAATGACGTGACTTTGACACGAAGTTGACATATACGTTCCCTTAAAGTGACATAAGTTTTGTCTCTCAGATTCCTACAGATCGGGAGATATTTGCCTTTTCAAAAATCGACTTTCGAATAATCTCGAAAAATTAAAATGTCTCTATCCTCCAAACCCTTGGACATACATTGACGTGTTTCTGACATGACGTTCACATACACGTTCCCTCAAAGTGACATAAGTTTTGTCTCTCGGATTCCTGCAGATCGGGAGATATTTGCCTTTTCAAAAATTGAATTTCGAAAAATCTCGAAAAATTAAAATGTCTTTATCCTCTAAACCCTTGGACATACATTGACGTGACTCTGACATGAAGTTGACATATACGTTCCCTCAAAGTGACATAAGTTTGTCTCTCAAATTCCTACAGATCGGGATATATTTGCCTTTTCAAAAATTGACTTTCGAATAATATCGAAAAATTAAAATATCTCTATCCTCCAAACCCTTGGACATACATTGACGTGACTCTGACATGAAGTTGACATATACGTTCCCTCAAAGTGACATAAGTTTTGTCTCTCAGATTCTTACATATCGGGAGATATTTGCCTTTTAAGTATTTCACTTTCGAATAATCTCGAAAAATTTAAATGTCTCTATCCTCCAAACCCGTGGACATACATTTAAGTGACTCTGACATGAAGTTGACATATACGTTCCCTCAAAGTGTCATAAGTTTTGTCTCTCAAATTCATACAGATCGGGAGATATTTGCCTTTTCAAAAATTGACTTTCGAATAATCTCGGAAAATTAAAATGTCTCTATCCTCCAAACCCTTTTTACATATATAGACGTGACTCTGACATGAAGTTGACATATACTTTCCCTCAAAGTTACATAAGTTTTGACGCTCAGATTCCTACAGATCGGGAGATATTTGCCTTTTCAAAAATTGACTTTAGTATAATCTCTAAAAATTAAAATGTCTCTATCCTCCAAACCCTTGGATTTACATTGACGTGGCTCTGACATGAAGTTGACATATACGTTACCTCAAAGTGACATAAGGTTTGTCTCTCAAATTCCTACAGATCGGGAGATATTTGCCTTCAGAATAATTGACTTTCGAATAACCTCGAAAAATTTAAATGTCTCTATCCTCCAAACCCTTGGACATACATTTACGTGACTCTGACATGAAGTTGAAATACACCTTCCCTCAAAGTGACAAAAGTTTTGTCTCTTAGATTCCTACAGATCGGGAGATATTTGCCTTTTCAAAAATTGACTTTCGAATAATCACGAAAAATTAAAATGTCTCCATCCTAGAAACCCTTGTACATACATTGACATGACTATGACATGAAGTTGACATATACGTTACCTCAAAGTTACATAAGGTTTGTCTCTCAGGTTCCTACAGATCGGGAGATATTTGCCTTTTCAGAAATTGACATTCGAATAATCTCGAAAAATTAAAATGTCTTTATCCTCCAAACCCTTTGACATACATTGATGTGACTCTGACATGAAGTTGACATATACGTTCCCTCAAAGTGACATAAGTGGTGTCTCTCAGATTCCTACAGATCGGGAGATATTTGACTTTTCAAAAATTGACTTTCTATAATCTCGAAAAATTAAAATGTGTTTATCCTCCAAACCCTTGGACATACATTGACGTGACTCTGACATGAAGTTGACATGTACGTTCCCTCAAAGTGACATAAGTTTTGTCTCTCAGATTCCCAAGATCGGGAGATAATTGCATTTTCATAAATTGACTTTCGAATAATCTCGAAAAATTAAAATGTCTTTATCCACCAAACCCTTGGACATACATTGATGTGACTCTTACATGAAGTTGACTTATACGTTACCTCAAAGTGACATAAGTTTTGTCACTCAGATTCCAACAGATCGGGAGATATTTGCCTTTTCATAAATTGACTTTCGAATAATCTCGAAAAATTAAAATATTTCTATCCTCCAAACCCTTTTACATACATTGACGTGACTCTGACATGAAGTTGACATATACGTTCCCTCAAAGTGACATAAGTGTTGTCACTCAGATTTCTACAGATCGGGAGATATTTGCCTTTTCATAAATTGACTTTCGAATAACCTCGAAAAATTAAAATGTCTTTATCCTCCAAACCCTTTGACATACATTGATGTGACTCTTACATGAAGTTGACATATACGTTCCCTCAAAGTGACATTAGGTTTGTCTCTCAGATTCCTACAGATCGGGAGATATTTGCCTTTTCAAAAATTGACTTTCGAATAATCTCGAAAAATTAAAATGCCTCTGTCCTTCAAACCCTTGGACATACATTGACGTGACTCTGACATGAAGTTGACATAAACGTTCCCTCAGAGTGACATAAGTTTTGTCTCACAGATTTCTACAGATCGGGAGATATTTGCCTTTTGAAAAATTGACTTTCTAATAATCTTGAAAAATTAAAATGTCTCTATCCTCCAAACCCTTGGACATACATTGACGTGACTCTGACATGAAGTTGACATATACGTTCGCTCAAAGTGACATAAGTTTTGTCTCTCAGATTCCTACAGATCGGGAGATATTTGCCTTTTCAAGAATTGACTTTCTATAATCTCGAAAAATTAAAATGTCTGTATCCTCCAAACCGTTGGACATACATTGACGTGGCTCTGAAATGAAGTTGACATATAAGTTCCCTCAAAGTGACATAAGTTTTGTCTCTAAGATTTCTACAGATCGGGAGATATTTGCCTTTTCAAAAATTCACTTTCGAATAATCTCGAAAAATGTAAATGTTTCTATCCTCCAAACCTTTGGACATACATTGACGTGACTCTGACATGAAGTTGACATATACGTTCCCTCAAAGTGACATAAGTTTTGTCTCCCAGATTCCTACAGATCGGGAGATATTTGCCTTTTCAAAAATTGACTTTCGAATAATCTCGAAAAATTGAAATGTCTCTATCCTCCAAACTCTTGGACATACATTGACGTGACTCTGACATGAAGTTGACATATACGTTCCCTCAAAGTGACATAAGTTTTAGCTCACAGATTCCTACAGATCGGGAGATATTTGACTTTTCAAAAATTGACTTTCTATAATCTCGAAAAATTAAAATGTGTTTATCTTCCAAACCCTTGGACATACATTGACGCGACTCTGCCATGAAGTTGACACGTACGTTCCCTCAAAGTGACATAAGTTTTGTCTCTCAGATTCCTACAGATCGGGAGATATTTGCCTTTTCAGAAATTGACTTTCGAATAATCTCGAAAAATTAAAATGTCTCTATACACCAAACCCTTGGACATACATTGACGTGAATCTGACATGAAGTTGACATATACGTTCCCTCAAAGTGACATAAGTTTTGTCTCTCAGATTGCTAAGATCGGGAGATATTTGCCTTTTCAAAAATTGACTTTCGAATTATCTCGAAAAATTAAAATGTCTCTATCCTCCAAACCCTTGGTCATACAATGATGTGACTTTGACACGAAGTTGACATATACGTTCCCTTAAAGTAACATAAGTTTTGTCTCTCAGATTCCTACAGATCGGGAGATATTTGCCTTTTCAAAAATCGACTTTCGAATAATCTCGAAAAATTAAAATGTCTCTATCCTCCAAACCCTTGGACATACATTGACGTGTTGCTGACATGACGTTCACATACACGTTCCCTCAAAGTGACATAAGTTTTGTCTCTCGGATTCCTGCAGATCGGGAGATATTTGCCTTTTCAAAAATTGAATTTCGAAAAATCTCGAAAAATTAAAATGTCTTTATCCTCTAAACCCTTAGACATACATTGACGTGACTCTGACATGAAGTTGACATATACGTTCCCTCAAAGTGACATAAGTTTGTCTCTCAAATTCCTACAGATCGGGATATATTTGCCTTTTCAAAAATTGACTTTCGAATAATATCGAAAAATTAAAATATCTCTATCCTCCAAACCCTTGGACATACATTGACGTGACTCTGACATGAAGTTGACATATGCGTTCCCTGAAAGTGACATAAGTTTTGTCTCTCAGATTCTTACATATCGGGAGATATTTGCCTTTTAAGTATTTCACTTTCGAATAATCTCGAAAAATTTAAATGTCTCTATCCTCCAAACCCGTGGACATACATTTAAGTGACTCTGACATGAAGTTGACATATACGTTCCCTCAAAGTGTCATAAGTTTTGTCTCTCAAATTCATACAGATCGGGAGATATTTGCCTTTTCAAAAATTGACTTTCGAATAATCTCGGAAAATTAAAATGTCTCTATCCTCCAAACCCTTTTTACATATATTGACGTGACTCTGACATGAAGTTGACATATACTTTCCCTCAAAGTTACATAAGTTTTGACGCTCAGATTCCTACAGATCGGGAGATATTTGCCTTTTCAAAAATTGACTTTAGTATAATCTCTAAAAATTAAAATGTCTCTATCCTCCAAACCCTTGGACATACATTGACGTGGCTCTGACATGAAGTTGACATATACGTTACCTCAAAGTGACATAAGGTTTGTCTCTCAGATTCCTACAGATCGGGAGATATTTGCCTTCAGAATAATTGACTTTCGAATAACCTCGAAAAATTTAAATGTCTCTATCCTCCAAACCCTTGGACATACATTTACGTGACTCTGACATGAAGTTGAAATACACCTTCCCTCAAAGTGACAAAAGTTTTGTCTCTTAGATTCCTACAGATCGGGAGATATTTGCCTTTTCAAAAATTGACTTTCGAATAATCTCGAAAAATTAAAATGTCTCTATCCTCCAAACCCTTGGACATACATTTACGTGACTCTGACATGAAGTTGAAATATACCTTCCCTCAAAGTGACATAAGTTTTGTCTCTCAGATTCCTACAGATCGGGAGATATTTGCCTTTTTAAAAATTGACTTTCGAATAATCTCGGAAAATTAAAATGTCTCTATCCTCCAAACCCTTTTTAGATACATTTACGTGACTCTGACATTGAAGTTGACATATACGTTCCTTCAAAGTGACATCAGTTTTGTCTCTCACATTCCTACAGATCGGGAGATATTTGCCTTTCACAAATTGACTTTCGAATAATCTCGTAAAATTAATATGTCTCTTTCCTCCAAACCCTTGGACATACATTGACGTGACCCTGACATGACGATGACATATATGTTCCCTCAAAGTGACATAAGGTTTGTCTCTGAGATTCCTACAGAACGGGAGATATTTGCCTTCTCAAAAATTGACTTTCGAGTAATCTCGAAAATTTAAAATGTCTCTATCCTCCAAACCCTTGGACATACATTGACGTGACTGTGACACGAAGATGACATATACGTTCGCTCAAAGTGACATAAGTTTTGTCACTCAGATTCCTACAGATCGGGAGATATTTGCCTTTTCAGAAATTGACTTTCGAAAAATCACGAAAAATTAAAATGTCTCCATCCTAGAAACCCTTGGACATACATTGACATGACTATGACATGAAGTTGACATATACGTTACCTCAAAGTTACATAAGGTTTGTCTCTCAGGTTCCTACAGATCGGGAGATATTTTCCTTTTCAGAAATTGACATTCGAATAATCTCGAAAAATTAAAATATCTTTATCCTCCAAACCCTTTGACATACATTGATGTGACTCTGACATGAAGTTGACATATACGTTCCCTCAAAGTGACATAAGTGGTGTCTCTCAGATTCCTACAGATCGGGAGATATTTGACTTTTCAAAAATTGACTTTCTATAATCTCGTAAAATTAAAATGTGTTTATCCTCCAAACCCTTGGACATACATTGACGTGACTCTGACATGAAGTTGACATGTACGTTCCCTCAAAGTGACATAAGTTTTGTCTCTCAGATTCTTAAGATCGGGAGATAATTGCCTTTTCAAAAATTGACTATCGAATAATCTCGAAAAATTGAAATATCTCTATCCCCCAAACCCTTGGCCATACATTGACTTGCCTCTGACATGAAGTTGACATATACGTTACCTCAAAGTGACATAAGTTTTGTCTCTCAGATTCCAACAGATCGGGAGATATTTGCTTTTTCAAAAATTGACTTTCGAATAATCTCGAAAAATTAAAATGTCTCTATCCTCCAAACTCTAGGACATACATTGACGTGACTCTGACATGAAGTTGACATATACGTTCGCTCAAAGTGACATAAGTTTTGTGTCTCAGATTCCTACAGATCGGGAGATATTTGCCTTTTAAAAAATTGACTTTCGAATAATCTCGAAAAATTAAAATATCTCTATCCTCCAAACCCTTTTACATACATTGACGTGACTCTGACATGAAGTAGACATATACGTTCCCTCAAAGTGACATAAGTGTTGTCACACAGATTTCTACAGATCGGGATATATTTGCCTTTTCAAAAATTGACTTTGGAATAATATCGAAAAATTAATATGTGTTTATCCTCGAAACCCTTGGACATACGTTGACGTGACTCTGACATGAAGTTGACATATAAGTTCCCTCAAAGTGACATAATTTTGTCTCTCAGTTTCCAACAGATCGTTAGATATTTGCCTTTTCAAAAATTGACTTTCAAATAATCTCGACAAATTAAAATGTCTCACTCCTCCAAACCCTTGGTTATACATTGACGTGACTCTGACAAGAAGTTGACATATACGTTCCCTCAAAGTGACATAAGTTTTGTCTCTCAGTTTCCAACAGATCGTTAGATATTTGCCTTTTCAAAAATTGACTTTCAAATAATCTCGACAAATTAAAATGTCTCACTCCTCCAAACCCTTGGTTATACATTGACGTGACTCTGACAAGAAGTTGACATATACGTTCCCTCAAAGTGACATAAGTTTAGTCTCTCAGATTCCTACAGATCAGGAGATATTTGCCTTTTTATAAAATGACTTTCGAATAATCTCGAAAAATCAAAATGTCTCTATCCTCCAAACCCTTTGACATATATTGAAGTGACTCTGACATGAAGTTTACATATACGTTCCCTCATTGTGACATATTGTTTGTCTCTCAGTTTCCTACAGATCGGGAGATATTTGCCTTTTCAAATATTAACTATCAAATAATCTCGAAAAATTAAAATATCTCTATCCTCCAACCCCTTGGACATACATTGACGTGACTCTGACATGAAGTTAACATATACGTTCCCTCAAAGTGACATAAGTTTTGTCTCTCAGATTCCTACAGATCGGGAGATATTTGCCTTTTCAAAAATTTGTCTTTCGAATAATCTCAAAAAATTAAAATGTCTCTATCCTCCAAGCTCTTGGACATACATTGACGTGACTCTGACATGAAGTTGACATATACGTTCCCTCAAAGTGACATAAGTTTTGTCTCTCAGATTCCAACAGATCGGGAGATAATTGCCTTTTCAAAAATTGACTTTCGAATATTCTCGAGAAATTAAAATATCTCTATCTTCCAAACCTTTGGACGTACATTGACGTGACTCTGACATGAAGTTGACATATAGTTTCCCTCAAAGTGACATAAGTGTTGTCTCTCAGATTCCAACAGGTCGGGATTTATTTGAATTTTAAAAAATTTACTTTCGAATAATCTCGCAAAATAAAAATGCCTCTGTCCTCCAAACCCTTGGACATACATTGACGTGACTCTGACATGAAGTTGACATATACGTTCCCTCACAGTGACATAAGTTTTGTCTATCAGATTCCTACAGATCGGGAGATATTTGCCTTTTGAAAAATTGACTTTCGAATAATTTCGAAAAATTGAAATGTCTCTATCCTCCAAACCCTTGGACATACATTGACGTGACTCTGACATGAAGTTGACATATACGTTACCTCAAAGTGACATAAGGTTTGTCTCTCAGATTCCTACAGATCGGGAGATATTTGCCTTTTCAAAAATTGACTTTCGAATAATTTCGAAAAATTAAAATGTCTCTATCCTCCAAACCCTTGGACATACATTGACGTGACTCTGACATGAAGTTGACATATACGTTCCCTCAAAGTGACATAAGGTTTGTCTCTCAGATTCCTACATATCGGGAGATATTTGCCTTTTCAGAAATTGACTTTCGAATAATCACGAAAAATTAAAATGTCTCCATCCTAGAAACCCTTGGACATACATTGACATGACTCTGACATGAAGTTGACATATACGTTACTTCAAAGTGACATAAGGTTTGTCTCTCAGGTTCCTACAGATCGGGAGATATTTGCCTTTTCAGAAATTGACATTCGAATAACCTCGAAAAATTAAAATATCTTTATCCTCCAAACCCTTGGACATACAATGATGTGACTCTGACATGAAGTTGACATATACGTTCCCTCAAAGTGACATAAGTGGTGTCTCTCAGATTTTTACAGATCGGGAGATATTTGCCTTTTCAAAAATTGACTTTCGAATAATCTCGAAAAATTAAAATGCCTCTGTCCTTCAAACCCTTGGACATACATTGACGTGACTCGGACATGAAGTTGACATATACGTTCCCCCAAAGTGACATAAGTTCCGTCTCCAAGATTCCTACAGATCGGGAGATATTTGCCTTTTCAAAAATTGACTTTCGAATAATCTCGAAAAATTGAAATGTCTCTATCCTCCAAACTCTTGAACATACATTGACGTGACTCTGACATGAAGTTGACATATACGTTCCCTCAAAGTGACATAAGTTTTAGCTCACAGATTCCTACAGATCGGGAGATATTTGACTTTTCATAAATTGACTTTCTATAATCTCGAAGAATTAAAATGTGTTTATCCTCCAAACCCTTGGACATACATTGACGCGACTCTCCCATGAAGTTGACATATAGGTCCCTCAAAGTGACATAAGTTTTGTCTCTCAGATTCCTACAGATCGGGAGATATTTGCCTTTTCAGAAATTGACTTTCGAATAATCTCGAAAAATTAAAATGTCTCTATACTCCAAACCCTTGGACATACATTGAATTGAATCTGACATGAAGTTGACATATACGTTCCCTCAAGGTGACATAAGTTTTGTCTCTCAGATTGCTAAGATCGGGAGATATTTGACTTTTCAAAAATTGACTTTCGAATAATCTCGAAAAAATAAAATATCTCTATCCTCCAAACCCTTGGACATACATTGACAAGCCTCTGACATGAAGTTGACATATACGTTACCTCAAAGTGACATAAGTTTTGTCTCTCAGATTCCAACAGATCGGGAGATATTTGACTTTTCAAAAATTGACTTTCGAATAATCTCGAAAAATTAAAATGTCTCTATCCTCGAAACTCTT